>NW_026087742.1:98856822-99511072 GCF_022539395.1 Myiozetetes cayanensis
GAAATGGAAAAGATTAAAAACAGAGTAAGTTACCAAGCAGCAGTGTCCAACACAGACCAAGCATCTGCCTAACTCTGCCTTGTGTTGATGTGGCAGCTTTAGTGTGTCTTAGAAATCCAAATCGAGGGTGTCTCAGACACCAGATAATAGTTACTGTAGACTGAAAATACAGAGCTTTTTGTCCAGAACATGGGCTGTTTGTCTGTATCTACTATAGTATATCTATTACAGTGCCAAGGTATGTTCCTAGTCCTCAAAAATTGATCATCTGCATTGTTAATTTATTAGAACAATTACTGACAAATCTTCAGCACATCCCAATATCACAGTTTGCAGGTGTGGTTTGGGAGTTAGCAGAGCCCAGAGACCACTCCCAGGTGTCTGTTTTCCTGCAGCTGCTCTGTGTTGGGGAGACAGAGAAGGTAATGCTGTGGGGGGAGACGGTACATTCCCTGCCAGCTGCTAAGAACAGTCCCAGGGGTGTTCAGTCCAGTGGTACAGATGCAGCCCTTGCATTTTGTGAACTGTGAGCCAGCTGAGAAGAAGTGGAGCCAGATCAAGGCATTTCATTTCAGATTTTTTCTTCTTGCCACCACTGATTTTTCAGGGAGCACAATCTCTAAGGAAGAATAGGTTCCATCTCTTCAGTTTGGATTGATGCATCTAACATTGGTAGTCAGTATACTGATCATTTGCAGTTTAACTAAGAAAAGATGGTTCACTTAATGATGCCACAGAAATGGTCTGGACTTAATGACTGTTAGTCAGGCACAGAGGAAGCACACAGAAGGTGATATGGCCACACCTTTTTTGCATCCAGCCTAGGTCTGCCTAATACAGGACAAAATACAACACATTCATGCAGTTATTAAGAGAAGTCCATCAGGAAATTGTACACAGGATGCCCGTCTTTTGTAGGAATAACTCTTGGTATGGCCAGTCCTGGAGTCAGTGTGCGGTTGACGCACAGTGTCCCTCTGCATGTTTTTAGTCCCCATGACTCAGCAGGATTTGATTGCAAGAGCCCGAGAAATCCAAAGCTCAGCCCACACAAGACACAGACATTGCCAACAGGCTTGGAGAAGAGCTCAAAGCTGGCAGGGTTTGCACTGACCAGCCAACCAAGATTGTGCATCTGCTCTCTGTTCATCGTTTACAGCTTTTTATTGCTTTTTATAGCAACAGATGCTTTAAGGGCAGCTTTAGACGCACCAGTGCTTTCTTGCCTCTGCCTGGTCAAAAATGTACAGAGTTTCCTTTCAATTGTGGATCTTGCTAATGATGCCCAGGGTGTAGCCGTCTCAAAAAAAGGTCACTGCAATATTTTTGGCAGAGGAGGAGATACACATTGCTTTAAAACTATCTGAAGACAGAAACTTACAACTGGTTGATGAATGTCTTATTAGAAGCATGAAACTAGTGATCTGCAAGAGAGAGCAATTACCTTTCCATATAAATTACTGCCTCCCTCTCCATCCATGCTGCAGAAAGCTGAACAATAGATCTCAGACTACAGGAAGGAAGCGGTACCCAGTGGTAGGTTACAATGCTGGAACTCAGCCTGATGCTTTATCAGGTAGTTCAGTATCTACAAGTCTGCTGACCTTCAAAACATAGAATTTCTTAAATTTGGGTTGATGTCAGGGACAAAAAAAAAAAATAAATAAAAAGAATGGGAAATGATCTAAGGGAGAAGGGGAGAATGGGTTATTCTACCTGATTATCACTGGGGTATTTTTAGGGTTCATCTTTGTAAGTTGTTGTCTTTAAGGGATAAGAGGAAACTTTAAATGATAGGAGAGATTATGATAGGTAAACATTCTTTTTTTTTTTTTTTAATTCTGTTTAAATATAATGGATGACAATGAAAACAGCTGGTGCCACACTAGCTGCCATACCAGATTGAAACTGTGCAAGGGGTAGTAGTTTCTCAGTGTTTCCTTAGATTTTGGTAAGAAACGTTGTTGAGTCTCCTTGAAGGAATGACATCAGTGACTTCACAACAGCAGAGGGTTTGAAGTAGGTGGACAGATACACAAACATCCCACAGCCTCACCACTGCTACATGCTGTAGTGCGCTTACACACACACAAATGGCTACAGTGTGCTCACAATGTCTCATACTCCAGCAAACCAAGACTCGAACAAGAGATTTTGCGGTTGTTGAAAAGCATCTGGGTTGCTTGAAACCCACCCCAGTGGCTGGACATCCCTCTTAGATGCAAGAGCTCAGGGCAAATGCCCAAGTTGGTGTATGAAGAGGTAAGGGGGAGGATACAAACACCTATCTGTGTTTGGGGACTAGGCATGGCTTTAGGAGAAACCATAAAATAATAAAGCAGAAGTTATTTTTAAAGTAAAGTTTGCATTGATTCATTTTAATTTGTCCATCTTGTTCTTTTCTACTTACTTCAGTTTTTTCAATCAGCAGAGATTAGATACATAAATAAAGCTTTTGGGCTGGAACTGCAAACTAGCCTGCTAGGCAGATTTGGAAAAGGATTTTTAGGCACATGGTAAATATAGAATTGCTACAAATAAACCACAGGAATGACTTTTAGGGTCACTTTCCTCTTGTCATCCCTTTCCTTTCACATACCAAGACAAGACATGCTTGCTCACCTTGTAGCCAGGGCAGTACGTACAGCCCAGCGGCCGCAAGCAGCAGGGCACTTTCCATGGAAGTCCCCTCCACAAGGCACATGGCATATTCCTGAGGCTTGGGCTGCCAGTAACGAGCAGCATCCTGGGACAGCCACAGCAGCTATCGGAGTTTTCACAGCATGGCAGAGGAGCAATACCACAACAGGGTCACCATGCCATGGGTGACCACAAGAAGTAAGACACAGCAATTTAGTAAATTTTCTGTACTCCAGGATAAACAAAACCACATTTTCACTTAGCGTATTCCCTGAAGTCTCTAATTGCTCCTTTTCAACTTTTTACTAGAACAAACACTTTTGTTATTAATGTAAAGGAAGCAATCTGTCTTCTGGTGTGCTTTTTTTGTTTTCTTCCAAAGGCCGTCCACAGGGAGGAATTAGCATGATCCTGATCTAAACAGTGCCTTCATTTGCAACAGTGTAACCCCACTGACTACAGAAGCCTTTAATTTCCCTGCCCCCACCATGCAGGAAGACTGGAATAAATTACTAAAAGTGCCAGCCACCTCTTTCCTTTACACTGGTGTAGGAGAAATGGGTTTTGAAGTGAACAGACCACATAGGCCCTTCTGGAGCTGTAAGACTGTGAAAAGAAGGGAAAGGAAAGGTTTGAAACACACTCATTGCTGTGGTCCATGTAAATTAGAATCTGGGAATTAAGAAGCATTCACTGGATATCACAAACTTTGTCTCCAATGAGTTTTTCTCCCCTCCAAAGCAAAAAGACAGGAACACGGGGCAGTAATTTAACCAAAGTGTTGCAGATGACTTGACAGCATATGTCTTTAACCAAAAAAGCAAAGCATGACAGCATTACTACATATCCTTTTAGGTGACCAGTAGAGCGGTTCACACAGCCAGGATTGCCTATGGATGGGGAGGGGATCCTATGTTCAGAAACAAAGCTAGCCATACCTTAAGATCAAGTAGCCCTATCTTATGCTCATTAAAACACTAAGATATCTTGTGTCCTTCATGTAATATTGCCCTAATTATATCTACTACTGCAAAATATGTTGAACTCTCTGTAAAATATTATCTGGACAATTTCTGATTAATTATTAATATTTTATAATAAAAAAATGCTAATATGCTTACATTGGGCTTTCTGTTGTTAACAATAACACAGGAAAGCTTCTTTCTCATCCTATTGGAACTGAGGACCAAATCTAACTTCAGAGGTTCCTGTTCGTATTCCTACTTTTTATCTTGTTGTTTCTAACTTCATTAAAGTAATTTTGTTAGGTGAGTTCTACTGCTTTTATAGGTTTCACTAAGGACTCATCATCATCCATCCCAAACCCGTCTCTATCTCTACTGGCATCACAAAAGAACACTGAGGCAAATCAAAAACAAAACCAATACTGGAAAAATAATCAAATTCTGATCATTTCCAGTCTGCTTTGATTTCCCTTCTGTTTGCATTAGTCAGAAGACTGGTATATACCTCCAGCAAAGGGGAGATGTGCTGTGAGTGGAACAAATGTGAGCAGGCAGGGATGGGACAAGGTATATCCAGCATCTGCTCACAATATGAAGCCAACCTCCTGGCCCCTTGGCAAGACTGCTTTCTTGCAGCCATGCTCCCTGCAATACCTGCAGTCTCTCTGAGGATGTGCCACTCTGGGACTGCCTCCTCCATCTGACCCTAAGTGAACACAGCTATATGTGAGGAGGTTTAAAATGCAGCATAGTCCATAACCAGTTTCTTCCCAAGAATTACTAACTAAGGCATGTATTTTCAGCTATATGATGACTCTGTAAACAGACACGTTTTGAACCAGACAGCCTAAGTAAGAGAGAAGAGAGATGAAGAAAGCAGTAAGTAAGGAAAGCTTGGGAAATGGGAGTTTGTAAAGGAAGGGAGATGCAGAGAGAGAAAACCATGTGGAAAACTCTCTGTCATTTCTCTGAGAGGTGGATGCTGCTCAGTGAGAGCACCAGTCCTCATGCAAGCAGGCAAAGCAGTTACTGCTCCCTGAAGGAATCTGTCATTAAGCAGGCAAATATGTTAAAAAAAAAAAAAAAACAAACCAAAAAACAAACCCACAAAATTGTATACCCTTTTTTTATATATGGTTTTTGGGATGTTTTTAAACAACCATGTCAGGGCCCTTGCCTGCAGGGTATTGTGTCCACAGTGACTCTCCATCTGTCTCAGATGCACACAGGGAAAAACCACATTCATCATTATTGATTACTTTTGTTCTTGAAAGGCTTTGTAATGGAAAGGCCGATGTCAGTGTAAGACAATAGATATGGTGAGACCTTTCCCAGGCTTCTTTGTTTAGGCTCAGCGGGTGCCTCAGGCACTTTGTGTATATGTCTAAACCAAACATCAGTCAGAAACCTGCCATGTCCATGAGATACAAAAAGCTGGTATCTCAATGCATGAGAGAATTCATAGCCAGGGTCAAGTTTACTTTGAAGACTATGTCACGAGGGAGAAATGTCTTGGAGTTTTAACAGGACAAAAGTCAGTGTTGTTCAATTCTGGGGTCTCAGATTATCTTAAAAATAGAGATAGGATCCAGAACTGTGTTGCAACTGGGTCTTTTACATTATTAACACTCACAAACATTGGAAATCACCTATACTCACTGTTTCATTGTAAATCTTGACCATAAAATCAGTGGGAAAATCTACTCCTGTCGAGAAAACTCACAATACTTCAGCCTATGGGACCAATCTGGGATACAAAATAGAATATGCAAAACTGATAGTAATACCAATTTCTGTCAACATTTTTGTGTCATCTACCATAAGAACCCAGAGAACAGCTATGGTCACATACTCTTCATTGTAAACTGAACCAGAATAAAGGTTAAAAGACTGTACCTTTTGCCTTCTTGCTTCCAAAACAATTATAAAAAATCATTCCATTTTGGAAAGGCAAAGTGAGTGAGAAGTGGGAACAAATATTTAGAAACATACAAAGAGATTAAGCAAAGAAATTTCTTGCATAAATTGTTTTCTTTCCTTTTTTCCCTCTCATTGTTCTTTATATAAATAAACCCAGCATATGTACTCCTTTTAACTTCAGGATCAGAGAAAGCTTTTAACCATTTCCTTCTTTCTGTTTCTGATTTTATTTGAAAATAAAACATGACATTTATCTCTCTTGAAATTTCAGCTTAGACAACCGAAAGCACCAGAGGAGATCCAATAGTAATAAACACCAATGGATAACTCTGTATCAAAGAGCTCAGCTCTCTCTGCAGAGAAATACAAACCATCTAATTAGAACTAGAGGTCTAGCTCTTGCACATTTCTAAAATACAAGCCTGAGACTGTGTGAGTGGCTTGAGCTACTTACACAGAAACTAGAGGAAATGTGGAAACAAAAAAGAAAGCTGGAGATAGTAACCTAAAGACCTACCTGCAGGTCAGTCAACCAAAAAGCCGTCTGTGGAGTACAAGAGGGTCTTCATCAAGAGGAAACAGCTGTAGGACAAGTTGTATTATTTTCTTTTTTGTGAGTTGACCTTTCCAAGATTCATCTCTGAATTCTATCAGTTTACAGAAAAAGTCAGGTTTCTGAAGTCTGCACCACCACTCCAGCAGAATATTAGAAAAACATAAGTAAACAGTGTTTTACTAACAGTAGCTCCATGATTTCTCCAGTTGGATTAATCATAAAGGCGTAACTCACAAACTGACCAAGACAATTCCCCTATTAAAGTGCCTTGTTACATCATGGGAGGCTCATAGACCTGCACTTACCTCCCATTCAGGTGACTGATGTGCCCTCCTCTCAGAAGGTAAAAGAAGGGATCTGCAAAAATGGAAAAGTTTGTGGGTAGTTTCATAGCTGCTCAATATTGTCCTGCGGGGAGTTCTCCTCTGTGACATTGTGTATGCTGTGTTTGGCCAAGTGCTCCCACTCACATAAACCCCATGCTAGTGCCTGAAGCCAGTATAAGCAATAAGCACTGGCCCTGTCTTTAAGTTTAGCCATTCCTCTTCAGGTACTCTGAAGGACTTTGCACTACTATCACTGTGAAACTTTCTTGGAGCAGTAGTAAAGCCAAGGACTCCCAGGGTAGCATTTAGGTACTTTCATCCAAGAAAGAAACTTGCACAAAAAAAAAATCTCCCATTTTTAACAGGAAGTCACCAGTGGCAGGCATTTTTGTAACCATGCCTGCTCAAAAGTCATTTTGAGTCTGCAGGGCACCTCAGCACCTTGGGACTTGGAAGCTGTCACCCTCACTCCAAATATGGTGAAGCTTCCTGGGTTTTCGTTGGTAAATGAAACAGCCCATGGGAGCATCTCTGGTCACTGGGAGAGATTTGTCTAGACTAATAAACTCTGAGTATGGCCCATGGTATTAGATATGCCCACATCAACCAGCTTTCTCTCAAGCAATTCCTAAGCATGGTTTGGGAGTTGGAGGGTCTAAGGGTCCTTTCCCAATAGGCAGTGTGCTGCAGGATGAAAAAAATTTCCTACTATAGATGTGGGCTATTCTGTGGGCCTGTTGACCTCAGTGTGCAGGAAGATCTTCATCCATTTAATTTATTAATGCAGATCTAGCTGAAGGCATCACAATCCATTATATCACTGTTTTTACCTAACTCTCACCAGTACTAATGCCAGTGCACTGAAGCCACATCAGCACACAGGAAGGAGAGGAAGATCAATAAAGTCAGGGAAAGAGAGTAAGTAAGAAAGTATCTGCATTTAGCCTGTCGCCTGGAGTGCTCCCACGGTTTGGTGAGTGGGTTCTTGTTCCCACTGAGGAGTTGATTGTGAGTTTTTATCTAATGATTCTTTAATGGATATACATTCCCTAGGAGCTGGAACAGGAAAACAGCTGTAATTGTGTCACGACAGAACAAGTTCTATGAAGCTCTATTTTCATTTAAAGAGGGAATTTTTAATGATATTTATGAAGGACAAACCTCATGCATGCTATTAATGGCTCTAGTCAATGACTAAAGAAAGTAATACATAATTTAAACATACATTTGAAAAAATATGGATCAATCAATACTAAATTAATTTTTAATAATGGCAAACTTCCAGGAATAATTAACTGGTTAGGCTGACATATATGATAACAAAGACTGGTATCTAAATATACTTATATATATGTATATATATAAACTAGAGATGGATAATATTTGAAAAAATAATTAGAAAAATAATTCCCGCAAATACTGATTCAAATCAACTGAAGTTAGTGAAAAAAATTATTACTGACTCAAGAAACAGTTAATCTCTTTAAAAAGGGTAAAATATTTTTATATTTTTATTAAATTAGCCCAGTGGTTTAAAATAAATGGTAAATCTACTCAATCTCAAGAGACAGAAAATTAGGGTTTATATAATTCAATTAATTATATATATTAATTATATATATTAAGTTTTAACTTTGGAATTCTAACAAACAAATGCTAGGACTGTAAAGAAAAAATAACTATTGCACATTCTTCTTTCAAGCATGCTAATATATTGTACTGTGACTTTTTGAACACATGTTCAAAGCTATTTTTGGAAGACATGGGAAGACTAAGATATGGGCCATGTTACATTCCATTTCAATGTACTCAGAAGTTTATATTTGCACAAACTCTTAGTTTTATTAATTAATTATTTTTCATATTTTTTAATGTTCAAATCTCAGTGTTTTCCTGATATTATTTTTCTAGGGGTTGATCAAAACTAAATTGTGCTCTCAAATGTTCGTGTGTAATTCCTACCAAAAAATCATGTCTGTTTTCATGGCATCTGCTATTGTAATGTCAGACACAAATAAATATGATATCCTCATTCATAAAAGGCAGACACTTTGAGTGGTAGAGATGTGAGAAAATGATTAAGACTCAGAAGGAAGCTATCTGCAGATTAAGGTAATAGTCGGGTTAATGAAGGGTAGAATCAAACAGGTGAAAGATCTCTCAGGACAACTACAGAAGAAATAGGAGGGACCAAAAGGTTTCCAAATCCAAAACCACAGCTACAGCTTTAAGATCATTTTTCAGTCAACAATATATTTGATGCTGCTTTTTTTCACCCCCTTTTTTTTAAACACAGACTTGAAATTCCTACCTTTGTCAGGATTCAGGTTTGAACATGTTCACCTCCAAATTATGAGAGTGCTCATATGACAAGATGCTGCTTGGTAGATACAAAAAATGAAAAAATAACTTCTATCAGAGTGTCTGTGATTTTAGCTCCCACTGAGTACAAGAATAAGTGAAATGATTTAGTTTTCACATTTCTTACCTAGATGAATGCTAACAATCCATAATACTAATTTCTGAGAGCTATTCCAACATAAAAACAGAAGGAAGCTAGAAATTGTACTCACAGATAATTCAATAACTGTCAGTGAGGACAACAGAATTGATTTTTCTGAGTTTGCCTGACAGTGAAATTGAAGTACTTTGTCTTCACTGAATTTTCCCCAATGCTATAGAAAAGCACATTATCTAATCTGAAGTAAAAGTACATCTTTCTCAGTAAAAAACATTCCACCTGGATTTTACAGTGAGTTCTGAAAATTATATATCCCTTCTCATGCTTTTCCATCTATTATATTGATTGCTATGTAAAATTACTGAGTTATTTCAGCTTTCACTGTCTTTTGAAGGTTATGCAACTTAAAATAGTTAAACTAACCTTTAGTTTGACCTTTTTAAGCCATCAAAACATTCTTGGAAGCGGGTCTGTTTAACCATTGATGATTTTTAGGTACATTTAAAGTAATATCTGAAAACTGAAGGCCAGTGTCTCCTTTGGGAAGATTAAATTCCAATTCCCACACAGTATTTTCTAACATTTTAAAACTTTGAAAGTAAATTGGTCATTGAATGAAGAACATTTTCTGTTATTTAAGAAATTAAGAAGCCAAGCAAGCAAAATCCATTAATTAGCCACCAGTTTCCTCATCTGTTTGACCTCCACAATGGCAGACTCTTTACTAAGGAATTCTGACATTGAATGCACTCTCAAAAGCAGAGTGCAGAAAGTTGTGGGAGTGAATGCAGACCAAAACCATGAGGTAACAAACCACACCGTGATGCGGATGACCTAGCTGTGAAAACAGGAGCCCTCATACTTTTACCAGGCTCTAAGGAAAACAAGCAAAATTGAAGGGAGGACCACAGTAGGGCAAGAAGAAGGGAAGCCATCTGAAAGGCCGAATATTTTGTTCATATAAACAAATTCCCTGCATATTCAACATTGGACGTTGGGTAGTCAGAATACATTCTTGTAAAGTGGGAAAAAAAACAAACAACCACTTTAAGATTAGGTCCTTTGTCCAGTAATTTAAAAGGAAGGGAGTGGCAGCCCTTGCAGAGCAGCGATCTGGAACTGTGGACCTGGAGGAGGGAGGCTGGCAAGGGTTGTAGGCTGATGTCATTGCTGCCTGACAACACATTCCTGGCTTGCCTTGGTATTTCTCGCTGGACTGACTATGTTCCATTTGTCAGCATTCCCTGGATTGTGCAGCAACAAACATATGCACAATTAATTTTCTCATATCACATATTTAACCTTACAGTGTACAAGCCTGGATGTCCTAGTTTGCCTTATTCTAGTGCTATTGCTGATATTATGCATTTATACCACTTCTTATCCATAAGAGTGAATTTAAACAATTTTCAATTAATACCATTAAGCATTTTAAGCCTTGATATACAAACATTTTCAGAGGGGAAGCTAACCAGGAGTCTTGTTCCAAAGGAGTCTAAAGGAGAAGTGTGATTTGTGCCAGAATATCACAGCTTCACCAGACTCCACTCTGAACTCAGAAACACAGTTTCTGGTACAGCCATAACCACATGCTTAGTGCTGGGGAATAAGACAACTTTTCTAACACTCTGTGCTATGTAAGGCAAGAGATGAGAAAGACAGTGATCTCTTCTGGTCTCCCAAGCTCACGTTCAGACAGGAGGCAAGGAATAAAACTGTTTTTCAATGCTGTTCACCCATATACACAAAGCTTTCCTGCCAAGACGTGGATTTCCTGCCAAACTGTGGATTTGCTGTCTGGGTGGCTCCTGTGGGCAAGCTGAGCTGCATGTGCAAAGCAACCATGTGTACAAAGTGGCACGATTTTTGGCAATTTTAGCCCCGTCCTACAGTTCAAACCTGGAGATGTGTCTAAGAAACTCCTACTTTTTTGCTACTCAGTATCTGCCCTTTACTGATTAAAGCCAATGTTTTAATTTGGACACAAATTTCTACAGAATATTCTTCACATAAATCCATCCGCTTCAGTGAGGCAGTTTTCCTGGAGGAAGATCAGGAGACTGAGACCCAATATGCACCCACTGCAGGTGACAGCCTTTGTTCCCTTTTTTTCCCAAAGGTGTTTAAAACTTTTTAAAAGATGGGCACACCCTATGACATTTAATACCTAGACAATGGATGACAGGAGATATCTAATTCAAAAAGGAGGGGTATCTGTATTTGAAAATGTTGTAGCACTTTGAAATGTTTACTTCAGTACCTACCTACAGATAGGGAAAATCTGGAGGCAGATAAGTATTTTACTTGGTAAAATCATTTCCCCTCAGCTTATACTGAAATAGAGCAAAAAACTTACTGTGACAGAGGCAAGTTAATTCAGCTTTGGTAGGAGTAATTGGGTTTGGCAGGAATTCTATTAGTGATGAGTAAAGGGATTTAAAACACTGTGTGAATTATCTCGGGTTGTAGTTCTGCACCTCAGCTACTCCATTCTCCATTCTCTGGCTCCAGTGCTGCAGCATTAACTCGGAGGAGAGAAATACAAAACAGTAAATTTTATACAGATTTGTCTGCAATGAGTTAGTCTGATAGCCAAGTAATAACTGCAGTAGCTCAAGTGCATCTCCCTTTTTGCAGAACAGCTTCTCACATACAGAAGCCTTAGTGCTCAGGCCTCTGCTGGGAAGGTGGGATTTACTCTTTGAATATCAAAGACAAAGTATAAACAAGCTGGATAGAGTTAGACTATTTAAAAGGTGTTTGTGGTGTCTGGAGAGCAAATAGATCGAGTTTGGTTTTTTTATTTGCATTGTTTTTTTAAAAAGCAAGAGGAGCATCCTTTAGTCTACATATGTTTCCAAGCAGAGGCTCTGTAGGCAGGCATGGGAAAAAGTTGTGCTCTTGCTGGCCAGGGTGTCACTGCACAACCACAGGCACAGGTACCATCACATGGAATACCAATTAATTCAGTCCCAATGGAGTGAGTAGGGTCAGCCATCGCTAACGTCACCAAGTTGCTCTGCATTCAGCTGTCACCCCAACACTTTCCAATTCCTCATGGAGTCAGGGAACACAGAGGGAGCCATTGGCTCATCCTGACTGTGAATTGCTCCTGCAGCTCCTGCAGCATCCTGGACCATAGGCTGCATTTCTTGCATCTGTTTGCCACCTGAAGATTTTAATATGTGGCTTGTGAGCTCAGGAAGAGCATCTGCCATAGTCTAAAACAGTAACTTATTTCAAGACCACAACACACAGTATATGCAAGAGCAATTACCACGAGGCAATATTGAATGTTGATCCAGTGCATTGGCTCTTCTGAGGCAAAGTGCACACTCTTATCTCAAGGCTAATGGCAAGAAGCAGCCCCACTTGCATGGAAGGATCAGTTTCATTGAGATCCCTCACAGGGGATCACAGCTGGAGCAGCCCACATGATGCATCTCCCTCACCAGGAGGGAACTTCCTCTTGTGGCTGTGCCAGAAGTGCATGGCAAAGGGCAGACAGGTTTGAGACTACTACTTACAATCATCCTCCTTACCAGAAATGCACAGCTCTGAAGTCACTGTGGTGATCAAAACACTAGAACTGAGCAATCTAAATACGTGTCTATTCCAGAAGAGTGAACTTGAAAATGTTTCTTCTGACCTTTCCCAAATGCCGTTCTTTATCATTGCCAAGTAAAATTCCAAGCAGTATAATCAGAAGAGGATTTGGAATGGTGATGAATGTGTTTGGGGTTATGACTGTTTTTCAGTTTTGTAAATATTTAAAGCATAAGTTGAGCAATTTTTTTAAAGAAAATTTTTTCCTTTCACCACACCACCCTTATCATGTTAAGGAAGTTGGAAGTGGCTTTCTCTGTTATTCCAGTCCAGTGGCACACACTTTGTCTTGTCACGCAAAGCACCAGAAGGAAGGCAAGCAAGGTAGTGGAGGTGGAGTGTGAATTTACTCCGCTTGTCTAAGCTCACAGGTAGGTTATGCATGTCATGCTCACTGGAACGTGACCTGACAGCACTGAGGTGAAGCAATTTAGCAGGTGGTAGAACTGTGGTGATATGAAGCAAACACTGTATCAGTGATTTCAATTCATGTCTGCATGTGCAGGTGTCATGGTTAAGCCCTTCCATTTCAGGAGGCACTTCTGATCCTAAGCACTCTTCATTTATCAAAGATAATGAGTAGAAAATGTGAAATGCAAGTTAGAAGCTAATTGCTATAATAGCCCTTCTTACAGACAAATTGCTGATGACACTCTTTATCTGTCTTCATCAGCCAAGAAGAACAAAGCCAGCTCTAGCCACAAATGCTTTTCCTACCAGACAGCCATCAGACAGATACTTCACCCTACAAAACTGAGAGAATGGCTGTTTACACGTGAAATGTACATCTTCTCACCACAACAAATTGGCTCACAAGTAGGAGGATGCCTTTGGCATCCTGAACTCCAGAACTGAGCCCTGAGGATGTCAGTCAGAAGGCTCCTGAGACAGCAGTGCTGTGCACTCACATCCAGGACTTGAATAAGTAGTTTGTGACACAGCCCTTCTAACTCCTATCTGCATATATGTGTTGGGGAAGTCTTTCTTTGTGGAAGAAGAGGTGGGTGCCCTTCTTCACACTGAAATTCTTTTTCTGAAGCCTTTACAGGTTTTTACAGCAGGAAAGAGTTTAGTGAACCTCTCTTTTTATTCTCTGTACTCACCTAGGCTAAGGCAAGGCACTTAAGGTTGCAGGTAGGTGCCTCACAGTGCAAAATTATTTCAAAGGTATCTTCTTCCTTTGACTTAATTCTGAATCCCAGACTTGTTAGGTATCTAACAACCGAGGCGACAATGCTGATTCTGCTGATGCTATCAAAAGCAACAGAGAGACAATTACTCTTACTCTAGAGCACTGGGAACAGCTTTATTATTTAGTATTAAGAAGAACCTGCCATGTGAATTATGTTCTGACCATGTCTATCAGTCACTACACTAGTAAAGAAACCCTGGGAGTTGTGTGTGTGCCATGTCTTTCAGGCAGATTACTCCTGTACAGTATGCTATTCTCCTGCTTTGCTACTATGATAGAAGATACATTAAGTTGCACTAAAATAAGTGAAAAAATTTTTACCTTCTCTCTCTTGTTCCCTCTTGGAGACCCAAGGGAAATCCAGGACAGTAAGCAAAAATGCATTGTGACTATAAAAGCCTTGGTAGATCCTCTCAGAGTAAATTCATGAACCACAGGAAAAGGTGGCTTAAACTAAACTGTATAGTAGTCAATGGAAAGTCCAACTATGCTGCACAATGGTTACAGACCAAGAACAACTCTATGATTTAAAGAAAATTTGACATGTCAGAGAAATACAGTTTTATTCTCTGAAACTGCAAGTTTCATTCAAAAAGCAAATATGAAGGTTTCATACTCCTAGGTAACAGCCCAGCATGTTATTTCATAATAAACTTGCACCATTGTACCCTACCTGTAGGAAAAATACAATCCTACATCAATCACTGGAGCTCATGTTAAGTTAAAGAAGGACTGATTGATTCACAGATCTTTAATAAACAGTGGGGAATGTGCAGAACCATAATTTTCCTTAATCGTCTCATAATAATTTCAGAATTGATGATAAAATATGCAGGTATCACAAAGGTTAAAAGAGCAGTCAGAGCAATTTGTCTGCCCTGTACACCAAGTCCAGTCAAGTAAAATGTGTTTTCAAAACAAAAGCTTGGACAAGTGGTAAAAAAGGATGGAGATCGGCCCTCTGCAATGAGGAACTACCTTGGGGGCTCTATGAGACAGCTAACTGAGCAGAATAGCTCATATTTAAAAGCAAAAAATATTTTTTTGATGAAGAAACAGGGAATAATACTGAGTAGCAAAGAGATAGTACTTTATCTGCGTATGTCCTTGGTGAGCTCACTGGTGGAACACGGTGTCCTTTCGGGTAATCCACGCTTTAAAAAAGGAGGCTGAAAATCTGCAAGGATGGTTTAAAGCAGGAAAATACAGCTGTTAGGTGGGGACTGAATAAACTGTATCATTTATGTTTATTCAAGAGGTTAAGAAATTACTTGATTACAGCATATATACATTTACAGCGAGGAAGAGATTTAACAAAAATAATGCCTAATGAGACACAGTAGTTGGAAGATGAAATTCAACAAATTCAGCCTTGGACTGTAAAGTTCAGTAACAATAACAAACCACTAGTTAATAAATTTATAACAGATTTTCCATCTGTTAAAGTTTTGAGGACAAAAGTGAATGTGGGATCCAGTTTTCCTCGCCTAGCCCCCCATGGAGTATGGCATTGCAGAAATACAAGAGAATGAGCCCATGTTGTGGGTCAATTTCTTCTCACTCCCCATACAACTGCTATAAGTTGAGAGAAGATTTATGCAGACAAAAGAGATCTGATTAGGGAGAATAATAGTAGGATTTATTACTAGTAAGATTAAAAACTAAAGAACTATATATATAACAGTTCTAACTAGGCAAAAGTGCTACGTATTTACAGAAATATCCCTCCCCCCTTGTGTCAGTTCAGGAGGAGAAGCAGCCTCTTTTCCATGTCCAGAGCTACAAGTCTTTTAAATAATTTTGCAGCACTCAAAAGTTCTTCTTCTACTATTTCTAGGACGACAACTCCGATTTGTCACAGCTGGAACTGTCTTTCTCTCTCTCTCTGTCCCTTCTATGTCAACCTCAGAGCAGGGCCTACCCCCCTCCTGGGCTAAGACTGGAGGCTGGGGGCTACCCAGGCCCTGTGGGGTCTTCCATGGACTGCAAGGGGACACTTGTCTACCATGGTCTTCCCATAGATACAAGAGGTAATGGCTTTTGAGTCCACCCCTGTTACTTGTGGGGTCCCTTCTTGCAAGAGACAGTCTTTGATAGACCTCTCTAGCATGAGTTCACCTTTGGGCAACAGTTCTTCCATTCTCTGCTGTCCCTCAGGGTCACAAATTCAGCTGCACCAGCCTGGATCCCTCACTGGGAATCATAAGATGCTACCTGAGCTGACTCGCTCCAGCGTAGGTCTCTCTCCCCATGGGCCACGGGTCTCCAGCAGGACTCTGTTTCCTCTTAGGCCTCCCACAGAGTCACATCTTCTTCATGCACTCTGCTTCTGCGTGGGCTCTTTCATGAGCTGCAGAAAGGGGTTTCCTCTCCCCAGCAATCTTCTGCAGGTGGCAAGGTTTTTTAGTTTTGACTCTCTTCCCTGCTGAAGAGAGAGAGGTGGGGAGAGAGGGAGAGAAGAATTTCCCCCCCTGCCTTCGGGCTTCTTTTCTGTCTCCTGCGGCTGCCAGCTTTGACCTTGGATGCTTCATTATCTCTCTGCTGGAATTCCTTCTGCAGCATGTCTTGTCCAAGTTCTTCTCTAAAGTTCTTTTTTTCTCTACTCTGTTACAGAAGAGAAGGGGGCCTGATGCACTTGGGGCCTGCCTCCTTCTCCTACATGGCTTCTAATTTCATCTGCGCCACAACCTTCTCTTCCATTTTCTTAAATATGTAATTGGCAGAGGCGTTACTAAAACTTTTGATTGGCTTTTTCTTTGGAAATCCACCTGGAAAAAACTATTTTCAGCCCCAGTGCGCGCTGGTTGACAAACCCACGACAGCCCAGAAAAGGGTTTCTGCTTGTCCAAACCACCAAACTCTGGCCCTCCTTTGGGTTGCTCCAAGTAACTCTCCCTGAAACAGTTACACGATGTATTGTGACCCTTCACAGAACTCCAGGCTTATGTTCTGCAATATCCTCAGTAGAGAAGTAGCTTCTCTAACGGTGATGAAGTGATGCAAATTTTCCACAGCTAAGGAATTATTAAGAAGAATAAATAAATCCATCAGTTCATGCCTAGTTTCCCTTATCTATGCTCATAGAAACTCTTTCCCCACTATTTTATACTACTGCACCACTCATACCTTTAGCTTACGGCACTTGATATGCCAGCTCTGGCTACCTCCTTGTAACTGTTCTATTACCCACTCAGACACAACAAATTCAGAGCTATCATAAATGCTAAATGAAAATGCTGCTTCATCAAGGAATCTATGATGCTATAATATACATATATAATATAAAAGGTGTATAGTAATATATTCTCATAGCATTATATATTATATTTTTTGGTTTATATCTATATTTTGTATTTATATTTTTATTACATAATATATATTAAATATGCATCTGTAATATAACATGTTAGACAAAACCGACCAAGAAGCTTCTTTGTGTGGCAGAAAACGACTTATTTTGTTGTCACATGCTATCAAGTGTGCATCTGATGACTTTAATGACTGAAAAATTTATTAATCATCTTTGAATCAGCTAAAGCTTCTGCAAGTAAAAGTGTGGCTTCATATTATCACATGGCTACTCAAAAGGACTTTTCCTTGAAAAATGTACACACAAAGGAAATAAATAGAGAGGCCTGTAAATTGCCTAAAATTGCAAGCAAGCAATTTTTACGTTCATTACTTTTTAGTCCATTCCCAGATGTGTGATGGTCGTCCCATGAGCTCCATGAATACTGATCATCAGTCATGTGCCCTGACCTCCACTCACTTTACTGTACCATCATCAATGTTTCTACGCAAATCATCTTGATCTCAAGTGGCCATTCATCCCAAAGTCACTGACATGGCAGAGAGTGAGAACTGGAACTCAACTCTTTCAGCAAGCACAGACCCTTTAATCTTCCAGCTGACACATATTGTCCTACAATTGCTTCCTCCAAGAGATGACAGCCTAACTCCTGAGTCCATATGTTTAGATATGTAATTGGTGGATTGTGAGTATGGTGGGACAAGCTGTTGGAATTTGTGTTGCTAATTGTTTAAAGCAACAGGCAGGATAATTCACAACATGCTAAGGATAGTAAAAGTCATCACAAAATACATTAGTTACCAGAGGTGACTGTCAGAGCCGGCTGGAGTATTTTATTCTTTTTGTCATGGCAGATACATTTCTCATGACAGAGAAATGTCTTGAATGCCTCACCCTGCATAGCTTCTATTCATAGCACCGTAGAACGCTGTATAATGCAGACCATATTTGTGGCCAAATAATCATTATGTTTGCTAGTATCAACAAAGCCCAAATTCACAGGCATAGAGAGCTAAAAATTGCCAAATATCAAATATATTCCCAGTATAAAAATAATAATTGCCATAGCTGGCATCTTTAATTTTGTAACATCTATATATGATTTACATGAAAGTCTTTTCTGAGTGGGGAGCACTCCATCCAGTAGTGATGCCTGAAGTTCAGGATTAATTCTGCAGCTCATGAAACAATTTAGTTAAGTTGGGTCCCTGTGAAATTGCATCCTTTGCTGTCTTTATCTCTCTGCCACTTATGCAATAGGAATTCCTGCCCCTAATGTGTTTCCTGCTGTCTCCTCACTACCACCCTGAGGAAAGAGCTTAGGCATTGCTGGCTGGGCAGCCCATGGGTACAGACTGGCTAGCCAGTTGGCTGAGCTCTACCTACCTTTCTTTTCTCAGTATCACCTCCTCCCAGTGCAACAACTTTCGTAAAACTTTAAATATGCAGACTGTAATGACTCTGAGACTGCCACACCTCTGACTGTTTGGATTTAAACCAGCCAAAGATTTAATAAGATATGAGGAAAAGAATGGGATGGTGTTGTACTGCGATCACACAAGTTGCATTTCCATCAGAAACCTTGTTCATAATTTCACGTGAGTGCTATAAGGGTCACAGAAAATATTCCTCAGCTCTAGAATTTACCTCACCAAGACATCTACAGAGCTTACTCTGCTCAGTTTATCAAAATGGAGACTGAGAGGTAACATAGTTATAGCGAATAAATGTTCTCACTAGAGGAAAAAAAAGATTTTTTTTTTATATATAGTGGAATAAAATGTAGTGTGAATCAATGGTTTCAATGTAAAGACATATAAATCTGAAAAAAACAAGTAGGTTATCAATGAAGTGATTAATTTCTGTCATGTAGCAGACAAGTTTAGGCTTCAGCATCCCTCAGTGTGCCCAGATGAAGGACTGGTGAGTTTACCACAGGAGATGACTTAGTCAAAGACAACACATCAGGAGGCTTGGTCTAAAGACTATCTAAGTAATAACTGAGAGTCCAGAGAACTGAAAATGTTATTTTAGATGATCTTATGTATTATTTTTTTATTTTAAAAGCCATTGAGTAAAAATTAAATGCTAAGTTAAAGATATCTGAAATCAAGATATATTATGAATTACAAAATGCAGTAAAGAGTACAAGGACTAGTTGTATACAACATTACTGAATTACAATAGCACATCTTCCTTTTTCCCTTCTTGCTGAAGTGTCACTTACAGGGGTTCATGAAGTGACTAATGTATTAGAAGCCTAAAGTTCTAGCCACATTAGCCATAGAAAGGTTAGAGTGAGCATTGCAACAATGCCCATATTAGAACATAACTTTTCTGTTGTAACAAACCACGATGCTGCAGCTCCCAACAGCAATAAAACTGCAGTACTTATAAATCACTCCATAAAAGAGAGTGACTTTTTTTTTTTTCATGATAGCAAGGCTAGAAATATTTTGGTCCCAAAAGGCGAAAACAATTCTTTGTTTAAATAGGAAGGAAACTTGGGGGAAAAAAAATCAAGGAAAGCTGGATATGCTGCACTTACAAGGAGAGCCTTATAAGTCACTAACGACAATGTATTATTTTGAATGAGGAGAGGAAAGGGAAAACAGTGACATAGCAAAGACATGTTTTAACAATAACACTTTGGAAGTCTCATGAATAGACTCCTGACCTTTACTGCAAAATACTGAGGCACAAGGCCCCTACAGAGGCCTGCATTCATTTCACAAAAATAAATAGTATCAAGGCATTGTTTTAACCAGTCAGAGCAAACACACACTTGAGGATTTGTGCTTCAGTGTTGTACTTCAGGCAAACATGAACGTATCACAGAATAGAAGAAAGTGAGGCACAATAGAGGGGAAATAATAAGAAAGAATTTCATTCTGACTCTCCTGATTCTTCTTACTTTAACTAATAGGTTTTCCATGACTTTTGCATGGTGAAGGAAGGGGTTTTAGTTAATACAGTTTTCTGAATGTGGCTCATGTGACGTAGATTTTTCACAATAAGTCCATCCTACTTTGACACAGCACACGGGTGTCTGTAATGTGTGGTACACTAGATAAGGTGGAGAGCTGCACAACATCAGAATTGAATGGTACTTGCAGAAATAATGAGCTATATTTCCATATGCATGTAAACACCTCAGTCATCAGTACACTATCGCCATTGACTTGTCCAGACGAGTGTCACTTAGATAGACAAGCTTCCCCTGGTCCTTTATATATGCAGGCAGTATTAAACTGTGTAGTCTCAGGAACATTACAAAGATGCAAAACCTTATAGGCTACATCAACATGCTACAAACAGTAGCTCTTTTTCTTGTATACAAGCAGATTCCTCGGCTGAAATGCTATCAGCTTCCAGGAATTACAGGCCCACATTGCTGTAAAAACAGGACAAAATGTGAAACAGAAATAATTTGCACTGAACTTACAGCCTGTCCTCAATCACATCTGGTAGGTCACAAGACATGATCTGCTATGATTTGTACAGTCTCCAGTCCTTAGCAAAGATCTGACTTTTTAGGTAAGAGAAGACAAAGCAAGGTGATATCTGTAATTAGCGATACAGTCATAGGCTACACATTAATGTGTTACTATGCCCTTTAAAATAAACAAGGGGCCATAGGGAACAGCTTGTGGAAAGCAGTGCATCTGGTTTAACCACAGCTCAGAGGCAGTGCTGGAAAGCAGCAAAGCAGTAGCATCCCTCCATGCAGCACAGAAAGCTCATTGTAATGAGAGTACAAGTGACTCAGAGCACTGGAATGGGATATGGCACCTTTCACCTCCAGGTCACTAGTTTCCATCCATTTTCAGCTAGCCAGGACTAGAAGTTATTACCATCAGAGGGGTGTTCAGTGAAACAAGTCAGTTGTGTCCATGCAGCCGGGAAGGGACAGCTGCCCAGATCACACAGACCAGCCCCGCAGTTGTTACCCAACGAATACTGTTCTCCCAGGCTCCAGCCACAGCTATCCTATAATCAGCCAAATGGCCTGAAGCTCTGAGGGCCACCAGGCATACACTGCTGCCTTCTGTTTCACACAACAACAGGCATGTTCACCCCACTGAGAAAGAGACAAAGACCTTCTCATGTCCCCTTTGTTCCTCAGTTCTTTCTTTCCCTAGAAAGATCTGCAAAAAAATGTTGTCTACACTTCTCTGTAGTTTTTCCACTTTCACCAAGTCCAAGTATTGAAAAGTGATTGGCCATGCCACAAAAAGCGTGAGCATTAAAAAGCATATTCCATTTTCTATTGTTCAGTTCTCTTTTGATTTTTGCATTTGGTTCATATTTTCAACTTTCTTTTTCTTTCTTTCTTTCTTTCTTTCTTTCTTTCTTTCTTTCTTTCTTTCTTTCTTTCTTTCTTTTTTTCTTTCTTTCTTTCTTTCTTTCTTTCTTTCTTTCTTTCTTTCTTTTTCTTTTTTTCTTACTTTCTCTTTCTCTTTTTCTTTCCTCTTATGTTTTCCTCCTTCCTTCCTTCCTCCCTCCCTTCCTTCCTCCCTCCCTTCCTTCCTTCCTTCCCTCCTTCTCTCCCTCCCTCCCTCCTTCCTTCCTTCCTTCCTTTCCTCCTCCCTTCTTTCCTTCTCTCAGGAATTCTGAGATACTCATACAGATCCACAAGCACAAACTTTAAGAAGTACTGTGATTATTTCTTCATAAAAATAGGACCTGACAACAGTGTATGCTGATTTAACACATCGATACTCACATTCCATGCACAGTGCAAATGTCAGTTACTGGCTCCCAGTGGAGCTCAGAGGAGGTTAGTAAGATGGACAATCAACTATAACATGCTTGCTTCAGGGCCAGCGAGATGAATATTGGGTCTTTGTCTACTGCAAGTCTCAAAAAAAAAAAAAAAGCCTGTAAAGAAATTCAGATCCTCTAGTACAAACTCAACAGAGCTGTGGTCCCAGTTGCTTCTCACCCTTCCCTGCAGTGGCTAAGTCTTTATGGTCTCTTAAAAAGTATAAAAGTCCCTTGATCATTTCACCAAAAAAAATATTTCACAGGTTTTGTTTTTACTCTGAAAGTTAATTTTCCCCTTTGTGCCATAATCCCTACAAGAGGATTCATACAAAAGATTATGCCAAAGAACAGTGTGTCTTCAAAATATTAATTTCTTCTTGCATTGTCACATATGTAATTTTATTTATTTGCCCATTACCTGTTTCCTCCATATCCCTGTGCTTCCTGTATTTCCAGGCTGCCCACTGCAGCTTCCCAGTGTTGCTGGCCATGAGCCAGGACCACAGCAACTGGCTACATCAATCACTTCAGCAGTTTAATCACACCCTTCCTCTGGTTTTCCCCCTTATATCAAGGAAATGGCCTGCAAATCTCATAGATGACACATTCAGGAATGAAAACCTAATCACTGCTCAGTCGAGCCTTAACAGGGCACTGCTGGACCTTTCTACACAGCAGCCAGGCATCACAGGGCACTGCAGAAATACAGTTGGGTAGCAACCCCACTTCTGCTAATCTGGTAATCCAAAGGCCCATTTCAGCTATCTTTTGAATTCAAGTCCTGCAAATTGTTCACTGGAAGCTTTGTCTGATGTCAGAGTAGCAAAAATATTTTACCTTTCTTTTGACTCCAAAGACACACAGCAGGCTGGAACTATAAAAAGCTTTAGAGACTGTATGCTAGGAATGCATGCCGCAGTCTAAAATCCATACACGGTGTTAAGTACTCAGAAATTTTGTTTCATAATATGCAACCCTGGCATGTGGAAAAGCAAAGAGTGAAAAGAAGGCCTGTGAGAGATGACAGTATAGTTCTTCAAAAAAGGTTACTAATATGCTCAGATACCTGTTATCCCTCTCTATATGCATATTCTTACATTTTAAAATGTGGCTCAAGGAGGACCAGCTGCCATTCACATTTAAGCTCTCTCTATCATCAAGGCAAATGCATTCAGAAGAGTACCTGGTACTTCAGAAGATATGCCTTAGCCACCACCTTCTGCATTCTGTTGGGTAAATTGGAAAAAGAAGGACAGCAACTAACTCTTTTGAAACTGGGCAGAATGTAAGATTCAAAGCATTAGAAAGAGTAGATATCATCAGCAAATCTGTAGCCAAAACCAGCAAAGAACTGAAGTTTATGGGCTTTGGTCCTGACTCCCAGGACTCTGTGTGTGTTTGCTGATAGTGATTGGAGGTGATAATGGAAAGAAATATCTAAGGCGTTATATGGATTTTTTTAATAGATCACAATTGAAGAGTTAAGTGTCTACAATGAAATTTAAGTCTCATGTGTCTGAGCCTCAGTCAATAGTAGGCCTTGTATTTATCACTGTATTACACGTGAAGTGTGCACTAATGGGTGTTTATGTGCTCTCTAGAGGCTTGAACAAGCATATGAAGCAAAACTGCTGGGCGTTATCAGTCCAGCATTCTGTTTGAAATAATTCTTTCAGGGCGATCAAGCCTGGATACTTTTTTTCTTGACTTTCTAATAAATGGAAATAACCAGATTTTCAGCTGACTTAGATAATGCTCAAAAAGTTAAGGTACTGTTAACGACATTCTCCTGGAATGTAGGACACTTCAGTTTAACTCTGTCTGCTGCCTGGTCGCTGAATTGTGGCAATCAAACCCCTCTGATCTGAACAAAACAAACAAACAAACAAACAAAAAAGCAAGATAAAATATAACTCCACTCTTGGACTTAAGATTCTTCTGCCTAGTTTCACCTGAACTGCTCTGTCTTTGAAATCCCCTTATTGCTAATAGTAATATTCAGATTTTATTTTGTACAAGTGCTTGTAGCCTCCTTCTAATAAAATAAAGCTTTAAATACAGCAGATTATTTCCTCCACCCTGTCTGACACGAGCTATAATCTGATTTTTTTTTCTCCCTTTCATGAACACCATCTGTTTGTGACCATTAAAATCCATTTTCTATGCTGAAGGGATGGGAATTCAGAGGGATGTGCTCAGCCACTGTCCAAACAGTACTGTCATTCCTAAGGGATCCATTACAGTCTGACACACCCAAGTATTTATGAGCCATAAAACGCCTACCTAAAATAGCGATTCATCATCCTCTACATGGGAGACACTGACAGTGACAGAGCATGTTGTAGCTACGAAGGGAGAGAGAGGGTGTATGAGGTTTAAGATTTTTTTTTTTTTTTTTTTGAAGGAGCAGTGTTATATAGCATCAGGTTTTCCCCACTATGGCACCTCATTTCCAAGCCATTTGCTCCGACAGTTCTCACAGTCAATGTTAAATTAACAGATGTCTTGGAACTGGGCACGAAATGAGACAGCTACAAGGTCACCACTTCTCCCCATCGTCTGCTCTGGAGTCACCACCCACTTGGTGTCAAAGCAGAGCTTCCAGCTGCTTTTTTGTGCAATGCTCCCTTCAGGGCTGGTTGAGGGACAGAGTGCAGCTCCCACACCAGCATGACTGAACACCCTCTTCATCACATCCAGGCACAGTCAGAGCAAAACAGTCATGTGAATGAGATTCCTACAGATTTTTATTCCTGTTATCTATGTATCCCCCCTCCCCCCATTACAAAACTGATGTTGTTATAAAACCGATTAGAGAAGCTGTACTGTCTCTGAAGAAGTCAGACAACACAGCAAATGGTTTTTTTCAGCTGAGATTTAATACAGAAAACAGATAAATTGAAGACTTTTGCTCCATATGGCAGCGGAGAACATCACATAGTTCTCACACCCACACGAGAAACTGTGTAAGGGAACAAAGAAAAGGAAATACAAATGCTGGTAAAAAATATAAGAGCAAGGGCAGTCAGAAAACTGGTTCTGAACGCTTCTGAAGCTTTGTGAATACAACAGACTACTGTAAAATTTAGACTGAATTTACACCAACATCCAAAAAAGTCATAGCCACTATATAGAAACCATCTAATTTTTATACTAGCTAGCCTAATACTTAGTGCTGTGCATGCCCAGATAAGCAACCATCTAGGCTAAGCTGTGCTTCTCTGTGCCTACCACACTTTGGAGATTTACAAACGAGGCTCCCGCTGCTTATGTTCCCTGCGGGAACCAAGCTGACAGGCATGCTCAGTGAACAACAGCACACATCAACAGTATTTTGTTAAGCAGAGGGCACCATAGGCACAATTCTGATTCACAAAATGGAAAATTAAATACTGGGAAAATTGTGGACAAGCTGGAGCAGTAAATCTTAATTGTGATAGATTTAATAACCACTGTGCATTCAGTAAAGGCATCAAGTGACAGATGTACTTAGAAACTTGGGACTGAAACTGCACTCCCCATTCCTTGTTAAGTGTTCTCACCAGTGGATTGCAGGTCCTGAACTACAAAGCCTGTTCCCATGCATTCCTCCTCTCCAAACCTTCAACTGCGTTTCCACAGTAGGACAGCCTCAGCAGTGTCCCAAGCACCCCAGCGGCAGCCTGGGCATTCCCCTTCAGCTCTTCCATTTTCCAGGTAAGTTCCCCCGGGCAAGTAGGGAAATGTTGTATAAAAACAACATTTGAAAATAAATGCATGTTGTATCACCTGCATCCCTTGGGATGAGTTTAAGCATCTGCTGAGTCCTGTTTAGTGGGAGCATCCTGCAAGATGTGAGCTGGTCATAGGTACCTATGCTTCACAGTATCTGTCAGCTAAAACTCAGGTACCTTCCAACTTATTGTGCCGTTCTGATTACCATTTCCAAGCACAACCCCTGTTACCTGCACTTGCAGTTTAGGTGTCCAATTCATATCAAGAAATCCCAGGCCCAAAAACAGGGGTCTAAGTGGATCACCCTTTTTCAATCCTGTACTGGACCTCAGCCCTTAGCTCCCTAAGGCTGTAATTGGATTGTGAGACGCCATTGAAACAGAACTATCCCAAATGCCAAAAAGATGGGAGACAAAAAAAGAGGAAGCACACAAGGCTCCTTCAGTAGATTACGGGGAAGAAATGTTTGCTGGGTGGCCTGCTGCAGTCAGTTTGTATCTTTCAGTAATTACCATTCAGCCACATTCACAAGGAACATGGTTCAGAGAGCAGCTTATACATTTTCCTTAAATTCTAATAAATAGAATTGTTGAAAATGTTTTAGATATTTTCTCCCTATTCTTGGGTTATACCTTACAGACTAAGTAATAACTGTAGACCTGTACAGTAGCTGAGCAGCTTTTTCACTTGTATTACATGAGATCAAAGAGCTGTATGCAAGTGAGCCTTAGTAATGAAGGACAGTGCATTCCTTGGTTGCTCACAAATGCTGCAAGCACTCTGATTTTCTCTGCTGCACCAAGCAAATGAAGAGGAAAATAGGACCGACTTACACAGCTTAGATCTATCACTAAAATTTCTCCGCTTCAGATATTGAGAGATTTGGGGGATTAACCCAGCTATTAATGAGGCTGTTGAGCTTAGGTAATCGGAAAAATGCTCTACAGTGCACGTTAATCTTAACAAATGCTTTTCAAGGACAGACTATAAATATATTGATAAAAGAGTCAGAAGTTAAAAAAAACCCTACCCTGCCACCTCACAAAACATGTGAACTACTTGCTTTCAGGGGCTTTGGCCAAAGACGTAAACAAGATTCTGAAGGAATTCGCATTTAAAACTGTGACTTTTCTTGTCATGCTTAGCGCTGAGACATGATGGAAATCTCGTAGCAGGGGAAAGAAGGCGGCTTGCGAAGCTCGTGGCTTGCTGTTTTTTTGGCTGGCTGACAATGCCCACGCTGAGAGGCCATAGGACGGCAGGCAGCGATGGCTGCCGAGTGCTCCTCGCCGTGCGGCTGCTGAGGAGCCGGTTCCAGAACGCAGTGAACCGCTGGATGCTGTCGCTGTAGTGAAGAGCAACCTTCGAGGGTTGGGCACACCCCACCCTAGCGACAACAGCAGGCGAAGGGGGAGGATCTGCGGGATTCTAAGTGCTACTGATACATAACAGGGAGACCATTCACTGATTAAAGGGCTTTTTATTGCATAGTTGCGATTTTCCTTCAGCAGCAAGCCCTGCTAGCCGCCGTACAGGGACACGTCCTGTCGATGCGCTGGCACACACAGCCGCTCCCGCACGCTCCTGCAGGGCGTTTATTCACGCTGGCTTAGCCGGGAGCGCTCCTCCCAACATGTCCCCGCACGTGGTACAGCTGCTGCTGGGGGACGAGGCGGGGAGGCGGTCGGTCCCCTCCACCCCACAGGCAGCGGCTCCTTTCTCTCCCTCCCAGTCCCTGACGCCGGAATGACAGAGCTGCGGATCACGTCGCATCCCTGCTCGCTCAGACGGCGCCTGCCCGCAGGCTAGCGTGCCCGCCGCTCCAAACAGCCCCCACCTCCTTCTCCAGGCGCAGGGGCGGGTTCCCTTTGTCAAAGGCCCCCGGAGGCGCCCTGCCCACCCTCCGAGACCCGCCTCCATTCCCGGCTGGAAGCACCGCGGAGGGGTCTCATCCACCGCCGGGGCTGGGCGGGAGCCCCGGGCGGCTCCGCGTCCTTGCGCGTCCCCTGCTGGTGGGAGGCGGCACCGCAGCCCCGGCCAGCGGCGGGGTGGGGGCCGCCGCCCCGGCCCGGCCTCCCCGGCCCCAGCGCCGTGTCTCTCTCGAGGAAAAGCCGCTTCCCGAGGCATTTGCGACCTCAGGTTTGGGTTCCCCGCCGCCCCCGTTTCCTGTTATCTCAGCAGGGCTTTGCAGCCGTGCGCGCAGGGCGGGGCGCGGGCGATTCCGGCCGCGGGGAGCGGGGAGGGTAGGGCGGATCCTGTTCCAATTGTCCTTGAGGTGATGTCGAGTCTCTGCACCACCAGCTGCTGGAGGAAAGTTCCTCCAACAGGGTGGCTTTTCTGAAAGGAAGACAATAGGCCTCCCCCCCGTTTTTTTTGTGCAGTACGTCATCTGTGCATCTCACTGAGGAGGGAGGGCATCAGGTAAGAACAGCAGGCTGCTTCTGTCTGCGGTACACGCTCCGTGGAATCGGCAATGCTGAATTTTATCCAGAAGATTTGCATAGCTTTAAGTGAAGACAAGCTGCCCCTTCCAGGAGGATGTAGAAACAGCAGGGGATCCGGCCTGAACTTCACATCCCTAACTGGTTTTCCTTCCCAGACATTTCCTCTGGTGTCACAGAGAAACCTCGAACAATGAGCACTAAGGTGCTGTGAAACACCCCTGTTCTTTGCAAATAAAGACATCTCAAAAACAGTCAGCCTCTTCTCGGCTCCAAATAATCACTTCTTGCCTTGTTATTTGTGCTCCAGAACACCCTCACTGTCTGAAAGCAGGAGCTGCTATTGTCTTCCTTTTGGGAAGAGCCCTTGGGCTGAACTGGCATCCTGGTGCCACTTCAGCAGGAGACCTTGGGAAGGCTTGGGGTGACTCTCCCCAGCTGAGCAAACACAGGAACCTCCTCTTGATATGGGAAAATGGGAAAATCAGAAGGACAGCTCTTCCCATGCCTCTCTCCCACTGTATGCCTAGCCCGTGATTTAAGTTACACACATACATGCATCTGTGAGCAGGAGCAGGGAAGAAATTTTCTATACATCAATGTATGACAAAGACACACATGAAACAGTCTCTTAAATTACACAGACAGTTCCTCAGCTAGAGTGCTGTGGATTCACCAAAACAATCTAGCAGTCTTCTGTTTAAGTGGTATCATCCTCTGTTTCATCCCATTCCAATTCCCACTTACATAAAGAACAGCAACACCCCAGAGCTATTTACTCACAAGTTCTTGGAGAGGGTGTGATTATTATTGCTGGTGGCTCTCAGAAGAAATGCATGTGAGATAAGATCTAAGGAGAAAATGAGAAGGAACAATGGTCATTTGGAAACAGGCTGTTCTCCAAGGGTGACATTTTCAAGCAAGTGTTTACTTGTGGGGTCAGTGAGAAACTAAGATGCATGGGGAGATGGTTGATACAAATAAATACACACAATGACAACCTTTACCAAAGTTGAAAAGTTTATTTGCTTCCTCATAAAATTTCCACTACTGCCTTGTTACTGACCACATTGGAAAGATCATATCATGAAAGAAGTCATGAAAGAATTCCTGTCCCTGTTATCCTGATAGAAAGCAGAAGAATCCATGCTTATTTTAAGCAGACTGTAAGTTTTGCGCTCAGAGGTGGCAGGAAGTCTTAAAAGTAACATCTTTTCAGAGAATTAAAGAGAAAACATTATTGAAGAGTCCCATTACAAATGCAGAAAGCGTATTTGAAATATAAAGAGTTCATGGCTGTTAAATCAGGCATTCACTGTGGATACTTCATTTTCCCATTTTCCTTTTTGTATTAATCTCATGTCTGTGGCTGGGGCCCACAGGGTGACTTGCGCACCTGCAAGAACACATTGCATCCATCCTCCCCTGTTCCTGGAAGGCACAGCTCATGGCACTGCTCCGAGAGACTGCTGCCTGTTGCCAGGACAGAAATGAAGGAGGCTGCTTGCACAGATGGGCTCCCGTCTCAGTCAGGAACCATACAGCTGAGGGGCAGCTAGAAACTGTTTCTTAAATCCTTCTCAGCTGTGATTTGCCATTCAACCCACAAGCAGGTTGCTAACTCCCCTCAGAGCTCCAGGGGCTCTATGAGGGCTCCAAAAGCAAGTAAAGGGCTGTCATGTGCCTTCGGAGTTTGCACAAGTGTGCAAGTGGGAATTGAAAGTTGACATAAGCTTTATCAGCCTTCAAAACTGCAGAAGGACCTGCCCAAAAACCCTTGAATAAATTGCATAGTAAATTGACAGAGCGAGGTATTTGTGTTTCATTACTGGGTCTGCTGCTGTATTGCTCTCTGAGATATTTCAGCCTCTGTGCTTCAGTTTTCCGCATCTGCAGAACAATATTACGCTTCACTTTTTATTGCATATGGCATTTTTAAAACACATATTTCAAGGATCAAAGCCGTGGCCTGGATTCCCAGTACATCAGTGTTCTTCTTCTCTTTTGTGAAGTACCTAACATTACGCCAAGTGTACTTTTTTGCTAAGGTGCAATCCACACAGACATCCACTTTCTTCTCTTTCCTGATGGAATATTAGTTTCATCCATGTGAAGGTTCAGGATGTGATAGATCTGAGTGTATGTTTTTATGGAGCATGTGCACTGTTGCAATATCCAGATGTTATGGGTAGTAACCAGGAATTAATTTGAAGTAGTTATAGTAGGGTTTATTAAAGAAATTATTGAAGTAGTTTGTAATTAAAATAATATACTAATGCAAATGTTGAAGATACTTTTGCTTTTATTTTAAAGAAACAAGTAATAGCAAACACCAAACACCAGCTTTCTTAGATCATCTTGGTTGTATCAAGACAGTATTTAAAACCCAACTGTGTTCTTTATATAATCTTAAAATTAAGCCACAAGATATTCAGCTGCTTTTTTTGCCTTTTCTTTTTGCAACTCAAGCCACGTAATCATTCTTACACACAAGATTTTTGAAAACTGAAACTTGGTTCTCCTTTTGGTGGTGAAGATGCATGAAATAAAGACAGATGGATCTTCTCAAACTAAAAAGCACCAAACACATTTTCAGCAGATACACATTCACGTTTCCTGGTTGAGAGGCAGAAGTAACTAAAATATAGAATAAGCCAGACACTGTTGTTGAGCGAAGCTTCTGTTGATTTGAATAGGTTCTATCTGATACTTTTAGTCTATTAATATATGAAGATCACATACCCTGAGCCACTGCTTAAAGATCAATCATGCTTCTAAAAGGTTGGTTTAAACTTCAACAAAAGCAAGGAAGTACAACAGAGCTATTAGGAATCTACCTATATTATTTTTGCTCTTCTGAACCTTAGCCCTGTGACCAAGAATATGGGCAGGCTCAAGTCCAAGCTGCTTGTGACTGTGTCCCTCCAGGACTCAGATAGCCAGGGAGGTGCAAAGCAGATACAAGGAGGAGGCTGCCCGTTAAGAAATGGCCCAGTCTATTATTTTATTTAGAAGTGTTAACACACCTTAAGACAGCAGACAATACCTGTGCAACACACTGCAAAAGCATACAACATGCTACTTCTGAATGGATTTCTCCTTCTTTCAGGGAAACATATAGAGAGAGTAGGGGGCAGTACAAGCTCAGTTGGACTGTCCATGATCATGACTATCCAATGACCACATTTATTTCTTTTTATGAAAGAAAACCTTTTGAATTAAATGAGATGGCTAATTCACTGGGGCATGTTTAATGTGGTGGAATTTGCACCCAGTTGCACCATCTGCAAGTTAATATTACAGATTGAATGAGTTGTCTTAAGAGCTCAGACCTGCAGAGACAGTGTGGGTGCCTGTTTCCGCTGCAAGTCACAGCACTGTGGTCAGTGTGACTAATAGTGGCTGGTACTCAGCATTTGCAGCTCAGAAGTGTCTCCAGGCATCCATTAAGAGGCTTACCAGTAAATAATACATTCTACTTGCTCCTCTACTGATGAATGATCATTATTCTTCTAGAATAAGGTATTTATTGAGCAACCTTATCTAGTAGATGTCGCTGCTCATTGCAGGGGCGTTGGACTAGATGACCTTTAAAAGTCCCTTCTAACCCAAACTACTCTGTGATTTGAAGATTTACCTTCTTGCACCGCTTCCAGATTTGCACTGCAAAACCTGTATTAGAACTGCTGTAATTTGGAATACATTGGTAGTGTGCAAATCAATTTCTTCTGTTGAGGATGAAGTGTGGACTGGAAGCCAAGCACATAGTAAAAGTACATTTCAAAACAAATCCATATATTTAAGTCAAGACAATGCTAAGGCATAATCTGTCCTATTTGATAAGTGAATAAACTCATTAAACAGCTAACAGAGATGAAACTTGCGTTCCTCAGTGCATACAAGAAGAAGTCTATTGCACAGAGATTATGGAGCTTTTCTCCCTGTGGGCTTGTGAGGAGAAAAGCCTTAGACTAGCTTCACATATGCTCCTAGAGATTTTCTATTTCTTTATGCACTTATATTCTGTTCTTATAAGAGGCAATTACCCTAGGAAAGTAACACAAGTGGTAAATCTGGGCAGAGAAACCCTTATCTACATCTCAGTTTTCTTTCACTGGAATCCTAGTGATTACTACTTTGCTAATGGAGGATCTGAGCTGAGAAAGGAGCTTCGAGCATACGTATGAGATGATAGCCACCATTTGCCTTTGTTTAGATCAGTCTACTCTTATCTCCTTATTTTAATATCTAAATTCCCAGTGGGGCAGGATCCTTGCCAAGCCTCATAGAAGTTGCCCATATACCAATACTTTTGTTTTCCACATAGACATTTTTTGTGTGTGTATTTTCTTTAACACTGCTTCAGATTTCAATCACTACAATATGTGAGTGTTTCAGTCTTGGATGAATTTTTTTTCTTTTGGCTTCCATATGAAACAGGAAAGGCTTTGTGGTTTAGGCTTTGTTTGTTTGTTTTGTTTTCAAATCCTGGTTGCACGGGGAGAGACCAGAAGCACAGAGAGTCTACAGCTCTGATTCTCAAACACGGTGAGGTGCCCAACTCCTACATGGCAGAAATTCTTCTGTGTGTTGGAGGGTTTGAGCATGACTTGGTTGGAATCACACAGAAAGCACGTGGCTGACTGGGGAATCTGGACAATGAACTGGCCTCCTGTGTCTCCAGTGAAAACAACCTTGGAGCGCATGCACTGAACAGCCCTTCAGCAGCAAGAAGGGAAGACATTGAGCAGAAGGGTTCAGAGAGAGTGCTACATCTCAGCCTAGGGTCTTTAATGAGTTTAACCTGATCGTCTCTTTCACCATGGCAGTACCTTACAGCATGAATTATTATACTGTATTGACAGGAAGCAGTTCATTGGTAAATATTAAAACCCAAAACGGAGTTGCATTTTGAGGAGTTGTGAAGCAAAGAGAAAAGAATTCATGTTCATACCAAACATTTTTTAAGATGAATATTTTGGTGTCATTACTCCCAGTTTCTGATTCAGTGACAACAGCCTATGTGTTGGAAGTGGTGATTTTTCCTGAAGTTCACTGTTCTGACTGCACTTGCTGAAAGAATTTTGTTAATCTTCACCCTAAACATCAGAGCACATCTGCTACAGTCCTTATACATCTTGCTTTTCCTTTTAACCCACAAAACATTCCCTTTAAATTTTATTTCTGAAGACTAAAGTAATTAAAAAAAGTGTAATTAAAGCAGACATAACAAGTTTTAAAAAGATGTTTCTGGAGACTTGAACATAGAAATGAAGTCTTTTGGAAAATCTGACATTTTAATGGAAGAAAACCTTCACCAAAAATCTGTAAAACTACTCCTGTTTTATTTAGCAAAATAGACACAGCATTGACGTAGTCTATTTTTTGTTTTATCTTTGTAGCATAAATAGGTCAAAATGAAAGTACCTGAGAATTCGTGTGATAAGGGAGGAAAAATGCACCACCAGTCAACTATAGAAAACCTACAAAAAGGTTTATCTGAAAAACAAACACCTTGCACTTTCAGAGGCAAAGCCTGAATGAACAATTGCAGTCTCAAACATGCCTTAAAGTGAGGGGGTTTGCATTCCTTAGGACTACTGAAAAAGTGAATTCCCAAATAGAAAGCTCATGCATTAAGACCATTTTGCTATCAGGTGCCCAAGACACAATATGGACTGTTACCTCTGGGTCATCAGGCTTTATACACATTAATCCTGGTTAGACAGTGTGCCGTGCAGTTTATTAAAGGTCTTCTTTCATCCCCTGCAACCTTGTGTAAACTGTCACTTCTCCAGGGCTTTGCAAAGTGTGAAATCAAGCATGCAAACCCCGAACTATACAACAGGAACTTGTACCAACACAATCTGGCTACTGCATTAAGGTCAGGCCTGGAGGTCACTGTTGCACTGTCAGAGACACCAGGCATCCTAAACTCCCGAATAATGTGTTCCTTGGGGGTACAGTAAAAGAAAACTCACTTGAGTGACAGGAGATACCATGTGGCTCTTTCACAATATTTACATATATTCCAATAACATCAACCACTGAAACACAATAAAAGCCTGTGGAAATGAGATATGTGGGGGTCTTTTCTCCACAAACTGAATTTGTGCTGAGGTCGACAGCTCACAGTGAAGTCTGTAGCAGGAAGCAGAATAGAAGCCCTTACCTCCTGCACCTTCCTCATATATAACTGTTTCCTCCCTCCCTAGACACGGACTTCAATAATTTCTTTAATAAACCCCACATCTGCCCACTCTTACCCACCTTTGTGTTTAGAAAAGTAGTTGTGCTAATTAATTTTACTACAGCTGGCACACTTACACTTTAAACAATGAGGCATACATTGATATGTTCCTCTTTACCCCATTCAGATTCACAACAAGCAAAAAATCACCTTTACTTAACGTAATGTCATCTGTAAAATTTTTTCAAGTATGAATTACATTTCTCCCAGAAAATGCAATATGCACAAAGGCACAAAGATAAGTATTTTAAATCTTAAGTGCAGTCACTTAAGAGGGGAACTGGACTGCAAACCAGTAGGGCAGGGAAAAACAGGTAAGGAGGAACCGGTCTGGTGAAGGTTCAGGGTGTGAAGGTGTCAGCTCTTTTCTTGGCTGTACAGGGAACCCTGAGGGAAAAGAAGGAACACTGAGTTTGATTGAGGAATCTTCAGAGTGAAAAAATATGCATAAGGGGCAGCATATGAAGAAGTCTAGGTGTAGAAGGGAAGATGGTTGGAAAGTAAAATATAAGAATGTATGTACCCTAGCATGGTTCTCTATTACCACTCATCAAATCCTCATTTATGGTGGGGATTTATTTATTGTCTGCTTGGACATGTTTACTCAACAACCAGTTGAGTAAATCCATGACATTTGTGACATTTTAATGGCAACTGTCATTTCCTTTCGTGCAAAGGGAGAGTTCTGGCAAAACAGCTCAGCAAGGGGGATCATCTTTTCTGGAAAAGAAACTGCCTCAGAAAAAAAAGTCTCATTTTGTGAATATATTTGAGATTTTTTTCCTCTCCAAGAAATTCTTAAAGTTGTCAATTAAAAAACAAGACAATCAATGATAAATTTTGGAATAGACACAAGCATTGTGTTTATGGTATACAGCAAGGATACAGAGAGTCAGTATTTAGTCCTGAAAAAGAGACTTTGGGTGCTTTCCTCCACCCCTCCAAATGTCTTTGCAGCCCTATGTTCAAATCCTTCACATACAATACAGGAGAGTCATGTTCAACTCTTTACTCTTATGTGAATTTAAATTATTTAAACTTAAAGAGCTCCAATAGGGCAGTAAAAGAAATCTGACACCCTCCCCTCCTACCTCCCCAAATAATAGTCCTTGTGGTCAAAGTAACTTTTAATGCCCTTTGCAAACAGCATCGCAGCAGGTGTTGGATGTGGAACTCACCAAGCAAATGTCCTATTCACTGTATCAATGGCTTTCTGAAATGTGGCTGTGAGAGGCTTGCTTCTACCTGGATATTCCACCATGGAGCAAAGAAACCCTTCCTGACTAAACTGATCGAAAGTAACGTTCTTGACTAAACTGATCAAAAATATGTTCCCATGTAACACTTCTTTTGAGACATGAACCATTTTCAGTTTTTTGTAAGAGAAGCCCTTCATCAGCTCTACTACCACTGCTTTGCTGTTACACATGGAAAGCTAAAGGGAACCCCAATTTGTCAAGGGTTATATTGGTCTCTCTCTTTTTTTCTGTTCCCACACTAATTTTCCCCTTATCTCAGATGTAATGAAATCCTGCTTTTTCCCACCATCCATGAGAAGAGTTTGGCTCCTGGGACACTAAACCCCTTTTTGCTCCTGTCCCTGCAGGCACACAGGAGCAGACAAGATGTTGTCATTGGTACAACTACATAAACTTGCTTGAACTCTACTGTGGTATTCACCCAGCAGATGTCAGAGTGGTTCAAGACACGTCATAAGAAGTAGAGCCTGTGATCAGGGGACTTCCATTTTTTTAAGGAAGGCTTTGTTCATCTTTTCTTCTTGACTTGGCAGTCCATATCAGACTCTTACCACTGTGTCTCCTTTGTGACTTCCCTACTGATCCCATAAACTGTTGACAGAATTATCATCTCTTCCATACCAAAGTTCCATGCACCTGTGCTGCCTCTTTGTGTACAGCACACACAATCAGAAAACTTGAGTCATCCCACAGCATCATGGCAGAAGCACTAGTGGAAGAAGAAGCTTTGACACGTTGTTGAGACTGGGCAAACGTTTGACTGCCCAGAGGGTTTTCTTATGAGTCCTCTGTTTCTTAGCTCCAACCGAGAGCTCATCAGTCTGATAACTGGTTTGATAAAACCACACAGAGAGATGGCATTTTTATGCTACTACTACTCTACTTAGAGAGTAGTAATGAACGGCTGTTAGACAGGTCAATTTTTAAACAAGCTGCTCCTACAATAGTTCAACAAATGGGAGATGTTCTGATGAAGAAATTCTCTCATTCTGTAGTTAGTGAAAATGTTACTTTTCTCAGTTGCTTTCAGGTTGTGAAGTAGCATTTTAAAAGAGCAGCTTAATCCCCTGTTTGGTATTGCAAGTTTCACACATGGACCATCTGCCTCTTGTTTATCCTCTTCTCTCATGGACATTCTCTTTCATTCTCACCTCATATTAAATTTCTGGCTGAAGATATGCTGAACAGTTGGTCCAAACAGCAGAGGCACCTGATGTCTGTTTGCAGAAAACAAAGCTAATCAGTTGACAACTCAAGGACCAGACCTTTTGGGTTTTTACATACACTTCTGACAGCAGTGTTACCAAAAATTCTGGACATAATGCTTTATGAGAGTAATGTCTCATTAATCTGAGAAAACACGCATGATTCTGTGCTAAGCACTCTTGAGCATTACAGCTATTATACTCTTATCAGTATTAAGGACTGTATACAAATCCTTCCTTCTTCATATCCTATAGATAATAACATTCTGCATCATCCACAGAAAACAAAGGTCATTTTATATCTTAGATGATATTGTATCTGTACACACAGTGTGCACACATAAACATATCTACAGCTTTCTAGTGTCTCTCAATACAAGCACAAGAAAGCACACACCTATAGAAAAAGAGCTATAGAAAGAGAGGACTAGGGAAAGTATTTGCTGATAGAAGATTTAGAACACATTAGAAATTTGTATGTAAGATAAGGAGAAATGATGGGAAGTTCACAATGAGCTAGTATATAGAATACATAGAAGAATAGAGGGCTAGAACTTAAATTTAGTCCCAGCTCTGACTGCTCTGACAAATTACTGCCTGCCTGCACAGCAAGTACGTCAGCTACAGAGCTAACAATACATTTGGCAAGACTTGGGGACTTAGTAACTTGGTAAGGCTCAAAGCTATCATGAGTGCCACAGCTAGAGCTGAATAGCTGCCTTCCTTTACTAAATTAAATAGCTATTGCCACCTCCTGGCTATACGTGGCAATAGCTATTTATACTGCAATACTAATATAACAAACTGGTGATTTCAAGTGTATAAAAACATTCACCTGTGTTTTCTCCATATGAAAATTATATAGAGTAATAATAGAAAAAATAATGATTTCTGTCTTTTTTCAGTGAAGAAGTGATAATAAGAGTTTTCTCCTTTTACAATGTATATTGGTAAAATAGTTTTGTACATTCAGAGGTTCCATCATGTGCCCATATCTGGCTGTGCTAGATCGTATGACTATTAATAAATGTATTTAGTGTCCTGGTCTGCCTGTACCTGCCTTTTTACCTAGACACCCAACATGTCTGAGGCAGGAGGACGTATTTTTAGTATGGTTTACTAAAGCAGAATAGATCCCAGTTGCTGGCTGGGTGTAGGTACTAGAAATATAACCAGATTTAAGCAAGGCTGTGGTCACAGTCTAGCTGAAGAATGGTCATGCATCAATAAATCTATTGTATCATTTCTACTGTTAGCAGTCAGTGAATTTAGCTGCACTCAAAGCACTGCTAATTATCCTAACCTATGCAGCATCAAAGCAGACTGGCATCACATTCTGAAGAAAAAAAATTATATAAGCACAGTTGATCATATCCACAATAGTATTTTTTCCCAAGAAAACCCAAACAAAATGTAATTCAGTAATTTTGGTAAATGATAAAAACAAGTTGCATTTGTTTCTGGTCCAACACCAGCTTTGCCAGTAAAAAAAACAAACCAAGAATTAAACAGGATGAAGAAATTCACCTTCATTTACAACAGCTCTAAATTTGTTCTTCCTCCAGCTGATCGATGCTGTATCACGTGAATGTTATTCTACCAATTCAGTCAGTAAAGTGCTTTTTCAAGGCTTCTTTGACATGACTTAGTGAAAAAAAATATTAAAAGTACAAATGTGGTCTGCCTAAATTTATATTGAAACAGGTCAGAAAGTGCTCATTCAATCTGTACCAAGTGAATGTGTAAAGTCAGTAACCTTTGACTGCTGAATGGTGGTGAATTGTTGCAGAAAGTGTCTCCTTAGTTAAGTGTAACCAGAATCACTCTTCCTAAATTAGAGCCTACTACGTAGCATTGTAAAGTAGTTTTACCATGTGGCTTAATCTGCAGCAAACTGAAATGTCTTTCCTCACAGATGATGTTATCTACAGAGGAGTTGAAGATGCAGTAATTTAGGTGTATTGACTTTATATTTTCAGCTGATTTCCTTACATTTATAGATTATCCCTGTGTGACCAGCCCTCTTGTATTTCACATATGGCTATGTCTTCAGATTTCATTAGTGCCAAGCACAATGCAGTGAATAAAAATTACATATTCAGCAGAAATCCATATTAGATAACATCATAAATGCTCTTTTCAAAACTTGGCAGCAGCAGTCATCATCTCTAGTGGGACACATACCAACAAGCAGTCTCAAACAAACAGCTACTCCACTTGTATAAACAAAAAATTTCTTAGTCCTTCCCTCCAGTTGCTGGGGTTTACTTTGAAGATTTCTATTTAAAACAGAAGCAGTATGCTTAGTTTGAGAGAGCTCTGAAGCCATTCTACAGATAGCACTTGGGGAACAAGCAGTTGATGTTCACTTATCTTAGAAAGCATCCATAAAAACATCTGTGAAGGACAAACTATCATGAGTCCCTAAACAATATTAGCTATTAGACCATTTCCTCTGAGAAGCTAGAGCATATTGAATTACTATGGAAATATGGTATTACAGTAGCCTCACAGTTTGCCTCTTTACTAAGTAAAGTTAAGGTTCTGTAAAGAGAGTAGGTTTATATGAATATAAAATTTTATATGAATATAAAATTCTTTACTGTGCAGGTGATGAAACACTGGAAAGGGTTGTCCAGAGAAGCTGTGGATGCCCCATCCCTGCAAGTGTTCAAGGCTGGGATGGATGGAGCCCTGAACAACGTGATTTAGTGGAAGATGTCCCTGCCCATGGCAGAGGGATTGGAACTAGATGATTTTTATGGTCCCTTCCAACCCAAACCATTCTATGATTCTATGATAGCTCTGCTACAGCTTTTAGTTTGTCGAGTAGCAGCATCCAAAATACTTCTTTTAGTATGACAAAATATCTATTATTTTTTAGCCTGGCTGTCTATAATATAGGTTCCTTTTTATCTGTCTATGCCATACTTCTGTTTTGATCTCTTTCCTGTGCTCACTTACCCTTTGGTAGCTTTCCAGAGCTATAAAAGTTACCTGTCATAGGCAACTAAAGTTGGTAGCTGTGAAGAAGTTTAACACAGTGCACAAACAGTCTTCAGAGGGAGATGATGAGGGGGACAACCACTGTGTGCTGGAATTACTGTGACAATTAACCTCTGAGCAGCCATGGGATGGCGGTCTCGATTCACGCAAGTACAGCTTGAACACCATAACACAGAAAAACTTGCACAAAATAACTACATACAGTCACTTGCTCTTCATCCAAATCCATGGCAAGATAATCAATTCATTTTCTCTCAGCTAGGCTTGGTGATAGTAATGTTACTGAGACCTACAGGCAGAGAAGCCTAATGTTTACCCACCATGCAACAAGGAGGCCTTTCCAAGAAAATTTTATTACAGACTTCAAAAGTATTCAAAGAGAATTCAATAAATTGTAGCAGTTTAAGGTACATCCAGTGGCATAACAAATAATGGCACTTTTAAAAAAGTGATCAATCATATTCAGGTTCTCTATATTCTTGAAATTCAAATTTGTACACTATTTTCTGTTTCAGTTTCATTAATAATGTGGGGGTTTTTTTCAGCCGTCAGATTAAACTTCAGGGTAGCTACTATAGAACAGGTACAATCATAACCATTTTATCAGGTAGAGAAACTGAGCTTAGTATTAAAAATGATATTAGGGTAAAGGAAGATTTTTTTTTTTTTTCAATTCAAAATCTTGTCACACAACTATAGTGATAACCTTGTAGTTCCCAGTCCACAAACCTGATTTGGACGAGTTTACTAAAGCAGAAGCTGAATTTTCTTCAGGTATGTAACAGGCTATCTGAGGTCTCTGTGCAAAAGCAGGAAGTGGGGCAAATAAGAGTCACATCAGCAAAAGCACAAGCAAACAAAAGACACACAAAGCACCTTAAAAATTTTCAAGCTGCAGCTCTACTTTCTGAAACCATACTAAGTTTTCCAAGTGCTTTCCATCTTTAGATCCACTGGATTCAAATTCACTTAGTGAAAGGGCAGCAGACATCAGAACAAGGAGTTACAACCTACAGTTGTGTGGGGACAGACCATCTCTCATTAATGTATAGTTCTTCAGTATGTTATACAAACAGTGAGAAATGCTTCATGATACACTTCAAACTCATTGACTTGCAGAGACATATTTAGACTTGCTTGATTGCTTACTGGTCCCTGCCTGCCAGGGAACATGAAAGTGCACACACACACTGAGGCATATAAAATTAGCTAAAGCTCTAACAGATTTCAATTCCAAAGGCTTTACTTTTTCTGTGCCCTTTCAGTCACTTGGAATTTCCCTCACCCTTCTCTGAAGGTTAAAGCAAGTTAAATACTTTATTAAATTCTGAGTCATACTCAGCCTCTAAATTTCTTCAAAGGGGACTTCCAATTGATAGCTTAAGCATAAAAGCCCAGAGAATAGCCAAAGGTGTCCAAGCAGAGAAATAGCATAAGATCTCTGGACAGTTATTAAGTTCACAGCTTCATTCACTGTGCACTGATTCTCTATGCAAACAAGCTCTGCGGCTTGAGCAAGATCAAGAGAAGAACATGTCTAATTGACAAGCAGGGTTTTCTGTGAAGACTTTACTCCAGGAACATGAAGTTAGCAGGCAAAATATCTCCATAGCAGCATTTAAGGGTGAGTGGCTGAGTCCTTGTGCCAAAGCCCACTCAAATGGCTTGTTTTTCAAAACAAATGAACTCATACAAGTATTTGGTGCCAGTGACATAGTACTAAATAGAGCTCTAGACCTTTGTCTGAACTAAGACTTCAGTTGTACTGGGGATACCTGTCTGCACTGAAATAAAACATTGTTTTTAGTGTAGCTTGCTTGCCACATACCACATGTACCCTGTTTCTGCAAAAAAAAACCCCAATATTCACAAATGCATGTTACTAAAACCTTGCTTTTAAACAGAGACATACCACAAGGCAGGTGGGACTTGCTGCATTTTAACATCACCCAAAATACCTGCCTGCCTCAAACTGACCCCGTAGTCCAAGCTGGAGGCTGCTTTGTTTCATCTGATGGGTCACAAAATATAAAAGCAAATGAAGATGGATGGTTGTAGTTAGTGACATTCAGAAAGCATTCAGAACTGTTTGTCTGTTCTCCTTAGCTAATAGCAAAATACTTGTTTTGAGAAAGTTTTGTACATTTCAGTTAATGTCTTACTAGGATTTTTATAATCATATTTATGTTGTACCTCCTTCAGAAATTTGTTCTTTCTGTTCAGGAGCTGGTTTGTATTGAAGTATAGCTTTGAGTAACATTTATTCTGTACTTTCTTGACATGGCAAGAGCTTTCATGTTCCACTCAGTTGATAATCCATCACTGTGTATATAATAAAATATTTTTGAGTTACCTCAAACTTTCATTTGAATCAGCCATGTTACCTTTTCACTTGAGGAAAACACGTCCCAAAACTTTAAGATTTATTTAGAAATTTATATAAAGGCAAGGAAGAGAAGCCATGTCCCAACACAATCTCAGCCATCACTGCATATATAGCTGTTAAACATTTTATAGCCTAACAATTCTTCTATATAACTACACTCTATACAGAGGCTCATATCTGAGGTTGAACAATTGGTTCTTCAGACAACCATGTAGTAGACTAATTATGGAGAATATGTGCACCTCCATAAATACACATTTCTTGCCTGCATTCCAAGTTCTTAAATGTGTAGAAAATATACAGGTCTATTAAACCCAGTATAATAGCAAGAACATTTTTCCCTTCCTTGATTTTAAGATTCTGAATCAGGAACAGAGTATGTATTCAGTTGTGCATTTTAAATTTCTTGGCTGCTCATTTCTTTCATTCTGTTTCATCCACAGAGTTGTCTTTACTTCACATCTGAAAATCCTTACTGTTAAATTGTGAATCCTGCTAGTGTTGCCATAACCAAAGGCAATACACCTTAACATTCTGCTTCCATGCATTGAAGCAAACAGTATGAAGACCAGTATTTGTCACCACATATCTCTGCTTAATCACTACAGGTGAAATGCTTTGACATTTCAAAATCAGTAAGTAGAACCTTGAAAAATGCTGGGGTTTAAAAATACACCTGTTTCCAAAAATTATGGTAACATATTGGAAGTACTGTATCACACCTTAAGAAATCATTTTTGCTGTTTATGGCAATCAACTATACCTCAGCTTAGGTATTATTATTGTAAATCTGAAAAGCAAGGTGAAAAATTAGGAACTTTGAAATACCATTTTTTTCCCAAGTTACAGTTGTTTTTGCTTTTTCATTACCCCTTTATCAAGTAGTAGGGAATCTGGACCAGAGGAAATATTCATTTTGGTATGTGTTTATTAGGTGTTTCTTGTTGATGAGCACCTGCCTCTGCATCCTAGGCAGGATAGAGTCAAACTAGATCAGTCAGTCATTATTGTATAGATCTCATTTTCTTGTGTTGTTAGAAAGCAAAGGTGTTTGTTTTGTAACACCAGAGTTCACCACTTCAGTTCTTGTTATTCAATTGCTAAGGCTTAAAAAACCTCTGAAAATGAGCAAGTGAGTGGATGACAAAGTATTTGTTGAATTCACCAACCCTTTACAAAACTTCAGGGTGAAGGATAAAGACTGTGCTGTACATTTCTTTTCCTATAGCTCCATAAAGAGGTAGTCTGAGATCTTTACAAAGGATCTTGTGCCTGGAAGTTCCTCTGACTGTTCCAAATACACCAGGTAGTCTAAGAAAAGACATTGTGTCTACATACAAATGTCATGCTACACACTTACTCAGAACACCATGTTACAGTAAAATACCACTGCTACATATTTCATTTGGCATTTGTTGATGATTACAATCAAACAACTGCAAAACTATTGTTAAGCAGTGAAGGATTATTTCAGCTGAATAGACCAGCCTGGGCAATCCCATCACTGATTCTCAGCACTAAGCAGCATTGGCACCAAGCACAGAATGCACGTGCGCTTGTGTTCCATGACACCTCTTGTGTTTGTGGGGAAGGGGAATAGCTCTGGAAAATTCAGAAAGGCACAGTACAGCTCAGGCAGGTCATCTTCCCTTGTTTCCAGTTATGGCAGAGGTTTTCCAGTGTATGGTCTGTGGAGCATAGATCCTCTGTGAAATGCTGGAAGTCTGGAAACATTTCTGAGAAGAGTGATGCTAATAATGCTAGGAAGCTACAGCTTATGATCAGGTCTGAACTTTCACTGGGGAAGTTGGTGAAAGACTGCAGAACATGTTCCATGGTTGGGGATAGGTTCTTGCAGGGCATTTGGACACTTAAAAGAGTTAAGCAACTGCCTCAGACTAACCTGACTGTCACCCTTGACTGTAAACAGAACTCAAAGAGACCATCCTCCCTAGAACAAAGCTATTATTTGTGAATCTCCATTTTGAGACTCAACATTTAAGTTTTTGTTTGTATTTATGGGCCTTATAGAAAGATTGTGAGCAAGCAAATCAGTGAATGGGACAATACAGATCCATTATTTCTCAGCCATCGACAGTATACTGCTTCTGTACATCATTTCTCATGACCCACCAATTAGCAGTGCTTCTTTATTTTTCCCAGAGTTTTGTTGTGGAATATAAATGAATCTGAATAAGACTGTTTTAAAACTGAACAAATATTGATATTTCAAATTTATGTCATCACAGCCTATTGTTACAAAAATATGCCATAATATACAATACAAATATATCACAGATGCTTTGCCAGGGATTTAGTTCACAATCAAGCAAGAAGGAGAATATTTCACTGATTTACTGCAGTCTAAACAGACAAAAACTGATGAAAAAGGACATGGGAGTGTATTTCATGACTGCAAAAAGGCAGAATATAACCTGTCTCGTGTCTGATCACAAAGGATAAGTTTACTATATATACTGAAAAATGAAAAAATTTCTTGAATTTAGGCAGCAGAAATCCAAATCAGGGAACTGTACACTAATAACTTAATTCAGACTATAAATATGGTGATCTTTACAAAGACAAGCAATTCTGTGTTTGCTGTGTGGTGTCACAGAACACAGACTGTGTTTTCCAGATAACATGTCTCTTAGCCATTCATACCCCAACTTGCTCTGAGTTTCCTCTGCTCCCTATAGCTTTGTGTACCTGTACAGTGGTACCAATACAGCAAAAAAGGTACAGTTTTATAACTGCTGACTTTGTAATCTATGCAAGACCCCTCCAAACAGCAAGCTCTGTGTCAATGGCTAAATGGACTCACAGTACACGTGCAGACTTCAAATACAGCTTCAAAAAGTTTCTCTGTGAAGGAAAAAAAGCAAACTATGAAAGCTTGAATATATGATAAATCTATTCATACATCAATTTCAATTTGCCATATCAGATTATATTGCACCTGGATGTTTGATGTTGTCAAGAATGATTTAAATTGAAGTGCAGCTTATCTGTTAACACAAACCCTCACATTCTCTCAGACTCTTCAGTGCAAAGATCATATCTTTGACTTCTGTAAAGTGCCTGAAAACCAGCCCTAAAAGCCATGAAAAATATTGTCTTCAAAAATAATGATGTGATATGTGAGGTGAAATAACATTGAATATATAAGGAAAAATTCTTTATATTTGAGCACAAGCAAATAAAACCAAAACAAACATGATAATTGCTTTTTTTTTTCACGAGTTCAACCCACACAATGAAACTGTATTTCAGTTAAGTTGATGTCATGTTCAAACCACAGGCAAAAAGTTTCAATGTCAGAAAACGAAAATTGCCATTTCCAGTCATTATATTAAAAACCAAAGTCTGTGTTTCACTGATCTATGATGAATGTTTTTGCTTGCTATAAAAAAAATAATTCTGCTATAATCTGGTAATTCTAGTTATTAAAAACTCCGCTATAGTGTCTTAAATCATGTTGCCTCAGGAAACTAGAAAAAAAATCATGCTAAATGTGAATTACTCTTTACAATTGTCATCTTTTAGAGTCCTGAAAGCTTAATCCTTATATTAAAAGACCTTGTCTACCCCAAAATTCTCCTCCCTGGGGCCAAAGAATAGTCTGAGAATTCATGGAGCATGTTATGAACATTAGCATATTTCAAAAGTAAAAACTTTTTCAAGATGGCCATAGCAGATGCCATCAAAAGCAGAGCAGAACAAGTATAGTAGTATTTGAACGAACACTTTCCAAAGTGGAACCAGTTGTGATTTGTAGAAAATCTGTAACAGCCTGCTTTGAAACAGATTAATCATACTGGTACTCCAGATCCCATTCCTACTGTATCCCCACACTGTTATTTTGCAGCATTTAAAACAACAAATTCTCACCAGCACCTTCAGAACTTGCAATGATGGACCTTTACAAGGAAACACCGGGAATGCTGATGTTGCTTCTCAAAGAAAGAATTCAATCAGAAGAGTACCAGGCCCCTCTTCACACTCAAAAATGCTACAGACATCCCAAAAGGCAGCTTCTTAAACAAACAAGGAAAAGACAGAAATTCAATAGGATTGTGGTATACCAGGAGGAATGCTTTTTTGCTTTTCATGTGTTATCTTCATTAGAGAACTTTGTAAAAAAGTTTAATTTTTTACAAAAATTTAATGAGAAACTTAATTTTATAAATGGGTTATGCAATGCATCGAAACATAGAATCATAGAATATTATGTTAGGGGAAAGATTTTATGTTAAGGACATTCTCCTTAAGAATATAACCTATAATTCATATTTCAAAGCATATTCAGATAGTAGGATGAAAGCACATAAAGTGAGAGGAAAGGATTTTGCTATGCTAGTAATGAATTAAAAATGTCTCATGGGTACTTGAACTGACGCATGCAGCTTTTGGTGAAATCAGGAGCAGAAAAGAAACAGAAACCACTCAATGGTTCCTGCAAACTTCCTCATTTTCCTGCTTTTTGGTCTTTTTTTCTTTTTAAATTTGAGTGAAATTTACTTCTTTAGGAAAGGCCATGGAAAGAATATGAAAGTCTCAAGCATCCTGATGACCCACACTAATCTGAGACTCTGTCTTGTGGCCATCTCACAAACAGAGGGCTGAGGACACCAGCCAAGTCACATGAGAGGTCATCATGCAGTTGCATGAAATCTCCCAAAATCTTCACTGAAGCTGAATTCTTCTCTTCCCACAATTTGGGGAGGAGTGCAGCACCAGACTTTACTTGTAACAGTCTTAACTGAACTCACACAGGATTTAGGTGTTTTTTTCTCTCCACGTGTTATTTTTGGGATAATTTTCCATAAGGCATTGATGAATTCCAGACTCTCAGGCAATAATAGTCTTCTAGCCAGGAGTATAATTATATGGGGGAAAAATGAAAGGAAGGTGTTTTTCACTTCCTAGAGTTGCTACAAAGCAAATAACTGCTCCCACTAACAGCTTGTCACAACACAAGACCCCTGCTCAACTCCTCAGCAGAGTGACCTGACTGACACATACAGAGGGCAGAGGCAAAGGGCAAATCATGTGTGCTGCTCCTGCCTCTGAGCAGGGATCATGAGGGGAAGAGAGACTGAGCACAGGACCCTGGCAGGGGGAATATGGGGAATTCAGGGGTGAAGGAAGAAAACTGAACCTCACATAACTGTCTGCTCTTAGCAAAAAAGACAAGAGGAAGGAGTGGGAAATGAGAAAGATCGGAGACACAGGACATACGCAGTGTCTGACGTTCAGAGTACCCTCCTTTTACATGGAGAGAGACAGGATGTTGCTGCCAGGGAGTTCATGCAGGGGGATGCTGAAGGTATGCACAGAGCAGGCTCTTAATGAACCAAGAAATATGAATTCATTTTGCTTTATTTCAGAGAGAGAGGAAAGCTGTAGCTGAGGTTATGTTGTCATGGAAGCACAGGAAAAAAAAAAAAACAGAGAAAAGCAGCTGTCCTCTATGAGATTGGCTATTCTGTATTTCAAGGTGTTGGTCAACAGAGGCAGCTCTGTTGTGCTTAGCAGCACAGCTGCTGGCACTCTATTTCAGGAATATTCAGATCTCAATAAGGACCTCATGGGGTCCTTCACAGTCATGTTTACACTACTCTTTGGTGTGGGAGATGTGTTTTCTGATCTCATTTTTTTAACTGCCATCTGGAAATTTACTTATCCACTTAATGTACCCATTCAAAGCAATTGTGGGCAATTGAATACACTTTGAGAACTCCTGAGAGTTCTCACTCTTGAACAGCCACATACAGAGCTCCTCACTGGAGGAAAGTCATATTTTGGCAGAGATATCCAATAGGTTAATGGCTTTGTTTCATCATAGAAAATGGGGCCACAGAGAGCTGAGATATAAAGGAAGTGTTTTAATAGCAAATCAGAATGAAAGCTGGGAATTGCTTCAACCCGCTGCAGTGTTAGGACTGCAATTTTTTATATGGTGAAATCTAACATAGCAAGTTTATTCTGTGCTTCTATTGCTTACTGTTTTCTTCTTTAGTCACTATGTTTTCTGTTACTTCAAGGTCTATGAGTTTATCTTTTTCTCAGATGAATCTGTTTCAAGTTTTGTCTTTCTTATCAGATTTACACACACAGTATTTTTAAACACCACTTTTGAGGAATCCTGATTTTTGCATTACTACGCATGAGCCCATTTAAAGACTGACAAACAAACCACTACCACTAGGATGGATTGTCTAAACACATTTCCACTTGTGCTATTTCTTTCACTTTCATACATGTCTGTGTACTGTTACTACTCCTGACCTGGGAAATGCATCCACTGCCATACCAAAAGGGTCCATTATGCATGTCTCTATATTATAGCTTTTTTATCTGTATAAAAAAGGAAGTTACTGGAGTAAGTGGCAATACTGGAGCTAAGGTATATATTCCTTTATTCATAATCATACTATGCTTGATAAGTAACTGTGGCTATAACAAGGTGTGTTATCTGTCTGTCAAACTACCATGTCTTTCAATGCAGTAATGCACATATTTCCTAGATCAGACAGAGTTAGAGATAAGCAATTTGCCGTTAAGTACAGGATGACCAAGAATGAACAGACTGACCAGCTCAATTTCATTAACTTGCCATTCATAAATCTTTTAAATCATTACTTACACTTTATGTATCAGTATCAATTTTCAGCAAATAATTATTTCATTTAAACTTAAAACACTGTATAAATAGAATAAAGAAAAACGACCTTCCTGAAAGCTGAATTGCACATCCTTGTAGAGGATGACATGTGCTAACACTCATGAGCTTCCTTCTCTCCTGCTTCCCGTTCTTTTTGATTCTTGCACAGTTTTGCCCTCACAATTGCTTTTGACATAAGCTTAACTCAGTAGAATAGTTGTTCTGGTTTATCCTTTGACAAGAATTACCGAGCCACAGAACAGTAGCAACCAGGGGCTCTGCGTGAACTGTGACAAAATAGCAACAGAGGGGAAATGAACCCTCCCCATCAAGCTTTAACCTGCTTTTGCTTCTCACCAGTTCCACAACGCTGCTCTTCATTCACAATGTGTTCATGGATGTTAGAGGTTCACATTAATGATGAGAACATGTCAGAATGTTACAAGCAGATGTAGCCCAGAAAATCTAATATTTTACTCTGTCAGGCTGCCTAGCTGGGATTTCGAACTGCCTCCTGTTGATAAATGAATAAAACCATCATCATGCGACCAGATCCACAATTCCCTTTTGAATAGTGGAGTTCAAAATTAAACTTTTATATATGATTTTGAATGTATGGAAATTTTACATCATTTTAACATTTTGGTGTTTTAGAGATAACATAATAACATCATGTATGAACAAAAGAGCTGTTTGTAAATGAGCTATTTAATATCCTATGCATGTACTTTAATTTTCCATTTCTTTACAACCCAGTTCTTTCATGTATTTCCCTTTTCTCTTGCAGATTTTCTTTTCAACATATTCTCCTGTAAAAACAGATTAAAAAAGTCAAAGGAGTAAATGAGAGGAGGTTTTGTGCTCTCTGTTTCATATTAATTTCAATTTCATATAAATAACACTGCAATAGGTCATGGTTGCCCATATATGCCCTCTACATAACAAGTGTCAGGAATTTAAGAAAGAGAGAAATATGAAGAGAAATTTGAAGATATGAAGATATTTTGAGAAATATGAAGAGTTTTTTAATTCTTGTGTTCTAATTCCTCACACATTATTTAAGATAAATTCTGACATCTGCGAAGAGCAATGAAAAATTAAGAAAAAGGTTAACTAAACAAGCAATAGAATAGAAGTATTCTTTCACAAAGCACTAACACAAATGGATAGCACAGAAATTAAACTGACAAAAGATAAGAGCCTTTTCTTCAGGGCCCTAAGGGAGTTTAATTAACTTATTTCTAGAAATGGAATAGAAGCATCATACTGATATTACTGTCAGATATTTGGCTAGAAATCAAGAGCTTCAAAAGATGTTAATGGGCAAAAAGGTAACATCTGATGATGTAGAAGACAGACTCATATAGATTCCTTAATTTAAGTGTTCCTGAGGACATACTAAGAGCAGAGAAATTATGGGCTGCAAAAAAGAATCTGAAGTAAGTACCAAAGATGAATCATACCAAAAATACATTATCAGCAAAACAGCAATTTCCTTTCCATGTAGTAAGAGCTACCAGCAATCTGAAAAATGAGCAGTGAAGCTCAGAAAATAGGTTACAGGGTTTGCTCTGACCTGCTGTGGCTGCTATAGGATTCAAGCCGTCAGCATATCAGCATTGCATGTAAGTGCATGAAATCATTACTGGATATAGGCACACTAACTCCTCATTTCCATTTATTACTTTTTTTGCCAAGGTCATGAAAAAATATCTGATGAATGTGCAATATTTCAGATGATGATACAACTAACAGAGCAGGCCACATGCAAGCCTTCATTTATTTAATATTGCTTCCTGACTGATGCTCTTTTCAAAGGTGAATTTAGGTTGGTGTTACTTTCTGTGATATTCTACTTTTGATTAGCAGTGTTGTCAGTGCCATCTCCTACAGCAAAAAAAGGTCCATTTACTGTACTATACTAATTAGATGTGGTCAAGTACAGCCCCTTTCCAGATATATATATTATAAATGGAAGCATTGAAATTTTCTAAGGGTATGTTTAGGGGTAGAAATTCCAAACCCAAGATATTTCAGACCTATGACGGATATACTTTCAGCAGTATGCTACAAAGCATGGAAACTTTTTTTTCTCTTATAAAACATTGTTTCAATTGGAGCTGTAAGCAAGCAACTGTTGTCCTGTTTTTCATTTTCATGTCCAGTTTTCATGAATGGTCACTAGTTTGTTTTAGACAATAATTTTCAGCCATTTTCACACTACCTGTTTTCCCCTTACTGTACATTTGTGCTCCCTCAGGGCACCCATTGGAATGGACACGAGACAAATGTAAAACCAGAAAACTCCAAATAATTTTCTAAAAGAATTCAGAATTAGTTGATTAATGTAAGATCCACATCAGGTAGCTGTCTGATGCCTTGACTCTCACCTGCTTTTTCTCTTTCCTGTGCAGATGTCTTCACACCCTTAAAACCCAGTGCTACTCTTTCCATATCCAGACTATAACTGAGGTGGTGAGAACCTCAGTCAAGGAGACAATAGTAAAAAGTGGGGTTAATCTTACCCAAACTTCACATCCCACTCAAATAAATGATAGGCACTACTTACAAAGACCACCAAATATTTCTGGTTTCAACAGATATAACTCCAGTTTTAAATATATAATTTCTAAATAGTCTTGCTATTTGAACTGTAGCTGTCATGATTCCAGCTCCCTCTCTTTATACTTATATTATGCTATTTAAAATTTTTAGCCCTTAGAACAATAGAATACAGAAATTGTGTAAAAGAGGATCCCTTGAGACCTACATAGTCACAATGACTGCAAAGCAAAATTCAGAATGCTACTCAAGGACAGAACTTAATGAAAATGGCCATTGTGAATGTCAGAACATTTCAGGAAATTGCTGTCTTTACATGGCACGGTAATGACTGTAAGAGAAGAATGGGAAAAAAATACTCTCAGATAAAATCACTGTGAATGTAGTTTCTGTTTTAGGAAAACAAAATTAAAAAAATAAAAATAAGTATCACTACTGGCCTCTTTAGAGGATGACAAAAAAAAAGGATAAAACCCCAATGACTCTTACTTCATTTATTCCACAGCACTGCTTCTAGGGTAAGATGATATGCAAGGTAATTGCAAAGAAATTGGCAGGCTACTCAGCAAGAATAAATCAAGGTATCTCCTCTAACATCACCTGAGTGTCATGAATATGTATCTTCTCTCACTCTGATTCTTCAACACACCTACGGCATTTTTGGCTGACTCTGGAACTACAGACCAGCTGAGGAAACAGCCTTGAGCAGTGTCAGTCATACAATTTTTTAAATTGTGAAAAATTTAAAATATTAGGCAGGTTTAGTACTAGGTATAAATTCACTGTATTACTTTCCCTCTCTCACATTCTACACAGGACACAGGTTCCCAGTGCCCTGTATGTCTTTCAGCAGAGTAAGAACCAAAGGCATCTTCTAGTCATCTCCTTTAAACAATGGCCAGTATTTTTTTTCTATTTTTATTCTATTTTTCCAGGAGCATTCCTGGACACACTCCTCTGCACCTGGAGCTGAAAGGATGTTTGCTGTTCCAAAATGCATTCTTTCCAGGCTTTAAATTGCAAAATGATGTGAATAGTGATAAAAGATATGAATGTGTCTGTGAGTAACTGACAATTACTAACGTTACACCTGCAAGAGCTGTACAGACATACTTGAGTATGTACATACAGAGTTGAAATATATGCCGTATATTCCCACATGCAAAATATTTCCCAGCCCACTTTCGCCCCTCTCCAGAATCCAGACATTGTTAAGCAACAGTATAAAGGACACATGGGACATTCACACATTTATTTGGGAAAATTAAATTACATTACATTTTTCTAGTTAAACTATCAATGCTCTTTCAATTTACATACAAAATTGCCAGGACCAATTTTAGATTTGTATTCTCTTTCCAGCTTTATGCCAGCAATTCTTCTCTGGATGCTAGTGCCAGTGTCATTAGCATCTCACAGATTATTGGTATCCATGCCTCTGAGGATGGCTCCGAGGGAGCAGACTGCCAAGAAGATTGCAAGCTTACAAGAATAACTAAGCAGCAGGTAGTTTGAGTATCAGAAGTCAGTATTTGGTACTTCCCAAATTGCCACGTCTGTGTCTTCAGGTCCCATGAACCATGAGCCGCTTTGTGCAGCACTGAAAGCCAAAGAAGAGCAGAGCAGGCGTGGCTGGGAGAAGACATGCACTGCAGAAGACATTCACATTCTTCACATATGCAGCTCTCGACTCAGAGCATGAACAGTGAAGCTCCAGTTTCGCTATAAACTTCAATCAAAATCAGTTAAATTTACTTAGAAGTCATTCCTCTGACTTTGAGAATCTTTGGGTTATGAATAATCCTTTAAAAAGTATAAAATTAATCTCTCCAGGTCTGATGACAGTCAGCTGGTCCAATATACAAGAAATGTATTCAGTTTTGCATATTTGCACAGAATTCAGTCCCTGTCTTGGTGGGCACCACCATAATAAAGAAGATTAATAATAAAATCTCACTCACCCCAGTTATTTCACAACATGTCTGTTTACAGTTACACAGTGAGAGGATACATGTTGTTAAGTGCTGTTATCTCCAACAGTTGGCCAAGTGCCTATAGCTGTAAAACAGAAAAATTATTCAATGTTATCAGGTCACTTGAGTGACCCATCTGAAATCAGACCACTGCACTTAGACTGGAAACAGGCCCCAAAATGCATAATTCTTGAGAATACTCATGCATCCAGTAGCTCAGCAAGCTAGTGGGAAAGGCAAATGGGAAGGATGGAAGTACTTCACTTCAGAAGAGATTTACAGATGTTTACATATGTTTCACACCAGTGAGGAAGTCTCAAAGCTAACATTTATTTTTCATACCAGTAATTCTAAAATACTAGTAGCTGTTTTATAAGCTGGGTAAAAATATTTCATTAACATTTTCTTTGCTAAAAATGCTGAGGCTGCATCAAAAATACATTTCACAAATTGATGTTGTTCACAGCTGAAGCATGCTGCCAAGTGCAGTGCTGGAAATATATTCTCTGTGCTTTACAGTTACTTTTTATGATGATAGCCAGACTATTTTTTCTACAATGCAAAACATTTTTTGTTAAAAATGTTCAGCACTACTGACATCTTCTCAAAGCATTTGATGTGAAATGTGATAACGTTTCTTTGGGTATAATTCTGCACACTCAGTAAAAGCCTATATTTTAAATGTTTGAATTATTTATTATTGGTAAATTGAGCTTACAATTCCCACAGGCCCAAACCACTTTTAGGCAAGAATAGCTATCCAAAACCATATTCAAGTTCATGTAGCTAGAAACTGAGACTGCTAAGAGGCAGATGTTGCTGCCATGCAATTCTGTAAAATATTTGCAAATAATTTCAAAAGTTCTGGTTTCCCAAGCTTTGCTGATAGTTTGAAGCACCTTTTCCTGACAGTACTCAGCTCAAATGTTTTTTCTATTCTTTATCATTCTCCTAAATAAAATGCATTTGCAGACTGTTTTGGGCTTTTTGTGCTCCTTTTTTTACTTCTTTGAATTTTCTGTTCCCCTTTCACAAGCTTTTACTTACAAGCTAAACTGGGTTCACCCACCGCCCATTGGTGTGCTGTATGCTCATGTCTGTGTTTGCTTCTGAGAAATTGTATTATTTCAGGTATCTTATAAAGAAGTTTAAATTTTCTTGCACTTACATTAAGAGACAGGTTATGTTCACATACAATCTTCAACATAGTATTACTGATGGAATAATAAGCTGAAGGCAGACAATCGCAGGCCATTCTAAGGTTCTTGGTACTTTTTAGTTCCTAAAAAATCTATTTGTTGTTACAGTTTCATGATACTCAGCCTGCTGAGCAACCAGCAGTAAAGAATAATTGGCTCTGTACAGACAGGAGGGTTTCTTATCCAGAGAACACTTCACAAATATCCTCAGATATCATGTTGCATGATCATGTATTTTTGCTCATAAAGTTACATTATCAAAGGACTTTTCAGCAGCATATGAATTACATGTGAAAGCTCTGGTAGAAATATTAACATCCCTTAGCTAACCAGTGAGAATTGAGGAAATGTTAAAACTAAATCTTGTTCTTGCAGCCACCAAAAAGCCTTGCACTGACAAGACCTTAATTCCTCTATGACAATATATAACACTATGGTTCAAATAACTGCTTTTACTCTTCCACAGCCCAGCTCAAATCCAGAAGTTCTGTTTTTCATGACCATTTCCTTCCACTGCAAAGGCTGCTGCAACCATTTAGTGTTTACAAAATTCAAGCAGATTGTATATCATGTATATCCCCCTATCCTAAGGTGTATGTCCTTTAGATCCACTATAGTGAACAAAGTGCACTGCACTTCATGTGGGTGACATGAAAACTAAATAAAATGTCAACTACATGACAAATAAAGAATTTTTGACTATTTTACTATGGTATAATTAAACTACATGGGCTACACATACAGCCATTTATTCATGATTGAAAAGAGCAACATTAGTGAAGGCATTTCTTTCAGAAAACTAAGAAAATACCATTAATGACATCATCCTCAAGGACTATTTTTGTGTATTTGTAGTATTCCATTCACTTGCCTCTTGTTTTAAGGTAAGTTACAAGCTGTATTTTGAGTCATTGAAAATACTAAATAACTCTATAGCAAATTAGGAGCAAGTATTTGGTGCCTGGAAAATTGCTGTTCTGTGGGGAGACTAGTTCTTCATCAGTATAACTTTGCTGTATTTGACCAGAGAAGGTATATGTGGAAATATGTTAGAAACCTCCTTTCTTCTGTTTGAAAAAATGTTGGCCAAAGGGCCAGATGAGACTCTCTACTCCATTTAATAAATGTGCATGACCTGAATTATGATGATCTGAGTCTACCAGAAAGTTAGAGGTACCTGATGTGTGTAAGGATGTGATTTGCACCAGTTCCTGGAATACAATGAAGGAGAGTGGCAGCTGAGAGTCACCTGTCCTAGCTGGGGTGTCTGAAAGCCTATGCACAAGTTAGTCATCCTTTGTTTGCTTTGCAGCAAGGACATGGTCATCTTCAGAGAACTTCGTGTCCCAACCTAAGATTGGTCAGATAGAGTTAGGTAAGGTGAATCCCAGTTTTACCCCCAACTATATGTTTCCATATAACTTCATAAGAATCAAACCACTACCCATCATGCAGAAGTAGGGGATTATTCAACAGAACATGTATGGGAGCTCAACAACTAATGCCAGATGATTATTCAAGTGATTATCTGATCATTCAGTGATTACCTCAGTCAGAAAGCTTCTAAATACTCAGGAAATAGGTGTTCAGGAGGTCTCTTTCTGACAGGCTCCTTCTTGTTACACTACAAGAAAATTCAAAGTTCTTCAGACTGACGAACGTTGAAGGTGGATAGGGAGGGGGGACCCCAGGCAAGAGGCTTTTCCTTTTACCCCTAGCTCCAGGAGGGAGCAGTACTCCCTTCCCCTCCCCCCCCCACCTCGAGGCATCTCATGGCTCTGGCAGAGACCACAGGACACCAGCAGCAGGCAGGGAGAGCAGGCAGAGAGAGGCATTATTGTTCTGGGTAACTGCTTAAATACCTTTTAGGAGGATTACAATGTAACCATTAGGAGTCCAGGAGGTCTTACAAACCAACCAGTTACAAGAAAGGGTTAACAACCAATAGGGAGACTTTCAGGTATCTCTCAGGACATTCCAAAGGTACAGTGAGGACTAAAGGGATCTTGGGAAGAAGAAAGATTTACACAAAGAGTTACAACACCATTTTGGAAGCATGTTCACTTTAAACAACATTACAACTTCTACATCCTTTTATATACCAAAAGCATATTTTAACATCAGACTATTCATCTCTACTTTCAACCTTTATTGTACAGTGGATCTATGCAGTGGTTTCCTTCAGCTATCCATTGTTCACTTAATAATCCTGTCTTTAAGTTTGTAAAGTGCATGGCTCTGCATAACTACTTAGCTTGATTTAACCTCAAAGCCAAAGTTATATGAATGAAAAGCTCAATATTTATTCTTTCTTTACATTCCAACAGAAGGAAGTAATTCTTATGCTGGTCCCCCATTTTACCAAAGTTGAACTTTTCATCAGCAGAATTTCAATAGTCAACTATCATCAAAACCAAGGGTAAAACCTATACCTCCCATGGTGACTAACAAGCTTCAACTCTCTTTCTTTGACAGTAGATTTAGTATACTACCTCACAGGCTTATTATACTTATGACATATTACTTTTTCTCTTTGTCCAAAGTACTAAGGTTCAAGAAAGATTCTGAGAAAGTATTGCAGGATTTGAGGCAGAGAAACTACTTCAGTGCTGCAAATATTCACTTCTAATTATTTTCAAGAAAAGGCTTGATGAATTTAAAGCTATGATTTTAGCAGAGGGCACCATGTAGCAATCACACTGACTGTGATTAACTTCAACTTTTTTTGTATGTATTAAGCTGCAGCTAAGTGCTGTAAGTTAATACAAATCTAACATGGTCAAACCCAAATCCCACAACTCGTGGAGCCACCACCTGATAAAACCAAGTATCAGGTAGCAATTTTCACTCTCCTCTCTCCAGAAAAATTTCTAAATAATAAAGAATTGTCTCCTCATAAAATGGCTTTACAATAGTAATGGGTTACCTGCCTACAAGTTCTTTCAATTAGTGGAACTGATATATTTAATTGAATATGATATATTTAAACCAAAACTTCTAAAGAAGAAAGAGTTCCTTTTAACAGCCTTTTGAGTATGCAATTCCCATTAATCTTTTGTGGGGTATCTAAACAAGGCAAATATTCAGGAAGTTTCAATAGCTAAAAGAAATATGAGTTTATGTTTCAGAATAATACAGAAGAAATTTAACCACTACAGAGACAGAAAAGCAATAGAGACAGAAGAGACAAAGTGTCTCAAATCCCTTTTTTACTAAGATGATTGCACAGATGAGAATAGGAGTGAGAAGCATTTCTTGTGGGGTTGTTTTCCCAAGAAGTGTAGTCTCACAGCAGGCACAATGTAGTTTATGTTTTCATCTAAGGAGGTTGGTCATACAGCCAGGTCTGAAAAACCCTGCTGCAAGGCCAAGTTCCTCCCTTACATGCACATATTTAATTCCAATTAAGAAGAGAAACATCCCAGACTAGAATCTGATCCTTTTCTGTTCCCTGGTTTCCTTGGTTGCTATTAATGGGTGAACTAGAACCAGAACATCATTAACTAGTTGTCAAAGTTCCCTACTTACATGCCAAACTTGTATGGAATTAAACACATTTAAATTATATTGTTTCATTTCTCTTTAGAAGTTTGCGACAAATTAACCCCTAATTTGTTGAAGCTAGTGCACAAAAAATACAAATACACAGACACTCTTGACCAATATCATAAAGTAATATCTCAGGAAATGGGCATTGTACAAAAGCTTGAATGTATTTGAACTGGTTTCCATTAGTTTTTATATCCCCAACTCAGTAATACTATGAACACACTCCTTCCTGTTCTGGTGTTTAAGAGAGGGTAAATGATACCATGAGACCTGCGTTTTACTACAGAGAAACATGTGCCCATGTGTTCAGAATTACCATGAAACGTGGCTGTCCTGAGGGAAGCAGCATCCCCCTCTGATTAAAAACTGCATTCACGAGACTCATGAAGGGCTCTGGCAAGCCCTGACTATGATAGACTTAGTGTGGCCCAACAGAGCAGGGAGAAGCAAGAATTGACACAGCCACGTATCCAGTTTTATGTATATCAGTTTGTACTGTTTCACAGGGGATTCTCCTCAGAAAGCTTGGTGTGTGCAAAGCAATTCTGCCTCCAGGGAACAACTACTGGGACTTGGGTCAGACTCAGCCAGAAACATGTCAACTCAGCTGATGACACACAGGCACTGTGGCCAAGTATCCACCATCCAGCCAAGCAGAGCACAGGACATTGTGTTGGTTTAGCTCATCACCTGCAGCACATTACCACTGTGCTGTGTCCACACCGTCACCATCTATCCCAAAGGAAAGGCAGAAAGGGTATGTGTTCGGTTTTTACCAGGGAACAAGAAGACTTAACAACTTTGTAGACTTCAGGACAATTATACTAGAACACATCGTTTTATTGACACATCTTTAGAAGAAAAATAGATCTACTTTACTCTCATTGTTCAGAAAGGAAAAGGAATCTAGAACTGTTATAATCTCATGATTTACCATTTGTCATGATTTACCATTTACTAACCACATTATGTTATTACTATAAAATAATTTGGGTGCTAAGAATTACAATTACTCCAGCCATTAAATTCTATTGTGCTTGCTTTTTTAAATTATAACTAGTGTCTTTAAGGGTTCTTTTTTCAAGTGTAAGCTACCCTCTGAAGATAGACTGAATTTTTCTAGAGACACCAAAAGAGGAGATCTTAGAGAAGACAAGTTAATTTCAATTCAAAAAAGGCAGAGATTACATTATTTTAGCTCTGTGAGAAGGATAAAATAATGTAATATCAGTCTGTATAGAATTTAGATATAATGGATTAATATTTACGCAACCATGTTGTTATCAAATCTTGGGCTTCTGTGACCACATAAATGGTAAGTTGCTCCTGTGGTTTACCCACTATCATACCAGAAACAAAAGCTACAGGCAGATTCTAAACCCACAACATTTCCAAATTTCCATCCAAGAGCTTTAGCAAAATAGTCTTCCTTCTTTTACTAAACTAGATATGGTCCTGAACATCCCTTCACTCTGAATTCAGACGAGATTCAATGTCCATTTTTATAAGCTACCTAGTCTGAATTTTGTGTTTGGATTCCTGTTTGTAACATGATAGCATAGGCTCAGTTCTGCTGTGGCAGGTAAATCTAATATGAAGAAAAAGCTATTTTTAAGACCTCTCCACAAATCTGGAAGATAACCTGCCAAACTATAAAATCTGTTTCCACCCTTTGTTTCTTCTATCCTAGAGATTCAAGTCTTTCTAGAAATAATCCACACAGAGAAAAGCGATAGTGTAAGAGCAGGTTTACATACACAGTATCAAAATGTGGAGCATATATTCAACATGTATAGTCCAAGTTTAATGGAAAGATTCTCTCAATTTGACAATTGTAGTGTTATAACTTTGATGTTATAAAATGCCTCCAATTTTACAAAGACAACATTTGCTATACAAACTCATTTTGCAATTAATTGTTTTGTAGTTGCAATAATCATCTTGACAGATTTAATGGCAATTTTCAAAGCTGGAGAATCAACACTGTTTATTACTTTTACTGTTAGTTTGAACAGAGAATTAAAAAAAAATGTATTTATCTTAATATCTCTCAAATTTCAAGAGTATTTTGTTACAGCTGGCATCTTTAAGAAAACTTCCAAAGTGCACTTTTGAGAGTGACGTTGAAGAAATCAGATGATAATAATTCCTCCTTTAGCAACAAATGGAAAATTGTTTTCCGCTTTTTCTCAATCTCTTGCATCTTAGCTACCCCCAGTGCCTCTCCAAAGTGAAGTTAACAAGAAAGCTGTGCCTATTAATCTATTTAAAATCTATCAGAAACATAAAAGTGAAGCTAATTTATTTACATCAATATATACAAGTACACCATTTTGCTCATTAAGTGGGCCAGAGGAACAAAAAAAATTAAATTACTAAATTAAAAACGTAATTAAAAAAAAAGGCTGTAGTGATAATTTATTAAGGCTTTATATTTTTCTTTATGGTGAGATTTTTTTTTATCCTGTTTTGGTACTATGGAAGCAATGCAAGTGTGAAAGTACACAGTTTTCCTTACACATCTGCCAGATGGAGGTGGAGATGGAAAATGTTCAACCCAAAGCTGTTGAAGAAAAATTCACACCAAACTCTCCAAAAGCTCTCCAGAAGTGCTCCTAAAGTTAGAAACCTGAAGTAGTTTTGTTCAGGATTTAGGGTGAAGTCCTACAGCATAAATGCAAGCAGGTTGAAAAGATAATATGACCTGCCTTTGGTGTTTACCTGATTTAATAAACTAAAATCTAGTTCTAAAATCCTGCCACTTTTTGGATTTCTCTGTCCTTTAAGAAAAGCATTTGACTGACAAAATTAGGAGACGAAAAAGTTTTACTAGGTTTGAACACCCTAGATTTCTTATGGTCTAGGAATGAACTGTTGCTCTTTCACTAAAGACTAGTGATATGACATGTCATATGCAAGCTTGTTTGTGTTTATGTATGCTGATTTATCTATTTATATCCACAGTTATATGTAAATATATGTAAAGGGGTAACTTGAGTGCGTAGAAGTTTCTCTTGGAACAGGTGACAAAACAGCTGAGGGAAATCACACTGAAGCAACCTGATTGTTTTCTGTGAAAAGGTGAGTGACTTTGGTGGTTAATCAAAGCACAGCCTTTGCCACTGCCCCCTTATCAACAAATTAGTGGCCAGTAAGGCAGGAAGAAAACTGGAGACATTGGTGTGTCAAGGAGTTGTGATGAGTAGTGCAAAATCCAGCTGGCAGGGAGTGGCCAGTGGCATCCCTCACGTTTATGCACTGGGGTCCACCCTGTTTAACACTGATGGAAGGACACGGTGCATCCTCAGCATGCTTACAGCTGGCACTTAACTGAGATGAGTGTTCACTGTGCTAGAGGGCAGGGCTGCTATTCAAAGAGTCTTGAGCAGGGTGGAGAAATAGGCTAAGAAGGACATTATGAAGTTAAATGAAAGCAAATGCAAGTTTTTGCATCTGGAATGGAATACCACCATGTGGCAATACAGTTTCGGGAACGACTGGGAAGCAGCTTTGCAGAAGGAGCAGTGTCCAGATGAGCAATAACCTGGCACACAGTAGTGTGCACCAAAGAAGCTAAATGAATCCTTGATTGCATTAGCCAAGAGTGTGACCAGTATATCAGAGAAGGAGATTATTTCTATCTATTCAGCACTTGTGAGACCAGATCTGGAGAATTTCATATTCTCAATCCTCAGCCAGAAGTACAGGAAAAATTTTTTTGATGAGACACTTCTTCAGTAAATTAGTTGTTCAGGAAATCTAATACAACATTCCTATATAAACCTGAGTCGCAAAATCCATGCTCAGCCATTTAATTCCTGTCATAGATCAGGGCTCAAAGGCTGAAGTTTCTGAGGAATGCCCCCAACACACAGGAACTGACCTACTCACTTCTAAATCAAGAGCTGCATTCTAAGCAAATAAAGCACACACAGTTATGAAATAGAAAAAAAGAATGCAACACATTGTGTGCAGCACAAAAGAGCACAGATTTTGCAGTGAGGTGGTTGGGATTTCTCCACTTTGTATTTCCTGCCATTCTTTCTCACATGGGGCTGTTTTATCAATTAGCAGCACATGTGTGAAAAAAATGTTCAATTATATAAAGAAAACCAGAACAATTATGCACATTAAAACACAGACAGACACTGGCATTTATTCAGTATTATAATCTGCCTCCAGAAAACAGTGAACACTCAGTAACACAAAGCAATGCAATTGTTTCTAGGGAAGAGATTTTCTCCAGAGACCCCTCTTGTTCAAGGCAGAAGATGTAAGTTTGCTCTCTTAAACAGATTGCTAGGGAGAGACAGGGCACTGTACATTGTTTTCCAGTTCCAAGAGATGCAAACACAAAAATGCCTCTCTGTACTCTCTAACTGCTAAGATTTATACTGCAAAAAACATTAATTTCAAGAACAGAAAAGCCCTTCTCCTACATAAAGGTCAGTGACAAAGACAGCCCTCTTCAAATGCTGAAACAAACCATTTTTAACTCTTACTTATTCCATCTTTTTTTCTCAGCAGGATGCCAAGACTACCCTGGGCAGTCAGAAGTTCTGGATCACAACTCTTCTTTTCACTTTTAATCCTCCTTCTCAGTGCATTCTGCTGCTTGTGTAGCCCACAGGGTCTGCACAGCTTCCACTGCCACCAGAGCTCACCATTACTGCACTAATGCACTGGATGCCTCCCATAGGCCAAACTCTCCTTTTTAATAAACTGCCTATCATATGATTTATATCTGAGCTTAATAAACATGTCTCTTTTACTGATAATGGTATTGGAAATGGAAGACTGCTGCAAAATGTTAGACAGCTTTCTGCCAGGCTCAGAATCATAGAGACACAGAAGGATTCATTATCTACTAGTGCCATTTCAAGCCATGGCACATCTATTTCTTCTGCTTCCAGCAAGAAGATACTTGACTTCTTTATTGTGCTGATTGAAATTAATGATAAAGAAATTAAAATTCAAATTATTGAGCAGGACAGGTAATAGATTCACCTTTTTGGAAAGAAGCTGTTTACCTTTTGCATGCCCTATCAGAACACTTCTGTCAAGATGGACAAAGAACTCCTACTTTCAGGATTTTTTTCCATAAAATGGTGATTATATGACTCAGGTGGGGTTAAGGTGTAGAAACATTGGGAATCACAGTCATAAAGGGCAGAACTGCTTGGAAATGTTATTTAATTTTACTTCAGATTTCTCCTTTACATACTCACAGACTCATAGTGGGAAAGGAGAATTGATACTGTAAGAAGTACAGAGAAAGCTGAAATAAATAAACATTTCCAGACCTCACTTTCATCTTGAAAGCTTCTGAAATCTGTGCACTTCATCTGTGACAATTTTGAATTATAGGCCTGCAGGAGAGGGCATTAAAAAACACTTATTACAATAAGACTGATCCTACACCAGTATTTTACCCACATGGGTCTAAGATGTTTGTAGGCATCTGTTCACTAAGGAATATCCCAGTGTCCAATCCCTCATAGTGACTCTTTATGCAGGAAGTGTGACTACACAGCACAAATGCAATTACAGACCAGTGACAAAGAGTCTGTAATTCCCTCCAACCTAGACTGGATTTTAATTTAGCAAGTCAGGATTAGCCATTACTCACTCTTATAAACCATCTGAAGTTACTACACATGGTCAAGAATGGTGATACACAAAACACACTGTGTCAGGTAAAATCACACCAAGGTAATGGCTGCAACTGCTGATATGAGTCTGGTTTTGTTACTAGTACTGTAGAGCTCTGCAGATTACTTCATACAGATCATTTCTATACCTGGCATCCATTCAACCTCCATCTATACTTATCCACCTCCACCTGTCTGCTTAGGCAAATCAGAAATGGGGGAAAAAAAAAAAAAAAAGGCAAAAAAAAAGCCAAGCAGCATATAAATCTGTCTACACTAAATACAGAAAGTTAATATTAAATGCTGTGCAGTGGGGAAGTACTTTAGATTTCAAAATGGACACACTCCCATCTAGAGAAGTGGGGAATTCAGTCTCCAGTAAGAACAGAAAAAATGAGCACTCTTACATGTTTAAGCACAGCAGATACCAGTGGGATACAACATTTCAAAACAAGCCCAGCAGGTATACAGCTATCTACTCAATCCTATGATCAGTCAGAGAATCACAGCATCACAGAATCTCAGAATATGAAGAGTTGGAAGGGACCCACAAGGATCATCATGTCCAACCTTTAGCCCTGCACAGGACCATCCTCAAGAATCACCACGTACCTGAGGGCTTTTCCATCATTCCTGAGCTCAGACCACAAGTAACTGTGGAAGAAATGAATCAACACCTACCAAGCAGGCTGAAACACTGATTGCTTTTGAGCTTTCATTAGCTGGCTGGGCTAATTTAGAACCATGCTGTGCATTCAGGGGAACAAACTCTGGTTAGTGGTGTGAATGAGGAGGTTCAGAAATATTGCGTAAATTTTGAAACAGCAGCTATTATTTTAAAAGCAGTTGTTTTCCAGTTACTGCTGAAAGCCTGGAGAGTTTATGGTGAGAAAATAGCAAAGTTCTTAAAGAAAAAAGCTGGGAGGTCTTCTTTCTCTGAAAGTTGTTACGCAAAGGTTAAACATGGAAACTTCTTAATGAGCACTGTTATTGTTTTCTGTTTGACACAGAGTAATAGAAAGCAGATGTTTCTGCATAGTCACCTTTAAGAAAAGGAGAGGAGGAATGGATGAGGGAGAAAAGCAGTTGGACATAGACACTATGGTTTCAGAGTACAAATTTATTTACAATATGTACACAGTTGGGAATGGAAAAAAAAGGCAGCAAAAGTATTTTCCAGGAGGGACCTAAGACATACACTTAGCTTTCCACTGTGCCTATTAGTAACAGATAGATGTTAAACAGATGTTTATTGTAAAAATATCCATAATAATACCTCTCCACATATAAGCTTAAGAAATATGTGGCTCACATGCAAAATTTAAAGGAGAGGAATACATGTTGGAGGAAAAAGTTTCAAGACAGAGGGGTTAAAACCAAACAGATGGATGTCTACTCAGAAATGCAAATCATAGAATCACAGAATGGTTTGGGTTGGAAGGGACCTCAAAGATCATCTAGTTCAAACCCTCCTGACACCTTCCACTAGACCAGGTTGCTTAAAGCCCCATCCAGCCTGGCCTAGAACACTTGCAGGAATGAGGCTTCAACAACTCTGATGGGCAATCTGTTCCAGTTCCTCACCACCTTCACAGTAAAGAATTTTCTCTTAATATCCAGTCCAAATCTCTCCTCTTTTAGTTTTAAACAGTTCTCCTTCATCCTGTGAGTATTGGAGGGCTCCAAAGAGGTCTCTTGGGAGCATTCTCTCAAATGCAGAAGTGAGAGTAAGTGCCACTCTGGAAGACAGAGTGACATGGTACAAAAGTAGTGAGTGGTGAAAGATGCCTACATTACCTAAGGAAATTAATAGTTTGCAACTCCAGAAACCTGCAAAGATTTGTATCCCAGAGAGCAACAGAGCAGTTCAACTTCAAGAGGGCAGTCTTGATTATGCAAGAAAACACAGATAAGTAATCTTCTACCTGGATCTCACACTGGGACCAAAGCCAATGAAAACAGTTTTAAAAGCATCAACACAATAAAGAATGAAATGTGTGCATTTGGAAATATGAAACTGTATCTACTGGATGTTTATGTGAAGAGTCCTTACCGAAAAAATGAAGTAGGTTTTATAAAATATTGCATATTTGCTAATTTTTTCATTTGACTTAATTCTGCATTACTTCTATTTTTTTTTATCTTCTCTAGATTCTGTTAAGATTTGTATGAGGGTAAGAGTCATAATATTTACAAGAAAAAGAGGTAAAGGACACTGACCAAATGTTGAGGGAATTCAGGAAGTTCAGCTGAAGAGTAAGAACATCTCCTCCAAAATTTTGATTTGACATTTCAGTATCATATTTGATGGGACTCCAGAATTATGAATGATTCCTGCATGGCTGCTGGGCAGTGAAGAGAGCATTAATGTAATAAAATCTCTGTGAGGTTCTTCCTTTCCAAGTATGATTATAATTAGAAAAGGTTTGCATGCTTTTTGTGGTTTTCTATCTTATAATTTATAGAGGGTGCACAAATGTTTGGTTAGTTTATAGCTAGCTTTATAAGCATCAGAAGATGCCACAAGAAGCATTACAAAGTATGTTGTATTAGACAGCCATTGTGTTTTCAGAGACTGAGACGTTTTTGCAGGAATTCCTAGGAGCCCAGAAACTTAGGTGATATTATTTATTTTGTCCTGATTTGCCCCCACATCTTTTTTTGTTATTTGAATACTTCTGAGCCAAATCAGAAGGAGAAAGCATAAAAATTATAATCAGTTTCACAGAATCATAGAATATGCTGAGTTGGAAGGGTCCCACAAGGATCATCCAGTCTAACCCTTAACCCTGCACAGGACCATCCCCAAGAGTCACCATGTGCCCAAGAGTATTGTCCAAATGCTTCTTGAACTCTCTCAGGCTTGGTGCTGTGACCACTGCCCTGGGAGCCTATTCCAGTGCCCAACCACCCTCTGGGTGAATAATCTTTTCCTAATATCCAACCTAAACCTCCCCTGACATAACTCAGGCCATTCCCTCAGGTTCTGTCAGTGGTCACCATAGAGAAGAGATCAGTGCCCTGTCCCTCCTCTGCCCCTCACTAGGAAATTGTGACTGCAATGAGGTCTCCCCTCAGTCTCCTCCAGGCTGAACACACCAAGTGACCTCAGCCACTCCTCATGTGGCTTCCTCTCAAGGCCCTTCACCACTTGTTGCTCTGCTTTGGACACTTTCTAACAGCTTAATATCTTTCTTACATTGTGGTGCCCAAACCTGCACACACTATCCAAGGTGAGGCCACCCCAGTGCAGAGCAGAGCGGGACAATCCCCTCCCTCAACCGGCTGGCGATGCTGTGCCTCATGCCCTCCAGGACACAGTTTCTCATCCTGTATATTATCTGTTTTGTGACAGAGAGTGAAAACAGACTTAAAACATTCACATATCACTTCATAGCTAGAAGGGGAAAGCACTCTCTACACAAAGTGTTTGTGACAAAATAGTTCTTTTAGGAGCAGAGATCAGGAGGGGCTTATTTTTGGAAAAGTGATATAGCCACATTTTTAAGCATTGAAAATTAAGGTCTAGGGAAGAGGAAAGAGCTTATGAAAGGAGTCAAATAAAAACATGTGTAGAAAGACAGATAAAAATCTTGAGGATTTGAAGAAGGCCCTTTGGAAAGATTTCTTCTAGAAGAAGCAAGTATTTATTTATTGTAATACCAGTACTGCCCGTAATGAACTCACAGATGGTGTTTCTGTATCTGCATTTTAGTTCAAATTAGAATTGGACTTTGGAAGTAAATTTCGTGACTGTTTAGGATGCTCAGCTTCATGCAAACCTTGTAAAATGGATTTTGTGGGTTTTAGCTGAAACCTTAAGATGGACTTCAAAAGCACACCTGACACAACGGAACCAGTAATGAACATCCATGACAAAGAACCAAAATACAACAAAGAAAACCTTGGCTAGACATTTCCATGCATATTTTTATCTAGGATCCCCTCAGATTTTTTATCAGTTCCATATTATCTTCTTTTCATTTAATGACCTTTGTCTTAGCTGCCAAGAACAACTTTGTCAGCTTTTGCTGAGTTCTTCTTCATGTTTTCCTGAACCAATCATCAAATAGGCATACATATCCTTCAGTTCAGTTACTACTGCCAAACAAATTTATAACGTCACTTGGAACTCCAGACTATGGAATATAAACCTAATGTGAAACCTCTTACTTATATGTTTAGAAAAGTGAACTACAGCCTGAAGGTGTAATTTTAACAGGCTCTTGTCCATGTTGTGTTAGGTCCCCCCTCAGCCTGAAAGTATGATTTTTAATTATTTAGATGTAATAAAATACAAAGCATTTCCTAAATACTAAGCTTTTATGCTTGCAATAATTTTGTCTAGAATTAAGGATTCTCTCACAGAAACCATAATTTAGTTGGATATACTGAACCCTTCTTATGGGTATCTGGGAAAACAGCAAGTGTTGCCCCATGGACCACAGCATTGAGTTTAACCATGGTAACAATCTGAAAAATGTTATCAAATATCAAAGGAATGTAAACAGAACACTTTTGGGGGATATTTCATAACTTCAGATAGACAAGTAGGTTGAGGTTACAACTAAATTTTCCTAGTAGCAGAGTTTTGTTAATTCCTGATGCTCTGCCTTTAACAATCTAGTCTGCCAACTTTTCCTGGTGCACATGGTCTCAGAGAAGCAATATTAACATGTCCCATAACCTCTGGATATTTGATAGTTTTCCTAAAACCTCAGATCATAGTTAAATAACTGCAAGAATTTGAACTTTGAATTTTGTTTACCAAAATAGCCTGAAGCAATACTCTATGGATGATTTCAGAGACTCAACCAGCCAAAAAAAAAAAAATAAAAGCACAATTGATTTTATAATCATGATTCTATTCAGCAATTCCAATTCAGAAACCCCATTCATGAATTTTTATTGTGTTTCAAAATGGTCTGTTAAAACTGATAGAATGATTCATGAGAAGAAATTAATGGTTTGCTTTTATTCCTCTGTTTATTTTACTCCATGAAAACCCTATAAAATGACTTGATCTGAAACTACTTGGCAATACAAATGAGAACTTCAGCTAACTAAAAAAAAAAAGAAAAAAACAGGGACATAGCCAGGATTTCTATTATAGCAATATTTCAGTCTTTAGTGCACTGTTGTTTTTCACTCTATCTATAGCTTAATGTAAATGCTTTAACTAAAGTATTTCTGTTTCAACTTCATCAATCTTCTGTGATTCCTAATTAAAGATTAAATAATTCATATTCGCAGCATAAGAAAAATTAGAATCTTAAACCAACACCTGCTCCAAATACTAAGACACAGAGAGAACCTGAACTCATTACATGACTACAACAGTCTGTCAGCTGAGAATACAAGGCTAAAACCAATATTTCACCTTTGAATGGGAAAATCAGTCTCTGGTCACTTTCAAACTGGCCTTACCCTGCTATGGAGAGCTTTCCATCCAAAGCTATTTAGATGGCCATGCACGTAGCAGATGATCTTTATACATAAGCTAATTACCTCACTGGACTAAAGGGATTTCACTGTTTTGACAGGTATAAAACCTCATTCAATCACAGAACCATTCAGTCTACAAATAACTTCAACAACATCTGAAAATATCTGCTTTATAAACTGAGTACTTTAACGTGCAGAGAAGGCTTGATGAATTCTACAAAGCAGCTCTGCATCCTGGCTGGCAAAAACATATCAGCTCTCAAGCTAGATACAGTCACAGCACCGCAGAACCACAGAACCACAGAATCACAGAATCACAGAATCACAGAACAGGTCAGGTTAGAAGGGACCACAGTGGGTCACCATGGTCCAACCTCCAGGCCCATCAAGCAGGCTCATCCTCCAGCACATGGCACAGAGTTGCATCCAGGCAGCTCTTGAGTATCTCTGGTGAGGGAGACTCCACAACCTCTCTGGGCCATCTGTTCTGGTGCTCGATCACCTGCACAGTAAAGAAGTTTTTCCTCATGTTCAGGTGGAACTTCCTGTGCATCAGTTCCTGCCAGTTGCCTCTTGTCCTATTGCTCAGCATCACTGAAAAGAGCCTTGCTCCATCCTCTTGACACCCTCCCTTCAGATACTTACAGACATTGGTAACATCTAGAAAAATGAAGGCAGACAAAAGTCTTTAGACCCTTGGCTTTTTCATGTAAGTGCAGAGCCCAGCTGCCCAGTTCTCACTCCTGTAATTCCAGATGCCTCAGGACCACTGACAATTTCCCTAAAATGTCAGGTGATTATGAATTTTTAAAACAGTTTTCCAAACCTCTTATCTGAAGAGAAAGTTTAATTCTCTTCAGAGAAAAAGAAGATTTATTATTGAGATTAAGTATGTCTTATAATTTAAACTTTTTAATTGCTATGGATAAGATAAAGAGTACTTCCTATAACAGAGTCTATAAAACACCCAAGAGGTGACTGTGAGTTTTAAGCAGTACGGCAACTGAAATGTTAAATGGCAACAGTGAAAAGTAATAACAGGGTTGTGTCACTATTGATTTTCATGAAAATCCCTATAACTGTTTAATTTAATCAAAGGAATTCAGAGTTTTTAAAAATTAGGTCAAATGTCAGACCTATGAATTTCAGATTGCTACAGTCTCCTTCCTCAGTTAGCTCTATGAAGTCACACCCATTAAATGGGTTACAGTCTGTGCTTCCACACCAAGCTGCTTCTGCATTGTTACTGAGCATGCCAGAACTGAGATGCTTGAGGAGAAGAAATGAGGATATATTTTGAGAATCTAGGTAAAACAGAAATCTCTAAGCAGAAATAGCAAAAGCTGAAATGTAGTAACTATGGACCCACGATAAGTTCAGTCCAGCCCTACCTGGTTAAATCCTGACTTTTTTCATTCTCTTTCCGTGTGCTGACCTGTTTTTTTTTTTTTTTTGATGATTCAGATAAAAAGGAATAAAACTTCTCTTGAACACTGATCAGTATTTTAATGGCAAGCCCAGCATCAAATGATTCATTCATATCTATTTGCTGGAATAAATGTGCATAATAAAACTGCAAATTTTTTAATATAGTTTTAAGTATTTAGAATGCTTTCTACATGGCACTGACTTAGCTAAAATCAAAAGACTACTCCTCCCATACAGGAAGACAAGTCTAATGAAGAAAGTTAGAGAGTCTCAAGGTACTACTGCATTTCAGAAAGACAGCAGAACAGCTGAAAACCAGCAATGGCTTTTGCATCCAGAGTCCAGGAAAGAAACAAGTGTCTCTACCAAGTGTCTCTACCATCCTGCACAACACACAATCAGCACTGCACATGTTTCTTTTAATAAGATTAATTTTAATTTTATGTCATTTGAATCGTGGGACTAAATTTGCCATCTTTTGGTACCTCTGGTCCACTCTACAAGGTGACTTGAACCTACTTTGGGGGAACATCTGTAACTTCAACACAGGCAGAACATATCTTACCACTTTTGCACTGAAACATTTTTAATTTGCTGGCAAACATCAGTCACAGTTTAAACATCACTGCAAAAAGATAGAGATATTAGTTAATCTTGAGAAGAACCCTAGCACAAAACCCAGCACTCCCAAAGTGCAAGCATTATCCTAGGAGGATATATCATGGGTGAGGCAGTTTACGTGCAGTGGCAGCAGCACCAAAGCCGAAGGACTAGCTATCAAGAAAGAATGTCACCAGTGAGCATACGCAGCTTAAATAACAACTTAGAATAGTAGAATCGTTTAGGCTGGAAAAGACTCCAAGATCATTGACTCCAACCTTTAACCTGACACTGCCAAATCCACCAGTAAACCATGTCCCCAGGCACCACACCTAAAGGTTTTCAAAGACTTCCAGGGACAGCGATTCCACTGGACAGACTGTTCCGATTCCTGGCCACCCTTTTAGTTAAGAACTTTGTCCTTATATCCAAGCACTTTCCTTAGCGGCTGAAACAAAGTTTGGTCAGGGATGGTCCTGCGACTGAAAGGCAAAGCCTGGAAACCTTTCAACGCAAATGCCGTTTCCCGGTGACAGAAGCCCATCGCAACGGTGCCAAGGGTGCGGAACGGGGTGAGCCTGCAGCAGCGGCTGGTGTCGGGCCGGAGCGGCACGGCTATCCCAGGGGGTCACCGCCGTGACTCCGCGCCCGGCCCCGCCGGGGGTCCCTGCCCGCCCCGTCCAGGGATGCGGGGGGAGCGAAGCCGGAGGCGGGTCCGCCCCGCCCCGCCCGGTTATAGAGCCCCGTCCCGCCGCCCGCCCGCGCTCCGGCGCTGCTGCCCTGCCAGCGAGGGACACACAGACACCGCCGGGGGCCGCCCGCGCCCCGGTGATGGTGCCGGCGGCCGGGAGCGCCCTGCTCGCCGCCCTGCTCGCCGCCGGGCTGGCCGCCGCGGGCAGGTGAGCGGGGACGGCGGGCGGGGAGGGGGCCGGAGGGGTCAGGGGTCTGACCAGGCTGGGGCTGGGTCCTGCTCCGCAGTGCGGGTGTTGACAAGTCCGTCCCGCGCCCGTGCCCGCTGGGCTCCCCCGGCCGGTCCCCGGGGCCGTGGTGCTGAACCCGCCCGGCTCGGGCGCTCCCGCGGCGTGTGCGCCCCTTCCCCGAGGGGCTCACCAGTGCTGGGGCTCTTCTGCCCTGGGAAAAACGGCAGCGTCAGTGACGGTCCGAACGGTGGGAACAGCTGCACCACCTATAGAAAGGTGTGAGCTGCTCCAGTTCTTGGTCTGCCTGGATAAACAGGCACTTTACCATCATCCCACCCTCACAAGGTTTTAGGTTCTTCAGAGACAGGTACGCTCTGGAAACTGAATGAGATTTTGAGAGAGGATCAATAAAACCATTTACTCCTAATCAAGCCATTGCAGTGTTCCCCCTCCCAGTTCTCCAGAAGCAAGTGCTGCAGCAAGGGAGTAGCTCGAAAAGGGGAAATTCACAGCAACTGCGGGTGAAGCCTTCAAGATGTTGTGTGCTTTATTTATTTAGTATCAGATTTGTGAATGGGAACGTTTGTCATCAGCAAGTGACACTCTGCTGTTCCAGCACATGTGGGCCTGTTGAGTGGTCAGTTCCCCAGTAACTGGAAGTTTGTAAACTCCAGACCTGCTCGTATATCTTAGAGAAAACACATTTGCTCTCAAAGCAGAGCTCTGTTTAAATGCTTGCATTTGTTAGTCTTTCTGATGTGTATTTGCATTCCAATTACTTAGAAAGATGTAAAGCTGCAAAATAAGGATGTTATCTCTTTCTAGAAGAAAGTATGGTCTGGAGTTAACTAAAGCCAAGAGTGATATGTTTGATAAAAATTATATTATTTCACATTAAGTCAAGAAACCTATGGGAAATGTACAACCTGCCTATGACTTATTGCTCTATAGCCTGCCCTGTCCAAGTTGGTGTTGGGTGGTGATGGTATCTCACTATTCTACCAAGAATGTCACTCTGCCATTTCCATTGGAAGAAAGTAGAAAAAAAAAAGATTTTCAAACATATTGATGGAAGTTTTGGATGACATGGATCCTAATTTAAGAGTATCCTATCTGCCCCTGAATGGTTATGAAGAAGGAACAGGAAATAGTAAAAATCAGATTCAGTTTTGAAAGCCTGATTTAATTATGATTATTTATGTCTCTCAGAAGTGTAGCTTTCATACCTGGACATTTAATTTCTTTGCTCTAAGCACTTGTTTTAATGAGTTTGGTGGGCACATGAATCCTTAAAGAAGAAAATTCTGCAAGCCAAATCTAAACTGCATTTATTCTTTCTGGAGGGACTCGCAGTGAAGCAAGACTGTTGTCATGTTGAGTGCCTGAAACTGACTGAAGGGTTATCTAAGACACAGTTATTAAAAGATATTAGGTGACACACTATTCATTTTATTTAATATGAATATAGGTGAACTTTTTTTCCTAGAAGGACGTCACTCTTCAAATAAACTTTTGTGAAAACAGACAAACCAACAAAACTCCAAAAACCCAACCAAACAAGCAACACAGAGAAAACACCTCATGCCTTCATTTTGCACAGCGTTCAAATATTACCTCTGTATTGCACACACTAAGAGTTTTAAGGCATTTCTTTCAAATTGCTAATTTATGAAATGCCATCTTTTTGTCCTTCTGAATATAACAGTTGATCAAAATTTTAGGTTTGGTGCTAGTTTTTGCTAGCAACAATGCCCAGAAATATTTTTAGAGTAACATTAAAGAAAGGGATCACATCCTGCCTTTAAGTTAACTGGAAGCTGCTAATAATGCAGGCAGCTACTGTGTGCACAAGAGCTAACCAAAAGTGTTCTGTAGAGGTCTTATGGAAACAGTGCATTAATCTATTCAGCAGCTGGTAAATAAATAAATAAATAAATAAAAACTCATAAATGCTCCTTCCCAGATAAAACTTTAGTAAAAGGCAATATTAACAGGACTATATTAACTCAAACTAACTTTGTTATCTGTCTACCTGATTAAATGAGGCTTTTGCAGATTTGCTTGCTTATCCTCTGCAACTGCTACTGTCACATCACTCAGTTCAGGCAGGCCTTACACTGTAAATGATCACTGATCAGGAGAACATGACAAGTATCTTTTGTTCACTGTTGAGGTTTTTACTTCTTTTTATTTTAGCTGTTATGGGTTAAACGGCTGGTAATGAAGTTTGTGGTCCAGCACATTTAACAGCCCAGTAATTAGATTTGAAATTTTGACTGCTCATTGGTATCCAGACCTTTTTAGTAGCTTGGATTTGACCATAAACTAATTTTGAGAAAATTATGCAATGTAAAACTATTCCTTTATTTTATGGAATGAAACCACAATAAAGAGGGGTAGGAGTAGAAGGAAGATTCTGTTGGACAAGTAAGTCCCAATATTTAGGTGTGCTTTACTCCCCCATTTTCACCCTTTATTGCACTTTTAATATTTTTCTTTGCAATTGAGTATGTATTTAAGCTATTGGGGGTATCAGTGATATCAGTCCTACCCTATAAATCAACTTTGCTCTGCTGAAAGGTCTACTCCTCACACCACTGTAGGAATTAAGTTACATACTTACTTGATCCTGGCCGGTATCTAGAGGTTTTGCTCTGAATTGGTCTGATTTTTTGGGGGGATAGGATTTATAATCTTCATATTACTTCAAAGAGGAACAACTTCATTCATACCTATGTTTGTGTCCTTACAAGCAAGGTTAGGTCTTACTCAGTCTGTGAAAGAGGCCACGTATCTTAAATTTAGGGTGCAGTTTTTCTCCTGGTTCTTCAAAGCTCTTCAGGACTCTCACCTTTCTTGTGACGTTCATGTTCATGTTTTCCCCTCAGAGTATTAAAGGATGGTAGCATAATAGTAAATGGTTATAACTGGTCTTTATCTTAATGAGCTCTTCTCTGTCTTGTTTGGAGATGCCTGGCATGCAGTAGGAAGCAATTAGATTCCTCTCTCAGCTTTTGGTTTGTTCAACTGAATACAAGTTCTTATCATCCTCTGTAAACAGGTAATTCTTCATAGCTTTTATTATCAAATACACCATACATAATTCAAATTTCTTCACCATGGATGTTAAGAACTGTACACAATCATCCTGATTCCAGCAAGGACAGGGTTAATATTTGCTAGTAACCAGGAGGGGGCAAGACCAGGACATGGATGTTATTCTATACCACCTCACATCATTGCTGGGGGTGTAGGAAGGGGACTGTCTTCCAGAGAGGAGGGGTTCCTTCCAGTCAAGAAAACATTGCACAAGGAGCCATCTCATGTTGGAGGTGGTTTTCATGTGCATAGCTTCTTTTCTTATACCCTCTGTCATTAGTATTGTTGTTGTTACTTTTTTTTTTCTTATCTCATTGCTGTTTCCAGTAAATAGTTCTTGTCTCAGCCTGAGATCTTTACCTTTTGTGCCTCCAATTCTCAATTCCATCCCACTGCAGTGGGAAGCAGGAGGAGAAAACAGGTTTGGAGAGTCTCGGAGGGGGCACTGAACTGGGGAGTACCATTGCTAAACCACAACAATACAGCCTGGTCCAGTAGCAGTAAACCTCTCCTAGAATTTTAACTGGAACACCTGAAGGTCCCACTTAATTTATGATGGTGCTAGTGGCTCACAGCAATCTTGTGATAACTAATGCAGGCAGCTCTTTCTTTCTGTCACCTCAACTAAGGAGGCCTTGGGCTGCAGTAGTTGCTATTCATCTTCACTGTTCTTTGCTAAATACCACCCTACTGATGTCAGCAGTAACAGAGCCATACAAAATCTCTCCTGCCTAGGCACTCTGGACAGCTAAGTATGCCACTTGTTACCTTTAGCACCAGTGCTGTAAGCTACAGACTCTCAGAGGACAGAGTTCTTTGCTAGAAATTCGGAGACCACTCTTGCCACTGACTTGCACAGTCTACCTTCTCTTGCCCTTCTTCCTGAGTTGTGCATTTGGGCTGCAGGTTCTTCAAGGCCAGGAATGTTTTGCACACTGAGCAGACAGTGGCAAGCCCAGCCATCACACTCAGGCCTCTGAAATCCTACAGGAGTATCATACTGCTTCCAGTCTGCATTACTTCTCCCACAATATCCAGAAAGGTTCTGGATCCTTTCTCCCAGAAAGGATCTGCCTGCCTGAAAGGATCTCCTCTTTCTAAATTTATTTCTTTTGCACAAAATGCTGAACTCCTGACAGCAATGGCAGAGCTGGTGGATATTGAGTCTTCATGGGTCAGAGGGCCCAAGCTGGCAAAACTGGTTTTCCTCCCAGATTTTGGGATCCAGGTGGGCTCTCAATAGTCTAGTTGATCTTCCCCGCTGCCAAAGGTAAGTTTTAACTTGGTGCTTAGTGTGGAAATCAGAACACGAGAAAGACCTTTTCCAGGGCAGTATCTATAGAGTACAGTTATGTTAATTTCATCTGCAGTTTTAGGAAACGCTTCCAGTTTTAAGAGAAGTTTGTAATGAAATCTTGAGATATATTGCATATTTGGTAAAGACACTGTCATTTGATTTTGAAGTGAATTAATAAATAAAATGTTACTGAATGAATTTTTTCCTGTGAAAATGAGCACCTTTTGGAAAGGAATGAGATCCTTCTTCCTCCAAGCTTTAGGCATTTTAACCTTTCAGCGGAGTCATAGCACTATCCAGATGCATTTAAGGGGATTTTCTGAGATGGAAGTGGAATGTACATTTACTATCCAGGTAAATTCAAGGGCACTTTCTAGCCTGCAAACATAACATATGCTCTTTAACTTGTATACTTGCAAGTGATTTAAGCCAGCAGCATTTGGATGAACAAAATGGAAAAAAGTTATTTTATTGTCTATAGATGCAGAGGCAGGGTGTTGATTTCTCACAGATGCACACAGAGGAGTTATAGCTGTTCAATACACTTTTTCACCTGCCTGAAGATGAGGTACATGTACTCCTGTAAACTACATCACTGGGTTGATGGCAAAGGTTGGGTGACTTCAGAACAACTCAGTCCAACACTGAGGCTTTTTTACTTGCCCAGTGATATGAAGACCATCTCTTCATTCAGAGTATCTCCAGTACATGAGCTTATGCATTTCCTCTGAGCTCCCTTCTCTTTCCAGTGGTTCCGCTACTAAAGAAAACGCTGGTGTAACATATTGTATCTTTGAAGTGTATGCATATAGCTGTTTTATTAGTTTACCTCAGTGATGTTTACAGTAACTGTTCTAAGTGCAACCCTTATAGGTAACCACAGGAGAAGTGCAAAGCGCTGCTGTAATGTGATAAAGCAATGTCTTTACTGTACCTCAGACTAAAAAATACAAAATTCCATGCCTGATTACTTTTTGTTGTGTATTGCCCCCTCAGTACCTCAAATCACTTACTATGAAGCTACCACCAATAAGGTGTACTCTGTGTCAAAACCAACACTTTGGACTTTTTGAAGAATGCACATTTTAAATTATGGATTGGAAAAAGCAGTGGGGACAGAGGATTTTGGATAAAGAAAATAATTTTATGAAGGAGACAGGCATGTGGTATTGAAGAACTTAATAACAGCAAACAGAGGGAGAAGGCAACTAAAGCCACAGTACTAGTTGCAGCACAGAGTAGGTCCAGAAGATTTACACAGTTGTGGAATTGCATCAGATTTATAATTTTGGCAGCTAACATGGCAGGTTTTCCAACTCTTGCAGTTGTTAATCTGCAGTGACTTTGAACCCCCTGGGTTTATTGGTAGGTGAAATTAACACTATGGTCAGGCAGTTTCGTGCAACCAGAATGCTCAAGACTGCACTTATGCAATCAATTTGCATGTATGCAGTGACTATGAGCCTGAAAGTCACTATCCTCTATGGGGCTGCCTGATCTTCAGGACATGCATTTCTGTAGAATCAGTATTTCATCATCCAATGCAAAATTGCGGTCAGGTGTGGCATTGTATATTGGATCCAGGTTGTTCACGTGGCACAAACTGAGGCAGCCCCATTGACTTCAGTGATATTAAAAATGACTCATTCTAGCAGGAGACCTGCCTGTATTTTTTGCCTTTGCCATGTTTCTTATTAGAAAGGGTTTATGTTGCACAGTTAATTTATTGCAGGTGAATCATTCCCATCTCCCCTGTTTCTCCAATCAAATGGGACTTTGCATTCCTGTCTAGGAACACTGCCTTAGTTTTCATGAATTGAAAATGCCTGACAGGGGATAAAACATAAGGGAAATGGGCAATGGAGTATGCAGAGGAATGAACTAAAGTGCATTTGGCTGATGAAGCTGGTGTTTGTCCTTCCTTACACAGCTTGAGAGCTGGTGGGCAGCTGGTGGCTGTGAGCCAGCCTGGGGTGTGTCGCTATGGTTCCAGGTTGGATTGCTGTTATGGCTGGAAAAAGAACAAGGGCCACTGTGAAGGTAACATCAATTTTATGCTTTTTCCTCTCCGTGGCTGCGTACTTGGTACTGTCACAGCCGTTGAGCATGCACCAAAATCACAGTGGTTTCCAATGCTACATAAGGACCCTAAAATAGTTTTCTATCAGTTGGTATCCTTTATCTTCAGAGTACACAGCCTCTGAGAACCAGGAGGTTTTAACTTTCTGAAAATATAAATAAAACTCAAGCAATAGGTGCACCTGACTTAGGCTGGGGTAGCCAGTCAGCATCCTGGTCTGTGGATGGTCAGCATCCTGGCTCAGTGAAGAGACAATGGCTCTTAAGACATTTCTAATTTGTAAAAAGTCTACAGATCCCAAGGAGAAGGCAATGTGGAATCTTTCTTTTCAACTGTACTTGGGCAAAATACAACAAAATCATAAAATACATGTTTTAGAAATCTTTTTCAGACATTGCACCTGTTGTCCCAGAGGGTTTGGCATTTTGTATGTGGTGAATTTGTATAGAGGCTTAGGGTTATTCATTGCTGAAAATCATAAAATGTCTCTGCTTTATATATATAATGTCATTTTAAAAAAGAAAAAAGGATTATTTTCATATCTCTGCATGGCTTAATAACACCTTAGTTTTGATGCAAATGAATAAATTGAGGGACAAGTGACAAATACAGCTCTGATCAGCCAGTGGAGTAGGCTGTCTTGTTTTAAAGCAATAGGTTTTCATAAACTTTGAAGACTCTTCTCTGACAAATTACTTTAAGCCACCTATAATGTAATTCTGTATTGTAAATCCAGATGCAGTGTTCTCTGCTTCAGTGTTAGCACTGCAAGCTGGTCTTTTCCAGTCTTGGATCTCCTCAGTTGCAGCTGAGGAATGTGTCCATCCCATGGGAGACCATGCCAAGCAAGGATGCATGGGATCCCAGGGGAACAAGCTGGTCTTGCAGTGTGCCACGTTGCCTTCAGGGATAGAACTAGTGCTGAAAAATGCCTCAGTCTGTAGAGTTAGTGGATCAGTACATCTGAATGCTTCTGTAAAGGTAGGGAAGATACTTGAATTCAGAAGTATGAATTTTAATTATTCATTTCGCTATATAGTAATTAACACTGTGACTTTCCTACAGTTTGCAGATCAGCTTAATTACAAAAGGTATCGAGATGTGCATTCTGGTGCTTACTTCTTCATTGTTTTTACAGAGCTAGTCCTGATTTAAATGCATTTAATTATTTAAATATTTAAATGCATTTAAATTATTTAAATGCTCTTCTTGAATAACCCCCATGTTGACAATCATATTAACTTTAAGAGCCCTCTAAGCCTTATAATAGTCAGTTTAGTTTCTGATTGATGATCTAGAGGACTGAGAGTTAGAAAATTTTACTTTTTAATTCATCCAGGTTAAGCATAGTCCTCTCAAATTATTGCAAACCAGATGCAATTATACTTATTGGGATGTGTAGTAAGGACAGTTGCCTCATGACAGATGTGCTCTGGATGTTCCACCATGGAATATACATGTTCCTCAGCTGTAACTGAGAATGTCCAAGACTGTAAAACTGCTGTAGGATAAGGTGTCTCCTTTGGCTGCAAGAGAGTCTGTTGCTGCTTTCCTACTCAGATGACAAGCCTAGCAAGTCAAGCTGCTGACCAGCTGCTTCTCACATAGGCTTCTTAAAAACAGGAAAAATGCAAGAGTACAAAATTACTAAATGTGAGTTGTAAGCATGGAAGAAAAAATATGAGGGTGAGACCTAAAAGTAATCCCTACTTTTCCAGGTCTTTACAAAACTGCTAAAAAACAGAGGGAGAGGTATGGAGGATACTGAACTTATGTAAAAGGTTTTTAGGCAACTAAGCAGGGCAAAAGTTTTCAAATAGAATATTTCTAACTTTTTCTCTCTCCTTTCTCTGCCTGACTCCACCAGCTACCTGTGGACACGGTTGCAAGTATGGCGAGTGCATGGGACCAAACAAATGCAAATGTTTTCCTGGATTTACAGGGAAAACCTGTAATCAAGGTTAGTGCACATGCTCCAGAAAGCAGATTGTTAACTTTCTGTCTTCTTATCTTATACTATGGTTTGTGTCATCTTTCAAAATAGTAAACCAGGAGATTTTCATGTTTATGTAGAACTTAAGAACTTAGAGCTTGCCTGGGATGCTGGAGATGTAAGAGCCTTAAGTCTCCTTCAGCAAACTGAAGTTTGAACCTATATTGTGTATGTCCTATGGGCTGATGACAAGGGCAAACTGTCATGTTTATAGTCAGAGGATTAAGGCATAGAAAGATTATATAGGAAATCATCAGAAGAGATGGCAGTCAATTCCAGAACCCATGTTATTTTCTCAACTAGCAATCCATGTTTCTTTTCTAACTAACTTTCTAATCAGAAAGACATGCAATTATATGCTAGACATGTAATTTATCAAGCTGCCTGGGCTGTTTGCAAATGCTGAATGGTATTTCTGAGAACCAGAATTGGGAGTCTTTATAATTGCATTTTCAGAAACTTTAAATGCACCACTTTCCCTCCATAAACTTGCAATTCAACATAGAAATATTTCAGCTAACACATTGGTAAGAACTCAATTATTTTTTTCCTGTTCCAATATATGAGACCCTTGTGATGGATCAGACGAAAGGAGTAGGTCCATCCTACTGCAGCACAGATGAGTGAACTGCAGGTGCTATGATGGAAGCATGACATAAAGACAACACAAAGGGACCGGTCTGTCCTTGCTACCTTACCAAGCTCCTGCAGCCTTTGCTAGAAAATTTTGCATTGATGTGCTAAAAAGCCGTTTTTTTAATAGTCAAAACAACCCATTTGTTACATAGTATCTTTCAAAAAATATACCATAAAGCTACATTGTTAAGTAGTTTAGAAAACTCCATCTTTTGCACTTTTGATGTTTTTCACAGGGAAAGAACTTAATTCCTCAGTACCACTAGAGAGGAAAGGGAAACAGCAGCTGTGGTTATATGTAACAGATATGTAGGCATTACTTACAACTTCCACCTTTAAACCCAGAAGTTTAACTTCAAAAATTTTTGGCAGCTGAAATGTTACCAGAAAGCAACAGTTTTTAGATGTTCTCTGTGCAGTGACTCCATCTGCATTTGAAATGCCCTCTGTAGGCAATCAGATCCTGTTTGGTGCCACTTGCAATAGGTTCAGAGTCTGAGGCACGGTGGCAGCACCACACAGGCCCACATGTGCAAATCGCCTCTTAGTCCCTGGGCTCTTCTGCCTTCTGAAACGCAGCCAGGATTTTTTCAGTAAAGTGATGGCTGGCACAGCCCAGAAGTGTCCAAGAGCTGTTTCAACAGTATAGCCACATAGGTGGTCATGTTCCAGCAGCCAGGAATGGTCATATCTACTTTTAATTTACTGGAGATGTTGCTTTGGTCTGTCCTTACACAGAATGCCCTGCTGAGCAAGCTCAACATGAGCTAACTAAAATAACAGAGATAAGGGGACTGTATTAGTCTGCCACCGAGTCTGAGCCAAATTAGCTTTATCTCCATAGGTTCTTTTTTAGAGCTGTGTATGCTATCAGTGCATTGTTATGCTATCAGAGATAGGTGCAGATAAGCACTTTTGAAAATGTATGGTCTAAGTGGAATAACTTTTGTTCTCCAGTTTGCTCCCTAATTACTTTGTTAAAAGGGTCTTGGTTATTTAGTGGAGCCACAGTAACACAAAAATCCAGTGTGATTTGCTAGCAGATAGGTTGTACTTTTTCAAACACACTCTACATTTAAATAATAGAATGCCTTTTAGAAATAGAAAATCTCTTTCTTCCCTGGACTGAGCTGTAACAAACACATCTGCACTTCCACAAAGTTTTTGCTTTGAATGGTTGACCCTGTGGTCTGCAGGGTACATAGGCATGAGAACAGATGCTTCTCCCATTAGAAATGGAGCTACACAAACTCAGTCCTTGCCTGGAGAGCTGCATCTTTACTGAATGTATAATTATGGTCGTATGTTCTGTTAAGCACTTGAAAGGGCTGCATATGCTGGTGCATTCTGTTAATGCATTCCGTCTGTTTACTCATCATTAGAAGAGGTAGAGATGTCAGTTCACAGAAGTCACAAACAGAGATTTTTGTCCCCTTGTCATAGGCCAAATATCATTGTGAATACTGCTCACCCTATACCAAAGAAATTAAACTTTTTTAGAATTCTCATTTTCTCCCTGTGAAGAACAGCTATTGGAAATTTGAAATTGAGTTAGTTTCTGCAAAGCCTTTACATCCTGGATTTTGAGAAAGATTTAGGATGCTTTTATTCTCAGGATTTTAAGATTTTTGAGATTGGGCCTTTTATTTTTAAAGTCACATAATTCTTATCATATATTGTATTTAATTTCTACTACTGATAACCTTGGTACCAATGTGTAGCTCAGAAAAACAAAAGTAAAAGTCTTTGTTTCACTTAAACTCATTTGCGGTTCTCAGTCTCATTTTTGCCTTTCTACTATAGAGGTCAGCTGGAGGGCTAAAATCTCCAACTAGAATCAGGGAAATCCAGACAAATAACTCACAAAAAGAGAGTAACTAAATTCTCTCTCCACCACTCCACTTCTTCCTAACAAGCTGCCAGATGTGGCCAGAGTTTGCTTTAGTTTTTCAAGTGTGTAAGTCCATGTATGTTGGTTTTACTAGCAGTCTTTCAGCCAGATGGTCTGCTAAACTCTCATTTTGCAAGGGGCGGGCTCATTTTCCATCCAAACGATTTTACTCTGGGGAACCCAATGCATTAGGCAATATTATCCACCTATATGTATGAATATATGTATAGAAAACCCAGCACTCACTTAATTCCAATGACTTCTGCAGATCTGAATGAATGTGGACTGAAGCCACGTCCTTGTGAGCACAGATGTATGAATACACATGGCAGCTACAAGTGCTATTGTCTCAACGGGTACATGCTTCTGCCAGATGGCACATGTGCAAGTAAGTAATAGAGCTCATGGAACAGGCACAGCAAAATCATCTAATCACATTTAATCCCAGCAGATTTCCTTCTTGCGATGAACAGATTTAGCTTATTCAGGAGAGGGGTTTTACCCCAGCTCTCTGGTACTGCTGCAGCTGAAAGAGACTTTTCTATTTGGTAGTTTCTGGATAAAGTAAACTAGATCATACTTGTATTTGGGTGTTCAGATGAGTTTTAATCCTGCTAGAATTAAAAATCATTGATAGTTCTACTTCAGATGAAGGACAGCTAGTACAATCTTGGTGCATAGTCCTGCCAGTTCACCTGCTGAATAAGGGTAAATGAATCTATCCAAGCAAAGCACCAATACAGGCTACTTTTTACATGCCATTATTCTTTGCTTTATCTTTCTGTGTCTCCATGACTGATTTATTTTATCTGTGTTGATATTCCTCTCATAGCTGCTGCCAGCTTCTTGCAAACATTTGTTCATTGAGCTGAGACTTATCTAAATTTTGGGGAAAATAGATATTTCTACCTATCTTCTTTGTCTTTAAGCCACCATGAAATGGAAAGCATTCTACTTTTTTAGCCAACCTGATTTTCAGCCCTGAGGAAGCATCTTGTTTTTCAATCACAGAGTTTTGTTTGTAGAAACTACCTTTTTTTCCTTCACCTGAGCAGTTCCATACAGGTATTTTGGCTTTGAATTTCACAAAACCCAGGTAACATGGTGACAGGCCTTTATAGAGTTCACTGGACTGGAGCAGATCCATCAGCTGGACAAGGAAGACAGTTCTTCTGAGCAGTGGAACAATCTGTTTAACTCTATTCTAAACCAAAGGACCTGGCTGTATGGGGTACAGCACAGTCTTTCACATGAATATGAGAGAAAACAATAAATTCAGAAAGTCTTTGATCTCCAAATCTTGGAGAAAACCATTCACCAGACAGGGTGCCCATCTGGCAAGTCAGTCAGAATAATTGTAAAAGTACCCAGCCTTGGCAAATACTTACAGGAGTGCAGGGTCTGCAGCTGCAGAATAGGTCTGAAATCCAGAGCTCCTACTCTCTCTCACTTATGGCAGGGAGACTGAAATTGCCACAAAAGGTGCCCAGAGGCCAGAGCTTCTGGAGGATTTCCCATCTATACATCACAGCTCAGGTTCATGCCACTGCATTACTAACCATGGTGTGTATTACTGGCAGATAGCAGCTGCAGGGCCTTGAGATCCCTGAGAAATGGATATTTCTTCCTTCCATTTCTCTCTCTGAGTCTAAAGGGTGATATTAAAAAGTCTCAGAACTGGGATCAGCAAAAAAGAGAGGAATAAGGGCTGATAGGGAAAGAACAAAGTAGATCCAAGTGTAAGATCTATCCCATGGACTCCAGAATTTTTAATAAGCTAATGTATAGACAACTTTATTTATAATGAATGGAATTTTGTTGTCCTGGAGAATTTCTGTGTTTACCCAGATCTAACTTAAGTGTGTGATCCCAGCCTAGAATTTTGCTCCTTTTGTAATTTTAAATGCTGTTTTCAGGTTCTAGGACATGCGCCATGGTGAATTGCCAATACGGATGTGAAGAAGTCAAAGGGGAGGTGCAGTGTCTCTGTCCATCAGGTGGCCTTCAGCTGGGACCAAATGGAAGGACATGCATTGGTATGGTTGGAGAGCTCACTCTCTTTTCTGTAGGATCCCTGAAACCAAAAGATTCTGGGGAAAGGTCAGGAAGTAGTTAATCCTCTTTGCTGTATTGAATAATTCTTCTTGTTAATCACAGTGTGATGTAAAGTTGTGTGGTTTTTTTTTAATAACTGTTCTTGTACTATTGGCCATGTAATTCTTCTGAGAAGTCTCATCTGCGATAATTAATTAAATGTTTTGACATGATTTAGAGTCATCAACAGATTCAGTTTCTCCTTATTGCTATGAGGCCATTAAATACAATGTTTTGTCTTCAGAAAGCTGCACAGGTTTGTTTAAATATTTTTCTATTGTTGTCCACCTCCCTTTGATCACCTAAGCATGGAAACAAATGGTAGAAATTATAAAATGACTGACCGTGGTGTCCAGCAGTGCATCACAGCAGTTCTAAGCCATAAAGGGCAGCAGTGTGGCAAGATGAATTACATTCAAAGTCACTACTATGTGCTAAAATGTGATAGGGAATGACAAATACCATAACTGTCAGTATTTTAAATTTGATGTTGCAACAAAACAAATTTAAATTAGTAGCATTAAATTACAATGGTTTTTGACTATCATGTTCTTAGGCTCCTCCCATAACAGGCTTCCTTCTTCATTGTCCCTGTCATCTGCCTTCCTGGACAGACCACTCACAGTCTGGAAACTGTTACGTCTTGCCTTAGCCCAGCAAGGGGAGGTGCAGAGGTTCAGTAGAAGAGCTGCTGCTGCTGCTCTCAATTTCCTGTTCCTGGAACTTTCTCTTAAACTGTTCTCTGACATTTCCATTCTTTGGGAAATAAAGGAATTTGTGTACTTCCTCCTGAGCCTGCTCCAAGACCTTAGGGCAAATCATTGTCCCCAGTGCAGGAGAATCCACACTGCCAGTTACCCTAAATTTTATCATGTCAGGTCTCAAAATCTTCCATGAACTTAGTTCACATTTTGCTGTTTCATTCAGAAGAACACATGCAAAAGACAAAAGCCACCACCAAGCATGAAATTACAGGAGTTATGTATTAAACAACATGTGATAGCCAAGAACAAACCATTCCCACGCAAATCCCAATTAGTTCTTGCTTTCCCATTTTACCTTCTCATGGATCTGACCAGCATCCCTTCTGCTCTAGACATTGACGAATGCTCCACTGGCAAAGCTCTCTGCTCTTACAACCGCAGATGTGTCAACACCTTTGGAAGCTACTACTGCAAGTGCCAGCTTGGTTATGAGCTGAAATACATCAGTGGCCATTATGACTGTGTAGGTAAGAGTTAGCCCACGAATTTTCCTTCTTCCTTCTCTTTTATTCCCACACTGTGCATGTTCCCTGTCATTGCCTGAAGCATGTTGGCCTAGCCTGAGGATACTGCCTCAAAAATGGATAAAAGATGTCACCCTAAGGATATTCTTGATGACACTTTAATTTTTTCTCCAGGTTTTCTCTGTAGCGTTCTGAAAAATGTAGCCACTGGCACTCGCAATTTAAATTGCCTCATTGTACCAAGTCAAGATATGCAAGAGTTTGCAGTAAGCTAGCAACAGTTGACTAAAATAAATGACACTTCTTGTACAGGTTTAGTTAAAGAGCCATTTTTTGTTGTCTTGGCTTTCAAACTGTGATGAATAAGCAACCCTACAATCTTTTTTTTTCTTTTTTTTTAATGTGACATTATTGAGGAATGTGAATCAAGGGCCTTCCTGACTTTAAAACAAGTTGTTTGGATGGACAGTACAGAACATGGAAAAAAAAAGTGTGAAAATAGTAGGTTTCAATTACTTTTCAGGTCTCTGTTGCATGCCAAATTTCTCTCTAACAAAAATAAATACAGCCCAAAAGTTATCTTGACATGCTCAGGTGTCAAAACAAATGTCAAATCACCTTTACTCCTGTTTCAATCCATTAGTTGAATGATGGAAGAACAGCAAAGCATAAGTTTCTGCAGCAGGTGTCACAGGAGTATTGTTCAAGCTGTTGACTATAAAAGGGCCTGGAAGGGTTAGAACTACTACAAGTGCATAAAAAGAGAACTCATAGGTTTTGTTTATATTTGATTGATATTGACTGAGGGGTGGGAGGGAGATCATGAGGCAGGTTCAGAGACTTAAATTTTCATTCTTTGTTTTCTGCAAACCCTGAGAGTCTTAAAGTGGAAAAAGTATTTTCTCATACAATATGTGTGGATGGGGGAAAAACTGGAGAGGTCTCAGTAGTCAGGATTTTATCTGCAAATGTAAGTCTCACTTTCAGACATACCAGATTTTTGAGTCAGTCTTCCTGCTACTTGTCTGTTTGCTGACTTACATTATGAGAGGACCTGTCAGCTACTAAAAATTATGCAATCTGGATAAAATGCCAGTGATGCAAACATTTGTGCTCCCATTCTCGTGGGAGAAATCAGAAATATCTTTGTGATGGAGAAAAATAAGGAAAAGAAGAACAAAATGAAATACTCTTCGTGCTTTTACGTTTTTCTTTGAGTTGACTGTAGTATTTTCTACTGAATTTTCCTGATTATTTTTTTTCATCCAGCATTATATGTATGCTGGAATGTTAGAGGTAAATTAAAGATCTTAATATGTTGGTATACTCAGATTTTCTTTCCATTGCATTTCTTCTACAGTGAATGAAAGACTGAGGAAGTTTTGGTGAGCTGTTTTTTAACTGATGTCACACATTCTCTTGGTGCCTTTTGCATTCTGTGTTCAACCTATGGCTTGAATCCTGTTCTCAGTCAGAAAATCACTACATTCACTTTGTCTTCACTGAGATGCTCTACATGTTCCATGGATGCATATACCAGTAGCTCTGCATGTGGAGCTGACACTCAGCATTCTCTCCTGCTGTGAATTCTTCTGCCCCTGATGGTCACTGGATGGTCTTGGTCCAATGTTAGTGCTTACAACACCTGGAAACAGATGCCTGGCACAAACAGGCTGTCATGAACCTTGGGTTTTCACTAAAGCATTTATATCTCTCCCTAGATGTGAATGAATGTGTGACAAATACACACAGCTGTAACCTCCATGCAGAGTGCCTCAACACTGAGGGATCCTTCAAGTGCAAATGTAAACAGGGCTACCGAGGAACTGGATTTGATTGTGCTGGTGAGTACCACTGAGTGTCAGGAATACCACTATATTGTTTTTCTCCAACAATTGATCATTCTAAGGTATTTTCTTGGAAATGTCATGCTGAACAGTGCTGTAATACCAACCAAGCAAGACATCTCAACAAAAAAATATTAATTGTAGGAGTCATGGGATAGTTAGTACAGGTATTAATTGTCCAAATTAATTTTGCCCATGAGTCTTCAAGTCTCATAGTATCTCTAGGAGTCACAAATGGAACAGAGAAGAGTATTTGTCATGAAGAAACAGAGAACACAGCTTTAAAAACATACCGTGAATTTTCCATGAACTCCCAAGGCTAGCCCTTTGGAGAGCTGTGCAGTTCCATCCAGAAGAGTTTCAGGCTACTTTAGCAAAAAATGAGAAAAGAGAGGAAAGCTATGACTTCTGTGTTAAACTCTTTTCCCTTAAAATTTTGCCTTTGTTTTTCTACTGAATATTGAAGACTTCCTATAAAGATGTCATTGCCCATTCAGTTCTAACTGAATATGACCCTTCAAGAAGAAAGAAAGAAAGGCTGCTCATTTCTTTCTATTTAAAATGAACCTTTTTATTTATACCTGTATTAAACCTGGCAGAGGTTTCTCCTGCACTATTAGAGATGTTTTCCTAGGGAGGACATCTGAGTCCTGTACAAACTTTTTAAAAGTTTTTGTCTATAGCAAATGAACTCTACATAATATATGTAGACCTTCCTGGGCCTTTTTCAAGTAATCTTTGATCAGATATGTATATTATGATTATATTTCATGGTCACAGATGTTCTATGAGACCCTCTGTTACCCATGTTCCTACTCCCATTATGATAGTAATTGCAACTTCCAATACACATTTATAAGTTAGTATTTTCACAGAATCACAGAATTTTCTGAGTTGGAAGGGATCCACTAGGATCATCAAAGTCCAGCTCCCGGCCCTGCACAGGACAGCCCCAAGTATCATACCATTTTGTTAAATTCCTATTTCCAGTAAAAAATGTTGATCTCTAATGAGCAAAAATAAACACACAAAAACCTGACTGGTACCAAAAGGTTTGATTTGGACATAGATTGCCACAGCAGAGCTGTTTGTAAGGTTCTCCTGCCCAAATTCAATGTCGTGAGGCAGTTTCCTTGCTAGACCACATCCCTTGTGATATGTCACTGCAGTTTACTGCAGTGGAAGGATACAGTAAGGGGGATTGAGACCTGAATGAACACCACAGCAAGCTGACATGACATATTTTGACATAGTCCTGTTAAAACAAAATGTACCACTGATGAAATATGTCTCTGAGCAAAATTACCTCTTTTGTGTTTTTTCATTTGTTTGTGTGTTTGTTTTCTTTTTATTAAGATGCTGACAATTTCCAATCTCTTTTTGGTTAAGTTCATGTATAAAACATTCTTTCCTCAAACAGAAACAGTTCAATATGAACAATGGAAATATTTTTGCTTGTGTAGAGGCAGTTTTTTAATGTCTAGCCCTGTAAAAAAATCAGTCCTGAAGTCATGTGATTCCTATCTTCTCACTGATGTTTCTCTTACATTATTTGCCCTCTCTCTAACTACTTCCTAATGTCATCTTTCCAATTACTGAAGTCCATTAGTTGCTTAGCAGAGGAAGGAGGCATGCATTCATAAACTTAGCAAAATACACTAGATGGAAAAGTGATTTACTATGAGAGAGGATAGAAGAATAACACATAGTAATGAGAGAAATCACAACTACAGGCAGAAGATCAAAAGGTGAGTGTCTAGCTAGACAGATATATACAACAACTGAGGAGGAGAAAAATACTAAAATCAGTGGTAGGTAAAACCTGAAAAGCAGTGGTGCTAAAGGGAGACTGGTTTCTCTTGTGGGCATTCCCCCACATACACCTTTTATTTAAAGGGAAGAGGAGGAGATTCTTTTAGCTTTGAATGTTTCAATAGTTGATTTTTACTGCAATCCTCAAAAAAGTCTGACCAGTATAACTGATGAGGGCAGGACACGTGTCTTGCTATTGGGGAAAATGTTTTTTTCCAACAGTAACACAAACACCAATTGGATGTACCGGTGTACCAAACAGTACACTGAAACATTAAGTGTTCTCCATGTCATATGGCAATTGTAGAAAAGCTTTGGCTTTACTGAAGCTGAAAGTTTTGCTTTGGATTTAATAGGATGAGGACACCATCCTGGGAAATTAAGGGCTTAAGGCTTTTTTGGGGGCTTCACACTTCTTTTGCTGACAGCAGCTACAGCTTCTGTGTCCCATCCCAGCTCTCAACAGATGGGCCTGGAGTTGTGCTGCAGTTAAATGAAAGGCTTCTTAAACATGTCCTCAGTACTCTACATAAGTATCCCCACAGGGCTGCAATCCTGTTTTCATAGGGAAGCATTAATGCTTTGTAGCAATTGCCTCTCGTATATAACAAATTGGTTACCATGGCAGCAGTATTTGCTTTTTATAACAAATGAAAAATATTTTAATATATAGCTTAATTTTTGGAGTATCAAAAGAGAGTAACTAAGTACATTGTTCATAATGAAATGCCTATGGTTACATCTCCTCATGCCACCAAATAACCTAATAAGTGAGGTAATATATAATTCACCTTTGCACACAAGGTGGGGTAAATTCTTTCATTCAATTTGTATGTCATTATGCTAACTCAGAAAAAAGTTGAAACATCAGACAGCAAATACTACTGCTGGTATGGATATGACCTGTGATTTTTCAGGCACCTTTTTGCCATTTAACACTCCTAATTTGCATGAAACACTAGAGGCTGTTTCTGAACTGTCTCTAGCCCATCTAATTTGAGAATCCATAGAGACATAACCTTTTGAATGATCCCTAAAAAGTTCGTAGCCATTTCCACATCTGGTCTCTCTCTTGCTGCAATCTGTTGCTCCTCTCAGGTTCATGTATTTCCTGATTTTCTATTGTGCATTGAAAACCCACATTTCCCCTGCCACATACTATTATTCATATTTCAACTTTTATTGAAGAATACAGTCTCACAAGGTTCCATAAGCAGTTAAGATTCCTGCAGAAAAAAGGAACCTATTTTTGATTCACCTTTTCTGGTACTACAAAATAACAGGAAAAAGGATTACTAACTTTGTCTACAACCTTCAGGCATCACTCTAGGGAGCTCAACAATGACACACTCTTCTTATTGCTGGGCTGGAGGCAGGGGTTACTGCTCTTCATTATGTTTTGCTGGATATCTAAATGTCAATATACAACGGGAGCTACAAAAGGATTTGTAAACTACTTTCCTAGGCTAGTCTCTCATCAGGTTTTAAAATATATTGCTAGGTGTGCAGGTGGAAGCAGTGAGGAGCCTGCTGGAGTGCAGAGGAAGCTCTCTCCTTCTGCATCTCCTGTACACTCAGAGCCCTGGCCAGTACTGGCTGTGGTCACAGGGTGTGTGGAAGGAAAATGGATCACTGTCTGTCCCTCTCCTGTATCATCCCCTGAGTACTTCCCTTTATACAATGCAGCACGCAGTACAGGGGTTGGCATCTACTCTTTATTATTTTCTACTCAATTTTTGCAACTTGTCATTAGACATCCTATACCAATCCGTTTCCATGGTTTCATAATCTTGTACAGCAACTGATGAAAGAAAAGATTTACTTTTATCCCCCAGCCACCATTTGCCTTTGTTTTTCTACCTCTTGCTTTAATTCTCTCTAATTCAAAGAAAGAAAATGCCTTTGAAAATCGAGATATTTTCACGTTAGGGCAATAAACACAAACTGTAGGAGCAGGAGGCATTAATCTGCATGCTTCCTGATGGTAGGTACACAAGCAAGAGCTGGGATGAAATGCACTACATTTATTCTCACTTTCCAAAATTCTCTATGTAGTCATGTGCTTAAATATTTGTGACCAACACCTCTACGTTTATCTCCATTCCTGGCGCAAAGGGCCCTGAAGAATCACTCCCTTAGCTGTAGCAACCCAAATTGCCAGAGACGGTGAGTTGCTCATTCAGGCAAGTCCACAAGAACAAAAGAACAGACTGACTTTAAGGTGGGGTAACCTTACACTGGATTATTCCTCCTGCAATGTATGTGCAGACATAAAAAAACCTTAAAAGCACATCTCCAGCTACTCTAAAGCTGATTGCAGATAAGAAGGGGACTACTGGTATGTCCTAAAATGTGCTTCTTGTCTCATCCCTTTTGTCCCCATGAGCAGATTTTCATAGTGCAGCAGCAACCTGGAGTCTGCAAGCACATGGGAATTCAGACATTTTCATCTCCCTGTTTTTGTCACTCCCATCATTTGATTTTCTGCACGTCTTAATTTTGCACATACAGGGAGATTGGTTTTCTGACACCACAGAAGTTATTATGTTGAGCTGTAAGAATTTATAATTTCACAAGGAAGACTTCAAAGCAGAAACTAAAAGCAGATGTTCAGGTTTGCTGAGCAGTCAGCCCTGCTTTGAAAATCCCCATAGCCTTTATTAATAGCGTGAAGTTTCTTGTTACTGATTGTCAAGAGGAAATTTGTTTGGAATTAAACTTTCCTGTTAATTTTATTGCTACATTCTGAGTTTAGGCCTAGAAAACCTTACATCCTTCATGACATCATCCTCCAGAGGACACTTAGTGGAATATTAGTAAAGAGTATACTTGCAAGTATTTTGACAGTCAAGGCTTCAAGTTTTATACAAAGGAAAAGAAAAAAAATCTTCAGTTTTTGGTTTTATTGGCATTCATTTACTCCAACTGCAACTTCCAAAAAACCCTCAATGCTTCAATGAGCACACCAAGAGAGTCTCATTCTGTTCCTGACATACTAGATAGCATGTAGTTGTACTTCCCATAAATAAAATGTGACAAATTCACCACAATACAATTCCGTTTTCCAGGAGTGAACATAAATTCAGAGAACTTTCCCCTTTTCTTACTAGTTCACAATTATGTTTTATTAGTTGGTGTTTTTTCTTCTGCTATGTCTCTATGAAAAGAAACGCACAGAAAAAAAGTACTACCCAAGGTTACAAGTCCTGTACATCTGTCCCAAAATACTACTATGAAGTTTTCATTATTACACAGCAAGGAGCAAAATAGGAGCATATTCTTGTTCTGTTAATAAAATCACTAGACAGCAAAAGCAGAGGGAAATAAAAATAGCCAACTTCCCCAATTATTTTCAACCCAAAAAGATTGTAGGTACTGCAGCATCAATGCTGATCAAGAATTAAAGACAGAAAGCAGTATATAAGGCCCACCAGTAGACATAGCCTCTCTCTATGGAAGAGCTTTTGCAGAGCACCCTGGAACTGCTCAACTCTCATTGTTTCCCAGGTACTTCACGTACAGGACTCAAACTACAGAAGGCTGTCAGTAGCTTATGACACGTTAATTCTTTCCTAATTACCAGTTCTTCCTCCTCACCCACTCAGATTCAGGCTGTACTCAGCACTAGAGGACTGAGTTGGTCATGTCATAGCAGTAAGGAAATTCAGTTGTTTCAAAAGCCTCATTGTCTTATGATGACCTTATGATGGGATGTGATCATCTCATAAACTAGAACTTCTCAGATTAATATCTTCTCTGAAACTTGCATACTTGTCACACAAACCCTTTCAGATCTTATTTTGGCACAATGATGTTCTTGACTGATGCTGAGCAGCAACTGATGTTGCTGATAAAAGGAAACACCTGCAGTATTGCCATAATTTCTCATTTGAATTTGCTTTGTACTGTACACATACCTTGAACAAACTTATCCAAAGTACTCCTGGCTTTAACCCTCAGTTATGATTTGGTCATGAGCACAAAGAGCCATCAGTCTTTGTCAGATGAGAGAAGAGTACATCTGGAAGGGACTAAAAAAGATCAGTTAGGCTGTTCTTTTGCTCTGAGGCAGATCATATCCAGCATATTAATGACAGATGGTAGCCTAACAATTTTTTAACTTGTAATGATACAGTTCAAATAACCCAAGAGGCTTGCTCCTGTGTTTCACTATCCTAAAGCAAGGATAGTAAGCAAGTTTTTCATAATACGTAACTAAAATATCTTGTTTCATGTAAACTGATAATTTTTCTATCTCAAGAGAACATGGAGAACAGCTGCCCACCATACTGTCTCAAAGGAGCCCTTTGTTCTGCTACTAGGTCCCACCACTGGTGGAAAATCAATCCTGCCTCCCCACATGCCTAGAAATTCAACTTCAAATGCATTCCTATGAAAAATGTCCCTCATTCAAGCATCCAAACATAGTTTAGTGATTGTAGAGAGAAAAAAATTTGAATTCTAAAAGAAATAAATGGCTTGTGTCCTGAAACTCAATGCATTGACAAGGAAAGCATGATTAGAAAATCAAAGCTGCCATGTAAATGTAAAAATGTCCTCTTACCAATTAATATTTTGAAGTTTGTGCCTGAATATAGACTCTATGGACTTCATTATACTTCATAATAGGTAAAAATCCAAATTCAGAATTTTCTTTCATTTTGCAGATTTGAAGAGTCTTGATTGACTTTTATCCTACTTTTTAGTTTTCACCTCTGGCAGCCCTTGTGTTTTTGAGCAGGATCCAAAGCTGCAAGATACTACAAGAATGGTTATTCAAAAAGATAGTTAGTTTCCCACAGTTAGTATTATCCAAAAGGATAATATCAGGATAACTAAAAGGATAATACCAGATTATCAAAAGGTTAACCTATAGTATTTCATGGCCAAGAGGAATCATAAAATAGTAAAAATCTGAGGAAATTTTACATCTATGTTCTACTCCATCTTGGAATTGCAAGATGATAATAATTTGCCATTCTTGGATGCCTCTCTGAATTTTGGGGTTTACCCCTTAGAGCTAAATGAAATATGATGGAGCACCTTGATGTATGTCTTCTCAAAATATGCTCTATTTCAGTGGCTTTCAGCCTATCATGGAAGGAAAATTAGGCCAGAAAAGTTCACAAAAGATAGCTAAGAAAATTCGTCATTATTAGTAAGCTGACAGTTGTGCAGGGAATCTCACCTCCACAGACAATTTTTAGTAGTTCACAATTTGAAGCAGGATTTATTTTTCCTTTTTTTTTTTTTTTTTAACACAAACTTCAGTGTAAAAATAATTAATGTAAGGGACTGTAATGGCCTGTGTTACACAGGAGTCCAAGGCACTCATGACAGAGGATCGCTTTGGTTTTTTTCACTGTAACTCAGACAGAGATCTGTCTACACAGCACATAAAGAGCTGAACACATGCACGTGTGTTCGGTTCTGTGCAGAGCTGAACTTGTATCTCATAATAGAGAATTCATCTGTATGGGTCTCTAGACATTGTAAAGGACATCACGGTCCTATTTAAAAATGTTGTCATTGCTGAATGATTCCCTAGATGAATATTCACTATTTTCTTCTTGGTTCTAGTTATCCCTGAAAAGTCAGTAAAGGAAATTGCAAGAATCCCTGGAACAGCTAAGGACACAATTAAGAAACTTCTTGCACATAAAAATAGTGTGAAAAAGCATGAAACAATCAAGAATGTGATCCCAGAGGCAGCGGTGACATCGCCTTCTAAGACCCACTTGCAGTTATTGGACTATGAAGGTGGTCTTGGTCTTGGTGGGAGCTACAGTGAGGAAGAGAAAGAAATTGAAGCTACTACAGAACAGGAGGCAGAAGAGTCAGATGAAGAGGAGAAGGAAGACTTTGAGAATCAAATTGATGACGAGCAAAGCCTTAGAGGAGATGTCTTTTGTAAGTTTCTTTGTTTTAAAAAAAATCTGGCTTCAATATAAGAATATATATAAACACTAACAAAACCACTACAAAACATCATAGACTCTTGAGCAGAATTTACTTGTAGAAAATGAATCACAGAATCATAGGATGGTTAGGTTTGGAAGGAACCTTAAAGATCATCTAATTACAATCCCCCTGCCACGGGCAGGGACACCTGTTAGACCATGTCGTTCAAAGCCCCATCCAATCTGGCCCTGCACACTTCCAGGAATGGGCCATCCAGAACTTCTCTAGGCAACCTGTTCTACTGTCTCACCACCCTCACAGTTCAGAATTTCTTCCTAATATCTACACTAAACCTACCCTTTTTCAGTTTAAAGCCTTTCCCTCTTGTTCTATCACTACATGCCCTTGTACAAAAAGCAATCTAGCATAGCTACTGGTTAGACTGAAGGTATCAAATCTCCTTTGTAGGGAATCAGCCTGCAGTCATTGTGAGCAGAGGGGGCCTGCACCATCCTGACTGGTGCTCTGCAGGCTGTGCTTTCAGAGAATCTTACAGGTAGCTTCTCCTCATTTTCTTCACTGAAGTTCCAGCAAAACAAGATCGTGTGCTGCTTGATTATAAGACAATAATTAGCCTTGACTTCTGATAGGCATGCTTACCATCCTGAGTAGTGTTCATTGTTCAGAGATAAAACAAATATCAAATATCAAAATTAAGGACATCCATGAAAATGTTTTTCCTTATATTTTTATCTTACGATACAGTCTCTAATGACTTCAAATTACTATTTTCCATGGGATCTTTGCCTTGTTCAGTGTGAAGGAAGGATATGTTTTGTTGTGAAAGGCATAGTTTAATAAATAGGAATATTTATTTATCAATAGACTAATTATTTATCAATATTATTTTTATTAATAATTCTTAAAATAAATAGTTCAATAAATGTGTCCTATTTATTGTAAAAGTTGCAGATGTATAGAAAATGAGAGTAAAGCAAGGTATTGGCAAGCTCCTTACTCTGTGAGAAATGTCCTTTCTACATATGGAAGAAGATACAGAAAGCTGGACCAAAGTACTTGGTTGTATAAGCAGTGATTGTAGAGATGCTACACTCAAGCTACACTTAATTCATTGATTAAGCACAACCTTAATTCTGACAGCTTCTAACATTTCAGTGCTTTTCAAGTACCATTGGTAATCCAGAATGGTATTGCCAACTGCAACTAAATTCTATATTCTCTATTTTATCAGTTTATGAAACTCATATCATGCTTGAAACTTCCGTAGTATCATGTAACCAGCTGTGTTATTACAGAGACATTTCCTTTGGTAGCACCAAGAGGTTTTGGGTTCTGGTTTATTTGGCAATATTAAAAGTGCACTGTTTCTCTTACGGCTTCAGGGTTCTTAATTTTGAACAAGGGCTCTCTCTCAGTTAATCATGATGTTTGTTCTTAATCTTATACTTTTCTGATAATTACACCACTCTGTGAGCTATAATGCTCAGACCACATCTCAGTCTAGAGCTATAGATGGTGGACATCTGGCAAATGTAATTCTTTCAGAGCAGGATGTGGTAGCAGAGATATGGTATATTCCTTCAAGTCTGACATAGTGATATACTGTATATATAGGAAGCTAGTCTTAAATTTACTACTTCTGATATTTTGCTTGATTTTTTTACAGTGCTCACTCTAGTTTTCTGGGGTTTTGCTTGTTTGTTTGTTTGGGTTTTTTAATGAGCTTTGAACATTAGAGAACACAGCAAGTACAATTTTTGTGAGAGTTCTCACATGCTGCAGTTTCAGGTACTTTATATTCTATGTTTTAGAATTACCAAGAGCTAGTTATTTTTCCCAAATTCAGTATGTTATTTTTACATTAGACTAACTAGACTAACTAGACTACCTAGGCAAAAACAGCCACCTGCATTTTCCAGGGGAAAAAAAATTCAAAGAGTAGTATCAAGAAATTAAAATATACCACATTGCCCACAACTAGCACACTTAAATACATATTCTGCTATATATCTTCTCTTCCAGTATAGCCACCTCAGCAAGAGTTCAATGTGATGCCACAGATGCTTTATAAAAAAATACAGTCACAATAATGGGGGGAAAAAAGGAATCAAAGCTTTAAGGATAGCACATGCATTACTGCAGACAAATAGAAAATTACTTTCAGGCTATAAACAAAGCCATATTTTTTCAGACTAAAATACCATTTCCAAATGCACTATAAGTGACTTTATATACAGCATTTGGCAAAGCAAAGAGGTGAAATGAAGTTCACAGAAAGGAAAATCTATCAGTGTTTTCAGAAAGCTCCTTTAGCATCAGTCACTTACCAGATGCTTAACAGTGCTTTTGTACTGTTTCCTGAGGGGTGTCCATAAAACAGTGCTCCACAGACTTGCTCTACTAAGCTTCTGCTTGTTGTGTTAGGGGGCTCAGTTTTCAACTGGGTTTTTGTTGTTGTTGCTGTTGTTGTTTTTTCTTTACTTTGAACCTTTAAATGCTGTAGTTTACTCCAAGCACTGCTTTTCCAGATGTGCTCCTGAAGCTTCCTATTGCTTTTGTGATCTCACTGGCCCTTATTTGACTTACAGACTGACTTGAGGGTCTATCTATGTGGCACTTTTCAGATAGCCCTCAGCTCACCCAAGCTGTACTCCAAGCACGCCAGGTGCAACCCAGCTCCAAAGAACTCAAGTGCTCCAAGTTGGCACAATTGGCAGACGAGTGCTAACAATTCTGTCTGACAGGCAGAGTGAACTGGTATTTGCCTGCATTTCTAGGAGGGCACTGCTGTACACTGTATAAAAGGATGTGTTTCCTTCCCTGCTGCCCTTCCTGATGTATAACACAACTGACAAACTACACCTGGCATGGCTCAAAGATATATGTTGCAGGTAGCAACACTGAATTTCCTGCAGATGCAAGAACCTGTGTCAGCAATGAGCTGGCTGTTTTCAGGATCAGAACACCTCCAATTTTTTTATGCTCAGCTTGTCACAGACATTCATAGACACAATTCCTGTGGAATTTGATAGTAGTATGTTACATGGGTTCTGCCACTAATTCTGGCTCTGAAGATCAACCCATCTTACTTGATAAGAGTATCATGATGACATGAATGGTTAAGAATGTGTGCACCAACATATGAAGGGGTTTATATGTAGAGATTTCATAGTAGCTAGTGCTGCAGGTAAGCAGATGGGAGGGCATCAGCAGTACAGAAAGAAGGACGGACTCTGCTGTGCCTAAGTGGGACTACATGCACTTTCACTGGTGACAGTATGTTCTTAGAGAACATGGAATGAGGCCTGCCTTTGTACAAGACCGCTTGGTAGCAGAAGAGCTAAAAAGAGTAATCTTGACTCCTGCCTACTATTTAACAGGGAGTAAACTTTGTATCCTGGCTATGTGTAATGATGGTTTGATGTAAAAGGTAGGAATTTTCCAAGCAGTAAGGTTTCTTGGAAACCTTTCTCTTAGCTGAAGCTTACAGTTTCTCATAATAAGCAGCTGATATCTTTCAGTAAGTGGAAAACCTGACTGTCATGCCTGACTGAAAACAAAAATAGATTTGGATACAAAACTGGACTCTTTTTCTTTGTATGACAGTTCTTCACTTGATAGCACACAGCTACACCTGCATGTATATCCCTCAAATGAATTCAAGTGTAATTCAATAACTTCACAAATAAATCATGCTGGCAGCTGTTGTCTTCCGTTAAATCACTCTCTCCAGAACTGATCATATTTTAGTAGCTCTCTTCATTTTGGCAAGGATTTTCTCAGCCTGAGCCTCTTTCACTAACTATGAGGCCAAGTTTATGGCATGACAGTAAACTTAACACCTAATGTCTATGTGCCTATTCCTAATTGTGCATATGTAGATATATATTAATTTGGAGAAAGTTGTATTAACCCCTGCCTTAAGTAAGAATATTATCCAAGCGATCTAAGAAACGGTCTAGGTGAGGGGAAGGCTGCAAGGACAACAAGAGAGGACACGCTCCTGGCAATTCAACAGAAAGCTCATAAAATTGCATGAGTCTTCTTTCTCAGCTCAATTCAGCACCTCTGGAAATACCTCCAGGGCCTCTTCGTTAAGAGTGTGATTTCACTGGTGTTCACAAAGCAGTTTTTTACAGTTTTGAAGGAGAAGAAAGATTGAGTAGATGGCTTAGCCTTTATGGTGCTAAGAGGCTCTGGATTCCATTGGGTTCCAAGTATATTTGTAAAACTGAGTATGTGTTTACAACTGTATATCGGAGTATTTAGATGGAAATCACTAGTTCAGTTCAACTCATGGGAAAAAAACTCCCCTCTGAACAAATGTGCATGCATGTGAAAGTAATGACTCTTAAAATATTTGGCATTTGCATATATGATACAATGCTGAGTAGGGAAAAATAATTTCCAAAGCTCCTATCATCTGGAATTGTTGAGGCAGTCTGAGCTTTCCTTAGCACAGAGGCCCACAGGGTGTGGCTGAAAAGTGAATTTCAGTCTTTTGGACTTTCCACTAACACCTTCTGTAAGCAGTAATCCAGAGGATCTTCCCTCATTCCTCCTCTGAAACGACACATTTAAGCTCCTCCTGTTTTCAGAGGTGTGCATGAATATATAACAGGTATCATCTGCTTATATGTTTGCAAAGAATAGAATCCTCTACCAGTGAAAGCAGATCTTTTCTCTCATGTGTGATTATTTACTTACACAGAATATGCATAAAGAAGTTGAGATTGTCATTATTTTTAAGTGCACGTCTATATTAATCACTTAAAATAGTACAAAAGAAGCTTAATCACAGAACTTTAAAATACTTACAGTATTTCAGAGTATTATTCAGCGTAAACAAGAGTACTTAAGCTTCTATAACTTTACACCTCACCAGACAGGAGAGGTTTTCCCTTGGTCTCTGATGCTATTGCTGAAAAATAATGTTTCTTAAGTAAGTACCTCCTTCAGACCAGTGTCTTGGAGGATGCACCTAACATTCATTGCTGTACTGACTCTTCCAGTTTGGCACAAGACACATCTACCAAGTTTTAAAATTCATAGTGTCTGACTGGGGTTAGGAATGGGAGTTTGGTAGTGGAGTGGAAAATACATACATTGACTCACTTAAATAAATTATGACATCTGGTATAAAGAAACAAAGTTCCATTTTCTGTTTCCATGATGACTCAGCACTTGACCAGTTGTTTTCCCTAGTTCCCAAGGTGAAAGAAGCAGCTGCCTTTGGCCCTCACCTGGCACACAGAAAAGTTCCAGTGTCAAGACCAGAGCAAGAAGGTAGATTATTTTTTTTCTACAGTTTTTAGTTTCTTATGTGTTGTATATTTTCATGACAACCTATATAAGCAAGTCAGAATGAGTTTAAAAGCCTTTAACACAAACCAAAGATTTGGTGAACATGTTAGAGACAGTATCTGGCCAAACCATTCTGCCAGTTCCCATGTGAGAAGCTGGTTTTATGTCCTTTTCCAAACAGAACTGTTTATAATCCATATACAGAAAGTTTCCCCACATTGGAACCTGACTTGTAATTGAATTTCACTTGAATAATTTCATAATCATAAAAAAAAAGTAATTTCTATCATATAAAAAATGAGAACACATTCCATGACACACAATAATATGCCAATGTCTGTCTGCTGTATCTTGGTTTTACTCCTGGTCCTCTGTCAGAAGTCAGTAGGAGTTTTCCCTGCACAAGACTGAATAAATATTCACCCTGAATCTTACGTAGCCTGGCTATGAATTTGTGATAGTTCCCTATTCATCAGTAAGTCTCATGGATATCACAGTAAGATGATGCTACCTGTTCTTTTTCACATTAAAAAATCATTACAAAATCAGGGGAGCACAGAAGGTCCAAGACCTGTTAATTTATATACACAACTTAAGCTTCTACTGTGCCTTAGAAAATGGCTTCATGCACTTTGAAGTTTCTTTTGTGCATGTAATGCTTTTCATCTCCACAGTCATGAAGACTGTGGTGTGCTCTGGGTGACACCATTTTCAGTTCATCCTTCAGAACCCTCTAAAGGTCAATTGATTTGGGCTATTCCCAGCTCCATGTAGTAGGAGTATCAAGTACTGACATAAGGAATTCTGCTCATGGGAGGCCAGCTTCTCTCAACGGATAGAACTGGAGCTGATCTCAGCTGATTACAACTACAGCAGTGTAACAAATGGAGAGGAGAGCTCTAAATTTGCCAGATCCCAAACCATTTCTGACACTGGAGTTCAAAACTAACACCTCCAACTACACTTGGGGATCAGCAGATACTCAGTATACAGCAGTCATAGCATATAAACTCATGTGCAGGTGGAAGGTTGACAATAAAAAGCCACAACAGATTTTCCTGTGAGTTAAAGAAAGGATTACTACATAAATGCTAATGTTTTGCTTTTTTTTTGCAATGTAATCTAGGTCAAGACTATGTGAACTCAGATTACAGATAATTTTAGAATTACCTGTACATTAATAGTGGTATGAATAATGAGCAAATTATTTTAACAGTACCCATGATATAGTGTTTCTCTTTGACAAATTTTTTTTCCAGTTGATTGTAGCTTCAGTCGAGGAGTCTGTGACTGGAAACAAGATGCTGATGATGACTTTGACTGGAATCCTGCTGATCGTGATAGAGGTATTTAAATATCAGTCCTCTACCTAGGCTTTGATTTGATGGCTCACCCTCTCAAAAAAATGTGGGAGGGAGGGGAACCAGAATCAGAATCAAAAAATTAGCTTTTTAATCAATGGGTTATTTTTATAAAAGAAGAAAGGAGGCAGAGGATACTGGGAGTAGATATTATTTCTCTGAAATATCCAGTAACAACTGGTAGTCAGCAACATATTTCAGTACAAATTAATCAAATTGTAAGAAAAATTATTAGAACATAACTGTTCAGAATTGCAAGGTACAAGGCAATGGAAACCTTAGCAGCTACATATTGTGTCTCTCCAAGATTGGCAAGTCATTTAATCACACATCCATAATTTAGGTGGGTGTGGCAATGCAGTCACTCACATGGCTTAGATCACTTGGGTAGCTGCTCAGAAGTTTCAAACTCTGCAAGGCAAAGTTGTGACAACATTCCTCAGAATGAGCCAAGGGCAAGGTGCTGTTCAAGAACAACCAACACCTGACCAGGTACCAAGAGGAGGCCTGCATAAACCTGAGAAAGAGCTCCATGGGTGCAATATGTGACTGCTGTGTGGGTGTACATAAAAAGGTGTGGCTGGAAGAATTTGTTTGAAAGGATATCTTTTCCCCTGTGACACAGGAAATGTTGCAGAAGTTGCTGCAGTAGGGGCCAGTGCATCCTACAGATCCTTCAGGCCACTGCTCCAGTTCCTTCATGCACATTCTCTCCCTCTTCCCTCATAGTCTTTCCATCCCAGTCTTTTTTCATTAATTCTTCCTCTCCTGCTCCATGTAATTCTCAAAATCCCTTATCTGTGCTGTCACTTCCAGGAAGACCTTATCCTGGCCTTACTCTGTCTCACTGAACTAACATCTGCTGATTATGACTTTATTTATGGGCCCAGATGTCTTATTCCTTCGTCACTTTTTGTGTTTGTCTGTCACTTCATTGGTCCTCCAGGACCTGGGGAATAAGCTATCAGTTCCTTTAAGAGTTTTTCCTCAGTGCAGAGGACAGCGGAGAGAGTATTGAGCTAGTTCAAGTACTGAAATTATCTGACCACAGAGGCACAGCAGCATGTTTCAGGCTGTTGCATTTGAAAAACAGATGGTTTTGCCTTAGAAAGATACTGCGAGGAAGAATGACTGTAATTGCCAGTGAAATATGAACTCATCTCCTCTGTAAACTGATCTGACTTCCAACCGTACAAGCTTATTCCTCGCAAAGTACACTCCCTGCTGCTTTTCTCCAGTCTGATTTTAAATTATTCAAGTAAACTAGCTTCCCCTTATTTTCTTAGCGGAGATGTATTCAATTTGCTCATAAATAACACAAATCCATTAAAGATGCTTTTTTTTTTTCTGGTTTTTTTTTTTTTTTCTGTTTTTTTTGTGTTACAAGGTGACGGGTACTACATGGCAGTTCCAGCTTTTGTGGGACATAAGAAGGATATGGGGCGTCTAAAACTTCTTCTCACTGACCTGAAACCAAAGAGCAGCTACTGCTTGATTTTCAGTTATCGGCTTGCTGGTGAGAAAGTGGGGAAACTTCGAGTGTTCCTGGCAAACAAAAAAACTGCTCCTGTCTGGGAGCAGAACACAGGAAAAGATGAAAGGTGGAGAACTGGAAAAATAGAGATATTTCAGGGAGCTGAGACAACTAACAATGTAAGTATAACAGAATTTATAAGCCAATTACCATAACCAACACAACAGTTTAATTTCCTGACCCTCAACTGTTTTACAGGCATCAGCAATCGAAAGGCTTATCTGAAAGGGGAAACAGGAGCCCACATTTTAGGAGGCAGAGAAGTTATCACCTGGTTGTAATTTCAGAAGTGAATTATCACAATCGATTAGAGCACTGACACCAGGAATTCTGTCATTTTGTAAAAAAACTGCATCACATCATAAATTAACACAAGTTAGCAAAATCTCTCCTTAATATCTCATGCAACAGAAGCCTACATACATGCCTGGAAAAATGAAAATTTTCTGTTTCATAGAAGAGGGTGCTCTCAAACCACACTAAGCCAAACCATTAGAGCAAAAGGAGACATCATGTATAATCAAGGGTGGGCAATCACCTTAGAATACTGTGCACTGGTGTACACCTGAAAACTGTCTCACTCAGGACTTCAGCAGGTTTCTCCTTGACATTCTGGGGCCTGCTTTCCATTTATGTGACTGAACGTTTTCAGTGCTGTGCAAAGGCTTCTACCATATAATTGAATATGGTGAGTATAAAGGAAATGCAAGCCCTTTTCAAGGTCCTTTGCACAGCTGGAATGACGTAGAAAAGCCCTCACATAAAGTAGAAAAAGACTAGAAAATAAAACCCTGGGCATTCTATTCATAAAAATGAACCTCCTATCTCCATGTTATATGCATACTATACTCAATACATGAGAGTAAATATATATAGTATATACACAAAAAACCTGAGGATCCAAATAGATTGAAAATGAACAGTTGCAATGTCTTTAATAAATGAAGTGCATTAACATCACATACTGTGATAAAACTACATTATTATAAGAGGATTTCACTCAATTTGCATTTTCTTTGTACAATGAAAATGAATAATCTTATTAAAGTAATCCATTTGGTACTGTTAATCTGCACAGAGGATTTTAAATATAGTTCCAATAATACATGGAAGCTCTAAAAACAGCAAGGATTTAAGTCATTAAGTCCTGTATTGCGATAAAATATTCCTCAGATACAGACTTATAATTAATTAACACTAAGAGTTGCTAAATGTTTGCATAGTCTACATATTCACTGCTAATACATGTATTTTTTTGTGACAGGTCACTTTTGAATCAGAACGTGGGAAGGGAAAAACTGGTGAAATTGGAGTGGACAATGTTATACTAATTTCTGGTCTATGCCCAGAAGATACCTGATAATGGACATTTCAGTATAGTGAATTTAATCTTATTTTTCATAGTTGCCTTATTAGTAGTGTATTTTTGTATCCTTTTCTTTATAAAAAACCAAATCAAAACCATAAAACTTTGCCTTAAACTTAATGCAACAATGCAAACGGAAAAATGCAAGGTGCAGAGTACACTTTTTTAAGAGTTTTTCTAACTCTAATACATGCTTTGAGTGTAATACTACTGTATTTTATAATTCAAGGTCAGGGTTTCTAAAGTATTATTTGTCTAACTTTTTTACAAATTCTACATGCTTTTATCTCTTAAAGTTCTTCTCAAGGCTACACTTAAGCCTTCTATTTCACGAGAACATAAAGCAGTATTTAAGAGGACGCTGCTACTTCTGGTGACAATTTTATCTTCTTACTTAGTGGGTACGTTGTACCAAAAATTAGGGTTCATCACCCACTGTGAAGTAAGCCAATCACACGCAGAGCTGAGGTATTTGTTTATTTTATATTTGTGCAAATGGGTGCTAGATGGCAAAGCCACAAAGTTAGCACACCAAGGAGAAAAGATGACCACTATTTATATGCTGTTAATCTTGATGTATTTCACTCATCTAATATATATTCAGTGTTTACTACTCTGTTATTGCTGAGCTTGCTTCTTATCTTGGGTGACCTGGTGGTCTTCAGTGTTTACTATTCTATTATTACTGAGCTGTGCTGAGCTGGTTTTGTTAGTTTCTTCTTATCTTGGACGTCCTGCAGTAGCACACATTTCCTCCCAAATTTTGTTACCCCTCTGGGTCTGTGGTCTTTGAAGCATGTCAAGCCCTAAACTTCAATAAGGCAATTCTATTGACAATTTATTTGTCTTAGACATCAGGTAAATATTCCACCTTCAGAATAAGCAAGAAGAAAGTGAGGAGCTTTATTTCCTTCTTTATGGAGCTAAGCAAGTTGTTAAGTGGATCCATGCCTTTGAGGAATATTTTCATTAAAAATAAAGTATGTAAAATACCTTGTTTGTCATCACTGTCTTTGAGTCACACAAATCATTGTTTAGAAATAATCCCTTTATAATTTTATAAGCATTTAATATTCATCATTAACAGATGATGTTACCAACTGGTAGAGAAAAAAATAGCAAAACCAATGACACATTATTAACATTTAAGAAACTTCACATTATGTACTGACCTTCAGGAATGAAAGGCCTGGACTGCAGGCCTACTTTACCCCATAGAGGTGAGAACAAGTAAAAAAATGATTTGCACAGATCAGTACAAACTGCAATAGCTGCAACAATTCTTTCTGTAGTAGATGCTGAAGTTGTTTCTCATTTGTTTGCAAAGGATTGTCATATACAAGATAGTCTGCATCATAGCAGATAATAAAAATAATTCTAACATAATAAGATCTGAGTAGCAAAACTGAAATCTTTTATTGTTGTGAATAAATTCAAAGACAGTTTCTGAAGAAGCACCCAAATAAATCCATACTGTATAGACATTCATATAAACCACATCAGCACATCACCAAATTAACTGATATTGTTTGCAACATTCATTCCAAAGATGGAACTGCTCAGGGCAAAAGCTACATGTTTCTTCTTCAGATGAAAACAGTTAAAGGGCATATTAAGCCTACAGTCATTAATGCCTCAAAATGTTCCTGACAGTTTTCCATTACTGTGAAATGTGAAATCCATTATCTGCTTGATTATTTTAGACAGCAAGGAAACTGCATTGGTAGTATTTGAGAATGTCACATGTGTGGTATAATCAAGCAGCTTGAACTTTGATAACATAATTTATAACTTTTAAGTCTAATAAGTCTACGCACTTTGGAGACAGTACTCTGCCTACAAGTTAATGGGAAAAAAAGAGCTTCTAGCTAATTACCCAAATCTATACTACATCCTTCAAAAACTACTCAACAGATCTGATCACTTAATCTTGAATGTGGTAACAAAAGGTTTGAATCATATTTTTTCAACTGAAAAAAGAACTAATGGAGACATTTTTTTTGTCAACAGTGAATACATGGAAATGCAGAGGTGTGTTCTTTTAACCTGCAATTGAAAGAAACTTAAAACATTTTCCAGATATTAGATGTTATGTTTATGTATTAAAAAAGGGTTCATATTTACTTCAAAGTTGCTATATTGTTAATGATAGATTCATACACCTGCATATACCGGAAGTGTTGAAACTCAAGACAATATATAAATGAAAAGGTAAATACAAGAAAGTGTGACTAAGAATTTACTCGGTCGTATGTGTAACTGTTACATTAAAGCTCCTCACAGCAAAAGATTTTTAATAGAAACAAATTTCTAATTGTGATAGTTATTAACCTCTCAAGTACCTGACCTTAAAGCTTGATTTCAACAAAGTTAGACACAGTCTCTCTGACCATCCCCAGTTCTTCGAGAAGAGCATATTATAGAACTGTTGAGGGAACACTAATGATTAATTTTTTATTTGGGAAATATTTAGCTGGGGAATATTCAGCCTACAGTGCTTCAGTGATTTTTAATTTTTTTTTCTTTTAGGAAATAGTCCAATACTCAGTCTGAAAATCTCTCAATTTCTCAACATTTCTGTAATGCATTATACCAATTCTATTTCAAATATACTCCTGAGAAAAAACTTCTCTTTAGACACGATTGAGAAATCATTTTAAAAGTGATCTTTCTAGATTCTCAGATTAAAGCTAACCTAAATCCCACATTTGGAGTTTTTTATTAATTAATTTCAAATGAAAGGGAAATATTTCAAAGCTAACTATTACGTAGAATAATACAACATATTATGAAAAAAGTGTATTTGATGCCCATAGAAATAAAGGCTGAGGTAAAGGAAATGGTATTTCCCTAGACTTGCTTCAAAACAGCATTTAATAGTTTTTTCTTCATATCCTTCTTTTTACTTCCATGAAAAGCTGATGCTTCTCCAACAAGTTGGATGGTGTGCAGGAGCACTGAATAGCTCCCCAGACATGTTCTGACAGGGTCCAAGTCCAAGCTCTCCCTCAAATAATTCCCAGGCAGAGCTTGGGAGTCAAAATGCTCCAAGAATCATTCTGAGGAGGCAGGTCACTCGCAAAGGCTCCATGTGTTTTCTTGGTATGCTTAATTTTTTACTGTTTGTTCTATAGACAGACAATAGCAAAGTTAGCAGCTCATTTAGGCACTTGAAACTTTCCAAAGCTGACTGCCCTGCTCCATTGCTTTCTTCTGGCTGTACAGGAAACATTAGGGCTTAACTCTGATGCCCAAAATCTGTTTGCTGAACTGGACACCTCCAGGGTAGAGTCAGTAAACCAGACTTAGGTGGGTAAAGCAGGCAATCAGAATCTGGCCTTGAGTTCAGGTTGATAGCAGTTTAACATTAAATCTCTGGGGTTTTATTCACTGCAGGTTGTTACAGTCATTGTAACCTCTGTGTTTTGACTCACTGCAGTATTATATTTTCTTGCTATATTTGATTGCTTAATACATCATATTTTTGTGTACTGCATAAGGATTTGTCTTCCCACCTGAAAAATGACTCAATTTACAACTATATTAGTATCATCAAAAAAGGAAGTCACAAACATGATAAAATGGTGCAAAATAATTATCATACATGATAATGGTACAAAATGGTACATAATAAAAAACTTCTAGAAGTACATGCCCTAAGGTTATCAGAAAAAATATACTTCAAATTCACCCACAAAAAAACCATTCTGCCCTCAAGCACTAATTTTATTCTAAACTCAGTAATGTTCACAGCTGATTTAAAAAGTGCTAGAAAAGATACTGTACTCAGGAAAGCTACATGTTCACTTACAGTGAGTTACTCATCAACATCACTTTCCTGCCCAGGGTGCAAATATACGACAGTCCTAATTTTCTTTGTCTTCTTTGAAACTGCCAGAATGTTAAAACAGTCACCTTTTCTAAAGGTAAGGGGGACTTGTAGAATGGCCTGACTATGAGCACTATTGAAAATGTGTGTCAGAGTGGGAACAGCAAGATAAAAATATTTGCCTTTATGGTTCAAACACTCAAACTGAAAGGTGGCTGCAAAGAATCTTGTGATATTGAGTGACTGTGCAAGCAAATGGGATATGAAAATTAACTGTGGATCACTGCAAAGTAATGCAATGGGAATAAATAATCTTCATCATATCATATATATGTAGTCAGTGGCTCCAAATTAGCTAATGCCTCTAAGGAAAATGATCTGAGAATGACTGCATTTTCCTTTGGAAAGCTCAATTGCACTGAAAAAGACAAAAAAAAAAAAAAAAAAAAAAATCAAGCAAGTAAATGCCCCCTGTCCAGATCCATTTCCCATGTATTTGTCCCATATTTCCTGTACTGACATTGCTGTCCCCCATGTCATACAGAGGCACTTTGTAGTTGATCTTCTTGCTGGTTCCTTCAGGAGAAGCCTCAATGGATTTAAATCATGTTAACTGTAGTTTGAGAGCTCTGTTCTTTAACATCTAGTTACTATTTCAAGGGCACTGTGTGTATGTAAACAACCCCAGGGCTGCCACAACAAATTCATATTTGACTAGCTAACATCAGATTGGTTCACTGTGTTCACAGCAGAAAAGGAGACATGGAGAGAGATGACTGTTTATCTCAATTTCTCTCAAGTGAAGTACTCTGCAGTACTTAACTAAGCAAGTTACTCAGATGGCTTTGTAACACTCCACTGACTGGTAAAATTTCTTCACAGATACTCCTGGCAATTCAATTTTGCCTTCCTGGTGGCATGATACCCCCACCATGCAGTGGTACTCCTGCCAGGAGGAAGAGCCAGGAAACACAAGGGAAATGTCTCATTAACACTACCCAGTTAACTTTATGTGCATCATCCTCATAATCCTCCTTAAGTTCAGGACATTCCAGTGTTACAGAAAATGCACAGGGATCTCAGGACATGGAAATAAACAGCATGGGCAGCCATACCAGGAGAGCTGAGCAGCACTACTGCCAAGCTTATCCACTGCTCTGTGCTGAAGGTTTCATCTGATCACACATAAGCAGCATTAGTTCAATGCCAGCCTCAGAAAATTCAGGGGCTCGTCCATCTCCCTCTCCAAACTGGATCAGAGCCTAAAAACATGAAAGTGACTTTTGAAATGAACAGCCACCCAGGACATCAACACACTCCAAATGCTGTGGAGGAGGTACTCTCACAAAATTAAATCTGTCCATGTCCCAAAGTATGGCCCAGTTCTCGGATTTTCACAGTCTGGAAATGACATTTGGTAGGATTCTCTTCCATGTATCATTAAGGATGGAGGAAGAGATGATTGTTTAAAACATTTAATTTCATGTCATTATGATTAACCTCATAATGTTCACATTATATTTTTCCTCACTTGTTAGTAGAAAGGTAGGGAGCCTTTTCATGAACTGAATCACATTTCTAGATCATAGATAGATTTTGACTTTTTTTCTGGGAACTCTAAAATCAACATAAATTCAGACTTCTTGGCACAAAAACCTTCAAATAAATAAACCTGAAACTGAAGAAAGGTCTCCAGAAACAGCTATAGTGGTGAACCATTAAATGAATGTCATGGATCCTGTTATGATATGATATGACATAATTTAAAAAATAAAATAAAAATATAAACAGTAATTTTATGAATAAGTAATAGCCAAGCACTTTGGTTTTTTGATTTTTTTTTCTTTAAATAGAACCATTGTTTTAGAAAAAAAATTATGGAAGCTTATTTGAAACTTATACTATTCTTTACAGGAACCTTATGATGGACACTGACCAACATTTTTCCAGCAAATTCTGTGGATACTTAATACTTTATCAGCTGGCAGAATATCTCACTTTGTTGAATAGAAGCCTATGTTTTTAGAGAAGAAGATATTTATCACTGCCAATACTGAAGTCTCAAGGAAGTGGTCACTGTTAGAGTAGCACTGATTTTATCCTGTTAAACCATGCAAACACAAAGATGTACACATATATCATTACACACATACACACATATGTATGAATTTAATGAACACATAATTTTAATAATATTTTTGTTTTGATTTGCTTTACTTCATAGGTAATTGAGAAAACATCACTGGATCTGTTCTATAAATGGGAAACTGGAATAATGATCCCTTATTCATTAGATTGAAGACCATTTAATGGTTGCCCGAGCAACTCTTTGAGTGAGGAAAGCACCTCCAGGAGGGACATCCTCCATTTTGATCTCTGCTCAAAGGAGGGCTAATCATGAGGAATGTCATATTCCTTTTTGTGCCTTCCTGTCCAGGGAGCTCTGTGCCTCTGCAGTAGGCAAGGCACTTCCAGCTGAGGGCATAAAGAATCCTGTATGTACTGTGCTCACAACCACACAAACAGAGAAAGACTAAAGAAAGCAATAATTTAAGAGCCCTATCCTGGGAGCCCCAAACTGAAACTAAACTGCTGACTCTTCAATATTGCAATGATAGTTGCTGCTGAGTTCATGACATATGAATGCTGCAAAGATACTTCAAAACATTTAAGATAGGCCACTGGATGACACTCCATATTTGGACCTGGAAGGTAAGGTTTGAGACCACTCAGTAATGACCACTGATCATCTGATTCAGTACAATAATTTAATAAATTAAGCAACTTGTGACTTTTAACATCCTTTACAGAAATAAATGGCTATTTTTTTTCCATTGTGATTAGTACTGGTGAAATTCATTATGTGAAAATAGGGAAAAAGAGATGTGTCTGCAGTACACAATATTCTTGCTGAAACATATTGTCAAGTTCAGGTAGGTAAACTCAGATTACTTACAGCAGAGGGCAACATAGGCCTCATTAGTGAATAAACCCCAAAACATGTACTAAAAAATCATACCAACTTTTTACCGCACCTGAGTGTAAACCCCAGCATTACCTGTACATTTGCTGTAGAGCCAAAATTCTGTAAGTATTAACCTCTTGAGAAATCATTCTGAACACCTATGTAAAACATGGGAAAGAGAAGAGCAATGACAAATATCTTTGCTTCGACTAAAATACATCAAATTTTAGATGTTGATATCTCCAGCATACTTCATTATATCCAAAAGCTGTAACTGTGTTTTTTATAAAAGTTTATTTTTTTAACCCTGTGCATAGCTCCATTTGTCATCCAAAAGATGATCTGATTATACCTAAAGCAACACAGTACCATGTTGAAAAAGAGAATTTTTACAATGTTTTTTTCTACTCTCCATTAGCCTTAGGTCTGATAGTCACTCATCTGGTGTGTCACACTGGCTTTCCCGAGCTGTGTTTGCTTAAAAAGGACCACGTCATGACTGAGGTTAATGTTTAAAATCACATGAATACCTGGGGGACATCACTGGAGACCACACCCCAATCCACCACGGCCCTCTGACGGCAGAATCACAGAATCAATTAGAGTGGAAAAGACCCCTGAGATCATCCAGTCCAACCTATGACTGATGGAAACCACCATGCAAATTAGACCATGGCACTAAGTGCCATGTCCAGTCTTTGCTTAAACACCTCCTGGAATGGTAACTCCACTACTTCCCTGGGAAGTCCATTCCAGCACCTGAGTGACTTTTCTGTGAAGAAACTCTTCCTCATGTCCAACCTAAACCTCCCCTGGTGAAGCTTAAGACTTGGTTGCTTGGGACAAGAGGCCACCCCTCACCCAGCTACAACCTCCTCTCAGGTAGTTGTAGAGAGCAGTAAGCTCTCCGCTCAGCCTCCTCCTCTCCAGGCTAAATAACCCCATCTCCTTATAGGACTTGTGTCCAGACTTCACGAGCTCCAGTGCCCTTCTCTGGACTCGCTCCAGCACCTCCGTGTCCTTCCTGAGTTAAGGCGCCCGGAACTGGACGCAGCACTTGAGGTGCGGCCGCAAAGAGACAAACACTTCCCTGGTCCTGCTCGCCACACAGTTTCTGACACTTAGGGACATGGCCTCTTTGCAGGGGGCACCTCCCGCCCCCGGCGGGCCCGCCCGAGCCCGCAGCCCTGCAGCGCTCCGGCAGCGCCGGGGCCAGCGCGCAGCCGCCCGCCCGCGGACATGGCGGCGGCGCAGGAGGCGGGCGGCAGGCGCCATGTCGAGCCCCGGTGGGGAGGTGAGGGCGCCGGCCCCGCTGCCGGGGCACGGGGGGCGCGGGGGCAGCGCTGTGTGTCTGGCCGGGGCTAACGGGAGTGCAGCTTCCCCTCCTCCGTGATGTCCGGGGAGCCGCTGCCCCGTGCCCTGGAGCTGGGGGTGAGGGGCGGGGAGAGCCCCGGGAGACACGAACCGTCTCGATGCTCCCCAGCGCCGGTTTGCCCTTCAGCACGGGGCAGGCTCCGGCTGGCCCGAGGCGGCCGAGGGGGATCGGGGAACAGCGGTAAGAGCGCTCCTGGGAAGCGAGGTTCGGTAGGCAGGGCCGTGGTTGCTTTTTCTCCTGTGCCCGCACCGTGCCAGGGATACGAGTAGGGGCGGCATTTGGGCCCTGAGCAAGACAGTCAGACTTCACCTAGAGGGGTCCAAGGATGTTTTGCAGCAACGGGCTATGAGGAGCCAGGGGATGATTAGGTTGGAAATTGGGAAGAATTTATTCACAGGGTGATGAGACAATGAAATGGACAGCCCATGGAGGTGGTGGAGTCACCATCCCTGCAGGTGTGTAAGGAAAGATTGGACGTGGCATTCAGTGCCATGGCCTAGTTGGCAAGGTGGTGTTCGGTCATAGGTTGGACTGGATGATCTCAGAGGTCTTTTCCAACTTAATTGATTATGTGAAGTTTTAATGAAGGATTTGGAGAAAAAACACAGTTAGTGGTATTATGGATCAGTTATCGTGTTCACTGGCCCACCGGTTTTGTGGGAGCAACTGCTGGCAGATTTGCAGGCTGATCCCCACCAAGTTTCTTGGGCCAGTGACCAAGATGGGGATTATGACAGTGATGCTCAGCTCCTCGTGCCGTGAGTCCAACCCCGAACCTCGGCCAGACAAGGTGTCGCTGCTGCTGGCTTCAGCTGCTTCCTGACAAGTACATACTGGGCTGCTGCTCCCTGCTGCTGGTATTATCCTTCTGATTTATATCAAAAGTGTCTATAATTCCACTCTACAGAAGTGGCTGACCTTGAAAAATGCAGCAATATTATGGGAATTTTAATGTATTTTTTTTGTTGGTTGCTATGCAGCATTGATGTCTTGAGGTAAGACATGCTGGCATAAATATAGAAGGGAATTAGAGACTTCGCATTTTTCAGTGTAGTACATTTAATAGTTAAATAAATAAACCCACTCTTCATTTCCAGTGTATTTCTCATAATTTCAACTAGTACATCAGGTGTCTTGATCAAGACTGAAATTACATCTAATTATTCATATTATAGCAGAAAGAATTTTAGCAGACACTAATAATATCTTACAAATACTTTTTGATTATATCACGCTATCTCTGTAGAGGGGTCAGGAACATATGTTCTCTTCTACATACAAAGGATTTGTTTTTGAAGGAAAAAAGTTATATAAATTTTCAGTGGAAAACCTGTAAAAGAACAATAAAGTGGTATCTAATCTAAGTATGGCCCTGGCAATGGAATGACAAATAGAAATAGTATAGAACTGATGCTTAACTTAAAAAATGAACATTAAAGCAATAAAATGTCGGTGTTCATCTGAAAAATGACGAAAAGCTCACTGAAATCCATAAAGCATGTTTTTATTATTTACATGTTCCATTTTAATATGAATTTGTCAGCACAGTTATCCATAAAATGGCATTGGAGACTGAACATTTACTTTTGCTCGTAGTGTGCTAGAATTGAAGTCCTTGCTAGCTCTATATAAGAATAATCTTGAAAGCTATTTTATCAAGGAAATGTGTTCAAGAGAAAGAATTACTTGTTCCTCTCCAAAATGATTCATATTTTCTTTCTAAAGTATTAAGTGAACAAATATACTTTGGATAGATACGTCTTAAGTACGTTTTTACTTGTTTATTTAGACTCCTAAATTTTAGCCAGTCTGTTTTGTTGGACTTTTGTGCCAGTGCAAAAGCTCACTGAAAGGATCCACCTTAGGAAAGCTTCATTTAGGTTGAGGTTGTCCAGTTTTCAGACAACCTGGACATCTGCAAGAGGATACAAGCAATATTTTTGAGGACTGTAAAAAACCTGGCACTTAAAAGCCAATGTTAAACCTGCACTTCACAACATGTTCTTCTTTTTGGTAGGTTTAAAAAATAATTCTATTAATTCTAACTGAACAAGAAATTCACAAGGAAGATACAAAATAGTGGAGGAATATCTAAAGTCTAATACCAAGCACGAACATGACAGGTAACATCGTTGTGGGAAAACAGGGAAAGAATTGTCTGTCTTTTGCAGTTATGATAGAACATGTAAAACTCTGATTTATATTTTTTTTTTCAGAAAATAAACTCCTAGTTATTTTGTCTATGGTGGAAAGATGGCAACACTAGAGGCTTACAGCCTTAGAGGAAATGTAGAACAGTTCCCAGTTTTTTACTTCTGAAAGCGTTATGGTGTATAAGCCAATTTCAGTGTACTGGGAATTCTGTGTTGGGAGGACATTGTTATGAATGCTTCTTTTGTGCAGAGATTGAGTAGAGGGAGCAGAGCAGATGTCTGATACAATCCCAGTGGTGTTCAGAAAGAGAGAGAGCACGCACACACTTCATGAACTGTTCCCTGTGTAAGTCAATATGGTTAATGTACGTTGAAGAAACCAGCTTCCACTTTGAAGGTATCACAGCCTTCCTGAAATTCTTTGGCTGGTTTGGCTGGAGAAGACTGAGGAGAGACATCGTTGCAGTTTACAACTTCCTCATGAGGGGAAGAGGAGGGGCAGGCACTGATCTCTGCTCTGTGGTGACCAGTGACAGGACCCGAGGGAATGGCCTGAAGTTGTGTCAGGGGAGGTTTACGTTGGATATTAGAAAAAGGTTCTTCACCCAGAGGGTGGTTGGGCACTGGAACAGGCTTCCCAGGGAAGTGGTCACAGCACCAAGCCTGACAAGAGTTCAAGAAGCATTTGGACAATGCTCTTGGGCACATGGTGTGACTTTTGGGGATGGTTCTGTGCAAGGCTAAGGGCTGGACTTGATGATCTTCGTGAGTCCCTTCCAACTCAGCGTGTTCTGTGATTCTGTGAAATATGGATATGAACATTTGCATCCATCCAGATGAACAGTTTAGGAGGCTAAGCTATATTGGATAAAAGTAGTTAATTAGTAAACAATGAAGGTTTCTTAAATGAGGAAGAATGTTTCTAGCATCCTCTTGCTGTGGGAAAATAGTGAAATATTGTTCATATTGTCTATCGGATTTAACAATAATAATTATTTTTTGTTTTAAAATCTGTTAACATGAATGTTAGGAAATTAAGCAATTATTTCATAAAGCGCAAAAAAAATTTTTTCCCACCATGAAGTCTTGGTTGGGTACTGAGTCAGGTGATGTAACAGGAATGGTATTATCATTTTTTATTTGTCCCAGCTTAAATTTTGCTCTTCATGGTAGAGGCATGTTGGGAAAATGTCAGATGTATTTTTAACAAGCTTGAGTTTGTGCAGATGATAAGCTGTACTCTTTAGTTTGCAGGAGACTGTTAATTTATAATCACAAAAATTATTATATGATTTTTGAAATATTATGTGCAGCCCCACAAAAAGCCTGAATCCTGTGATAAACTACACTGTAGCAGGTCACCTTAATTAGTGCAAAATACATCTGTCACAATCTGTGTCTTTACCATAGCTACGTAACATTAATTCATGCCTGAGTCATCTGTTTTAATTTCATTCAACACTCTTCTGGTGTGTATTTGTCACTTGTGGCCGTAATGGAAGTTCACGTTTTGAAAATGTACCCTGTGTGTCAAAAGCCTGACTTTTGACCTGCTTGAAGCCCCAGTTAGTACCTCATACTGCCAAGCACTGGAAAGAGGCTGAGAGAAAAGGGATTTCTCTGCCAGCTGTGATAAGTCTTTGTCATGAAAATTTGGAAAACCAGATAACCCAGTGGAACATTTCTGTGACCTTGTACCCAAACTAGGAAATGGGATGTAGAATAAAGTTAGTGGATAATGAAAAATAATCTGGTTGTAAATTAGAGAAACCAAGCGTTTCTGTATGTGAAATGCTGCAAATTTTAAAGCAAATAGAAGTACACATTATTTATACATAATTTTCAATGAAACTGTTGATAAAAAATCTCTCAGAACTATATTAACATTTTATTATTGCCATATTGAGTCAGAATGTATTGGAATGAATTGTGAGTCTGTATAGCTGTCCTATAGTGGAAGAGATTAGCCAATAACTCCACTCAATACTTGTAATCTGTAACTTGTTAAAAGTAAATTTAGTAATTTTTAACTCCTTAAAAGTATTTTATTAAGAAGATCAACCATATCAATAGAAATAAAGATATCAGTGGAATAATGCATTACTTTTAACATTTTCAGGGTTTCAACTAGTTTACTTAATTCAGTAGAAGAATTTACAGCTAGGATATAGGAAAAGCTAAATCATCTTCTAGTGAGAATCAATTTAATTCTGAACTAAATTATTAATAGAAGCCATTAGCAAGGTAACGTCTCTGCTGGGATGTGTGCATCCACTCTAACATCAGCTAGAACTCAAGAGTAGCTGTAGCTGTTCAATTTGTAAAGAATTTTCTCATCTAGTAATTTCTGTTGTGGAACAAGTGAGGGTGTTATTCCTCTAGTGTAGCTGTAATATTCTGAGCCTTTTCCTGAGCTCTGGCTGATGTCAAACGAAGCCAGTGGCTAAGCAGTCTGGTAAGGACAACAGCTTTTCCTATCTCATTAAATCCATGCATGTTTGTTTGATCTTATTAGAAAAATGTGCTGACAGCTCTAGTTTGGAACTGATCCCTGAGGCTTGAGAATTTCATTATGCACTCTATTGATTGTTTTATCTTTTCATTTCCCTTTTTTTTTTTTTTTAAGAAAATAAGAATTCTATTTTAATTAAAAATGGGGGTTCTGGGAAAAGCAACTCCAAATCCGGATTAAAAATTTGTCTTGTAGAAGAGGCTACTGTGTACATCTTCACATGAATGTGATGCACTCTTGCCATTTCTCCCCTGCAAACTCGCTGTTTTAGGAAGAAAGCGTGGGAGAGTGACTTCAGTGAGAGAAACAGGGGACAGAGACAGTATAGCTCCAGATTAGTTAAGAGCGCTGTAGTTGAAGCAGTCACTGATGTAAAAGATACAGAACAAAGCTATTTCTCCTTAATAGTGCTGTGCACTCCGCTGCCTCTGGATCTGTGACCGAGAGATGACTCTCTTGGTCAGTGAGGTGTCAGTGGCCATGGACAGCTGGCAATTATGCTGTTGTGTTGCTTCAGTTCTTACTGTATTAACTGAGCTTTATTCATGTGGCTATTCTTTGAAGATGATTTTCGGTCTAGTTCAGAATTTTTAGGGGTGGGAGGCAGTCCTGCTGAGAGGCAGGAAGAGCTCTGATTTTTGCCAAGATGAAATAAAAGCCCCAGTAAATGGATTCTTGGTGACATCTTTGAAATCTACTCTCCCACTGCAGATAGGATGAAGGAATGTTTTTGGGTCTGGAAGCTGGCTGTGAGAATTCTCTGATTTCTGCGTAGACTCTTGAATTTAAAATAGCATTGATAATTTTTACTGTTTATATGGAATTTAGGTTGCCCAAAGTAAGCCTGTGTCTCCAGGACTGTCCCATGCATCATCTCTGCTATAGCATTACCACATTTTTTCAGAAAACTTATTATGCCATTAGGAGTACTTGACTTCTGATCCTTGTATTGGCTGTGGTTTGGATTTTCTTCTGAGTTTGGGATGACGGAGAACCGGTGTTCACCCTTCCAAGATATTCATACCCATTTACTTGGATGCATTCTGAGTTTGACTTGGTTTTTCAGGGTTGTCCATGCTAAGACAAAATAGACTATGGCTTTGCACCAGATGAGGTGTATAGCAAAGACAAGGCATTTACCCCAAATGGTTTTGTAGAGGCCAGTGTTTTTCACAGGGACTGACTTTGCAGTTAGCAGCAAGTGTCTTAGGCTGGGCTTTTTTTTGTTTGTTTTTTTTCTGTTTTCTCCTACTTAGTCATTATACTGTTTAAAAATGTTCTGATTCAACTTGGCACTATTACACAATGGCCATATTTTAAACCTGAGGTAGCCCAATCTTTTTTTGTCTTTTTGGGAGCAAACTGACTTACAAGATTTTTATTGATTGTCTTCATTTATTCTTGTGCAAACAAGTGACTCATTATACTGTGCAGTCAGAGTTAAAACTCTTAATGAAAATGCTTCATCAGCATGTCATTACAGAGTCTTATTGTAAACACGAGCCAATCTCTAGCTTGTAACCTTCAATATACTCTTGGATTTCAAACAGATGTTCTTATGCATATTTGGAAAGCCACAGTGGTCAGGTGAAGTCCCCAGTGACAGGGAAAAGGGGAAAAACATCACTCGCATTTTTAAAAAGGGGGAGAAAGAAAGATCCAGGGAACTACAGACCAGTGAACCTCACCTTTGTGCATGTGAAGATCCTCCCAGAAGATATGCCAAGGGACATAAAAGACAAGGAGGCAATTTGAGGTAGCCAGCACGGTTTTACTGAGGGCAAGTCATACCTGACCAGTCTGGTGGCTTCCTGTGATGGAGTGATGGCAACAGTCTTTACTCAGAGGGTGGTGAGGCACTGGAACAAGTTGCCCAGAGAAGTAGTGGATACCCCATCCCTGGGAGTGTCCAAGGCCAGGATAGGGCTCTGAGCAACCTGGTCTAGTAAATAGCATCCCTGCCTATGACAGGGGGCTTGGAACTAGATGACCTTTAGGTCCCTTCCAAGCCAAACCATTCTCTGATTATGTGATTTTATGCACTACTTAAGTGAAATGTCTTGTGTAGTTGTGGTAGGGGTGAGAAAGTTTCTGTTGTACTGCACAAAATTGTGACACATTTATTCTTTCCCTACCTTAACAAAGGTGCATGATTCATTTAATAACTTAAGAAAGAAAATAGTTTTGCTTGGATTTCTTGTCCCTTGGAACTAGGAAGACAGCAGAACAGTGCTGACTGAGTACAATTCAGTTAATTTTATAAATATTTGTTCAGCAGCATTTGTCAAATTGCAGTAAATCAGATAGAAAAGCAGTCAAACTCTAAAAAGTCAAATGAAAGAGCAATGTAAAGGACAATGGTTGGATAAGGGGTGCATCCTTTCCCTCCTGTCTGTATCCCAGCAGCTATGGACTCTACAGGTTTTTTTTGCCAAAATTAGACAAATAGGTACCGTAAAAATGTGAAGTCTCCTGAAGGTCATAGGGAAATTATTTGGGTTTTGTTTGTTTTTTTTTTTCACAGGCTGGAGTTTCTCATTATGCACATTTCACAAGATTCCATGGGTTTTCTATGCTACAGCTCCCTCAAGTGGTAAAATAATTTTCCATATGGAATTGCAAATGGAAAAGGGAAGAACTCAGGCTTGCTATACTTGGGTTCCCAATGAACTTCAGCTAGAAAATACACTGCAGTATTACCACAGCATCAGTGATTTCTTATTTCTCCCTAGAAGAATGTGAAAAACATGTTTTCTACAGTTGTTTGACATAGTCATGTTGTGCATTGATTAGAAAAAGCAGAATTGGTGCTTGATTCAGACTTAATATGAAATGGTACACAGGGTTCCCAGTAGTAATGAGCTTTGCTTCATCCTTTGAATGGTAAAATCAACCATTTGATTACCTTATATATTCCTTATAAGTTCAGGAGTCTCTGTTTAATTTCTGATTGTATAAAACAATGGTCTGTCTCAACCTTGGTGATCAGTCCAGTCCTTCCTTGATTTATAGGGCAACAAATGCACAACTTTTTTTTTCAGTACACTTCCTTTTAATTTGGAAAGAGAGATGAAGCTTATACTCGAGTAGTTAGTGTAATATTTTAATAGTTAGTGTAATACTTCAGAAGTGTATATTGAAAGATCTTAAAATCTTTTGCAAACTAGGTACACACAACAAAGCCAGGGCCATTCCAAGGATATTTTCCCTGCAGAAATCTCTCTGGTGTCATTGATTTTTTACCTTTATTCAGTGGTTTCTCTGCTGGCTGGTTCTGCCATTTACCAGTGAATATCCCATTCCATTGCAATATTTAATTATGGATTTAGTTCTGTTTTTGTCATATTTTTGATTACTTACTTTTTCTGTTACTTTTACCTAGCTTTGGTTAGTAAGTTTGAAGGGAGTCATTCAGTCTCACCTCATATAAAGTTGTACATGTTGACGGAAGCATTCCCTTAGAAGTGACTGTTTTGACTTAAATGTGAACAGTCTGTTAGGTGGTTTAATTTCCAAAATTATTTAAAAAAATTGTTTGTAATTTGATGTCCATATTCTGTTTTCAGTTTGTTTACTTAACTCCTGCTGTAATATTTATGAACTTAAATGTAGTGCTGCATAAACATTGAAAAGTTCAATGCATGACTAAGAAGATTTAAAATTTCTAATCACAGAATATTCTGAATTGGAAGGGACCCACAAGGATCATCAAGTCCAACTCTTAAGTGAATGGCCCATGTGGGGATCAAACCTGCCACCTTGGTGCTATTAGCAATGTGTTCTAACCAACTGCACTAATCTCATAATTTCCTTAGTGTGAATGTCCTTAGGTAGAACCTTGCCACCCTGGTGGGCTTCTGAGGGTCAGGTGGATGCACCTTGCACCGTGAGCAAGGACCACTACCATGAAGCAGGTGATATCCATGGGCTCCTTGCACCATTTCTTACATACAGATCTTCACCCTGCCATGTTAGAGAGGAAGCTTTCTATGAAGCATAGTGCTCAGTGAAAGATCAAAATACTTCGCCTTTGTCACAGGGTAAAAGTATATGCATAAACAGAGCACTTTGTGTGTGGTAATTTCTTTGTAAGGCTGGTGGTCATAGAGAGCAACAGAGCGTGCACATTCCCCAGCTGTATCACTTGTCCCTCCTCTACCTCCGTCCTCAGGAGTTTTCATCATGGAAACAATGATCCTGCGAGAACCCTGCTTATGAGCTCTTTTGGACGTGTGCAGCTAGCCTTGCCTCTGTCAGGCAGAAGACTTTTTCTAGAGTAGAATCAGGAGGTATGTAATTTCAGACAAAACACTGATTTTGTGCATAAATTTAGAAGACTAACTGCAGAAAAGAGGAACACTTAATGTTAACACACCATCCATTACCGCGTTCTACATTTAATTTTCCTTTTCAGCAAGCAGAAGAATAACATTAGTAATATCAACATATTTTTGTGTGTAAATTTACAATAACAATGCACTGAGCATTTTTTGGTCAAAGAGTTTGATGCAAAGGAATCAAAAGGAAATCTTATTCAAGCCATGAGACTTTGCATTCTGAAAACACCCTTTTGTTTTCCTTTACACATTGGAATATATGGGAGCATGCTTTAATAATGCTACAGCTGTAAGGAAATAGAGGGATGCATTTTTAACTTTTAAAAATTTTCAAAATTGATAAATGTCATAGTTTTGAAACTTTTGCAGGTGTCACTGTTTTTAGGCTTCCCTATCCTGATAATCCAACTGCAATATGAAGCCAGAGCTAGCAAGAGAAAGGCAGCAGTGGGGACATAATTTAGAAGTTTACTACTTTGAATTGTTTCTCTGATAACACCTATAAAGAGAAACTTTTTGGAAGAGATATAGCATAGCAAGTGAAAAGCAGAGGATCATGTAGGAACCAGGATGGTGTTTTGGGCTTAAGTTTCACTGATTTATGTCAGTTCACTTAGTTAAACTTGCTGCAGAGTAACCCCAAAACTTCAGTTTGCAGCTCCCAATAAAATGTGTTCACCTACTTGCTGTTCACTAATTGAAGAAGTCTGTAATATCAAGTTATGGTGACAAAAAAGTACTCCAAAGGCCTGAAAACTCTGACATCTCCGTTAGGTACTTGAAAAACTCATTTAGGTCAGTAATTTTTGGTCAGATGCCACGTCCTCATTAGCTGGTTAATTTTATTCTTTTGAAGTAACAAAGGGTTGAGGAAAAAGTGTGAAATGAAAAAATCAAAAATCACAAGTATCTCATCTGTCTGCTGTAGAAGTTAAAATTTTGACTCAAACTATGTGACTGTGCAAATTCTCTTAAACTTTCTAACTTTATATGTTTTCTGGGTCATTCATAATGCACTTACCAGTGATTCCATTGCATAGGCTACAACATACAGTGGCAAAACCAAATAAATTTGTGGAAACATAGCTATGATACACCTTGCTCCCTATTCCAAGTTAGTCTTCTAATGCCAAATCCTATGTATTTGAATTTATCTAAAGGATTTCTTCTGACTTGCAGATTTCACTGAAACAAAACCACAGATAGCCAAACATTGCTGCATTTGTTATAAGAATTTGTGGAAAAAAAATTTAGCTTAATGTATATTAATAGGAATGACTAATTTAAAAAACCAAAATCAAAATTAAAACTAAACATGCAGTCCCTAAAAACAGCAGCTAAAAAAAAGCACCTCACAATGTGAAGGGTTTGGACTCTCTTTGATTTTTCTGTTATTCTGTGTCATTGACACCTTGCACTGAGTTCATTTGTAGTCACTTGCCTACCCCAGCAGAAGTCCCTCTGGGCTCTCCTGTCTGACAGTATTTTTCTGGAATGAGTTAGACTAGCCTTCCCATTTGCATTTTTCCAGGACCTGGGCTCCTCTGCATTTTGCATTTGCTTCACTAATTCTTCTGTACAATTTCAAGAAAATGGTGGCAAAACCAGTGATATATACAAATAAAATAGTGTAAAATAACATAAAATGAAAGAGAAGACCTTTTGTGAATATACAGAAGATGAATTAATGTCATAAATGCAGTAAATGTGATGATTTTTTGGCTTTCAGGTTTAAAAATGTCTGATCAGAAAAATATTGTACACAGAACCCGTTGTATTGAAAAACTGCTGTCTGAGAACAATTTGCAAGATATTGAGGATCATCTTAAAGAACTTGAAGATGTTGATATGACTGTAGAATATCTTCAGGGGACAGAAGTTGCCAAGGCTGTATACAGAGTACTCAAGAGCTGCCCTTCAGGAGGGTTGAAAAAGAAAGCGAAGCAGTTATTATCAAGGTGGAAAGCACTTTACAAGAATAACTGTGTTCAGTCAATGCAAGTTAAAAAGTCCATTTCTGTGTATGTGAAAGAGGAAATTGAGCATTGCAGTGTGGCTCCTAGAGAGCAGTTGCTGTCAGAAGGACCATGTCAGCAGGAGGCATTAGGTGGTACTAGTTCCACCATTTTGGTCCCATCACAAACTGTTAAAAATCTGATATGTAACAATGCAGAAGGCAGTATGAATCAGCTTTCTTCTGTTGAGGAGCAACACACTGTTAATGAAGATTCTAAATCTGTTGATAATGAAGCGAGTCTGCAGCAGGACCCGATGAGAGCTCTTAGGTGCAAATCTATTGATCTTCTATGTAAAGCTTTGATTGGTTCTGCCAAAGATGAAGAAGAAACTGTTAAATGGTTAGAGTTATCCAAAGAAATTGAAAACCGTATTTTTGCTCTTCATGCTAAAAATGACAAAAAATATAAAAATTGCATCAGAAGTAAAATCTCTAACCTGAAGAATCCTAAAAATTGCCACTTGAAACATAACCTTTTTACAGGGACTTTGAGCCCAAAGGCTTTTGCTGAGATGACAGTGATGGAAATGGCCAGTGATGAACTGAAACAGCTCAGGGCTCTGTACACCAAATCGTCTGTTCAGGAACATCAGCTTCCACAAGTTATTAATGGCACACAGACAAACAAAATAAAGTGTAGGCGCTGTGAAAAATTTGATTGCACCGTCACTATGATTGCCAGAGGAACTCTCTTTCTTCCCGGTTGGGTGCAAAACACAAATCCCGATGAACAAATGTTGACTTACGTTATTTGTAATGAATGTGGAGAGCAGTGGTATCACAGCAGATGGATTTGTTTGTAACACTATCCCTCCCTAATAAATGGTTTGGAAACATCGATATGAGAAGGTGCCTCTGTTGAAACTTATAACTTTAAATTCTATATTGATACTATGTAGATGCTGTCACTACAAAGTACAAAATCAGTTTTAAAAAATTGCTAATGTATTTTTGAAGATGGCTTCAATAAATCTATGTGTTTTTAAGTAATGTAAATATGTAAGAAAATAAAAGAATAAAGGAAAAAATTGTGACATGGTGTCGTGGTTTTAGCTAGCTCTCATAAGCCAAGTGAAGAATTTTCTCCTTTCCCCCCTGGTTATCAAGATAAGCACTTCAGAATACAAAAGACCTAGCCTCATGGCTGATGACCGGACATTAGTTTCCTAGGAAACAAGGCAGATAAGGACTTACACTTTACTTTTTTCTCTTGCCTCCTGGGCAACGAAGTGTGAGGAGTTGGGGGGAGGCTACGGTGTGGCTGGGGCTGGGACGGCAGGACACGTTGTCTTTGGAGAAGCTCCCGGCTGTCTCTTTTTGCCCTGAGCCATTGCCAGCTGCAGGGTTTTTTTGCCTGAGGTGGATTCTAATTAGTCGGAGATTGTGTTTTCTTCCATTGGGAGAACTTTCTGTTTCATTGCTGTTTTTTTTTTCCTTCCCCCCCCCCCCATTCCCTCTCTCCTTTCCCAGTGTGAGAAGGGAAGGGGAACCGAGTTTTTTTGGGTTTTGGTTTATTGGGGTTTTTTTTTGTTTTTTTTTTCCTCCCTCTGACATACCTGGAGAGTATTGTTTGTTGTTTTTTTTCCCCCCATCCCACAGGGCAGACTAGGGATCCCACAGCGCCGCCTGGTGACGGGCACTGGACATTACAAGTTCTGCTCCTCCAGTGATCCAACAGAGCCACCTGGTGACTACAATAGGACACTACAAGTCCTGCACCTCCAGTGACCCAACAGCGCCACCTGGTGAATGGTACAGGACATTACAAATTTTGCATCTCCAGTGACCTGACGGCGCCCCCTGCTGACTGTGGTTGGAACTGCACCAAAGGGTGCAAAAAAAAAAAAATTGAACTATTCAATTTTCCTTTTGCCAGTTTATCGGTTTTGTTCTTGAAGGGGATTATTTGGTGGGTATAGGAGTATTGCTTGGTTGTTTTACTTGTTTTTTTTCCTTTCCTGTGTTCTTGTTAATACACACATATCTTTTAATAAAGGGCTGTTATTTTCCCTTTTCCATAATTTGTTTTCCTTCAGTCGGAGCCTCTTAATTTCGGATTTATAATTGCTTAGAGAGGGAAGTTTGGGTCTTTTTCTCCTAATCCATCCTCAGCAAAAGACCCTTGTCTCATCTAAACTGGGACACATGGTTACGCTATATCTGAGAGTAAAATTATTCACTAGGAAATCCATTAAAAATATTCCAAGTGCTGCATTTTTTTTCTCAAGGGGCTGAGTATTTGGATATTTTGTTACCTTCAGCAGGAGTTCTTTCACAGAACCTAAGTTTCATTTACACTAAACAAACTGTTTCCAAAACTGCAGTTCACATACTTGCCTGCATTGCAGAATGTTCAGCATGGGTTCATTCCTTAATTAAATCACTTTTTGCAAGTAAGTGTTAAATTGTTAAGTTGGTTGGAGAGCTAATTTCTAACAGGGAAAAAAGAAACAAAAAATACAATGTAAAAGGGGGAGAAAACAGCTAGCAAATGAAAACAAGAATGGCATCCTGCTTTAGCTTTTTATAGCTACTGGAAAGAAAACAGGACTTGTGATAGTCTGTCAGTATGCAGTCCAGATTTACAGTATAAGATGATGTGTCCTGCAACCGTTAAGAAATTAATGCAGGATTTAGCGAATGGTTTATTTCAGAAGATTATGTAAATATATTATTGACTTTATCCTTGTTATAGAGGCATGAAATTAATAGGCATTAATTACTTTCTGAGTGGATATTGTCACTTGAATTGGGGCATCTGTCCTGAACTAAGAAAATTAATGTTTTTATATTGTGCATTCTGCTTAAGCAGAAACAGCGAATAGAAGGAAATCTAACAGCTACTGTTTTTATACATATTTTTGTTCCAGAGTCAACAGGATGTTCACTGATTGTATACTATAAGCATTTATTTGTCAAAAAAAAAAACAAACCCAACATTTTCTCATTCTTCTCACTTAAGTAATAGCCCTGTATCTCTTACAAATGCACAACAAGCATTTTTCAGTTCAAGGCTAAACATCAGCATCAGCAGAGCAGAAAAACCTGGTGAGTATTTGCTGGAGGAGTTGAGGTCAGTTCCTGCTCCCGTCTGGCTCTGACACAGCTGGGGCACTGCCCTGGAGCTCTCCAGCCACGTGACCTGTCAGAGAAACGAGTTAGGGACATGAGGTGAGAAAATAGCTGTTGGGGAACTAAAAGCCAGCCAGGACTAAGAGACAGGGCTTTTATCTGTATATGGGGGAAATGGTGTGCAACCTGTTATTAAGAAGAGACACTTAAATTATTTTCTACAAAAAAAAGAAGAAGAAAAATCTTTCCATTCAGTGGAGTATTAACAGTTAACTTTCAATGGTGTGATCTACTGTGGTATTACTAAAGATTTTTATCATATGAAAATGTGTGTTCTAGGGGAATTGCACTGATGTAAAATACATATTAAAGCTTTACACCAGACCCCTGGTGTTCAGCTGTGTAACCAATCAGTTAATATCTGCCCTTCCCAGCCCTTACCCGTGTGCTGGAATTGCTGGTTACAAGTAGTCCTGCTTGTTTAAGTGGGAGTACTACTGTGTAAAGTATTATTTTTAGCTTTCAATGAAACTAGAGGAAGGCAAACTTATGTGTGACTGGTTCACAGTAAGCACAGTGTCGTTGTGTGCAGTAATTTTGAAGGTCATGGTCCTGTTGAGGAGAGCTGTACGGCAGTACTGTGCTGTGTCAGAACACCGCGTAACAGAAGACTATTTTAGCTGTGAATAACAGACACTTATAAATAATTTCTGCCTGCAGTTGGTTTTGAAGCCATTCCAGTAACGTAGAGCTCATCCAAGTTTTATCTTGCCAAAGAGAAATGTTACAAGGCATGGACAGTGTTTTTGACAGAATATATTTCAAGGGTAAAATTTATAGCTGTAATAGTGACTACATTTGTGACATAATATGTAACATAATTTTCTTTTGAACTGCTCACCCTAATTGTGTAGTGCTAAGCTATAACTATGATCCATATTTACTGAGCATGTAAACAGCAAGTATGCAAACAGCAGGTATCCCAAAGCTTTCAGATCCCTAAGCAAGCCTGCCTCACTGTGATCTGAGTGAGCCATGCCAGCAGCAGCAAGAGGGTCATTTGGTTTTGGCCTTTCACATCTTGATCTTATCTTTTAAGATGTGGGAATAATAAAATCCAGTTACTAGCAACTTCAGTTGCAGATTATGGTATAGAAACTACAAATAGTCATCAGTTGGATTATAACCATGCCCCTTTAAAACTGGTCCCTTAACTTTATTCTGTTACAAGCTGAGAACAGTCAGAACTCTTAGGGAAAGTACTTGTACCCTTGCAGTTGTAAACTCAGCATTTTAAATTAGTTTTATGTGGTAATACATTGTGAGCAGGCATTTTTCCATTGTTTTCCTTCCCAACGACAATTGAAGCAAGTCCAGTTAAAACTAGACATCAAAAGATGAGAATATGTTTGATAAATTTTGTGAAATCCAGTAATCATAAAAAGAATTTCTGTTCCTGTTGAAATTGACAGAGCCCTTAACCTTTACTCAGGAGTTACCTAGTCTAAGCTGCTGGCTGCTGGTTCAAAACACACAGACGGTTTTTAGTATTACCTAAAAGCCAGGCAAAAAATATGCTTCCACTTCCTCAGATGGTAGTCTGGGACAAGGAGGACACCTGGGAGTACTGGCAGAAAAGAGTAGAAGGTACTGGGGGACAGGGAGAGTGAACTGCACTGTATTAAGTATGCTGAGGACACAAATCTCTAGGAAATGAGGCTTTGTTGTTCCAGGGTTGGTGAAAAAAACCGATCTAGGTTTGGTTTCACTTTATGCTTAGTTCATGCTGATAAACATGCTGCCGCAACTTCACATGTCACAGTTAGTGAAACTGTATACAAAGTCATAAATTATTGTATTACTTTCTTGATCATCTTATGGTTTTGGTTATTTTTACCTCACAGAGGTCTTTACCAATTTGGCCATTTTTCCATCTGTATTTGTACCTGATGCTTCTTTCTTGAAATGTTTAGTAGAAGCCAAATGTCATGTGTGGCAGCATGTACCGCTATATATGGGAATAGTCTACAGACGTGAAGTGCCAAGTATGAGAGATGGTCATTCAAGTGAATCACTGCTCTTATTTAAGTAGGTGTGGTCATAGTTTCACTAAGCAAAGTACTACTCCAGGCCACAGTTTGTCAACAGGTTATATTGTCCCTACCCGGATTGTGTAACTGTGCAGGCTTAAAATATTTGGCTGGATAAGATTGTATGCTTTGTCTCAAAATGTCTGTAAGAAGTCAGCTTGCAGCTACACAGTGTACATACCATCAGGAGTGTGTAGATCACTGGAGTACAGGGAGTATAGGGTCCAGAAACAAGGATAAAAGAAAATTGAGATTCTTTTATTTTGTTGAAGTTGCCGTATTTCAATTTGTTCCAGGTGGTTAAAAGATCTCTTAACTGTTTAAAGCATAGACAATTAGTTTTGATAGGATGTTTAGTATGTCCATGGTGCTATTCCAAAAAGGAGTGTGACATAAGAGGTGATCCACAAAAACATAGGACAAATGTATGTTGAATAAGGCTAAAGTCTGTATTTGTTTTCACTGGGTTTTCTAGCGATGTTGGAAATTCAGCTGCTTTTTGGATCCTGTGATTTAACAGTAGCAGTAAGATCTTAAACATAAATTGCACTCAAAGATCAAGGAGCCTGTAGCTGCAGAACTTGTGATACATATCTTGAGAAGATGAGAGCTAAATTAACAATGAATTTCACACAATTTTGAATGTAAAAACAAAGATACTGTTCTAAGAAGTGCTCTATAATTGGAATCAATCTTGCTTTCTTAACACCAGTGATGAAACTCCCTCTGGTTCTTAGAGATCTACAGTGAGATCCATTTAATTCTGTTCTGTCGAGCACCTTTTCCATCTCCCTCATAACCCTCTTACTATACACTTTTTAGGGAGATACTCAGCTGCCATTTGTTGTTTATGACTCTTGCTTCCTTTCAAATCCAAAAAGAAATTTATGCTCTTTATTTTTTTTTAAATGGGTTCCTTTTCTGTCTGCTGTGCTATGTACATTTGCTACTGAAGCCAAGAACTGCAACTCTTTAAACAACAAAAAAAACCAGGTCTTTTTTTCTGGAGAAAAGGAAAGTTACCTGGTAACAGGCTGTGGTTAAGGAGCAAATATGTTGAATTACAGTCCTTCAGAGACTCTTCACAGTGTAAATGGCCAATTCACTGACTGCCTGAAAGATAAGGAAAGAAACAAGAGCACTTTGATAATTTCTTGGATTGCTTGAGGGCTGGCCTGCTGCATTCTGGTATGAACAGAGCCATAAAGGCAGATGACTTCATATCCCCTTATTTTGTACTGCTGAATTCATCCCAAGAGGTGACAAAGTCATGTTTTATTGAGGCCATGTCATCACTTGCCAGGATGGGAGAAAGTCTCCTTGCCAACTACAGATGGTAAAAAGCATTCACAAGCTCTTTTATATAAGAGCTTTGCTGATACAGAACTTCCCCATACTCGCACAGAAAAAATTGCCCTTTATTTGCCGTTGGGATGTTTTTTGTGCCCTTGGCTATGGTGTGACATAACAACATGGCTTCATGAATAGACCTCTCTAAAATCCTCAAGGTGCAAAGTCAGCTTTCAGAGGAAGGTGCACATGAGGGGAGCAGCAAGGGCAGGTTGCTGCACAGGAGGAGGTGAGCCAGGAGTGGAGGGAGGGTGGCGAGCACAGAGGGACAGTGACTTTGGTAAAATGGTCACTGTCCCACAGCACCCAAACAAGAAGAGCAGGGCAGGTCTGTTGACAATAATATGCCAAAACTCCACTGAGAACCAGGCAGGTCTGGGGAGGAGTTTGTGGTGTTGCATGAGTGTTGGGGCACAAGGTGGGGTTCAGGAACGGGGCCACCAGGCTTGTTCAGTGACTGAGTCAAAATGTGGCTTTTGCTGGCATCAGGACCCTGAAGCAGCTGCCCCCACCAGCACTGCCCCAGCCCTGCTCACCTCCAATGGAATGGTCAGGGAGCAGCCTCGGGCAGGGGGAGACTGCACAGCACCACCATTGGGACCCTATGTTGTCTGCAGGATTTAAGATGGGAATGATTTTGCTGCACACATTTCAAACCACATCCTAGCTGGGCATTTTTTTGTACCTAACCTCAGAACTGGCAGATATACTTGGTGTACCCAGCCCTATCAGTGGCATTATTTGTTCTACGATTTTTGATTGTTCTATAGCAACTATTGGTTTTGTTACGTACATGAATAACAGTAACAGGGTGGACATGAGGGAAAAGGGCCTTCAGCTCCTGATCCTTCAAGCACTCATGGGTGTGTTTTAACCATGAGTGTGTATTAGCCATGAGTGTAACCCTGTGATACTCCATTATGCCTATAAAATCATAACTATAATAGCCATGGTTACACCATGGTTCTTTTCTATTTTGATTTATATTCCCATGGAAAAGAAATAAAAATACATCTTACCTGAGAAATTATTTTGTTTTCTAACTAGAACTTGAAAAAAATGTAATCCCTGGACAAGCTGAAGAATGTGAACCTCATAGGATCAATATGGGTAAGTGCAAGGTGCTGGACTTGGGTCAGGGCAGCTCCTGGTGTCAATACAGGCTGTGAAAAGAATGTACAGAGAGCAGCCCTGACAAGAAAGACTTGGGGTTTCTGGTGGATGGGGTTGGACACGACCCGTTGCCCTTGCAATCCAGAAAGAATCAAAAGCAGCATGACCAGCAGGTGAGGTGATTCTGCCCCTCTGCTCTGGTCTCATGAGCCCCCACCTGCAGTGCTGCATCCAGCTCTGGAGACTCCAGCACAGGAAGGACATTGACCTGTTGGAGCAAGTCCAGAGGAGGGATCCCAAGGTGATTAGAGAGCTGGAGCACCTCTCCTATGAGGACAGTATGAGACAGCTGCGGTGGTTCAGCCTGGAGAAGTTTCCATGGAGACCCCACTGCAGCCTTCCAGGACCTAAAAGGGGTTTATAAGAAAGGTGGGGACAGACATTTTAGCAGGGCCTCTTGCAGTAGGACAAGAGGTAGCAGTTTTAAACTAAAGGAGCCTAGATCCAGCTGGACAGACTGACTATATGCAAACTAGGAATATGATTCTTACAATGAGGGTGGGGAAACACTGGAACAAGTTGCCCAGAGGGTAGGTGCCCTATTCCTGGAAACATTCAAGGTCAGACTGGATGGGGCTCTGAGAAACCTGACCTAGTTGAAGATGTCCCTGCTCACTGCAGGGGGATTGGACCCTTAAAAGGTCCCTTCAAACCCAAAATGTGCTTCTAAATTTCCTTAAATATATCCAAGTGTCTGAAAACCAATGTTGTCTCAAAACAAAAACATGGTAGCTTCACCCCACAAGGCATTAAGTGCAAAATAGAGCAATTATTTTCTCCACTTCCAAATGAAGAATTTTTTTCTCTTTAAATCACAAAATAATGCCCTAGATGATCAGAACTTTCATGTCTTAGAATTATCATAATTTAAAGAGTCCATTTTTCTGCCTCTCCAGCATTTACTTGTATTTTACTTTAGCATTGGATGAAAGCAGATCCTGGGAATAAAGTGTTTGAAAATTTTCAAAGTCCAGCTTTGTTAAATAGGAATGGATCTCGTGTCATCATATTTGCCTCTAGCATGGACTGCCTTTTCATAATCCTGCTCCTGTCAATAGGCGACATCTCTTTTTGATGGTACTGAGATCTTGTTTTCCACTCCTTGGGCCGTTTTGTACGTCTGATGGAAAACAAAACGACTCTGCCAAGTGGCAATTCCAGTCTGATTGCATCTCCCTTATGATCGGAAGCATGTGATGACTGTTTGAGCTAATGGGTGTACTTATGCCTGTCACCACCTATTTCTCTTGATGATGTGAGAACCTCTTTAATTTCTGCTCTTTTCATTTTAATTATATTTTACCCTATCCTCGTGGTGAGTTGTAAGAGCACAGAAAAGACCATCACCAGCTTCTTTAGCCTTTTTTCCCTGTGATCTTGTTTAAACAGTCAAGTCGTTGTTATTCTGAATTATTATAGGGGAAAAAAGTGCCTGGCTACTCTTTTTAAATAGTGTGCTTTGTATGTCGATTAATTCCTTCATTGACACAAGTATAGTTTTCAACATTTCTGCTTATAAAGTGAAGCTGCCTTACAATTGTGAGTTTGCTTGCCTGGGGTCCTTAATGCAGAACACAGTGGGACTACTGCCTTTAATAAATAACTCTGAATGGTTTTAGGCATTTTAGGGTTTCATGATTCAGAGTGTTCTGGAGCAAGTAAGTGTTACGTGTTTCCAGCAGAACGGTGGGCCGCTCTCAGGCATCACACGATAGTGTTCTATGAGAGGTATGGCCCTCGACAGGCCTGGGCGTGCTGTGTGCTGGCTGTGGGCACAGCCATAGCCATTCTCACTGCCCACTGCCCATTCTCATAGCCATTCCCATTCCCATTGCCCCTTCTCATAGCCATTCCCATTCCCATTGCCCGTTCCCATTCCCATTGCCCATTCCCCCTCCCGTTGTCCCTCCCGGCCTGAGCAGCCGCCTCAAGCGGGGGCGGGGTCTCTGTGCCGGGGGCGGGGCCGTGCGCGCGCGGCGCGGATCACGTGGTGCCGGCACCGCCCCTGCCCGGCCCGCCATGTTCCCTGCTCGCCCAGCGCCCGGCAGTGGCGCAGCCCGGGACCGGGAGCGGGGCCGGGAGCGGGGCCGGGAGCGGCGGCAGGAGCACCCACAGCCCCTTCCCGCGGGCAGGGATCGGCCTCCCCAGCGCGCCCGGGAACGGCGGCAGTCCCCTTCCCGCGGTCTGGAGCCCAGTGAGCTTGCGTTCTTTTCCTTCCTCTCGCCGCCGCGGTTCCTGCTCGCTCCCCCGGTGCTGTCCGGGCGCTCCCCGTGGCTCCCTGGCGCTCCTGTGGAGCGGGAGGGCAGCCCCGGCCAGGGCAGCGGTGGGAGAGGGCCCCGGGCGCTCCCCGGGGCCGGTGCGGGTGGCGGGGAATGTGGCGTGATCCGGGATCCCGTGACCCGGGACAGGCGGTGGCTCCTCTGGGACGCGGCCCCTGCCAGGCGGTTCCCGGCCGGCTCCGGCCCGGCGGCGCTTCCTCAGCACTGACAAAGATCTCTGATCCGTCAGGGTGAAGCTCCGTTTCGTACCTGTGTCCTCAGCACGTTTCAGATGGGAAAAAGAAGAAATATTAGAGCTCCCTTGATCGCCTTTTCTCGTTGCTGTGTGCTTGGAATGGGCTGCCCAGGGGTCGGTGGGGTCAGCGGCCCTGGAGGTGTTTAAGGAAGGACTGGACGTGGCACTGAGTGGTGTGCCATGGTCTATTTGAGGTGGTGGTGTGGTGTTCGGTCATAGACTGGATGATCTGGAGGTGTTTTCCAATCTAATCGATTCTGTGATTCTGTGCTGAAGAGGGACAGAAGTGCTCAGGGCACCCTTGGGTTTCAGTTCTTTTTTGAACCAGAGGCTCGATCCAGCCCCTCTGCGGGGCCCGGGGAGTTTCCAGTGGTGGCAGGTGGCTGTGTGGGCTCAGGTGTGGGGATAACTGGGGAGGGTAGGAATAGGAAATAGGGGTAGGGCAGGATTGGCGAGTCGCTTACGTCTGGGTGGTTAATGGGCAGTGCGAGTGATTCCTTGTCGCATCTAACTTGTGCAAAACAATTGAGTGGATAACAGAAAAGTGCAAAAAAACTAGTTCTAAGAACCTCAATGAGTGGCCTTTATAGCAAGATTACATATAATGAACTACGTAGAGACCACTTAATTTTTATTAACTTGGGTGAGATAGGCAGGTAGGGAATTTCTTGGCTAAATTTTCGTCAGGAATTAAAACACTTGTCTGCAGTTAGCTGTTATGCAGCCTCCTGTCCTACATGTTGTTTTCCTTCTTGCCCACAATAATTTACAGCTATACTAAATAAGCATGTGGGTTTTATTTGTCTTTACTTTTAAACTGTTGTGCAACACTGAAGTTGTCAGTGCTTGCTGTTTTTAGAGCAAGGGTTGTTTTGCGTGGCTGGGGGTTTTTGGTGTGTGTGGTTTGGGTTTTTTTTTTTCCTTTATGATTTTTTTTTCTATTTTTCCATGACATTATAGTAGCTTATAAGGTAACAAGCTGTAATGGCAGACTGGAGGGAGAGCTGTTTCTCAGACGTACCCAAAATACTTTTATTTCCAGAGAAACCTAACCAAAGGATGGTACAGCTGTAGTTGTGTTTCATACCAACATCAAATTTATAATGGACTCTTAGTTTCCTCTGTCTTCTTTCAGGTTGCATGAAGCTCTGTTCACTGTCTTAATTTTAGTAAAGCCTTTTCTGTAAAGTTAAAAAGCGACAGACAGTGTGTATTAAAAAAACCCCAAAGCTCTAGCAGTCCTTGTTTTGCTTTTGAGTGCTCAAACAAACCATCCATTTCCTTGAGTTAAAAATATGTGCAGAGGGTCAAATAAGATATTTAGATTTCAAGCTTTGTTTTATTTTGTGTCAATTTAGTAATAAATCATGAGAAACAGATTTTTCAGCTCCTTAGGATTGGAATTTTACATAAACATTTCACAATGAAGAAAACCTTCCCAAAAAAAAGGCTTGTAAGAAGTCCTTAGGGTTGGTTTGTTGGTGTGTTTGTTTTGGTTTTTTTTTTGGTTTTTTTTTTTTTTTTTTTTTTAATAGTAATGTTCATTCTCCGTGGTGTTTTGTTTTTGGTTTCATTCTCTACAGAGCAGACAGTATGTTGGCCTGGTACAGCGTAACCCACTTAATGCCTTAGGGATGGGCTTTCGTCACATAGTTAAACTGAGAAGAATATGAATGTACAATGTAGCCTGACCAATAGAGGCTGCTATTACTAAGATTCCCTGAAGGAAACGGGAAACCAATGCAAGAGAGAAAGATGAGCACATGAGCAGAAATAATTGTTGGATAAGTTATTGAAAGAGTGGAAGCAGTAACAGAGGAGTAGGTTGCAAGGAGAATGTCAAATAGCTGATGCATTGTTAGAAATGTTGGACCAAGAGCAGCAGCACCCGAAGGGTGTTTTGAAATTGGCTGCAAGTAATAGAATATTTAAGTTGGAAGATACTTAACTGTGAGCTGCTGAGAAATGTCAGCTCTGATTAAATCCCAATAAATAATAGTTTGCTCATTCTACTTGAATCTGGGGAATGAGCTGAGAAATGAAGCCAGGTCTCTGCAAGATTAAACTGGCAGAGGTGTGTATTTCTCCTGACAAGTTTTGCTGATTGACTTTGTGGCTCGATAGAAGTTAGAATAAAAGAAGTGATTCTGGCAGTAGGTACTGGGATGATTTCCTGATCCAAGGGTTATAGAGACTTGAGGATTCCTCCCCTTGGCTGCTGCTTCGTTCATAGTCCTGAGTCATGCCAGGTAACTGTTTGAACTAGAGTCCTGAACTACATAGGAGTTAAAAACAAGCTCATAAAGATACCCCTAAATAGAACTTTTTTGGTATCCAAAAGAGTGGCAACAGCTGTATATCAGTTCAGTTTGGGTTGGGTTCATATTAGAAATTACAAATAAATTCTAGTGATATTCTGGTGTTAGATAAAGCATGTCTAGGCTGCTTAAAATAGAGGCAATTTTCAGATAACCTGCCAGCAAATTCATCTATCTGAAAGAAAACACAGACTATCTTCATAGGAAGGAAGACTTGCAAGGAGATTAGGACTTTGATAGGTGGAGCTGCATGATTGAAGGGCTTCCAGGCTTCCGGAGAACTAGGCAGCTGACAAGTGGCTGTCAGTAAAGGGGTGTTCCTGATCCACAGCTATTACATCGTTGCCCCGTGGAGGGGAGGGTCAGCTTGGAGGCTGACTAATGTTTGTGCTTGTAACACATTCAAAAGTACAAAGCCTGTAGCATCTTGACTTCATATCTGGATGTTTTCCTTTGAATTGAAAAATCTTTCAAGGTCAAACACACCTCTTATGCATTAAAAAAACATTCTTGTGCCACTAAATTGGCCAGGGTGTAAACCACTAAATACAAGAGCAAGGTCTGGCTAAGGGGAGAAAAGTGAGAAAATTTGTTTCTGTCCTTTCTTTTCAGATTTTTGGAAACTTGCAGATCTGCTATAAGCAACAAGTTTAGAGATGTAAAATCTCCACAAATAGTAAGTGTTGAAAACTAGATAGTTTTGGATTCTGTCCCTTGTGCTGCAACTCTGATAGTTCTTGGGACTTCTTTTCAGATATTTTACAGAGAAGCAATTAATTACTAATGAGATTGTGAATTTATATTTTTATTGAAAGGCAAATGTTTTTGTCAGTCAAAATACTTGTTGTGTGCCTTTTTAAACTATTAATATCTGATGCCAGTGGTTAACAAAATAAGGTGGCTTAGCAAATAAAACTGTGAATAAGCTTCAAAGCTGAAATGGATGTGCTGTAAATGTGTAAATTTGAGGAAAGGAAGTTATGAAATAGGGTCAGTGTTTGCTGACATAATTTATATAGAACTGCTAATTCTGCTTGTTGGTAACTTCAGCGTTTTTTTCTCAAATCAAAGATGTCCCCTTTTTTTCAATAATTCTTGGTTGAAGGCATATTAGGTTGTAATTAAGCCTGATTAGTTAGAAAACATTTGAGTCTGTCTTACCTTGGATTCTGTATCTTCTGACAGCTCCAGTTAAAGGCCAGTGTACTGCATATCTTCAAGAAAACCTTTGGGTCTAGTCTTGCTTTTGTACAGCAGATGGTTGGTTCATCAGTGACCGCTGAATTAAAATGGTGATTGAAATAAATTTTGTTGCCTGTTTCCAAGAAAGTAGATACAAGTGGAAAAACAATAGTCTGGAAATTAGAGGTGTCCTTTACATCTGTTTCCTCAAGAATGCTGAGGGAAGTCAGTGGTGCTATTTCAACAGATCCAGTTTTTGGTGTCTTATTAAAATAAGGGGAGTGGAGGTGAGATATCAGTTCCGAGATATCAGTTCCTATGCGTGTTTTTCTGTTTCACTGGATTTTTTCATGGTGTGCTGCGGTGGCTGGTATCTGTGTGGTGAAAGTGAAATTATAAATAGGTCCAATTGACTAGGTTTGCTTAATAGTTTATGTGGGGTTGTAGCTTGCTGACAACATAGATATAATGCAGTTACTGTGTTGGGAAACACTTTTTCCATAGAGAAAACTTAAATTCATCATTTGTCTTCAGCCTTCAGTACTCTGGTGTGAGCAGATCCTCCTTAATCTATGAAATTATTTTTGTAGTTAAAAAAGACGAATTCTTAGACTAAGACATAAGACAGTCTAGATGGATAGACTGGACAAGGCAGTGGTGTTTCACTAAGCTTTGAGGGACTGAGAATCAAAGATTTTGTAATGCAAACTGTTTTTTCTGAGGTTGCTTAGCATGTCATCTTTAGTCTTGACAGCAAATATTTGAACTGATAATGGAAATGTTTGACTTGCAATTCATTTGACTGTTTAAAAGGGACATCCTGAAAGGTACAATAATTTACTTTTTGTATTATGGCATATGATCATGTTAGAAGTTATATTTAGTAGAAAAAGTTCCCTGTTTTTAACAGGAATACTGAAGTCAGTGATTTAAGTGCTTGAGTCCTTCTAAGTTGGTGGAAGCAGTTCAGAAATATTATCAAAATGAACCTGAGTGGGGATGCTTTTTATTTATTTGCTCTGACTTTCTTTTAATATTGATAGATGAACATGAGGGAAAATTCTTCTTGTTACAGACTCCTCTGTGTAGTAGGTTGAGACTACTTTTACTTTAAATAATTTGTGCAGCTCAGTAAGAAATAACTGGAACAAATAGTTACCTGTAATTCTGTCTTGCAGTTTCTGATGCACAATCAGGTGCACATTAGGAATTAAGCTTTTGTTTTGTTTTCAGATGCTGAATGACGATTTAAACTGAACAATTAAGGTAATAAATCTTCAGAAACATGGTATCAGATGTTGACCATCCCTTCCAAAAACTTTCAAAAAGCACATTATGCTGATAAGTTCAAAGTATATAATAGGAGAAATAACATTAATTCTGCAAGTGTCTTAAATATTTTATCATTATTTGTTCAATTGAAAAACAGTTACAAAAATTGAGCTCTTTAAAAATCTTATCTAAAGATGTGTAAGCAGAAAAAAAATGCAGCAGTCTACTGTGCTAGAAACTACCACTCTGGTTCAGCAGATACTCTAAATCACTGAGGCTACATATGGGTCCCTTACATAGTAATAAAACTGCAATTATATAAAGACTTTGCTGCTTCCAAACAAAAATACTTCTTAATGCTTGTAACATGCTTCTTTCCTGCTTTCAGGTCCAGTGTGTAAGCATTTATAAATTACTGAATATATATTCCATTATTTTGTATTAAAAACTTGACAAAAACTTAAAAGCTAGCCTAGCATGTTGTGGAAACTGAATGTTTTGAAAAGCAAGGTATCCTGCAATATCTGGTAGAGATACTTAGTTTCAGTTAGTCCTGGGAAGACTGTTTCTGTAGCCTTGGTGTGAAAAGAACAGTTTGGTTTTAGTTGAAAAAACACTTTTAATAATTTGTGGTTGGTGAGTAATTGTCTGCCCAGTAAAACTAATTTGATGGTCATCAGTCTCTTACACCTCTCTGTAATGGCCCACATAGATGAAATTGTGCAAAATAACTTTTGCAGGTTCTGGATGCGTGGAAGTACTAGATACTGTTAACACTTTCCTTACTTGAATTTTAACCGCCATTGTTTAAAATGCAGAAGCTAAAGAAACAAGTGCATAGTACCAGTCAGAACTACTTAAGCCAGTTATTTATTCACATTGTGTCTTCTTGAGAACTTCTGATTTCTGTAGGACAGAAAAAAATAAATTGTAACTTGTACCCTACACTGGATTGGAAGAACAGAAGAACATTCAGTACCCTCTGTTCTCATGAAAGCATTATTTATTAAGAAGCAGCTCCTATCTAATGGTGTAGCTTAGATAACTTATTTGTTAACCAACAGTAGAAATTAGGGAGATAAATGAATACACTGGACCATTTTCAAGACTTAAGCGTGAATCTGTAACTCTTATGCAAGTAGTCCAGTGACTCTGCTAAGGCATTTCACATACATTAAAATGTATGTGTTCATACCCTGAGCCATAGCAGTTATCCCATAGCTCTCTGAAGGGTGAATGAACAGTCTACTTGTTGCTTCTAAGCAGTTTTAACATTGTGATACAAATCTGTACAAAATTAATGATTTATAAATAATATTGTTAACTACACAGTATGAATGAATTAAATTACTTGCTCTGAACAGATTTTTAATGGAAGCAGCCAGGTCCTTATATTTTGAAATTTGTGTTGAGGCTTCAAAGTATTCCCTCAGTCTCACTGTAGGTTGTGTCTAGCAAAAAACCGTTCAAAGATGGAAAGTCACTGATAAAAAAAATTCCTGAAATTTCTCAGTCCCAGTGTAGGGACTTGATTGTAAGGCGGCACAGAGTCATATGACTCTCATGCCAGCTTGTCAGGTATTAATTCTACAGTCATACTCTGTGGGTGATGTATATGCCAGTAACACTAATTACAACTAGCAAGACCACATTCCTTCCTTCAAAGAAAGAGACAGACTAGGCAACTTATGACCCATTTCCATATTAAATAGGTGCTATTTTCAGAGAAGCCTGTTTGGGCTGAATACTTTGAGCTCTTTTACTATCAGGCAGGTTTAGGAACACCAGTTCTCCTTGTACAGAAACTTAAGTTTGGGCTCATTCAAATGAAACTTTAGCCCCAAGCAATTAAAACACCATTTTACAATATTAGATAAACACTGTGGCAGTGATGGCAAAGGTTGGGCTGCTACAAAGCACTAATGAGCAAAGTACTTTAATGCTAGAGGTTTTGTGTTTTTTTTAAATTTATCTTTTAAGTCTGACAGTGTGCTGGCAGCCAGACTATTCACCAGCACTTCCAGACTTTTTGACAGTTTTACTATGGGAAGTTGACACCTACTAACTGAACTGTCAGTGTAGACTTGGCCTCAGTAATCTGGCATCTTGAGTACCATTGAAGTAGCAACAGTGAATTTGCTTTTGTAGTTGTAATAGTGTTCCATTCATCAATGCTGTTGTGCAAGGAGTAAACTATAAAATATTGAATGTTTGTCTGCTGATACCTAGTCACGTGACTTAAAATAAACTTACAGCATTTGCATTTGTTCTATAGATAACTGTGTTCCCAGTGAGTTAGTTTAGATTAACTTTGCTAATGAAATGCAGCACTGAAGTTATTAGTTCAAGGCATGTGCTCTATAAAGTTCTCTCACTCTGCTTTTTTTTTCATGGATCTTTTCCAGTGAACATAAATTAATCATTGCACTTGTTGAATGTGATGTGATACCCCTTCTGCACAAAGGGGAGGTGATTTGAAGAGTTTGGGGCTTTTAAGTGTTTTAAGTGACAGACCAGTAATTCATGCAGTGTACTGTTTAGACTGCCATACAGAGTGCAGTCTGTGTAAGAGGCATCTCTTATACACGCTGTTTTTGAGAGGGTATTCTTAGTGGAGTATCTAGACTTTACCCATTTAGTGTATCGTGCTTTTGTACATGAAACTTGATGTTGGTGGACTTTAACATGTTCTAGATATTTCTGTGTGCAAAATTTGCTGCTCACAACTTTTGTTTTTAATGATTTTCTTAATCTTTACAGGTCTAGGAAATCAGGAGGATCTCTTCCTCTAACAATGGCAGCAAAATCATCACTCCTTAAAGTAATATTGCTGGGAGATGGTGGAGTTGGAAAGAGTTCGCTGATGAACAGATATGTCACCAACAAATTTGATGCACAGTTGTTTCATACAATAGGTGTGGAATTCTTAAATAAAGAGTTGGAAGTCGATGGACATTTTGTTACAATGCAGATATGGGACACAGCAGGTCAGGAACGATTTAGGAGCTTGCGGACTCCTTTCTATAGAGGTTCTGACTGTTGCCTGCTAACCTTCAGCGTGGATGACTCTCAAAGCTTCCAAAACTTAAGCAACTGGAAGAAGGAATTCATTTACTATGCAGACGTCAAGGAGCCTGAAAGCTTCCCTTTTGTGATACTGGGTAACAAAGTTGATATTGATGAAAGGCAAGTGTCTACAGAAGAAGCCCAAGACTGGTGCAGGAATAATGGCAACCATCCCTATTTTGAAACCAGTGCAAAAGATGCCACTAATGTTGCAGCAGCCTTTGAAGAAGCTGTTAGAAGAGTTCTAGCCTCTGAAGATAGATCAGATCACTTTATTCAAACAGATACAGTAAACCTTCATCGGAAACCGAAACCCAGTTCATCTTGTTGTTGACTTAAATTTCTTTTTGCCAAATTACTGTTGACTAGCTTGCTCTATAAATTAATTGGGAAGGTGTAGTAGATAAAATAACAAGTGGGTTTCACTCTAATATTAAAATTGTAATATTCTGCTGCTTTCATGGGGGAGGAAAAAAAATCTCCATTCATGAGTGACCTGTTACTGAATTAGTGACACTTTCTGTTTAGGAAGATGTCAAGTAAAAACATAATATAAGAATGTAATTTGCCAACTTTACTCAAATGATAAATACTTTGAATATAATTAAAACTTGAAAGTTCTGGAAGCACTACTTTGGAGAAACTGTTCTGGAATTCAGGCACAAAGATACTTTTATATGTGTATATTTTTATGAAATCAGCATTCCACTTTTGTTTCATTAGACATCAGATTCTTAACAATGCTAGATATTAAACTTCAGTCTCACTACATTCCTTTTGCTGTGAGTGGTACTTCATCTCTAAAGTGTTTAATATAAGTTAACATAAATTACCTCCAGGTCTTCTAATTGCCTAATGTTGCTGTAATTTGTGTAGGTTTTTAAGTAGGAAATAAATTTCCTACAGATTCAGTGTTCATTTTCTTTTCATTTACTCTTCTAATGCTGCACTAATTTTTCCAGCAGTTTAATTCAAAATACTGATGATTTTTAAAGCTAATGTGTCTGCCTTAAGTCCATTCTGGCATTTCTGATTAATAAGGTGAAAAATCTGAGTAACTTAAGTATAAACATTTTTCGAAAAAGAAATGCTTTATTCAGTCAGCTTTAACAGCACTTGAAAGGATCCACATTATGACATTTTTTAGGAAAATTTTTAGTGTACAGCCTTAATGTTCCAAACCTCTTGTTCCTATTAACCTGAGCTATGAATGTGTTGACCAGTAATAACCTGCACTGTGAAACTAAGGATTGGCAATATGTAGAGAACTCAGGAAGCTTACAGTGGATTTTGACAGCGTTCAGTGTAATACAAGTATATAACTATAGATAGTGTTTGAGCTGAATTTGATCCTTATTTAAATTGCTATTTTAGGATATGGACTTGTACATTTAAGATAATATCTTTTTTATTATTGAACTCATAATGACGAACAGGAGCAAATTCTGTATTTAATGAAGTCTTTTTTGCAGTCATGCAGACAAAACCACAGAAAATGTATTTGAGGCTTTCAGTTGCAGTTTGTGATAGAATACTTCTGTGAGAAATTGTTCAATATTGGCCCTCAGAGTAACCACTGTCCTTGCAGTAGCAAAACTGATAGTGCACTGTTGCTTCTATCTGGAATTGACTGCTAAGAGGCACACATGTACACATGTTGTGGACTGAAAAAGGAAGTCTGAGGCCTGTAGGACAGGCCATGTTATTCATTACACAACTGCTTTCTGTACAGCAACTTTTTTGTTCCAATAGAAAAGCCTTTCTTGAGAGTATGATACCAGCAAGCATTTTCTCTTGAAGTATCTGATCAGTCTGTACCAGGTGTACTTATTTGGAAGTAAAGCTTGCAAAAACAAACCCTCCTTGTCACTCTTAGTACACTTTTCTGAATGTATTGTATTCTTGATTGAACTTGTCCAGTGCAACTTTACTCTGTAGATCTGCTACTCCTGCTTAAAAGTGACATCATCTTACCTTTTGTGCATTTCTAAGGCTGATTCATTCTTGCAGTCCTGCATATACAGCAACAGAACTGTGTTTTAAGCTTCAGTCACTGAGCAGCTAAATACAGGTTGAACTGCTACTTCTGTTATGTTTAATTTCTAGTCAATGAATGATCTGTGAAGAAAATCGTAGCTAAATGGCTCCTAATCTTAGTATGAGAGAACAAAAAGCTTTAGAAATGAAGGTTGTTTGCATTAGGGGCCACTAAGCCAGTGACATGAAATTGTTGTACAACTACTACCTTACTACTAAACGCTTCCTTTAACATTCATTTTAGCAGAGCTTAAGGTTGAAACAAAATAGGAGCTGAAGATACTGTGACTAGAGTATATGACTGTAGATATCCTTAATTTTTTCCTTTTAGCAATTTTATTTGAATGATGAGAACCACTGTGGTCTTTCTTGTGCCCAGGCATCCATCTGTGTCTTCCCATCTGTCCCCTTTCCACGTAACATCATGGTTACCAAGCCTCCATCTGAGAATTAGGCTTAATAAAGTTAAATAAAACATCATCCCATAGAAGTGTATTACTTATGCCCTGGGAGCTGTTTTACCACAACAGTACACTAATCAAAAGTGGCTGTAGTAATTATAGGAACTACATTGAGGTCAGGAATTGGTCTCACAGGGAGACTACTGACAAGCAGTTCTACATACCAAAAAAAAAAAAAAAAAAAAGCTTAATAACAACCATTCATTTCTGTACTTTGTAAAAGCTCAGTATTGTTCCATTTGGGTGTAAGGTAGGCATTTGTGGCTTATGTTTCAATTCACTGTTTTGTTTCAAGTGCTGATGTACCTCAAATATTAGGGGGTCCTGTTAGCAGTTATTTAGAGTTCTGTAGAGTGACACAACATACTGCATAACACGTATGCAAAGTTCCAGATGTCCTTGAAAATGAGGAGCAAAAAATAGTGTTGTGGCGGATTGGTGGGACTGCTGAAAGCTATGCTTGTTAGAACAGACAGCAGAATGGGAAGGGGAAGAAGAAACTAGCCAGGGCAGCTGAGAGCTCATGTCACAGCAAACTGTATTAGTGCTTAGCATGAGACTGCTGCCAGAACCAGGCTGCTTCCTTCAATGGCCTCTCTGTACCTTGAACAGATCTTCCTTTAAGTTATATGACAGGTTACCTAAACAGTAATAGAACCTTGTAAAAAGCATAAACAGGTGTTCCTCCATGCACAGAAAACTTGGAGCTACCTGGCAAAGGCCTTAGAGAGTTCTGTCACAAGACAATGCTCCTCGACCGCAAACTCTATAATGATAAATGTAGAGTTAGAACATAATTCTACCGTTCCTGTGGTCAGTAATGGTCTGTTTTCATAAAGCCTAGATTGACCTGAGACTGCATTTCCCATCTACAATTCCTATATTCAGAAGAGGGAAAGATGTATTGGGGCACCATTTGACTAACTGCCTTCAGAGATCAGGCAAGGAAAAAAGTACTTTCATTTTACTTCATGTCCTACTGCAGCAACGAATAAAGTTATTAAAAAATGCACAGTTTCTGTAAGTGATGGAAACTGTTAGTACTAATCCTCCACCCCTGCCAAGCCCTTTTTTACTGCTATGTATGTGATTATTTAACTTAAGTACCTCCTCAGTGGATCTTAACTGTTAATATTTTTACAACCAGCTGGAAGAATGTTTCTAACCTACTGGGGAGGAGGCAGAAAACAACAGCTGCTCCTTGTCATATGGCAAGAATGCTTTACCTCAAGTGTGCTTCTGTTGCTTTCATTTATATAGAAAAAAATAAAAATCAGTTGACTTATATAAAATTACATGGTTTACCAAAATGCCCTGTGTATGAAATAACATTGCAAAGACAAGTGTTCCCATCTTCATCTGCCACCCCACCAGGTAATGTTACCACGGTTGTCTAGTTTTCTTCTAAAGCACTTCAGGTATACTCAACACACATACATACTGCATAATTCCATGTTTTATTTAAGGTAAATATTTCAATCTTTGTATCATGTTCTTTTTTTTCTCGTGGTATATTTTACAGTGACAGTGTAGCAGTAAGTGTAGAAATAATGACTGACTGTACATATAGCACATACACGTGGTCCCTTTAATTATACAGACTATGCAAAATGTACTTCTTAGAACACCATGTCACTTCCTTTGGAAATTACTTTTCAGACATTTAAAAAAAAAGTGCAAGAAGATAGCTTACACAGGTTTGCTGCAAAAAGGAACAGAATACCCAAAGGATTGTAAACCTAAACAAAATATTAGGTACATATATGGCATATTAAAAATTACTGGTTTGGAATGATGGTAGGTTTTGCAAAAGGGTCCCTAACACGTTTTACAATGGAATAGGAGCCAGACGGGCCAAATAATGCCTTTCTGAAACCTCAACAAATGGAGTTTCATGGTTCAGAGATCCTACTCTAAATACATTTGCAAAAAGAAAGTTTCCAGCACTTGAAAAGTAATGGAAAGAAGTGGGTTTAAACATGTAAATTTAGTTTAGGGGTTTTGTGTGTGAATTATAATTAATGTTAGGGCAGACATGGCTGTTCTGGTCTACTTCCTTTCATTGATGCAATACTGCAGCTAAACATGTACTGCACTACACATATGGTGAATTTGAAATTATAAGCTTTTAAACTTTTAAGTTTTTTTCTCAAAGCTTCTCGAAATACTGGAGACAGCTTTTCTATCTATCCTCTTATTTTTATTGAGCACTTTATATACACACAATTACACATTAATAAATAGATCTGATTTACTATCACAAAGTGTGAAGTTAGTCTGGTTAGTTTGCAGAGTAAGTTTTCTAGTGAAGGAATGCAAGTAGCAAAGTTCATAACAAAATTAACCACTTAGGCCAAACAGTCAAGAATTCCCATTTACTCATACTAAATCAGATGGCTGGAGACATCTTTTGCATTTAGATCTGATTTCCTCCCACCCTGTGTAAGAGGCTTACACTTTGCATATGTATTGACACCCAAATGTCTCAGTTTGTACCTGCGCAGCCTCTAACATTTTAAAACTTCTTCATACGACATAAAAGCTCCTTCAGCACCCAATTTGTCAGTCTTCAGAAGATGAATATCAAACATGCAGGGAACTAACCAGAAGAGTAACAGTTCAAAAAGTCAGGAATGTATGGAAAAAACACTCACTCAGCAAATTTATTTATTCAGCTTAAAAGATGTTTCTTCCCAAGGAACTGGACTTTCCTTTCAAAGGCAGTAGATCGAATAGGGGAATTGAGTTCATAAAATGGATTCATTGCAAACTGGGGAAAGAAGAAAAACTTATCAATAAGCACAAATCCAGCCCTGGAAAATGTCACTTCAGGTGAAATCTACTACTAGCTTTTGGCCTATTTTGTGCCACTAAGAGCACAGAACTCCTAAACAGTCCCTTCTTTCCAGGCCCTTGCATTCTCCCCATGTACGTGCAGAGCTATCCCCTAGCACCAGCTCCTCAGAACAAATCCATCACAACACCAGCTGAAATTTCTCTTGGAAATTAGCATCATTTGAGTGCCTGCAGGAGACTGAGATAATGATGCTTCCCATGACACTTTGCCATTATCCCATCTAGTGGAAATGACGCTGGGATGTGAGAACAGGGCTACGTGTTCTGAGAGTGAAGCACTGCCACCAGGCTCTGTAGAACAGTCCTTTCCTTTTATTATCACTATTAATGACACAACACTGCCACAAAATGCATCAAGAGAAGTTGCCTCCCAACTTCTCTGTTGCCCAGAGAAGCTGTGGATGCCCCATCCCTAGAACCGTTCAAGGTCAGGTTGGTGGGGCTTTGAGCAACCTGTCTTGTGGAAGGTATCCCTGCCCATGGCAGGGGGTTGGAATGAGATGATTTTTTAAGGTCTCTTTCAACCCAAACCATTCTACTCCATGAAAAAGCACTAGACTATAATGAAGAGTAAATTCTGAAAGAGCACAGTTTATAACAATTTAGAAAAATCTATTCAGTTTAATGCAAAACAAAGCATGTTGTGTCACATATTATTACCAACTCTGGCTGATGTGGACAGGTGCTTCTCCACTTACACAGGCCCCCATGAGAAAACATGCTAAAACACGTGTGCCTGACCATGTACAGTAGAACACGCTTAAAAGTACTGCAGCAAGACCATAAGAAATGGGTTCTTACCTTTATGTACAACTCATATACATCATTAAAGAAGTTCTTAATTCCATCTTCTAGCCTTACATCATGAAGCATTATAAATCTCATATGTACAGCAATTAAGGAAAACAGAACTTTCAAGAAGAGATATGTAACATACCCTGAGATAAGCATTTACACCTAATTCTGCTTAATACACTTAATATGTTTAGCTGTACATGAAACAGCAGTGACTCACAGGAGGAAACATTTAAAGAAGTAACTGAAGCAGTGACACTTAAAAAGCATTACCTTTAAATTTTAAAATTCCCCTATTTGAAAATAATCACCACTCTATTCAAGGTTGTTCTTTCTAAAGCTATATTTCTGAATGTGGATGATGCTCTCTGAACCTTTACCATAAACCCCAAAGTTAAAATTACATTCAATGTTACTTGCTATGTATAACAAATGTTCCTCCACAAACACTTTTAGGACTACCTGTACATAAGATCAAGCCTTGATGCTGCATTTTTATGACTGGTGTGATTGACATGAAGCGTGTTCATCCCCACCTCTCCTCTCTAGCACAATCAAGGGGTTGGAACAGAGAATCATATGAGCTTTGCTTAGACCCTCTCATACTTTTCCTCTACTCCATGTGAGTTCCACACTTCATTAGGATATTTCAGCTGCTCCAAAAGTAAAAATCCACCTTTCCAATTGTTCCCAGTTTGAAACAGCTGCTGTGCCTCCCAACACATTTCTTCCTGAAGCTGGTGACTCTCTCGAACAATAACAGCTAATAGCCAGAGAAAATCTGTTCATTTTACGTCATTCTGGGAAAAAGCTTTTCCTATAGAAATATAAGGGTAGAGAATAGGGAAGGATATGTCCAGCTGTGACAAAAGCAGAAACAAACCATTCATTAAACTTGTCCACGGTCTTCAAATACATGTTGTTAGAAAGCCACATGTTCTCATCCACTAGGTCAAGAGCAGCATGGGCAATGAACTGGTTGAGATGACGATGATCATCCTAATGTATTCCCAGAAGACAGAGGATTAGTAATTCAGTGAAAGGAGTGAAATATAAACAATAATTTGCTCAAGTTGCTAAACAACTCATGCTCAAGTTACATAAAGTTACATATACCCTGCTTTTCTGCCACGTGTGCCATCCTGTAATTAAATTAAACAAATATATATTGTCACGATTCAAGGGAGAAAAAAGATCATAATAATATCACAAAAACACTGGTCATCACAAAACCAGTCTTGAGAGCAGAAAAACCAAGAAAGCCTGTATTTATCACTCAGGAATGAATTCAAGCATGAATTCTTTTGTTTACCAGTAGGTAAACTCCCACTGCTAAATCATTCCACAAGAGAGTCCTGGTATGTACTTTTCTCTTCCTTCCAGACACCTATTTGTGCTGACATTTACACCAGTGTAGCGGTTTTTGGACTGTAACGTTTCTGTTGGCAAATCTGGCAGAAACTGAACAATGTGTAAAATCTGGGGGATAGATGGGGAAAGCTGAAACATAGAGAGGACAGGTATACTGATAATATCACCAAAAGATTCTGTTCCTTTCATGTTATTTACCTAGAAACAGGATTGTTTTATTGTTCTGGGGGTCTTCTTTTTCCTAAAACCTAGTGCAGAAAAACATCCTGCAACTAGTATTAATGCTTAGTAGTGCTTACAGAAGTAAATTGCATCTCTTCCTATAACAAACATCAATGGCCTTCATAAAAGTGATCAGTGTTTGGCCCTATCACTAAAAAGCTGTGTAGGCAAAGACCTAGAACACCAGAAGACATCTGCCAAGAAGAGATACAGAACAAAACTATACTGTAAGATTTATTAGACTGGAAAAATAAGTAGTTTTGCACTGTGTCTCATAATACAGGGATCCTGTTACTGCCATTCTCACCTCCCAGTTTTTCCCACAAATCAGGTATGGCTCAGTCCATTAACAGCTTTGCAAGTTCCACTAAGCGATACTGAGGAAGAGACTAGGTAGCAAAGTCAAAGGGGCAAAGCTTCTGCTGATTTACCACGCACATTATGCAAACCTCTTGCCTTAGGGTGCTGTGCATTGGCACTGAATTCACACTGCAGTGGCATGTCTCAGAAACAGCAGTAATAGTTGCTAAAACATATCAATGTCCGCTCATTCCCCTTCAGTGCACGTCAAGTTTAGGTTCTCTCTTAGGACCAAAATTAGTACTCCAAGCTCAGTCAGACAAGAGGGTTACCTGAGCCAAGTTATTTCCATTAGCAGAATGCAGAAAATTAATTTTTCCACAATCTGACACATCCTGACACTAAGTCTAGTCTGAGTAGCCTTATTTATGATCTTTTATGAGACACTAGCTCAAAATACAGATGATGCCATGCAGTTCAAATCTGTGACAGCACACACTTCCACTTTTGGATACACTCACAGATCCACGTACTTTTTTTTTGAAGTCTGTTTTTTCTTTGATGTAATATCACTACAGATAGATTTGTTCTTTTCCCACTGGAAACACTACTGATCAAGTAGTCTTACATTTCTCATGTTTTCAAAGTCTTTATTTATCAATACAAGTTTTAAGCTTGTCTTACTTAAAAGCAAGTAGGACTAGTGAAGATGATTAAAAAATATTTTATAGCATAAAAAATTGAGGAGCTTTCAAATTTATGTTCATTACTTTACCTTATTACTGTATATAGATGCCTTAAAAGTAAGTAGCATTAAATAATGAACAGCTATTATGAAACCTCTACACACTAAGAGAAATTACCAAAGCATAACTAGGATATATATTCTATAACACACAGCAGCAAATAGTTAAGGAAGATGTGTTTTATGAAGAACTAGTATGATCTGGTAAGGATTTTTAAGAGACTTGAGAACTCCAGAGTTCTACTCCCTATGACAAAGTTTCTGGTAAAAAAAACAACCAAACAGAAAACAGTAGATACATGCTGGTTGTGTTTCTAGTAATGTGCTGGTTGTATTTCTAATACACTGTAAAATTATAAAATAAAATGCACAGTAATTACATCATAGGAATGTTATAGGGGAAAAAACACACCTTAGACTCTACTTTTCCAGGAGGTAGAAATTCCATTTCAAATATGGGATTATCATGATGACCAACTATCACGAAGTAGAAACTTCCAGACATTCTTCAAAATAGTGCTCCTTACAAGAAAAAACAGACATGCTGATAAGTCTATACATAGTCTGTGTAGAAATTATCCTAAAAATTAGCCAACATGCTTCCTGTTCATATTTACCAGAGGCTGAAGAGAGATAAACACTCAGGTATGCACATCAAGAGGATGGACCCAGTAGTGGCCACTACCAGGACATGAGGCAACAGACAGAAGCTGATGCACAGGAAGTTCCACCCGAATATGAGGAAGAACTTCTTTACTGTGTGGGTGACTGTGCACGGAACAGATTGCCCAGAGAGGTTGTGGAGTCTCCCTCGCTGGACATATTCAAGAATTATACGAATGTAATCCTGTGCCACATGTTGTGGGATGACCCTGCCTGATCAGGGAGGCTGGACCAGACGACCCACTGTGATCACTTCCGACCTTCCCCGTTCTGTGATTCTGGGGGAAGGGGGGAAATGCCCTTAGAAAGCTGAACGTCTCCTGGAAGTGAACCTACTAACTAGTACCTACAAAGGCCTCCTGCACCGTTCACCGATGATTTATCCCCTGACAGCCCCCTCAGCCACCCAGGACGCGGCGATCCCACGCAGTAACGCGGGGCACCGCCTCCGAGGAACCTCCGAGGAACCTCCTCGCCCGTGTCTCCCCGGACCCTGCCCACGGGCAGCAGGAAGGGGAAGGGCCGCCGTCCCCCCTCGCACACAGCGGCCGTGGGGCAGTCCCGCGGCCCCATCCGCGGGCATTCCGCAGTTACCCGGTAGGTATGAGCCGTCCCGCCTCCCGCCCGGGGGAAGAACCGCAGGGTCCCGCCCGGCTCCGCCGCTCACCCCTCGCCGCGATGATCCGCCCCGCTGCCCGCGGCCGCCCGGAAGCGCCGCGCTCCGCCCGCCCCATCCGGCGCCTCCGTGACGGCACCGCGGCCTCCGGAGCTGCGCCCACACCGGCGCCCCAGCGCGGCCGTACCGGGGCGAACCCGGCGGTGCTTCCCGGCCCCGCTCCCCGGCGGTACTTCTCGGCCCCGCTCCCCGGCTCCGCTCTCTGGGCCTGGGCTCCCCGGCCCTGCTTCCCTGCCCCGCTCCTGGCTCCTCTCTCCGGCTCTGCTCCCCGGCCCCGGCGCCCTCCCTGTGGGTAGAGGGAAGCTGGGGCGGCGCTCGGCGTCTTGCTGGCCGTGGGTCGAGCTGGGAGTCAGTAATGCCCCTTTTTCTCCCCCCACGGTGTTGTAGGGCAGGATGGCTTCGGTTGAAAGGGAGGCGCTGTCCCAAGAGGAGCTCCGGAAAAGGCTGTATCAGACTTTTAAGAGCCGAGGCGTGCTGGACACACTTAAGGTGTGCTTTGTGTGCTACCCGTGATCCGCTGTACAGTGCTTAACATTGAGAGCAGTGAAAGCCCCGCCGAAACAAGTGTCTTCACTCTCTCCACTAATGTATTATTTTTTGTGTCACGGCTGCATACCTTCTGTTGAAAGCTTAAAACTCTGTTTCTGTCGTGATCTTTTAGTATGCCGTAAACAATTTGTATAACTATATAATGAAAATAATTATTTCTTCCTTTTGCAGGAGGGAGATTTTCTGATTTTAGGTCACTTTTTTTCTGTATTGTAACTCATAGAATGCAAATATATAATGAAAAAATGCCACTTAATTATTATTAATTATGTCTCTAGGCTTTTTTGATTAGTATCCTTTTGCTGTCCTACAAAATAATTGATATTAAAGATATTGAATTTTCTGTTTATTTTCTCATCTTCTTTTGTGATGGCAGCAGCTTCTTGATATGAAATTCAGAAGAGGACTAGTGAACGTTCCAAGTACACCTGCAATTGAGGCCACATCAGGCAGGCTTTAAGCCAGAGGGAAGGAGAACAGGAAAGCAGTGATTGGAAAATGAAGCTAGGGTAATAGGGTGGTGTTTGTGTGAGCTCTTGACTGAGAACAATATTTCTTTTCAGTCCTACATTTGATACATATTGAGGGAAAGTCAAAGATCACTGTATCCACCGTTAAGAGTGTTTTGAAGAAAGGCATGGTTTCCCAAGTGCACTTCCAGATTTTGCCAAAATTAGTCTGCTCCGTTCTGTTATGTGGGTTGCACAAGTAAAATGAGGCTCCCCCTGGATTTTGAAAAATGAAAACTCTCGTTGGGTAACATGTAAACTGAGAATACAGTGTTTTTTTTGTATCAGACACAGCTCCGAAACCAGCTAATCCATGAACTAATGCACCCAATTTTGAGTGGAGAACTTCAGCCACAGACAGTTCCAAGCAATGACAGTTCACTTTTGATCACAGCTTCCAACAGTCTGGTGGCAGATCATCTAGAGAGATGTGGCTACGAGTATTCACTTTCAGTTTTCTTTCCAGAAAGTGGATTGGAGAAGAAGAAGGTAAGTTCAGTAATTTACCTATTCCCTGATGTATAAGAGCTTTGCTTTCTGTGGGTTGTCATATTCCAACAATTGAAAAAAACGTTGTGATAGGGAAATACAAACGCAAGTACAGCTTCTGATGATCTCTGTAAAACATTTCATTATTCAGGGCCATTTTCATGAGTACTTTAAGCTGGCAATAACATAACGATGCTGTTCTGGAAAGAGTAGCCACAGTCTGGCTGTGTGGCACAGTGTTTGGGGAACTGATCCTGGTAAAAGCTTATTTGGCCGTTCAGTTCCCTGAAGCTGTGGTCATGGTTAGTTCAAGCTGTTCTAACTACAAAGTGTGGCTGAAAAGAGCAGTCCTTGCCTTTTCTTTCTTTCCTCTCTGTAAGTGTGTGATAGGGTGAAGTTGTTTCTAACTGAATATTAATTGCTTGGCCTGGTGAGTAGTTAGTTACCATTTGGGTTAGTGAGCTCATCTGACTTGTATGATAAATCAAGAAAAGAGGCAAGGAAAGTAGCGAGGGCGTGTATCTAGGGTGGAGAGGAAACAAAACTATCTCTTTTCAGGGCTTCAGCTGATCATAAAGCTACATACTGGCTGCTGCATGTCTTCAGTAAGGGAGATACCTAAATGTGGTACTAGAACAGCAACCTGTGAATGATTTTACAACACGATAAATAGATCTTACATGAATGGAAAACATTGTACAACTGTAAAGTGGAGCCTGTTAACATATTTGAAATTATTTTAAATTAATTAACCTTTTCTAACTGATCTTTCTTTTCCCTAAAGCTGTGGACTATGCAAGACCTTCTTCACTTAATGAGAATCAGCCCAAAATCCAGTTTTTACAAATCACTGGTAAAGTTATTTTGATTTTGAAAATAAGCTTAAATTACAGTGGTGATGAAAATAGACTGGCTAAAACTTCTTTTCTTTCTTACAGACTTCAGGAATCCAGAAGGAAAATAAAGGTATAAGATGTTTATATATGATGCAGACAAGGATAATTGTGTTAACTTCATTTTTGTTAAGATGTGAGCAATAAAAATTCAGATTTCTTGAGTGCATGATGGTATGGAATAATATAGATTCAGTTGGATTTTGAAGCTTGCAGTACACCAGGGTGATGAATGTTATATTTCAGGATTATCCAGCTCCTGTTTGTGGTGTGGATTAGGTGTTAACATTCGCATGCGAAATAAATGACTTGAACATTAGAAACATGAGAAAAATCTGTAATCAGGTATTAAATATAATACTCTTTGGAAGCTTTTCACACTGCCTTTGGCAAACTCAGATTTTGGGTTAGGTTTATAATACAGTATTAGCTTGCAGAATGTACTTCAAAAACTAGTTACAGGTTTAATTTACTTTCTATTGTTTTGAATAAGAAATAATTCTTATGTCTGCATGATGAAACCTAGCTATACTATATAACCTAAAGTAGTAGTAATTAAGTAGTCATAATTAAGTAGTAATAATCTTCACTCTCAACTGTCCTTGGGAGTGAAAGAGACAGAGACATGGATGGGAGGAAAAATTCCAAAAGGACAGCTTTTGTTGAATGAGATGGACTGGAGCATGCTTATAATGAACCCACAGTAGTTTACTTAAATACTTGTTCTTTCTATAAATCAAATAGGTTTTCTTGTACATTGAAAATTACTTTGTTAATTACAGGCTCAAATTCAGTTTTGTTATGAAATGAGAACTAACTGATCTATTGGATCTTGCCAGGTTTTCTTATGCAGATTTTAATTGGGCTTACAGAGCATCACCTAAATAAGGAAACTCATAACACAGAAACTCAGACAACCTCAGTGCCTCCTTATAGAGAATCTCTTGGTAAGTGTAGCCCGTGCAACCAAGTCTCCCCAAATACTTTCATATTGGTAAATGGTATGGATTTATGTATTGTATGAATGGTATGCTTTTATTACTTATTCAAATGTATAGCCTGAAGTAGTAATAAGTGAATGTCATGTCTATTAATGGAATTTCTGAGTTTTCTTTAAAAAAGGCAAAAGTCTTGTTAAGTTTTTTTCTTTTTTTTTGTTCACTCAGGTGTTTTCTTGGACATTTAACTATGACAGATGGACTGTTAATGTTATGTGTTGAAATATAATTGTAAAATGCATGCCTTAATTCTCCTTCTATGAGGGTTTCAGTGCAAGTTATGCATAAATTGGGAGTTCTTGAATTATAATATGAACGCTTTTGTTAATATATTATTATGTATGGTGGATATGTTGCCTTTTTTATAGCTGAGAAGCTTCAGCTGATTGATGAGCAGTTTGCAGACTCTTATCCCCAGCATCAGAAATACGAATCTTTAGAAGTAAAACTTCATGAATATAGAAAAGAAATAGAGAAGCAGCTTCAAGCAGAAATGCATCAAAAGGTATAATTCTGGTCTATGAATTTGAGGGAGACATTTGTTAATTTTGACTTTGTACTTTGCAAACTTTTAATACTTAAAGTAAATTGAAGGTAAAGATCTAATAGTTACAGCAAGCACAGAAGGTTAAGTTAATCCAATGTCAATTGTTACTTTGACAATATAATGTATATTTGCAATCCCCCTTTTTTTTCAAATGTACACAGAATGTTAAACTTTTTATTCTGATGTTGATTTGTAACAAACATTTACTTTGGTTGCTTTAATTTGGTAAATTTTATTTGCTCTTTGATTATTTTGTTTATGGATAAAGGTTTACTCTGCTTAGTAATTACTATTAATTACTAATATTATTAATTTTCCTTACCAGTTTTGATTTTGACTCTTGAATTTCAATATAATGTGAACAACTGAGAGGTGTGATTTGCTACTGTGTAACTTGGCAGATAGTTAATTTTTAGTACTGGTGAGAACTTGCATAGTATTTCAAAGCATTGCACGGAAACACTAAAGTCATAACAGACAGTGCTATTAATTATTTCTTTCATTTTGGGAATAAAATTAGAATTTTGTCATGTAATCCTATAATCCGTGTGTCTGAAAAATGTAGCAGAAAGAATATACTGCAATTCATTTAAATACATCTTTTTCTTTTCCATAAATTTCTGTCAAAATCAACAGTTTATTTAGATAGAAAAAATTAACTGTAGTTAATTTTAATAATTTTTTTCATTAGTTTCTGTCAAGATCAGTAGTTTATTGGGATATAAAAATGATAATCTAATAATCAGAATTCTTAGACACACTTTTAAATGCACTCAGCTGCATATAAGCTGTTTGAGGAAATCAGTGTAGTCATATTTATTCACCTAGACAAGTAGAAGGATACAGAGTTAAAACTGCTGATGTATTTTACCTTCATTTTTCATTTAGTCTTTATTTCCCAACTGTCACTATCTGTTTAGTATGTAAAACATGATAATTTCTGTATTGTTAAGCTTGTATCAGTTTAAGCAAACCAGTTGTAAGAAAGGAGATTGGAATCTTATCCAGGTATAAATCCCTTCTAAATTCAATTGATTTACTTGAATTCCTTAACAATGTGGGGTGAATTACTGTAAGAGGTTTCTAACCGACTTTGTTTATATACAAATGGTGCTGTACTGTCTCACTGTTTCTTTACTTTTTCATAAAATTTATGCCCACAGACCCGAATTCCTTGATTAAACATTGCAACTGTGCTTTTTCCGCTCTTTGATCTTTTCTCCAGTCTCACAGTTTTTCTGTCATTCTCTTTTTATTCTTTTGCTCATTTTTTCCTTACACTTTCTTGTCTTGTATGCTTGCTTTCCCTTACCATCCAAATTTTTATTGTAATTCTTTATCATCCTATTTGTTCTTGCATACATTGTACTTCACACACTGTATGGAGTCGTGTTCCCTACAGTTCTTCTTCTGTGCAGTTTCAAGATTCTTACATTCTTGTTTGTGTGCATTTATTTTTATTTTCAACTGTGCTTAGAAGTCAGTGAATCAGGACTGTAACCTGATTGTGGAATCACTCTTTATGTGGAGTTACATGTCTTGCATTTTTTATGCCAGTCCAGATGAACTTCTGTGGTTGCTGAGCAATGCAGGACAGGTCTGTTTCTACCATTTCTTGAATCACTAGTCAAAAGTGGTTCTTTGGGAAAGGAGCGAGAATAGAGACAGTGTTAGAAGAGGAATTAAAGCGTGTGACCATTCCTTAATTCCAAGCAGAATATCACTTCCACAGTGTGTTTTTCTTCATAGGTTTCTGGTTTGCTCTTGTCTAAAGCTAATAGTTTTGTGTAAGATGTGCTTTGGGATGCCAGATAAACACATGAAAACCATGTGAGATGTGCAAGTAGTATGTGCTGCTAAGATACTTTTATCACAGTAATTAATTTTTATCAAATTATCATCTCATAACTAGATTTTGGAGGTGAAATTTAGAATTGTCCTAGAGGGGATTGTCTTTGTCAATTCTAAAATGGCCCTGCTTAGCCCTCTCTTCCTCCTTTATGTAATAGCTGGAACATTTTAAAGAAGTTGAAATAGCAAAGATTAAAATGGAGGAGAAAGTGCAGACCCAGAAAGAAATCTCTGAACTGCGTCACGAGTTAGAGAAAACACATCAAGCAAAGTCTGAAGCCTTGATTTCTCGTGAAAAGAATGCTATTGAGAGGCTTCAAAAGCAACAAGAGGTAAAGTTCCAAGTATTTTTTCCTTAATCTATTACAAAATGATTCAGCGAGTTGGTGAGACTGTTCTTTTGTCTTTTGGAGATTTACCTTCAGATGTTACTTGGCTTATTAGGGAAAACTTTGAATTTACTTTTGTTCTCATAAATAGGGGAATGCATTTAGCAACTGCAAGAATGAGTACAGGTAAATATCTAAGTAGAGGTGGCTAGAAAAGGAACAGCTCTGGAAGCTGTCATTGAAGGATCTAAATGTAATAAATACTTTAAAAACTGTTTTAATAGTTTTGCTAAATTCAGATCACTGATTTTTTTCCCCATGGGAAGCTGGACATAGTTTTTAGTTAAACTTTAAGTTCTTTTAACTGCTCAGAAGGACTTGAACCTAAATGGAATACATAGCCTGTATGCTACAGGTAGACCATTTCTGTTTGTCTTTATATGTTGAATATTTTGAACAACCACTGTCTTTACTGTAAACTGGCGTCTCCATTTGTTTCTATGAACACTTTGTTTTCAAAAGCTCAACTCCTTTGGGCTGTTAACTCTTGGTGTTTTGCCAGGGCAGTAACTGTTGCTATAGCACACAATAATTTGTATGTAGTTCTCAATTGCTTATCTCAGTCTCTATTAACTCAGTCTTTGAGAGAATAGTTTGTTTGCTCTCCTGTTGCCTGTTTGCCTGGCTACCCCCCTGCTGTCTGCAGAAGACCTTCATATCCAAGTAATAGTTATCCACAAATGCTAACCATATTTTTGCTTTGTTGTGGTGGTTTTGTGGTTTTATGGTTTTGTTAGTGTCTTGGTTTTTTTTTTCCCTGAGAATATGTGGTATTGGTTAACAAAGCAGTCATACAGGTTTCTGTATAGATTTTTGTATTACTATATTATTAAACATTTTGTCACTATGCCATGAATTTATTTCATGGTTATGTCCTTAGAAGCTTACAAGAAAACCATCTATTTTATGCTATCAGTCTTCTTTTGTGGGTGTGAAATTAATTCAATAATTAAAAAACCTACATCAAATTACTAGATCAACATAGCTGTCAAGTATTGTGTATGAATATTTAATTTCTCTGTCAGCTTCTGAACTCACTGAGAACTGTATGTTTCATTTACCTGGGAATTCTTTTAACAGAGTTCAGGTATATTTACATTAAATGTGTCAGGTCATTTAACCCTTCTTTGTGATAACTTGAAAATTTGTCTTGAAAAACTGCTCAATTTTTTGTACCAGGAACAGTAGCTGAATCTTTCAGCACTGTCAAATGCACACAGCTTTCAAACTTGATATTAGCACCTGTATAGCAAAATCATAATTTTCTTCTTAGACATTTATTACTTCTTTGGAGAAAAATAATGTCTTTTGTGCTTATAGATGAGAAAAGCCATTTTTAGTAATAGAGGATAGATTACTTTTGGTATTAATATGTTCATCACTTGGAGAATCCTTTTTACAATTTGTTTGAGTTCTGTAAGTTAAACTGCAAAATCTGAAAGGCTGTTGGTTTACTCAGTTTCAGTTTTAAATCATGTATCATCGTGGGTTTTGGTATTTGTTTTTTCACTTAGGTTTTTGTGAAAACATACAAAGCTATTTTTTATTTTTAAAAGTCAGGTGTTTGAACATATTTATTCTGTAATTTTTCCTTTTACGTGAGTTTTGATCAGTACTGTTTCTTAAAGGAAAAGTGTTTACAGGTAGCCAATAGTGACTCCATTTAAAACATTTTTACTCAGAGTAAAAGTAGAAAGGGAATCCAAAAAGATACATACAATTGATTCTTGATGTTATTTCAAATTATTACTCTATAATTAATATTTATGTGAGTAAGATTGGTTTCAGAAGAAGATCCTTGTAAATTGAATATGTTAAACAGTGAATACATATAAAGTGTGGAGTAAAACTAAGGATAATATTTTGTGATTCAGATAGAAGCAAAGGAAGTGTATGCTCAGAGACAAAGTCTACTGAAAGATATCGAAGCCGTAAGGACCAGGGAGGCAGAGCTGAAGGAGAGGATGGAGGCATTTGAACTGTAAGTTACTGAAGGATGTATGTACAGTGCCAAATGATGCTGTTGTCCTTTTTGTGAAAAGTGTGCTTCAGGATGTTTCTGCTACTATGACATTGAAGTAGATTATATGTCCCAGCAGTTACATTTTACATTTTGAGCAGTATTTTATACTGTCTCTATTAGCAGGATACCCTACACAAAAGATGGGTTTGTTTTTTTTTCTATTCCACTTCATCCAACCAAAATGGTTCAGCATTGCTTCAGGGGCAAGGAACCAGATGTTTGCTTTGAAGTCCTTAAATTAAGAGAAAAAACAACCCCCAAACAAAGAACACAGTCTTTAACCCTAACACTCATGAGTCACATGATATTTTGTCTTGTTAACCCTATGTTTTGGGGTTGGGTTTTTTTATTTGTCCTTAATAAAATCAGTTTTCTTTAGGTAAATAAAAAAAATAACTAAACCATTTTTGGTCAAATTTTCAATACTACCTAATGTTTGTGAGCAAAATGATTATCCCACTTACCAAAACTTGGGGTTTTTTATCAACCCAGCAGAGGGTGCTGATAGAATAGCTTGCACAGCACTCTCTCCTCTGAAGTGTTTCTGGTGTGGGAAACTGAGCCAGGGTTAACCCAGAAGAGCTGCATAATTGATTAGTACTGGATTTAAATAGGGCAATTTAGTTTGTGTCACATCTCCTTGTTCTTAATGAACTACAATGACAGATTCTGATGATAATTTCAAATTGCTACAGTATTCCAAGTAAGCACATTACCCTTTGACATCTATAAATGTTGTTGTAGAAAAGAAAACAAAAAGTTTTGACTTTTTAACTGGCCATTATCTGTATAATTTTTGATATTTCAGCACTCAGAAACTTCAGGAAGAGAAAAATAAAGCTATTGATGATGCACTTCGGCGTCGGGAGGTTGCTGTGAAGAACATAGAGGAAACATACGACCAAAGGCTGAAGACAGAACTCTTAAAGTAAATTTTTCTTTCTTCTCTAGTAGGACATATGCTACTTCCTTAGAAAACAGAATAATAAATTGTATAAGATTTCTTTTGAAAAGCGTAACAAAGCAAGGACTTTGAAAATGTACACTTATGTTTTTGTTTTAGTCAGCTTGAATTCTTAACATTATTGCTTAGCTCTTTCCTAGTAAGGGAAAACATTCTGTCAGGTTCAGAAAAAACTTGCTATAGAAAAAAATTCTCTTGATTTTAGGTTATATTATTGTTGTAGTTTAAAGTCTGTATTGATATCTGGAAAAGAGAGGTGACATTAGTCATATTGTTTGAACACTGTTTCAAAGAATTTGCGTAGAAATGCTCTTTGGAAGCATAAGACAACACCACTTCTGACTGCTTTTGGGGTGTTGCAGTGTGTATGTCCTAACTTTGCTGTTGTACTTTCTTGAAGTGCCTTGGTCAGTTCAAGGGTTCCTTGGTGCTTCACTAGAGACATGTGCTCTTGGAATGTTTGTTGCTCATGTACCTGATGTCATGAACCAATCTCAGTTAGGCAGTTAAAATAAATGACTGATGTATAATTACTTTTTATTGCAAACCAGTGAACAGTATTATCTGGTTTTGTGTGTCTGTAAATTGCAGAGGAAGTGTGTAGAACGTAGGTTTTGGTAAAAATAATGCTTTAGAATTTGATGGTTTTGTTAGAGAACAGTGAAATGCAACTAATTGACTCACCTTGGTATCTTATCTTACCTAGTCTATAACAGCTATTTACAAATAGTGATTGTAAAGTCCTTTTGATTCGTGAGGAGAAGCAAAGTATTTTAAGGATAAACTGCTGCTCTCTAACTTAACAAACAAAATATTTTAAGATATGCTGCAAATGCTCAGAAAGATAAGATCCATGTCTTTGTCCCACATCCTTGATGAAAAGTATTAAAAACCTACTATTTATTGTACAGAAATAGTGATGCCTGCTAGAAAGTTAATCTTTTTTATTTTTGCAGTAAACATTAAGTGCCATATTTGGGAGAAGGATCTGAGTTGTCTGGGCCATTTGCAGAAATGCAGGAGGGTGGATATGGCAGTATCTGAAACCATTTATAATTATGTCCCAATCATGCAAAATGCTGAACTTTCTTAGCTTCTATAAATTCCAGTAAAATAGAATGGCACAGTTGGATGACTGCTGGGCTGTGGTTAGTGGTGTACCTGGGAAGTGCACAGTGTCTGACTGGTGGTCCATGACCAGCAGCAACCCCTAGGGCCAGTCTTGCATCCCACATTGTCCAACACCTTCATCTGGATGTTGACACAGGGTATCCTCAACAACTTTGAACGTGAGGCTTAATTAAGAGGAATGGTTTCCACAACAAATGGCGGAGTTCAAACTTTAAGCTTGCAGATGGTGCCAATGCAAATCTTAGGAATTTTAACAAGGAAAATGTAAAAGCTCCATGACTGGAGCAGAATAGCCCTATGAGGTAGTAGAAATGGAGAAAATTAATTGACTGAGGAGCTGCATTTCTGTAGAGGAGATGGATGAGTTACAGTGAATGCCAGGTTGATTATGAGCCAGCAGCATGCTCTAGCAAATGAGGCAAACAGCATGATGGTAAGATTAGCAGCAGCATGGCCATCAGACTCAGGGAACTTATTGGCTCCTTCAGGTATTGGGGAAGGCTGTTCTAGGAATACCATACCCAGGTTTTGGCTCACCAATTCAAAAAAACCATGAAGAAACTGGAGGGGGCCTAGTAAAGACCAGCAGGATAGTTATTGGACTCTCAAATGTGACCTATGAGTTCATATGGCAAGGGCTATAAATTGTGACTGGGAAGATTTAACTTGGACATAGGGAAAAGATTTTTAATGGGAGAGTAGTGCAGCATTGGCACAGATTATCCAGAGAGGTGGTGGAACATACGTCCTTTGAGGTTTTTCAAGACTTGGCTAGGAAGAGCCACAGATGACCTGCTGTAGAGTTGGCAGTTGTCTTGCTTTTTGAGCAGGTGGTTGAATGAGGTGATTGGCAGGGCCCTTTCCAACCATTTTGGTGGCTCTGCAATAATTAATTTTATCCATAAATAATAGTGTGATTATAGTGTAGTTTGGGAAAGACTGGAATTTACACAAATGCCTGTGCGTGTGTATACACACATACTTTGGGAATACATAATTCTTTTTGCTTCTAGATATGAGCTTGAATTAAAAGAAGAATACATAGCCAGAACCAATAAAGTTACTGAAGATGAGAAAAAAAATAAAGGTAACCATCTGTCTGAGATTGATAAAGTACCTGTTTGTCTCTAGAGCTTTTACTAACAAATATCAAACCACTGAACAGTCACGGTGTTTGGTAACAGTGGTATAAGTGACAGAAAAGCCATCACAACAGATTTTAAAAAGATGTAGCAGGATCCAGTGACAAGTCAGCAACTCCTTGCTGTTCAGAACACAATGGGAGCTGTAAGCTGCTGCTTTTCACAGAGACTGCAAGGCATTCCTGGTTTTCCAGTGTCTCATTTCCTTCTGAAGTCCTACTACTACCTAAACTCTTTACCTGAACTCTGGTACCATACCCTTGAATGGTTACATTTATTGTGCACAAGATGCTTAACTGGAGCTTGGGGAAGAGAGCTGGAACAGATAACATGTTTAGACTTTTAGGTACATGTGTAAGAAATGATATATCACACACATATGAATTTGGTTTACTTAATTCTAGAAGTGTATATACATATGTATATATATACAAACAGTGTGATTTACTTAATTTTGAAGGAAAGTGTATGACATTCAGTCATTTTTATGTTTTGAATTAAATCGAATGTTGCGCTCAGCAGCTTAAAACTGGTTTTTGCTGATACAGTTTTGTACTGTAATACTCTACCAATTTTAATTCAGCATTTGTAATTCCTGCAGAGAAAGCCATGCTTTTGCATGAAGAAGCCGTTGCTGTTAATTCAAAAAAGGAGGAACTCAAGCAAGCTGTATCACGCACGAAAGAGCTTGAGGTAATTGTAAATACGAATTTAAAGAAGCTGTATTCTAATTGGTGCAGTTAAGGTACATTAATAAAAAAGAAAATGTGAAATAAAAATAATTGTTAAGTAGTACAGAGGTTCATAAGCTTCTAAACTGTTCTTTATTTGCAGCTGGATTTGGAGTCAGTGAAGGCCCAGATGGTGTTGGCAAATAAACAGAATCAATTGTTGACAGAGAAACTGAAAGAGTTATCAGACTATCCTTTGCTAAAGGAGGAGAAATTGGAGCTCCAAGTGCAGAATAAACTACTTAGGCAACAGTTGGATGAGGCTCGCAGTGAGAACCAGCATCTCCGAGACAGTCAGTGTGAATGATTTAGTAATTTTCTTGTTTATCTTTCTCTACAATTACTTGTTTAGAAATAGATTTTCATTAAAATACTTTCTTTGTATTATGTTTACTGGTAGTTTGCATGAAACCCAAGCATAAAATAAACAGTCCTTGACATAAGTTTATTTTCTTTCATATGTCCGTATGGTAGAAATCCTGAATTAAGTGGTAGCTATAATATGAAGGATATTCCTTTCACCCTTTGAAAAAGCAGTGCAGTATTTCTAACCATGATGTTAGTATGGTTAATAATGGTAAAAGAACATGGTATTATTAAGTGCTTACCTAACTACAGTTATAAATACCAAGTACTTTTAATGTGCGTTTGAGATTACAGGGGAGTGGAGATGTATGACTACCCCACCAAAAATTTCAGTCCTTTGTAAAAGGAAGAAAAAAATCCCCAAGTAGTTTATTCAGGCAAAGCCTTGTTATGTTCATAAAAACAAATCAGCTTTATGTTTTCAAGGGGTATCATGTAGAAAAGTGCACGCTTGTCTGAGTGTCTAGTATTTCTCTTTCTGGGTAGAGCTGTCCCAGCCCTCGGCTGAGTACCTGGCCTGCCAAGTGGAGCTGAGGAGAGTGGAGCATTCTAGGAAGCTGGTGCTGGATGAATTTGAGAGTCGTAAGCAGATTTTGGAAAAGCAACTACAAAGTAAGGTAAATTATTATTTCTGAATTATTTGAACCCTTTCTTCTTCCTGTCTTCTTTTTCACGTTTGTCCATCTGGCTGTGCAGGCTGTTTGGCATGTAGTTAGGAGGATTGTTTGTACAGTGCTTATTTTTTGTAAACAGCTCTAAAGAAAACAAAACATGTACCACACCAAAAAAAACACCAAAAAATAAAACCAACCCAACATAACCAAAGCAAATCTTTCCAAGTCAACAAGTTGTCAGTACTGACTCTCAGTAGGATATTATGTGATAATGGTTTGACTGGACCTGAAAAACATTTAGAAAGCAAATATTCAGCCTGTTGAAATAATTCTTTTTTTTTTTTTAATTATGCTGTGTTTTGTTCTTCTCTTGATCTCCTATAGGTTGAGCGTTGTGCCCAGTTAGAGACCCAACTGTTAGAGTCCGAAGCTACTGTCAGAAAATTAAACATGCAGGTTGAAGAACTGAAACTGCAAGTGAAACAAACACAGGCAGGTTTGTATCTTAAACCACAGCAGTCCTTTAAGAAGGACAAGTGTAAGAATTTCCAGAAGCTTAAAAAAGCTGCAGTTGCATAAAACTAATATACCACTAGGGAGTAGATTTAAAGATTAAAATCAGAATATGTTTAAAAGCCCAGTTTAAAAAGCAAACTCATTCAAAGTTCCTTTCAGAAAAGAAACATACAGGAGGAAGGGAAAACATTCCTCCCTGAGCAGTTGCATATTTTTATTGTCTGTTTTTCCTCAGTGTGAAGACATTAATGTTTGTTGATAACATAAACAGCATTTTCCAGCAGGCAAGTTGTGTTTTAATGCATTTTGATTCTTGAATGTTCATAATAAAAATAATCAATTTGAAATTGTATTACATATCTCAGAAATTTAAGTGGGACTCATAAACAGACTTTGTCAAGGCTAATAACTTTTGCCTATCTTAACTTATCTTGTATGGGCATTAGAAACAGAGGCATTTGCATAAAGCAGTTCAGTCCACTGAAGAAATGTAGTTCTAAAGATGCCTATGTCATGCCTATGCCATTGCTAATGTCAAGTATTATAAGTAAAAGTTTTGGGATGCATATTTAATGTAAAAATATGGAATTAAATTCTGCAATGATTATACATTATATACAACATGTGTTGCATCATAATTCAGTATATGTAATATTTTATATTATTCAGTAGATCGATATGTACATTTTCATTTATGGTACAAGTACCATTTGGAATTGGAAATTTGTTTGTGTCAAAATAGCAAATAAATATTTTAATTGAATGACTGTAAGTACTGCAGGGACTTATTTACATCAGAGTTAACGAAGTCATTGAAGAACCATTTATGTAGAATAAAAACAAAGTTGTAATTTTGCTGGGAAAGAAACAGCCCTATAGATTGGTTTATGGGCTTGTTGTAGCATGCAAGTGCAAGCCAGAAAATAGACAACCCCAAAACTTTCAATTTAACTGACAATTATTGAGTACTTTAAAAAAAACCAACCCCACAGTATTTTCTGTGTGCCGTGTTGTTTTTCTCCAAAATATTTGTTCTAAATAGAAGTTAAATAGAAGTTAAGACTTGTGGCATGCCTTGTGTTCTTCAGCCTTTAAAAGCATGATTAGATATGAGGTATCCAAAGTGGTGATGTTTTCGTATTTCTTTAGTTAAACATAATTTCAATAATAACATTGTAGAGTATGTATTTAAGATAGTTTTACATGGAAGGATTCTATAATAAAAAATAGTAGTGATAATTTGCAGCTTTGTAGCCACATTAAAAATACATTTAATCAACCCATTAAATTCTCAAAATACAAGCCAATTCCATGTTAAAATAATTTTGATGAAAATTGAATTTAAATGCCATGTTTTACTGTTTCTGTTTTGTTATGGGTGTCCCTCTCTCTCTCTAGTGTCACTCACTTTCTCTTGCTGTCATTTAGCTCTGGAAAATGAAGTGTATCGGAACCCAAAGCCTTCACTCGTTGATCGCTCCGTCCTTGACTTCACCAGTGACAGAGCTGTACCCCATGATATTTACATGGATAGTGCATTCCTGAGGAATCATGTTGTGACTGATGGGATGCAGGTAAATGCTGTGCCAAGAGCTGGCTGTCGGCAGCAGTTACAGCCACGCAGTGCTTCCCCGGATTCTGACCTGGAGTACATCGCGCAAACCTGGGCTAGAGTAAAAGAGCTATCAAAGGAGGCAGAGTACCTGGAAGAAGCCTACAGGAATTACCAACACAGAGTCATACAGAATGCAGCTGCAAGCAGAACACCAAGAAAGATGGAGTCTCCTTTAATTCTACAGCGTGCTCTTGGTGGACCCCCTTTGACTACCCAGCATGAATTTGTAGAGGATAATCCCAGCTTCCCACATTCCCCTCTGAGCAGTCCAAGAGGTGAAGAACACATCAAAAGAACTGGGCAGGCCGATATCTTTAAAAATCCCTTAACACCACCACACAGAGGAGCATCATCTTCAAGACGCCTTTCTTCTACTCCCATTTCCAAATCCAAGAGAGATCTCAGTAACAAGAAAATTCCAGATGGTAAGTCACGAGTTGTTAATTTGGTGCAGTGTTGGATTTTATTTACTGTTCCTCTTGCGCCATGGAAAGAGAAAGATTTAGCAGTGTTAGTCTTTCACTTGTTTGTTAAGATGCAGAAGTCAGGAGTTGTGGTTTTGCAAGAGACAAGATATACTAACTGCTTGGAGTATTGCTTATTCCTGGAAACAAGTACTGGAGAAATACATTGAGGGAAGTTAAACATGTCTTAAGTAGCTCTCAAGAGAAGACTATGCCATATAATTCACTACAGGTGTAACCTTATGATATGCAGAGTTTCATTGAACAGTGCTTTGAAGTATATCTACCTTGCAACATTAATTGTATCCCTTTTGTATTTCTTACTTTTCATTTAACTAATCTGGTTAACGTGTGCAGCAGAAGACTGCTTTGGCTTCTCCTAAATTGAGTTTCCAGTCTGAGAGGTCCAGATTTGCTTTTGTTTGTTGTTTTTGCTGTGACATCTTTATCAAATATTCCTGAGCAATTTTAAGAGGGAAGGGTTTAGTCATGGTTGAAAAATTTTAATTTTCTATTAATTTCACAGTGTCTAATAGTTAGTCTCTTTATTCCTTTTTTTTTTTTTTTTTAGGACTGTATACAGAAAAGCAAGCAAAATAGAGAGGAATTGTCATTTTTTTAAAAAATTATGTTATTTCAAATCTGCTCTATGTCTGCTACTTTAGTGATGCAATTCTTGTCACCCTAGCTCAAAGTGGATTTAATAGGATGAAAAAAATAGATAGTAACAAAAAAAAAAGATAATGATCAGCTTCTCCATAAAGGAAGGTTAAATGCAAGGGCAGCTTCGTTTGGAAGAGAGTTGGCTGAGGTAGGCTGTGGGAAATCTGGAAAACAATGAGTGATGTGGAATAGGTGAAAAGGGATCGATTAATTACTGCTTCACAGACCCCAGAATCCCATGACATTGAAAGGAAAGAGAATTAAGTGCTTTTTCATACCTTAAGTCCTGTAATTTATTGCTTCTGTGGCAACAACTGTAGATGCAGGAATAAAACCTCTCTGTCAGGAGGATCCAAAAAAATAAGTACTATGTGCTGTTCTTGTCCATTTGTTCTGCATGTGAAAATTTGACGAGTTATTTTAGAAAAAAGATTGGATGTGGGTAAGCTGAGGGTTCCCACCACAAACAGGTACTGCCAATACATGAGTACAATATGTCTGCTGGGTCCCATTCTGTTAGTGTGCAGCTTCCTTAGAGGGTGTTCAGCTGTGTTGTGGGGGCCTGGGGACTGCCTGGAGATAAAAATCCATGGGCAACTGTTGTCTCAAGCATCTTGACTTCTGCAGTGCGATGTGCACCATGAACAGGTAGCACTTCTATATGACCACCTGAAAGAACTTCAGGTGTGCAAGTGTTAGTAGTGGCTTTTCATCTATCCCTTGAACCAAATAAACACTGACTCTTTGATCAATAAAGAGAAGAAAAACAACAGTTCCTGCTTATTTAGTAAATACCATATCTTGTGGGAAAATTAGTAGATTGTAGTCTAGTAATGAAAGACCTGTGCAGCTACACAGGAAAGGAAAATTAAGACTGCAAAGCAAAACTTAACCTAAGTGCTGGACTTAGCAAGTTTTATTAAAAGGCTTTTTAATGCAGTTTTGTTTTTTAACTTGGTTTCTTAGAAGACTCAAGACTTCTAATCATTCTGTGATAACTTCATAGCTGTTGATAAAAGGATAAATTCTTCAAGTATTTTCTTCTTTGCTTTGTCACCCACTTCTACAGATCTGTAGAGAGTGAAACCTGTAGGTTAAATTTCATAATGAAGAATAGCCCTTGGGAGACCTCAAGTGTTATCTTTTGCTGGTTAGTAAGCACATCCCTAGCTTGAAATCCAGGTCTGTGAGTGCTTCCTCTAATGAGCATGGGAGAAGTTATGTGGTGTTGGGCTACAGTTGGTGGTGAACATGGTCCTCCTATGGGGTGATGAGAAGGATAGGCTTTGTGAGGAGAAACAATATGATTATGGAGAAGGGTTATGGAGGAGAATTCCCACACAGGAGAGGTAAAGAAAGAAGAGAAATAACCAGTACAAAAAAGTTCATGTTAAGATCTGGATGTTAGTTGCCCTTGAGTAGTTGTGCCTGCACAGTTGAGTAGTGCACGCGTTATACAACCAGCCTTATCTGAGAAATGGTAGGACAAATAACTAATAGAAATTGTGGGATTTTTATTCTGCAGACATCAAGAGCTCATCCCTTACCTCTTCACAGAGGAGTGTTGACCAGGTGCTTTCTCCTATTTCAAAGCCGTATCTGCTTTCATCTTCTGAGTCTGTTCCTTCCTCACCATCCAGTCATGCCCAGAAAATCAGGTAACATTGTTTACAAAGCAACATTTTTAACCTGCTTTTTAAAGAAACGTATATCTAACTGTTCACAGCAGTAGCTGCTTTTACAAATCAAGCAAGCAATTAATTTTATAAGTGAAAACTTTTCTAAAGGTGGATAAGGATTTCCATTTTTGAATATCATACCTCAAGAGGAATTTGGTTATAAAAAGCCTGCAAACACTTTGGTTTGCTTTGAGCGAAGCTATGTCTCTTTAATTGTGTCTGTTTTTCTCATCTGTGACCTGACTGATGAGCTTTTGCTGATTGAAGCATTTGAATTTCTGCTACCTGTTTGAGAATTTAAATCAAGGCAATTGTACATTCTCATTTCATTCATTAATGAGCAGTAATGCTAACTTTATTATTTTTTTTTTCTCTCTGAAACGCTTGTTCACGTGCCTGATCCTCCAGTCTCCTTTGTATGTGGGACTGGGGGGATGGGTAACACAACTCTTCTCCTTTTCTTTGTTTTTTTTTGTTTTTTTGTTTTTTTTGTTTTTTTTAAATCTTCTTTAGGTAAATTAATAACTTCACAAAATTAAAGATTTGCATAAAAATGACTTCTCTTTCCTGTCTGTTTCTCCCATTTCTGTATGTAAAGTTCTGTTCTTAATGACCACTGTTGCCTCCACTCTCTAAAATGAGAGTCCTGAATATGTGTCTTCAGAAAAAGCTCTAGTATTTAACTTCTAATATTCTTTTCCTAAGAAGAGACCGTGGAATTGACCTTAACCTGCTAGCCATCATTCCTGATTTGATGGGTGAAGACAGTTTGTCCTGGGGCAGCTGTAGGAGGCATTAGAAGGCCTTTCTTATTCTTTTGTTATCAAGGCCTCAAGGTACGTTTAAATGTAGAGAGGCTCTCTTATGTGGTTAGAATTTTTGGAGAGCCTGTATGTTCTTGGCCTTGAAAATGAGCTGTCAGGATTTTTAGGGACTGTGAGGTTACTTTCTTAAGTGTTCCTTTAAGGCTGTTTCTTCTTTTCCTACTCATTCACCATTCACCTTTTTTATCATATGTCAGAGATTTCCTTTATTTCTGTGACAGACCTTAAAAAGTGAAGGTTGAATGTTAACCTGCTTGTGAAGGTGATGTGGGAAAATGCTCTGATCCTGTGAGGAATGGTACTTTGAAGGATGTTGCAGAGTCCATCCTGCTTGAAGAGTGAACAGTATGAGCAAGTTGTTTTGCAGAGAACAGAGAACCCAGGTCTGGGCAGGCAGCTATGGGTTGTAGTTGCATTCGTTTCTTATGACAAAGCAAGGGTATAAGGTCCCAATAGTTGTCTTGAACTTGCTGCTTTCCCAAGACTTTCTTTTGGAAAGGAAAAACATTCTTTTGTTGCATATTTTTTTAATTTCTTGTGCCTTGAACTGTTTTCTGTTACGTGAAATATTTGAGAAATGCTTGTGTGGGCTTTTCCAGTTATTTACTCTCATTATTAGGCAAATACCACATTATTGATGTGTATTGTGGGATTAGTTTATGACGTGTAGATTTTAAGTGGCAATGGGAACTTCTTTGAAAAGAAAACATCCTGTAACACCAGTAAGCCGTTAGAAGTCAGACCTGTGTCAGTGAGGAAGAGCAATTTCTTCTGTGACCACAGAAACTCCTTGTTTATTTATGTTCTGGGATATGAGTGGTATGAAGGAAGCCAATAAACACAGACAGGAAGGCTAGAGTGATAAGGCAGATTGTTGCCTAAATTTTTGTTTGTTTGTTTGTTTAGGCCTAAAGAAACTGATTGAGGGTAGTTACTGAGGCAGTGGGTTCTCTGTCTTTCTAGCAGTGTTGCAGGACACAGTACTGAAGAAAGTGGCATGCATGTCCTTGAACCTTGTATCCGTAAGAATCATTTAACACTTAAACATTTCTGTGAAGGAAAGACTCAAAACATGAAATAGACTTCCAAAAACTTGAAATTCCATTTACTCTGTCCTATTTAGTTTACAGGGTATTTTTCCCCACTGACGTTACTGAACTATCTTTCTGACAATGCAAATTTATTTGTTTGTGCCCAAATTTACATTTTTTTTTAATGAACAAATCTCATTGTGGGGCTGTGTTTTGTTTGTTCTCCACTTCTGCTCCATGGAAGACCTGAATTCCTTAGAAATTGTAAGCACAAACATATTTAGGCTGTGATGAAGAGCACCAGCTGGTGTGAAGTAAGCTCCTTTATGAAGTGCTGCTGCTGAATTTCATTAGTGACCTGCACTCCTTTTGCCATTCTGGTTCTGGTCAGAGTTTAGTAGCGGGGTCACGTGGGAGGCATTGTTCTTTCATATTATCTTTCTGATGAGATAAACGGGGATTTAGAATGAGGGCACTAACCCCATTTTTCATAGCACCCAGATTTTCACCCCTGTGTCTACGTTTTGCCAGACATCTAATCCTAATACATTTCAAACACATCTGTTAAGATGACACCAAATTGGGAATTAAACTGTAACACAGAGCTTAAAAAGGCAAATTTCTTAATTTCAGTTGACTGAGTGTCAACAGTTCATTGTATTTCTCGTTTTTTTGTTGTTTTTTCTTACTCATTTGTATTCCTTTTGATAGTGTATTTTGTTTTAATGTAATGACTTGATGTCATATAAAGGCCTTGGGGAAAGGCTCTGGGGACATGGCTTTCAGAAAGATGGAGATGACTTTTACTAAAAGTTAGAGAATGGATTTCAATACCATACCTTCTTGAGTCAGAAAGTTCCAGCGTTTCAGTTGCATGGATTTTAAGTTTGTTTTAGTCTGTTACTTAGCATGTGAATAAATCTCAGATTTTTTTTTTCAAGATTCAGCATGTATATTTATTAAATTATTTATGTTCTTCCTTATTCTTTCAGACTTCAGAGTCAACAAACAGATAAACAAGATCTCAGTGATATGCACAAACCTAAGAAACTAACGTACGAGGACCTTGAAGAACACATTTATTCTCTTGAGGGTAAGTTTTAGTGCATTTCAGACAGTTTGTTTAACACCTTAGGGCTTAACAGTTTTAGGACAATTTCTGACTGATTTTGGAAATAAGTAAAACAATTATTTCAGATGATGAAGAATTAATTTTCTTCACATTTGTATTTTTAGATAATGGTATGTAGTAATAAGTAGACACTGAAATCGAGTTGGTTCTGGAATTTGTAATAATCTTTTTTTTCAGAAATCTTTCATAACCTTGTTCTGCTTAATGCTGTAGATTGGACATTTGCTTCAGAATATTTTAGAATTATGTCTTTTTTTTTAACAGAAAAGTGTACTAGTATATGAGCTACATTGAGGCTTTGTTATATTTGCTGCATAAAGTAGAAGAACTCCAGGGAGTGTTTACCATAGACCAATATCAAAAAAAAATATTACCTGATTGTAATTCTGAAGATAAGTTTCAGCAGCCATTGCATACACTCTTGATTTGTATTTCAGTAATTGAGGCTTAAAATAGTATTATGAATTAGAATTTGGTTTACAGTGTGTGTAAATGTGTGAAGAGCTCTTGCAATTATGCTGTCATTAATCAGCATCTCTGAGTAGTTTTGGAATATGTGGTTCAGTTACTGAAACCTGAATTTTATCCTTTTTTTTTCTCTGAGGTCAGCATTTTATTTATTTGCATTTCTGCTCTCTGTTGATTGCATGCTATAAAATATTTCCTTGTCTCTATATGCTGTAGAGTCAGTTTTCAAAAATCTTTGATGTAACTAAGGTACTGTGGAAAGAGGAGGATAATAAAACTCAATGCACTTTATAGCCATTTGTATACAGAGAGAGAAACAGAAGCACAGTTACTGGCTTTATTTCCTAGTTTCTCAGCATTTGAGTGACATCCTAGTGTTTGGCCTGAGCAGCTTGATCTCCCTTGAAACTGTGGATGTAAAGTAAGTGAAGTTGTCAATGAGAGAGATGAGAACAGCAACCTGAATGTGTTTTCTGTTTCCAGATTTTGTTAGGTCTGTGACGTCTTGAGGCTGGTGGACATGTGGCAGTGTGTGGTATAATTAAACTCATAATTGGTGAGGTGATTGTAATTGCTGTGTGGGAGTGTTAGGGATATTTTCTCTGAAACCAGTGATTCTAACTGGTGTGAGTGTTTTCCTGGGTCCCAGACTGGTTTATTCTTTTGGTTGTGGTTAGGTCATATGGAAGGTGGAGTGATGCCCTTGCTTGCTCTCCTGGACCTGTGAGAACATGACTTTCAGTATTTTAAAGTGAACCAATCAAAAAAGATAATGTTTATTTAAACAGAAAATGTACTGATAGTGTTTAGTTAGTGATAGTAAGTAGCAGAAGCTGATGCCTCATCTGTACGTTTCTCTGTGAAGCTTTACTCAGTTATATTTTTTTATCTCATTTAATTTCCTTTTTATAAGATTTAAATGCATTATTTGAATGTGAACCAAGCCCGTAGCCATTAATGATTTCTACTCATCTCACATTTTAATTAGATTTAGATGTATTTGTTTAATTTTGTATGAGAGACTTTGGGGAATACATTACATATTTCACTTCTATTTTATTACATATGACAACAGACTGGCATTTTCTTGGCTATTTGGGCTGAGTAGATGCTGTGCACAAGTAAGGTACTACTGTATCATTTAGTGACGTGTGGTAGTCAATAATTCTGAGAGTTTGCATATGCTGATGATTTCTCAATCAACAGTACTTTAGTTGGGTCCAACTGCATCAAAAGACAATCTCAATATGTAGGAGGAAATCAGACTGGCTAAAAAGGAGAGGAGGTAACTCAGGAGGAATTGCAGGGAGGGGTGGGATAAGAATGTAAAATCAAAGAAGTAAATACAGAAAAATATATAATGAAGGAAGAAGGTGATAAGAGTATTAAAAACAATGAAGTGGATACCAGAAAATATGGAGGTCTTTTAGTCCTGCTGTGAGTGAACTCTAGCAAGAAAAGATTGGCCGATTCTGTTGGCAGAAATTGCTTTTAAATGATGTGCCTATCTTAAGGGAATAATCATTTCTCACTGGTCACCCTTACATAAGGGAGTGAAAGCGTACAAAGAAACTTACTTTTTTTTCCTTTGCAGAAGGATAATTTAAAGATGTTTTGTACTATATTGGTTTTGGTTTGCACTTTTTTGTTTGTTTATGTGGTTAGCAGACATTTAGAAGTTAGACATAATATTTAACCTATTAAATAGGGACCTATTTGCGAAAGGAAATTTTTTACTTTAAATATTACATACTTTGATGGAAATACTGTTGTTATTGGTAACTTTATAATTTAAACAGAATAGATTTTCTTTTGGGCGTGATAGCCCATTATTTTCATCTTACAAAAAAAAAAAACATATATAGAATTTATTTTCGTAGGTGAAGCTGGTAGGATTTTGTTGCTTTTGTAAGAAACTTAAACGCTCTCCTAAATTAACTAGACTGACAGATTGACAAATTTTTTCTGTGATGCTTTCATCTATAGTTCCTTTAAAAGAATTTTAATTTACGGAAATTCGAACCCTTCTGAGTGAGAGGCTGATCAGTTTGGTTGTCTCGTTTTATTTCGTGCAAAATATTTGTTTTATTGTAATGTAGAAAAGAAGAATGCTTGAGACATTGACACTGTTTGAAGAATGGAATATTGATGTTTTCTAAACTTTACCGCAAACCTATGGAGATATAGAAGGTTTCTGTGCTGTGTTACACTAAATGCTTGGCAGAATGGTCCTGTGTATTTCAGGTTGGCTACCTAGAGAAAATGGCCACATCTAACCTTTTTAATCTTTTTTTTTTCTTTCTCCCGTAAAATTGAGATAATAGCAGTCGGCATTTTTTTGCAATTAAGTAAGAAGCAGTTGCGTATCATAGCAATGATCACAGAGCAAGGACAATAATTGTTTTTTTGCGAATTCAGAGCCACCTTGCACAGGGAGAAGACAGTATGATGTAGAATATATGAGTTACCATCCATCCTGTGCACACAATAAAGACTGTGTGATCTGTAATTAAAGATTGTTCTTATATGCATAGAAAGGATGAGCTAAGTAATTTTTCTGTGACCTGTATCTTGATTATGAAAAGAAATTAAAACATTTTGGGTTTGTGTTGCATATTTCTTCTGTTTTGGCTTTATAAACAGATGTGTTGCAATAACTAATTTCAAAACTAACAATTCTGTATCATGCCTATGGTAATTCTTAATCTTCAGGGACATGGTCAAATTGAAGGGAAAATGCTCAATTAGTGCTCATATTTATGTGTTCTAATTCAGCCATTCCCACACTTTGTGTCCATTGCTGTGCTCCACTTTTGCAATTACAAAATAATGAAGCCATTGTTCAAATTTCATCTCCAGATCAGGGGGACATGCCAGAGGAGTGTGAAAATGATGCATTGCATCCATCTGGGGACATCGTTAATGGAAACTGTGTCACAGCTCCTGTGCCAGCAACAGCCACTTCACTGCAGGATTTAAGTGAGTTCTCAGCTCAAACACAAAAGAAAATGCTTTTTTTATATGTCAAATGTGTAATCAAAAGCCAAATATTTAACAGTCTGTAGGTGTGTATACTGCTGTGATTGAAAAAATTTCCAAAAAGTGCTAATTCTTTACTAAACAGGAAGGAATGTTTTCTTTTGCTGTTCTGTGTGAGGATGACTTTTTTTCACTCTAGTTTTAGTTAAATTTCATTTTAATTTAATATTTTGCCACCTGTCCCACCCCCCGTCCAGCTTCTGCAGAGGTGATTTGATTTTTTCTTTTCTTAAAGATAACTATTACATACAATTTTTGTTCTTGATAGAAATAAGACATGTTTTGTTTTGTTTTAAAGTACTTTATGTACTTAAAGTATTTTATGTACTGCTTATCTGTTTTTTTTTCTTTTCTCTTTGTTGGTGAACTGTATTATCACAAGACTGTTTTAATTGTTTGGGTAGATGAGGATGATTTCAGTCGGCATGTGCTGCTTTTCTGATTGCTCTAGATGGAAGCATTATGATTATTTTTATTTAAAGAAGACCTTTCTAGCATCTCATGATTCCCAGTACTTAAGTTTGCCCCTCTCATTACTACCTGATGCTGTTCTATGTAGACAGCTCTTTAAACACACTGGTCACATCAGCAGTGTGTCCTGCAATAAATCACAAAGGGGTTTTAAGTACTTTGCTTTATAAATAGAAAAAATTGTATCCAACCATATTGCAGAGAGGAAAGAATATAGTGAAATGAACTTTGGAATAACAAAAGTTTAATGAGAATGCCCATGAGAGGAACAGGAAGTGCATAGACTCATCAACTCTCTGGCCTCTACTTCGGCTCTACTGCTTAACTCTTAGTGAGTAAGAGGCTGAAAATGTTCAGAGGGAAAAATCGTTACCCAGTGCCCAAGAATAATTTTGGTGTATGTATAAACAGTAGATACAGTTGTTTTTCATTTACTATTAATGGTTTACAGGAACCTGGTACTTATTTGTATGCTCTTGTAGCAATTACTGAACTACATAAATCAGATGACAGATGTTGAAATAATTTTTCACAGTGATGCTGGATCAAAGACAGATTGAAGAACAGAACAGAGAAGCTGAGGAAAACTTAAAAGAAGAAACGAAAGCAAGAGAAGAAAGGAGAGAGAGAGAACAACAGGAAGCTTTGGAAAGAGAGCAAGAAGAAGTGGAAAAGCTTAACGAAGACATGGTAATTTAGTAAATTTCTGACAGTAGTGCAGCTTTGTACTGCCCTGCATTTTAGGATTGCTATGTGTGCCACTTGGTTAAAAAACAGATTTTATTCTATGAAGCGAAAGTACCAGAGGCTAAGTTATTTTATGTACTTGTGTGATTAACCAGAGTCTCGCTAGAATGTCTCCTTATGCCAAGTAACTTTTTCACTGGAAACAGATGCTTTTCCTTCCATGCTTCATGTAACTGGAAGCTACAGTTTTATGGCCAAAACTTGGAAGGCCACTGTCACCAGGCAATTGGAACAAGCTATACATTCACTGTCTTTCTAGTCTGGATCAGTGCAGGTGGGACCCCACCAGAACATGTTAATGTCCATCTGTTAATTAGTCTTTGTTTAAACAGTGTTTATTAACATGTGTTAAATAGTGTTCTGGATTTCTAGGTCCTGTGTAAAACTTACTTTTCACTCCTGACTATTTAATATTCCTCTCCTCAGCCTTAAATTGGTTAATTTGGTTCAGTGCAGTGGTTGGTACTGATCAGACATGGTCACACAACCCTTGGCACCAGCAAATGAGGTCCTTCAGGAAACTTGCATGTCTGTGCCTGCTCATCATTTTCAATTCACATGCAGTTGTCACACTTGCAGCCTCAGGACCCACAGCATATCGGACATCCAGACAGGGTTAGAGTGGGATTTCCTGAATATCACTTTTTGAGTGGAAGCAATTTCATCTTGAACGGCACGAGATAAGTTTAATGCTGTTTAGACTGATGTGTTGTACTGAGGTTAACGTGAAATCCTGCACATAGTGCAGGCATTAAGGTATAAAGGTATTTTTCTGATCAGTATTTAATTTTGCTTTTTTGTGTCTTTAAGTATATGCAAGACTCAATAACAGTAGGTGAAGAAAAAGAAGATAAGGAGGGAGTAAAATCTGTGAATAGCAATTCTGGTACTGAAGATCATGTAAAGGATCCTCCTCCAAATCCATTAGAAAAATACATGAGAATAATTCAGCAGAGCAGAGAGCAGAATCTGTCAAACAAGGTGATTATCATCAAAACATGGTCTCAGAAATATTTACTGAATTTGTGTCTTGCTAGGCATACTTAGAATGAAAACAATACTCGCATTTCAGTTTTTTCTTCATTTAGAAACTTTATGTAACAACCTACAGGGCAGAGTGTTTGGATTTGTATTGGAAAAAGTGTGATGAACCAAAAGAAAAAACACTGAAAACTTTCTTCTGTAAGGGTTGATGGTGTTGTCTGGGCAGGGAGTTTGTTACTTTGGTTTTTTTAGGTACTAGGACAGTAAGAGGGCCAACCATGTCCTGGGGAGCATCAGGCATACCTTCTCCAGCTGGTTGAGGGAGGGGATTGTCCCACTCTGCTCTGCACTGGGGTGGCCTCACCTTGGATATTGTCTGCAGTTTTGGTCACCTCAATATAAGAAAGATATTAAGCTGTTAGAAAGTGTCCAAAGGAGGACAGCGAAGATGGTGAAGGGCCTCGAGGGGAAGCTGTATGAGGAGTGGCTGAGGGCACTTGGTCTGTTCAGGCTGGAGGAGACTGAGGGGAGACCTCATTGCAGTCACAACTTCCTAGTGAGGGGAAGAGGAGGGGCAGACGCTGATCTCTTCTCTGTGGTGACCACTGACAGAGGGAATGGCCTGAAGTTGTGTCAGGGGAGGTTTAGGTTGGATATTAGAAAAAGGTTCTTCACCCAGAGGGTGGTTGGGCACTAGAACAGGCTCCCCAGGGAAGTGGTCACAGCACCAAGCCTGACAGAGTTTAAGAAGCATTTGGATGATACTCTCAGGTACATGATGTGAGTCTTGGGGATGGTCCTGTGCAGGGTTAAGGGTTAGACTGGATGATCCTTGTGGGTCCCTTCCAACTTGACATATTCTGTGATTTAAATGTCCTCAATTTTTAGTTTAAGCTGTGTTTTAATACAGTTTGAATCTCTACAGGTCAGTTTGTGTTCCGCTAACACAACTAATAGAATTTATTCTGGCAAAATGGAACATTTGACAGTAAAGAGGTATGGGTGGACATCACTGAAGGAATGCAGGATGCTTTGTTCACACAATTCCAATCTGAATTTCCAAGGTGTTACTATTCTAGATTCAATGTAGTATTTGTAGACATTGGGCACATGTCTTAAAAATACAGGTATTATTAATAGAGTCACTTACACTTTGACTTAAGAACCAGTTATAGAGAGTGTGTTTTTTCTCTTGGTTGCCAGGATTCAAAAAAAGAAGAAATAGGAGAAGTATCACATTCAGAGGGACTTCTGTCTAGTGAAAAGGATGACAGGTGAGACTCATGTATTAATAATTTCTACTACTCTATACTAATCCAAAATTTTAATTACTTCATAAAAATACTAATTACTATTACTTCAAATTAATAAATAGTTATAACATGAATTACAGTTAAGAGACATTTGCCTCCTTAAAAAGCAAAATAAATTTGCAATCAAGAGCAAATATATTGGAAAAATGAGGATCCTTCCAATTCTTACTACGTGCAGGTTAAGCACTATGTGGAGTTCACATGTGGGAGCTGCATTCAATGATCTGTTTCAGCAACAGCTGTTGCAGTTACAACTTTTTATCTGCAACTGAGCAGGATCCAAATTCCTTTGCAGTGAGCTGATGAGGGATTTCTCTTGGGTGATGACCCCATGTGTGAAGATTTGTCTGCGCTGCACCTTGCCCATAGTCTGTTACTAGCATTGACTCTAGCTTTGATTTATCAGTAGCATCATGGACTTTTAACATGCTTTTTTCAAAGATTCTGCCTGGCTGCACTGAGTTACGACAGCCCGGGCATTTCCTCTGGTTCTCTCTAGGTGTTGATAAATAAGGATATGTAGGTTTTAGTTGCTTGCAAGGGAAAAAATCAACCAACCTCCTATCAAGTCTTTCAGTTTATTTGAAGATGTAGAACTGAAAATAAGCAAAAAAGGTGGAGCAGCTAAAAAAACTAAAGCCCTAAAGACTCACCATAACTGTAGTAATGACTCGTTATTATCTGTGCCTTTAAAGTGCTGTTGAACACAGCAGACCCTACCCTGGTGTTCCTAAGGTGGCACCACTAGTGTTGTTTTCACTGGGTAAGCACTATAGAAGCAGCAGATAGATAGTTCTGCTTTTTGAGAGATGGCTTTTAGTTAATGAAGGCCCAAATTCTCACCCTTAAGGGCTGGCTTATTGCCATTAGTTCACTGAAACATCAAGAGAATTGCAGCAGAGGCAGTCTCTTAAATCTTAAATATTGATACTCATTTTAAAAAGAGAGTTAAGAAACTACTTTGGACTCATACCACTTTCTTTCTCTCTCTGTCAATACAGTGTTGCAGACATTTCTCATGGAGACATGGATGAAAGCTTCTGGTGAACAATAGCTACTGATTTTTTAATTTTTATTATTCTGATAAGAAAGACATTGTTAACGCAGCTTTCTGCCTGTAAAAAGTTGTAATAAATGTTAGGCACCAACACTGCAGGCTGTGTAATTATAAATTAATAAAGCTGATTTTGAGCCATCTCATCACTTCAGTCATTGACTTAAAACAGTGAGTCCTGATGTGCCAATAATCCAGGAGAAAGCCCTTGGGTGGGGTTAGAAAGGACAAATCAGAGAACAGAAACTGATCAGTATGTTTGGGTAGGTTTGTTTTGGCACTGAATTCCTGGAAACTTTGACAACCTCCACCCCCCCACCCCCTTCTCCTCCAAATGGCACAATGTGTGAGTGAAAGTAACTGCGTGCAGGCAACAAAACATCCAGTCATCATCACCTGCTTTTAAAGGTGTCCTGTGGAGACACTTGGCTTGCACAGTTTCAGAGTGTCGACTGTGACAGACGCAAACTAACGTGCCCGTTCTGCTGCTGTGGCGGGGGCAGTGACTGCTTCCAAAAGCAGCCCATCTCATGTATCACCTTGTTGGTATTAACCAGCCCAGAACGGAGAGATTAAAATAAAAATGCTATTTAACTCATCTTTATTTAAGCTTTGTATTTTGTAGGTAGATTATAGGCAAGATCATTAAACTTTATTTACAGTATAAAATACAGTAAGTTTTTATCAATGAAGTAATTTTGGGTGGCAGCATATATTACAACTTGCACTGCATTTGAGGCTGCTCATCTTGATCTAACTACAAGAACATGAAGCCAAGTTTGACAGAATTTAGGGGCAAAAAACAAAGCTCTGTCTTGAATTCACTGGATGTTGAAACACAACGTACCAAAAACGTGACAGATACAAACTTTGCTTTTTGAAATGAAGCTAAAACGTGAGATGGTGGCTAGTCTTAATTTTACATGCTGCTTAATTTGCTGTTGCAGCCACGTTGGCCTTCACAAAATTTCTGAGAGACTCCTCCTGTTCGGTGTCGGGAACGGGACGGGTAGTGCTTGTTGCATTATGCTGGCCTGGAACAACTACCACTACTTCATGCTAGACACACTGGCTGCCTCACCACGCTGCAGGGTGCACCTACAGGGCATCCCCTTCCCCTGCAGGAGGGAGGGGGGACTAGGGAACACAACGTGTTTCACTTCAGATAGAGACAAAAAGCCTAGAGATGCACTGCCATGGAGTAGCTGTTTTCAAATAAGCGTACACAAGTGTTGTCTATTATCTACAAATATTTATTTTAACACTTGGATGTAACTACAGGAAGCCCTTGGCACTGATAGAAAATATTGATTCACTGTTAGGTTACAAAAATTTATACATAGCAAAATTTAATGCTCTTTACATAAAAATATTAGACTACTTAAACAAAACTTCAAAAACTCCCAGTAATAGCTACACTGAATTAGAAAAGAATTAGGCTTTAAGACACTGCCTCCATTATTACCCTTATGCAAACACTGGGCTAGAACATCACCTGCATTGCTGTAGAAATGTCTCCTTCATGCAACAGGTAAGAACATACACTAGGCTATTTTGTCATATTTGCTCTACATCAATCAACTTTGCCCCTTTTTTGAAACTGTCAAATTAGACTTCAATATTTAACAAAAAAATTATAGTTGAAGTTAATACCCCCAAAAAATGCCTTTTCTCATAGTACTGATTTGAAGGAATTTGTGCTTCCTTTGATGTATATTCAGCAAACAGTTAGAACTATCAAACCACACATCAGCTTAGCAGGGGTATGACTTGAATATTTAATTTTTTAAAATGAATGATGTATTTTTACTTTCCCCCCCCAACATTTATATATATATATATATCATATAGAACAAACACCAAATATACCATCACTAATACTCAAGATATCACTGAATGCTTCCGAAAAAAAACATTAATTAGAAGGCAGACTTCTATGGGAAATGACTTTAAAATGGCACCAGTTTGTTTGTTTTTGTTTTGTTTTTTTTTTCTGAACACCACGTTTTTTTAGTGTGCTAATTAATTTGTAAAAAGGAAAACACATAAGCACTGACTATAAATTTGCTAAGCACCAAGATAGAAAAAGGTGGACATCCTGTATTACTTTTTTATGGCTGTAATTTTTATTGTTTGTGTAAAACTCTGCAAACTTTCTCATCCGCTCATTTGGAATAGTCAAATCAGTGTCATTTTAATAAGGTAACACTTTTCACTTACTTAAAATGTAGGATAATGGTCTCCTGCCACTATATAAATGCTAAGACATTTATAGAAAATAAATATTAAGGCAAAGCTGACATTTATTTTCAAAGAAGGGGATCATTATCCAGATCCAGGGGTCTACATTCCATTAAATAGTTAATAAAAAGATTAAAATTTGGGACATCTGCTCAACACTCAGGTAAGCACAGGGACATGACGGCTTCATCATGGACAAGTGTGGCACGAGGGTGGAGCACTGCTCCCGTGGCCCACATTCCAAGACAGCCTCCTTGCAATTTGGGAGATGCTGCAGCTGTGCCTCACTAAGCAGGAGCCTACATCAGGAATGCCAGCTGGCCACAGGTTTGTTTGGGAGACACTCAGTCACATGCCGTGCACGTGCCTGTGCCTGAGGTCTGCACAGATCTCCGGCCTGCTGGTTTGGAGCACCTGCCACGGTTTTGTGCAGGACATGATGCTGTACAACAAGTCAAATGTTAAACACCAAAAGTCTCAAAGAAGAATAATTTGGTCACTTTTTGTAAAGTGTTGCCTTTTAAAATGCCTGGAATAAATCCTCCATTCTCTGTATGAAAGGATGGAAGATTACCCATGGGAAGATTTCCCTATTAAAGTGTTCCAGGAGCTGGAATGTGAAGCTTTTGCACTTCTCTCTAATTTTGTTTGGTAGACACACATCTGTACTGCAGAGCAGCTATTTGCTGATTTGTCAGAGCTACAGAACTCTTCTGGTGAATTACTGTGGCAAACATTTATGTGTAAGAATTGAGTTGCTCTTTTGACCGAGACTGGATATCCTGAAGCTCCTGCTCTTCTTTTGCTTTGATATCTTGGTAGGCCTGCATTTTGCTTGCATCCTTTAAGTAGGCCCAGTTAGAAGACAGTATCATGAGGAAGTGGATCTGGAAGAGAAGGGTGAGCATGATGGCGAGTGAGCATGTCAAGAGGCAAAGCAAGCTGGTAGTTAGATTAATAGACGCTCTTTAAAATAACAACCAAAAAAACCAAGTTATTCTACGTTAATAAGCATTCTGTTATTAAAACAAGCACAGAGGCTATTTTCAAAGATCTCTAGAATTTGGCATGCTAAAAATTCAGTTGGTTATTCACAATTCAGAGAAAGTTAGTATAACAATATTAAAAAGAGCTACAGAGTCATACGGATCAATTAAAATGCAGAATGGGGGAAGCAGGAAAACAGTTTTGTACGTGGCAATACACGTAATCTGTAAACTACGAGGTGCTCAGAAGAACTGCTTTCTAAGGTGGTGATGTTTATGTATATCCAAGCCCAGAGCCTGGTAGCTCTTTTCCCCCAACAAGCAGATGAGAATTCCACCCTCCCCATGGAAAAAACCTGAAACTGTGAACTGTTTTATTTATGCAAACAAGGCTACATTAACACATTGAAAAAATTAAACATCAAAGTATGAGTCCAAAACTAAGCAAAAGCATGCAATCTCTGGGTTAAGAAGTCTTAATTCTGTACTTTTATAGCTACATTTTAAACTTCCATTGTCCAACCTCAGGTGAAGAGTTTTACATTGTATATAACAAACGGTTCTCTTTTTTTTAATTATTGTGTAGATTTTTTTCTAGTTTGTGCATTTGTCTCTTGCCAACTTCTTTTTCCCCATACTTCATGCAAAAACATCTATATTTGAAAACACTAATTCGCTTCTCCTTTTTTTTTCCCCCAACAGTGTAAAAAGTTCCCTGTGATCTATGCATGGTTTTGCTTCCCGTGCAGTCATACTTACATTTTTGAGATCTGGCTACTGAGAAATCAGTTACTAAAGTGCAGCCACACACATAAAGTGATTTATGTACCATTTCTTACTAGTTCAGGGTCCAAAAGAAAGAATGTGATTGTTTTACGCAGAGCTAAGACAAGGATATATTTTCTTCCAGAAAGAGCATGATTTGACAATTACTTGGAGTAAGAGAAAAAATCGACTTCATCATCCATGGAATCACTTGGAACTATAAGCAAATTAATTCATAATACCTGGTCTCCGCCAAAAAAAGACTGGCACTACTTTATTATTCCTTTGCTTTTGCATCATATATATTTTGTATGCTTGGGGGTATTGTATTTGGCTTCGGTGCTAAAGAATAAATTAATAATTCTGACCCTGAACTATTCCAGTATTTGTTTGAGATGACTGTTAGAAAGCAATTGGAGACTTGAAATGAAAACATCCCCTTTTCAGAAGGACGCTTTATAAACACCCCTACAGTAACTGAATCCTCTCAACATAAAAAAAATAGCCAGATCTCGTCCACATCATAGTTCATATACAAGAAGTCATTTTATTAATCTGATAAGCTAAACGATGCTTACTGAAGCTATTTACAATTACTGTAACAAAATTCAGAAAGCTAGACTTTTAGCCTAGGGTGTCAGTGGTATTTCAAGCTACGCAATGCAGCTCTTTACTGGGCTTATACAATTTAGAATTTAGTGCAGCAATCTTCCCGACTCTTAAACTTCAAAACAGCATAGTTATATGTAGTAGCCATCATGTAGATCAGCTGGTGGAAGAGAACAAAATACAGGAGAGTAAGATACAACAAGGTGACGGCTCAAGCCCACTTGGGCAACTGTCGATACTTTTACAACAGACGTTGTTCTGAGCTTCTTCCAGGGTGAAGATGCAAGATAAATAACCTGCCATTTATCTGGGGAGGATAACCCAAAATAGACCCAAGGCTATTCTGTCAACAAATTGTGAGTGTTACACCTGGGTTTGGCTGGCACAAGGTTAGAAGCTGGCCGCTAAAAGAAGCGTTAGACATAGGAAGCAAGTCATCTTGTTAACATCCCTTTTCCCAACTGCTACCTGTAACTGGCATTGCAGGTTTGGACTAGTCAATCTGCCTGGGTCCAGACAAAAAAAACCAAGAGGTTACAAGTGGCTGATCAAATAAACTCCAAAAATGAAAATAAATAGTGGACATAAAAGAAGAAATAGTGGATAGAAGTAGGATTTTCAAAGGACATGTGAGTAATTTTTTTCTAAGTATGTGGGAGGCGGGTTAAGGTGACTTCTTAAAGCAAAAGTTGGGGACTTGCTGACTGATAATGACCGAACCATAGCAGCAAATAATGGTGATTACAGCTCACCCTCCTTAATGTCTAGTATCACTATTTTTAATATACACAAAATTTAATCTTAAAACATCTTAAGCCTGAAATGAACATTTTACATAATAAAACCAAAAAATACTACCCACCAATGCTATGACAGTGGCACCAGCTCCAGCACAAGCCACAATGAACAGGTGATAAGACATGTAGAACTAAAGAAAAAACATGTTAAAAAAATTGAAGTAATTCATTAGGATAGTGTAAAATGCATTTCAAGTGTTCTAGAAAATAATGATAATAAACCTATCTTTGTAGTAAGGTAGCAAACCTTTAGAAAGTGAAAATGTTCTGAAATAATTTTCATTTTTTATGGATGACTTCACAATTATTTCAGGGTTGTGTTTAATGCAATTCTTTATACTACTATATGAATTCTCTCCAAAAACTTTCATCAAGGTATTTATTACATGGTGCCCAGGTAACTTGTAGGCAAAAGCTGCACACAGGTTATGTTTCTGTACCTCATTCGTGTTGCAGATGTTCTCTAAAATCGGGCCACAGGCTTTGCCAGGTACAGCATTCCAAGGGATAATACCTGAAATACCACAGCAAAAGAAACCACTAATTTTAGCAATCAACACACACTTTCTGTTCCTCTCTCATCTCTTCCACCCACTTGCCAGTTGTGTTCCCATTCTGGGCATCTGCACATTGACCAGTACAGCTTTGAGTTGGCAGGAGGAATTAAAACAACTCCCTCAAGTTATGCTTTCTCCTTACACCAAGGCTTGCTGCCAAGGCATGTTCTCAGATGTGGTTTTCCCATATGGCAGCCAAACGGTTGAGTTTTTGCACTTTGGGTCCAGTTGCATGCTGCCTACTCCCCACTCAGCACCGAGCAGAGAATCTGCATCTCAGAGGTACTTGGCGCTTTGCAGGATAGCACTTACTAGATTAAGTTCTACTTGAACAAGTAACTACTGTGGAAGAGTGTGAATTTGGAGCTAGAGGGAAGAATTACAGGATTTTTTTCTGGTTTAGTTCCAATAGGTAAAAAGCATCAAGTGAACACTGCTGCAAGAAAATTCAATCTGATGCACCTCATTTACTGCCAATTACTTTTCTTACACAATTGAAAGTCTGAAAAGTCAACAGGATCTACCACATCTGAAATAACCTAAACTTTTAGGCCGGTAACAGATGTAAAGCTTAAGCAAAACCCATTTGAATTAGGAGAAAACCAGTTTGTCTCCCCATACAACTTTGCATTTGAACCCAGCTGGTTGGAATTAGCAACTCCATAGGCAGCAGGTCATTGAATAATTTCAAAAAGATTTTACAGGATTTACTTTAAAGTCAGATTCTTCTCTTGAAGAAGCCTTTTAGCTACCACTTCCACCCAAAAATGAGGACAGTTCAGTGACAGTAACAAGTTGCCTGTTAAGGAGCTGCTCTCTCCCATCATGCTTTGAAACCCAGATGATTTTACTGATCAGAGCAACAATCCAGCCCTATACTGAACTAATACAGCTGCAAAACAACCAGGAGGAGCAGCAAAGTGGAGGAGCACATCTCCCTTCAGTCCTAGGCTTTGCTGCTGAAGGAAATGTCTTCCCAGCCTCTTGCTGTCAGCTGCTATAAAACAGGATGCAAACATTCAACTGATCTGGAGACTTCATGTTTTTAAAATTAGTATCTTTTTTTCTACTGGACTTACCTGGACAGGAGAGCAAAACCAAGCTTTCTTACTTTTTCAACTCTGAATCCGTTTTCTCAGCTTTGAATGACTTAGTCCAAAGAAAGAAACATTCATAGAAAATGCTAGCTAGAATGAAGTCAAAAGTAATGGTGACAAAAGAACTTCTGCACAAGGGAAACTGAAAAGATTAACTTCAGGAAAAACTCACCTTAAGGAATGAACAACTTGAAAAGCCTAACCCTATTTTAAGCTAGTGTCTCAGTTCCCTCAGATTTCTGTGTGCCATCAGAAAGCAGTATTAATTTATTATTAGTTAAGGTAGACTTTTAATTGCATGTTTTTGGTTTTTTAACTGAAAGTAATTGTTAGAGCAATGTTCAGGTGTTAACTTCATCTTTACATGTAAACCAACTTTCTGAAAGGAAAAAATATATGTGTGTGGGTTCAAAAACCAAATCTGGTTATCTATTTCTCAGCACTGTTTTCAAGTAGTTTATTTTGAGGCTGATCTATTTTCAAACCCAATATTACACTATCGGAAACTGCTACAAAATCATTTTAGATAAATGACTTGCCAGTTCAGTTAAATTGATTGCATCTTGAGAGAGAGCACTGTAATGTGAATTAATTAGAAAAGTAATACTGCATTCAGAGATAGAAGATGCTTTTGCATTTGATTCATCTGATAAGGCTGAGACAAAACTACTGAAGGCAGACCGAGGAGAAAGGATGAAGCACTTAATCGAGATTAAAATGAGTACCGTATTGCCTGATATCCACGCAGATCTGGTCTCCTGGAACCGTCACATTTGTCTGAAGAGACTTGATGACTTCACAAGTTGACCATATGTTATAGAACATAAAGACAGGCACAGCAGAGAAGCCAAAGACCCCGAGCCAGGCCACTCCAAGCACATAGGTGAGGAAAACAAACTGGGCAGAGAAAATACAAACACTTTGCATTTTTCTTTGAAATAACTATTTGAATTGTCCTTAAAAATGCTTCAAAATAATCTTTAGGCACACTTGCAGAATGCAGGTAAGAAAACATTTGATTTCCAAGCACACAAAATCAGTATTCTCACTGTTTACAGTTACTTTGGTAGTTTAAGTGCTACTGAGAAAGTAATTCAGACATTTCCTTTTTAATCAGCCTGCTCAAGAAAACAAATGAAAGAGAAGCCCATTGATTTCTCAAGATTCTGTGCTAAGCAGGGATGCTGTTTGTAGGCTAAAACCAATAAAATTCCAACAAAAATCAATTTAAGGGCTTTTTTAAATTAACTATAACACACTAGCATTTCTATACAACTTGCAAATCAAAACAACACAGTGAATCGATGTTCACAGAGTTCTCCCATACTCTCTGATTTATTGAAATCAATTTGGATTATAACATTTAAAAATACCTATTTTTTGCAAACATACCATGACCATTAACAGCAGATTAGAAGGATTCAATTGATATAATACACATTGCCAAGAAGCAAATGAGTTACTGCCCTTAGAGAACCACGGGTTTGTCCACTGAAATTTGGTGCTTTGGGTTTGCTTTTTTTAAAAAAAATATTCTGTGCATTTTCTTTTGTAAGATTATAATGTAGGGAACTGATTGCTTTGGAAGTCTCCAGCTTCCCCCTCCCAATGGGCCCCTTCCCTTTTCCCTCCTCTTCTAAGTTTTATGGCAAAACAGTAGCTCTGGCACCAGTTCCTAGCTCCCTTTTCCTGCAGAGACTAGGATTTGGATCCTGCTTGGAAAGTGGGGGAATGCTGTTGCATCTTCCTTTTACCACTGGCTGTAGCTGTTCTCTCTTAACTGTAGGTGGACTGGAAAGGCTTTACTTCCAGGAAAGCACCAGTGCCCTCCTATCTTACTTAAAACTTGTGTGCCACAGGACAACAGCAAGGATGGGAAAGGCTCTCAAGGGGGAGGTTGTGTCAGTCTAACCCAGAACCAAGAGACTGAACTAATGTTGCAGTGGTGGAAGTTTGCATCCTCATAATACCCTGAATAATACCCCAAGCGTTAGAGCAAAAGCTGAGCAAACTGGTTAGGCTTCAGTCAATGAAGGTGGTGTGTGAGGAGGTGGAAGTGCTTGCAAAACTATGGCCCATAAGACCCCAGCTAGACTTTAATTTATACACAACTCAACTGAAATACCTTATTTCCTATCAGAGGGTGCCATATACCAGAACTTTATGCTTTATGTGAAGGTTAAGGATCCTCTCTTTGGATTTTGGGAAGGACCAAGTGGACTAGGTTAAAAGATTTCTACATTATACATAAAACATGAGTTTGCATACATGTATGTGGAAGTGTGCATGAGAGAAAGTTCGCAAAGCCTTTAACTCCTAAGAAACAGCCAGAAAAAAATACACTCACTCTCACATTTAAAGTGATAACTGTGGGAAATGGCTACTCTGTGTTACTAGAGCCAATACAAATAATTTAGGGAAGCTGGAAGCCTGTCTTCTGTAATAACCTCATGCAAGATGGGACTCCTTTCAGGACCTCACTCGGTAATGTAACAAAGGAAGCAGAGGAGCTCTTGATCAGAGACAAAAGAAAAGATCACTGCATGTCCAAAACCTTGTTGCCTGTACCCAGCTGCATTCACTAGTCTGTTAAATATTATATCTCCTTGCAAACCTTTTTCTAAGCCTAGGGTTTAACACAGCAGTATACAAGCACTTTTCCTGTCACTGCCAAACATTAATGTGTCTTACCAGAGCTCCAAGCCATTACTCAGTTGGTAAATTCTCTCCTTCACTGTGTGGACAAATATGGGCAAACATGAAAACAGTTTTCTCTCATATTTCCACGTGTTTGTATAACCAGCTGACAATCATGTGCCTGCAACTACTAAGCTGCATAAGCAATTGTCTGCACTGACAAGATGCACGCAGGTGTAAGTTTCTACTTTATTTTGGATCTTTGAAAAACACTGCTTTAGATCTAATTTTGCTCCTTGGTGAAGACCATACTTGCTAGAAAAAGAGTGAGCAAATAGCTGCTTAACTGGAAAATTATCAGGTGCCTTATTTTTATTAGCTGTTGAAAAATTCAGTAAGTACCCAACAGTACAGTGGAAAATTGCTAACTCTCGTGAAAATAAACATGCATCTCTTTTGTATTTAACCAGCTGAAAGTACATATTTTTTAAGTACAGGATATAGACTGTATATTAAAATGCAACGATCACATCAAAAGCCTCTTCTCTTTTCACCCACACTTTCCCGTGGGCGATCTGTCATACTGCTTAGCTTCCTCCATAACTATGAGCTTTGAATTCAGATTTTCAGTAATAGCTTTGAAATCCTGTCTCAGAAACATAGTTATGGCTGTTCTTGCAGAGTGTGCCCTAGGGGACAATGTGGGTGAGAATTTGAAGTTTTATTTTTAGTTAAACTTGCTTACAATTTTGTTCTAATACAGAAGTATACCGAAGGGAATATGGCTTGTAACTTTAAGGCTTTAAATGTTTCAGCTGTGTGAAAAAGAGTCACTATTCTATCTGTACGCCTTTTGCCATCTGCAAATCAATACTTGACTCAAGTGCAAAGATGTTGCGAAGCTTCATCCATTCATTACTGTTCATTTGAAGGATCCAGACACTCAAGCACAATTCACTATGGAAGTCAGAGGCATTACAGTTTGATATTTAGATAGCTCTGCAAACCACAGCCATTTAACATTCTGCCTTTAAGCATCACTAGCGTTACATATTTAAAAGCACAAAATTAATTTTGGCTCACATTGAGTGTTTTAAAATTAACAGTCTCCCCCAGTGTAGTTCAGACTAGTGGGTTCAGCTTTATGACTGGGGAGGCCACGGCAGCACCCCAACAGTCCATCTGCAGAATTTCAATTTGACCAAGCACTCCTGAAGTTCAAAGAAGGACCAAGACCAGGGATTGACCCTGGCTACCCATAACGAATTAAACAAAGAAGGCAGTAATATACTGTTGTTCAAAACCACAGGAGTCAAACCAAGCCCAACAGGTTTTAGCCAGCAAAGACTGCTGTTCTCATTTCAGATGCTACTCACCATTCCACTGATGCAGCGGCCACAGGCTGTTGTTTTGAACTCTCCATGCAGCTCCTTCACAGCACTTGTTGTATAAAAACCTTCTGCCAAAAGGATTATTCCGTATAAGAAGAAAAATGATGCAATGCCATAAATTACATACTGCATTAGCTGTATTCTATAATGGAAGAGAAAAAAAAAAATTAGATTTCAGTCCTCTAAAAACAAAGTCAGTCCTCCCAAATCCCAAATTAGAGAGAACTCTTTTTCTAGAAACACAGTTCAAGGCTCCTTAGCATTTTAAGCAAGCAGGCTGCAGGAGAGCACTGGTATGATTGCCCCACTTCCCAGGTAAGCAATACAGATGTGCATTAGTCTTGCGTCCACCTGAGCATCCCCTGTTTGTGCTGCAGTCCTTATACTGACTAATATTACTCACCAGGTTAAAGCTGAAGTTTCACACCTCCACTACAGAGGTGTTCTTTTTCCTGTTACTGATCTTGACACCTAGCTTGGTGTTGTCTGACAGGGACAATGCAGGGCTTTGAAATGGACAAAACCTGGAGCTGAACTCCTGGCTGAACTACCATGGTGATTCTTTGGGAAAAGAAGCAGTCCCTGAAATTCACTACTTTTACTTGTAAAATCCAGTTAATTTATGTTTGCAAAAATTTCTAAATTCAACAATATTTGTCTGATACAAAACTCAGTGAGTGTGCAGTGAGCGGTGACTTCTCCTGAGGAGGAATGGTTTGCTCTACAGCCTAGAGGGGTACTTCCAAGTGAGCAGGTAATTTCAGTGCCTTGAGTCACAACAGTGTTGAGCTCCCCACAATGTAAGTAAATTTTTTTTAAAATTAAAGAATTATGGAGGAAATGCTTCCATTTTAGGTACTCTGGAACCACCCAGAGAAAAAAGATCTCAGGGCACATAGTGTAAGCACCTCCCTCAGGTATTACTTGAGAAAGTTCTCAATTCCTTAAAAACCTACTATCTGCAATGATAGAATAGGTAAATGGGAAGAATAACTTCTAAATATTATCAATCAGATTAAATATCTGAAGCCAATTGTTTTGAAGGATCAGAATGCCAGATCTTCCATACAACACTTCTAGTCTCCAAAAGTAATACTTTGTTATTAGTACAGCTTCCCCAGAACTTCTTAGAAGAAATTTGATTGATGGGAGGGTTATTTTTGATGAAGCTATTCACAGAACAAAGAGGTTAATTTTATGCATCCACACTACCAGTTTTCTAAGGATAAATATATTTTCCTCAGATTTTTTTTTTTCCAATTCCTGCCACTCTCCATTAAATAGCTGCTAGCACAGATCTCCAAAGAGCATATGCATGTTTTAGCTTAAAGAGAATTGATGACCACCATTTATATAGTTAAATGTTACCCTTGTATAAAAATAGGATATTGCTCATTTAAAATGTTGTGAGAAGTGTTATATTTGTTTTCCAAACTGATTAAAAATAACAGGATAAATCTGTTGCATCTGTAAAGCATGAACAAATTAATTCAGGACTTAAGAGAGTACAGAAGAATTAATTTCAGCATCATTAAGAGTCTAGGAGAAACTTGATGCATGTTAGCAGAAATTAGTAATAGGAAAACTGGTTTAAAAAGTCTTTTCCAAAGGGTGTCTTACTAACGTACTTCTCATTTATTTTATGTCTCTGTTAGACTTAAATTATTTGCCCCTTTCTAACATTTCTTCTGCCTTGCCACCTCCTTGACTCCACAGAACCCGAGCCCTGAGCTGCTTTGGTAGGAATTATGCATTTCCCCAGCTGCTGATGCTGACTTGACAGGAAACATTGTCAACAATTCCCCAAAATGTAAAACTTGCTGCCTGTTACTGCTGCTTTTGCAATTTCTTTTTTTTGCTCAAACGATGACTGATACCAGCACAGGGTGTTTTAATATTCAGTTACTGAAGAACAGCTGCTTACAGTTTCTCACCAAAAGTTGTGGATAACTGCAGGGTCCTCATGGCTCATGCACTAGAGCTGGGGACGCACTGCCCAGCCACAGCAGGGACTGAGTGTGGGCAGTGCTGGGATGGGGGACCCCACTGGGGAGCAGTCCCAGAGCAGGTCCGGGCACAGAGGGTCTTATGGAAGGGGGAAGCCCTGGAAAGGTGCTGTAGGACTGACACCAGCGACAGGGGGCCATGCAGCAAACTGGCAGGTCTATGCCAGTTGGAAGCATATAAAGCCAGTCAGTGATAACAGAAATTAAAAAAAAAATAAGGAGAATTAAGTGTGCTGCGTTGGACCCTGATACCAAAATCTTCAGATATCAAAGACCCAAATCTTGGGTCTTTGGGGCAGGTAAGCAAATTAAAGGTGCCTTGCTTGCTGCCCATGGACCCCTACATGTGCCACGCCCACAGTGCTTACCACAGGGACCCCCCTCTCACAGACATGCATGTCATGCTGGTGGGGCTGAGTGCTGAGCACAGGCCCTGATGCAGCACTCCAGACCTTCCTCTGGCCTCACGGGGAAGCCTTCAGAGCATGAAAGACCCAAATATTTCACCAGTGATTATGTCCAAAGGCTATGTTTGCAGACCTGTCCAGTTTTTTCTCATATACCAGTCCAGCTGCTTCTGAGGGGGGATGGACAGAACCATGCTTCCCTGTTATTCCTGTAATTTCTTCCAACTTTATGTCATCAACAAACACTAAACCTATTCTCAGATTAAAATCGCTATCCCTTGTTTTGTCACAACAGCCCCTGGTAAAAAGTCCCTCTCCAGCTTTCTTGTTGGTCCCTTTAGGTATTGAAAGGCTGCTATAAGGTCTCCCCAGAGCCTTCTCTTTTCCAGCCTGCGCAGCCCCAACTCTCTCAGCCTGTCTTCATAGGAGAGGTGCTCCATCCCTCTGATCATCTTTGTGGCCTCCTCTGAACTCACTCTAACAGGTTCATGTCGTTCCTGTGCTGAGGACCCCTGAGCTGGACACAGTATTCCAGGTGGGGTCTCACCAGAGTGGAGAGGAGGAGCAGAATCACATCCCTTGCCCTGCTGGCCATGATGTTTTTGAAAGCCAACATAATTGGCTTTCTGGGTTGTGAGCACACATTGCCAGCTCATGGCCAGCATTTCATTCACAAGAACCTCCAAGTCTTCTTTCGTCAGGCTGCTCTCAATCCCTTCATCTGTCAGCATGTATTGATACTGGACATTGCCCTGACCCATGTGCAGCACCTTGTACTTGGCTTTGGTGAACATCATGAGGTCCACACAGTTCCACTTCTCAAGGCTTTCAAGGTCCCTTTGGATGGCATCCGTTGTTTCTGGTGAACAAACTGCACCGCTCAGCTTGGTGTCATCTGCAAATCTGCTGAGGGTGCACTCAGCACCCTGTTTATGATATTGATGAAGATATTAAATAGTACTGATCCCCATATAAACTGGTTTAGCAGGATACACACTTGGGTTCTTTGTATGTGAACACCAATAAGCTACCGAGTGCTGCTAGGAAAACAAGCAACCGAACACTCAGGAATAGAGGTGGAAGTCTGAATCCATCTCTACTCATTTAGCATGAGGGTGTTATGATGAATAATGGAAATGGGAGGCATACTTACACTTCACTCAGCAAAGCATGGTCACTGGCAGTCGTGGAGAAGTGCTGCTCGAGGATAGACACGGTTCCCGTGAGCGCCACGTGGCCACAGCCACAAAACAACGCTACCCCCGAGAAGCAGAGAATGGTTGCCACGAGCGAAGCATATGGCACTCCTCCTAGGCACTTAATGCAACATTCAAAGCAACCTAAGCAGAAGAGAGAAAGCAAAAGAAACGTCATGAGCAAAAAGCAAATTATGAGGAAAAGAATATTTGTCCTCCACTTGGTAAAAGCCACAGGGATTAAAAGGCCCAGGCATTGACATGCTAAGCAAAAAATCTATAGGTGGTACAAGACAGCATCACCCTCTAAAGCAGTGACCTACAGATCTGTTGGTACGGACTCAAAGCCCAGAAAGTGGGCTGAGTGCTCCTCTCTTTACAAAATCAAGAGGAGATCGATGAGACAGCCTATGAAATGGAAAAAGAAAAAAAATCACTGTCTAAAGTGATCCACTGCAATTCAGCTGCTCATACAGAGCTCACCACATTTCAGCATTACCAATGGCAGGAGCATCAGCTATGCTGGCAACATTCTGGCAGTCAGAGAAGCAAATACTCAAGACAATGAAGCCTTTAGGAAAAGAAAGAGTTTGCACTTTCATTGGAAGAGGAACACATTTAGGTCTGCAAAACTTAACTACCCTGTGCTCTCCCACGACTCCCAAATTATCTTTTTGTATAAATCAATATCAGGTTGTAGGGATACAAATACTTTAACAACAGAAAAATTGAATGGGGACCAAAGAATAACAATTGTTACTGAGAGCAGCTGTATGAAGCTGTATTATAATACATTTCCAGCTTTATAGGATACACTGGATTTACAGTGATCCCTGAATACAGTTTGCAGTAGCATAGTCAACTGAAATGCATCATTTAAGCAGTCTGAGTTAACAAAAGACCCCCTTGGAACTGCTGTTTGTACGAACACTATAATAAGGAGGTTGCAAGCTGAATTGCCAGGTTCCTTCCAACTGCGTGGCCTGAAAACCCATCTGCTTACAAAGCTGGGGAATGTAAATCGGAAACAAGCACAGCTTTTAACTGCGCTATAATGGTAATGGCAATCCATACCAATTCATTACTTCAGGGTGATGGCATTAAGCTGTCTCCATTAATGTGCATTTCATACAACTGCGCAAAACACAAGCCATTAAGACAACGCTTAATGGAGTGACCAGCGTTGCACGTTGCAGGAACAGCCCGCTGCTTCTACGGCAAGGAGCTACAGGGACAAAGCATTCGAAGGCAAGGAAACAGCTGGTGAATGAGTACATCACATCACACCTTCCCACCCAAAGAATGCCTTACAAAGATCAGCAAGCCTCCAGCCACCACACGAAGCAAGTTTATTTTTATCCCCCTCCCTTTCCCATTAACGAATGAGTTGCAGAGCAGGCACTTCCATGAAGCACTTCCGTGAATAATATGCATCCGATAATTGAAAGCTTTCCCATTTCATAAGTGAGAAACTCTTCTTTTAGACAGTCACTGGCAAGTGCTCTAGTCAGGCTTAAGCAGTTATCACTATCGAAATGACTTATGAAATGCCACTTCACTAGCTGCAGACAAGATTTAATTGTATAGAAACAAGCCTGTGAAGCTTTTATAGTCTAGCCCACAGCTGGAGTCCATTCAGTCAGAACTATCTTCATGACAAAAATACTGCCAAATGAACAAACACTGCAGTTCAGCAGTGTAGGGGCAAACAAAATCCAAATGCATGCTTTCAGAGGAAATCATCTCTGGGTCTCATTTTACCACAGAAATCCAAAGCTGAATTCAGATACCAGACCTTGCCGAGCAATCCTCTTCTTTAGGGAATCTGCCTGAGTGCAGCTCACAAGCCACACACAACACCAGTCATACACGTGAGGCTGGCTCGCCTCCGCAGCATCTGCTCATGGGTCAGGCCCAAGCCTCCCAGAGTTAATCCAAGAAATGCTTGCACCTGGTGCAGGATTAGCCATGAAGGATTATCCAAGAGTAACCACGCTCCAACCCAGCAGACAATGCTCAACACACATGTGGCCACAGCCCAGCACAAAACAAAGTACCTTTCGGGCTGCACTCCTAAAGCAGAAGGTGACCAAACGCCAGATCATTGCTCAGTGTGGAGGAGATTGATCACCTAAACCATGCTGAGCCTACAGAGTGCTGTGCAGAAGGATCCCATCAAAGACAGGAAATAAAAACAGTTGGAAGTAAACCAAGGGACTGACAAGATCCAAAAGAAAAGCTACTGGTTTCAGATAACGGGAGCAGCCTGCTTGACAAAACTAAAAACTGGTGTAGACCCAGGATTGACATTTAACGCTCTCTAACTAGGTACTTGTCCTCCCAGTACCTCACACCGCACAGCCGGCTTTCCAGGCCCCTGGCAGAACTCCCCTGGGGAGTTTGTTGGATCCCTTACTCAAATACATGACAGTATCTGCCACTAATCCACAGACCCTTGAACACAAGCCAACAGTGGCAGACCCTCTCTCACCTCGCAGCCACCGGCAGCTGCACGGACCATCTTGCTGGCCACACTCTTTGTCTTCTTTTAAAGCCCAGGTGAAAAGGCATCACAGTATTTGGGTGGCCTTCATTTTATCAGTGCAGACCATGGCCAAGGGAGGCCCTAAGAGGTGCCCAAAGCAACCACATTATTTTGAGCAAGGTAGAGAAGACTGCTCAAATGTGGACCTGCAGGAACTACTCACCTTCACTCCAAGACTAAAGCAGGAAGCAGAGGGACTTCAGTACACCTGGAAATAGCATGCAGCCAGCTTGCAAGTGCATGAAGCATCCCAAGCAACAACATCCATCCATACATAGTCATTCTGCAGACAAATTGACAGCAGAGCTGCACAGCCTCCCACCAGAGGGTAACTAACTGTGGGACACAACCTCATCACAGTGCTGGGGCTGCCAGACCTTCCCCCAGATCCCACTGTGAAGACTCTCTATGAGCAGATTAAATCCATGCCTAGCCTGAGCAATATAGCTGATTTTGTAATTTTTGTTTTAACATAAGCCTAAAACAGTACTGCCAAGAGCAGCTTTCAAAACCAGCTACAATTTGAAGCTCATCAAGAACTAAGATACACTTACCAAGCTTCCCTAACAAGCACTGAAGCAAATCAGAGGATTTCTGAAAAAAAAAATGAAAGCTTTCCAGGAAACCTGCGTTATGATCTCTCTCTGTAACTCCAAGTCAGTGACTATCTTCATGCATACAACAGGAAATTCATGATGATGTTTGTCTAGTTCATGTTCACAAAACAATTTGCAAATGCACTGGTGACAACTGTAGGCTGAAGGCCTGTGAACTCAAGCTGACAAAAGTTGTATGAAAATAAGTTTAGTTTTAATTTTCTGCTAATTTTTTCTTTCCATATGGCCAAAATGCTGAACTTTTCAGCTGTATATCCACTCCCAATATAACAATGTAAAATGATTTAAATATGAAACTGTAGAGCACAAACACACATCACCGCATCTCCCCTTTCAATGACCATTTTGTGCAAGGCATCACTAGAACCTTTTGTGCAACTCAGCAGAATAAAAACATTTTTTGTCCTCAGGCTGGTGAGCAGCAGTTGCCATGGAGGCAGGTTAATAACAGCCCAATGATTTGCCCAGAGCTGCCTGTGATCTTGGCTACAGATTTAACACACTCTCAGAAGGAGGCCAGCTAAAACAAAGACTGAGATTATTCTCTAGGGAATGAATGCTATTAAACACACACACGCACACACACACACAAATATTCTTGCTAAAGGACAAAAATAAAGAGAAGAGAAAGAAGCAGGAACCAGCTATTCTTTTTATCTCCTGGAAGCTATCAGTCACAGGAAATTGGTAAAGGATGAACCTACATATGTACATAAATCGGCAATTGGTTGCTTAATGTATGAAGAACAATTATACAATCTACCCAGCAGCGTACACGCTGCTGCACATAGGAAGGGTCTTAGCCATTCAAATTTCCATGCCAAATGGTGACTGTTTGGCTAAACCTTCTTTGTTACTTTAGGTACACCTTCAAGATTTAACTCAGAATAGCAAGGTAGTAGAGAATTAATGGAAAGAGGTCTTAAAATAAAAGTAAAAGAGAAGAAGAGGCAATTCTCAGAGTGTAACTCATCCTACTAAGGTAAAATCTGTTGTTTGGAAATGACAAGAGAATGGGATCAGGTAGCTTTCTTAACTATTTCTAGGGCTTGCTCTAGAAGTTCACACATCAGTTCTTGAAGCCCAGACTTGAAGAGCTGAGACAGACAGGTGTTCACAGAGCTGTCCCTCAAAGCACAGTATGGAGAACATGTTGTAAATGAAGAGTGTCCACACCTCCTGGATAGAAAACCAGCCTCTCCCTTAATGTCCCAAACTCCTATTAGGTTGAACTCGTGCCGTGGTGTATCTCAGGCACTAATCATTGAGCCCATAGTCAAGGTCACTATGGAATTAAAACAAGGAACAAAGAAAACCTGAAAGGAAGTTTGAAAAGCTCTCCTACACCTCCAGGCTCCTGTGGTTGTTTTCTGAGTTACTTTCCACTCTCTTTTCCTTAGAAGTTCAGTAGGTCCCCCTCCCATAAATCTGTCCTGGTATTCTGAAAGATAAAGCAATGGGCACCATTGTTTCCTCATCACTTACTTCCTGTAATTGTATAATGCATTTTTAGAAATTGTGGCATGTTAGACACCTGTCCAGTTAATACATGGTAGAAATAACACATCATGTTCCACCACAGGACCACAATCTCTGTTGGCTTCAGCACCACAGCCCAGGGAGCACAGGGGGAGAAACTTAACAAAAAGAAGATTGCAAGAAATCCAAGGAAAGAAAAAGCATTAGATAACATCTTAAATGCAGCCATCAAATGTAAATCAGGCTTACTATTACACATCCACAGGAGCCTAGTGTTGGTAGCATTACTCCTAATTCTCAAATAAATGCAAGAGAACTCAGTACTTGATATTCACCTCCTGCTTCCCCGGTGCTGAAGATTACCCAATACCAAGTGTGAATAATATCATCAGAGTCCTAAACCACCATGGATTTTTGTCAGAAAATGAACATTATGTCAATGAAAGCAAATACCAATTTTACTGTCTGCCACCTACTTGTCTTTTTTTTTTTTTTTTAAATTTCCATGCTGAATGGCTTATGCATGCTAGGATGTACATTTTCCTACCTTACAGCATGATTGACAGTTACAGGAGAAGCTGTGAGGGATGTGAGAATACAATAATACCTCAGAAGCAAAATTAGAATTTACCTCTTTCTTCTCTGTATGAGACTAGGCCAGTACCTGGCAGAAAGATAACTTTACTTCTCACATCTGTCACGCACACCTGCAGCTAGGAGTCAGTGGCAACAGTACAATAAGGTAAAACACTTAACTTTACAAGCGTAACTTTAAAGCATGTGTCAAATACCTCTCCATGCTTTAATAAGGGCACTAAATAAAAAAAGGCTCTGTGTTAAATGAACTGGAAGTCTTCGTCGAAGCTCTGTCTTTACCCATTCCTACTCATCTTAAATTTTGCTGATTTACAAAACGTGACACAAAGCTAAACATATACGTACAATAAATGCTCACTCACCACACTTTTGGATTAGCTTTAAACAGACTAAATAAATGATGAGCTCAAACAGAGAAAATCCTTTCTTCTCCTTCCTCAAACCTCTTAAAGCTCTTCCACAGAAAACTTCAAGTTCGATATTTCCTAATTTTGCCATTTTGTACTACCCAAATTAGAAGTTGTGAAATTGACTTATACTGAAAACTAACTCATGAGAGCCAGAAAACTTGAAGAACAAGAAGCTCCTTTCTGGAGGTTATCAGCCTTAATTGCGTCTTCTCTAGATATTCTTGATATGGATGCAAGACAGTTTCAGAACTGTCATACAGCCAGTTCCCCACTTCTGAGAAGGTATTTATTCTCTGTCAGCAGTTAGATGCTTCCATGTTATGTGTAGCAGAGAACTAAAAGTCCTTGTTCACACCTCCTGTGTGCTGGAAACCAACACAGAAAAAGCAGGAGAACTGGTGCACATTAACAACAAGCATTTCACAGCCTGGAAGCACCATTAGCAAACCCCTTTTCAAATCCACAGAGCACCAAGTATCTCTGTGGTATTGTATATATAACAAAAAGAGGTGGCTCCTGAAGATGTCACCAAAAATGCAATAACCACAGGTTTAAAATCAAGCACATTTTTGCTACCAGGATTAACAAAAAACTCCACAAACAAATAAGCCCAAACAAATCAAACAACCTTGCAGAGGTTATAAATGTTCACGCACAGCAAAAGCTAAATTTTTTTTCCTTTCACTAAAGGAAGCACGACATTCAAATTGGAGAAAAGGCTGTTTTTACCCAGGCAAGATTTGTTTCTTCTGGATGTTGTTAAATGATGCAGACAAGCCTCTAAAAACAGACAATAGTAATCATAACCCTTTTTTTCCCTTCAAATCTCTTCTTTCCAAACCAGCACTTCTTATATATATAAACAAAATTTCATTCACACTACAGAAAGCAAACCCATTTCATGTAAAGACACATGACTGGAATGTTTTTTTACAGGCCTTATCTAGTTTACCTTCTTCAAATTTAGTGAAATACATACACTCCTCATCCATATCATTCCCAGCCTCTGCCAGGTCCATTAAGCTCACAGGTGTTTTGAAGTCATCTTTTTCAGACAGTGAAATCTACAAAATAGGAATCACTATATCCATACATATTACAAGTGCCCATCCCAGGTGTTTGTTGTGTGAGAGCACAGAGTAAGACATAGATGGGAAGAACATCACTGCCCCACGGGACAGTGGGACAGGAGTATTGCTCTTGTCCACCTTTACTGCTCTTGGACAAAGATCAGGCAGAACTTTGTTTATTTTAATTCATGTCTTCTCTGTTTTACTTTTGGCCTATGAAATAGTGGAAATCACAGCAGAAGAAAAAGACCTAATTTATACTTTGGAAAAGGCCTTACTTCAAACAGGTTTCCATGGGAATTCTTGAGGAGGAATATGTTTTAGCTCTAACTACTTCTGCAGAACAAAAAATTAAGCTGGTGATTTAAAGAGACTTCTCTCATAAGGGACAGATTGAGCATTATTGATAAAAGCTTTGGCATAATTCCTCCTGGAGACTTGTTCTTGTGTTTTATTATCCAAAATGACCCTTGGGACTTCAGCACAGCCTGACCAAGTGCTCATTGACACGCAGAGCTCAAGGTTCAAACACATTGCACCAGCAAGGGCAGCTGCTGGTCCAAACTGTGGCTGTAACTCTCAGCTGACATATCAGCAACTCACTGCTCATGTCAACATGCCTGAAGACCTTTCTTCCTTTCTGCCCTCATCCTTCCCTCCTTCCCCTTGCTTCACCTGTTTTTGTCTTTTTGGAGAAAGACTAAGTAGGGTCAACACGCAAGAACTGCTGCTTCAATAGGTGCCAGCCCAGGTGGTAATTTTGGACAAACCCAAGGTAGAGAGGCAAAAGAGATGAACTGACAGGCAGACTACCAAAGATAGTCAAATGTCTGAAGGTCTAGACAAGCTCAGTGGAGGAAGCATTTCACTCCCGTGGGTGACTTCTGCAGTTCTGAGAAAGTCTGTAAGGACATTTGGATTTTCTTGATTCAACCTGTAACTTGGCTGACATGATTTTTAAAGCTGACTTTTACTTTAATCAAAGGTGAATATCTTACCTTGAAGACTGGAGTTGAGACTCTTAGCTCCACCTTTCTGCCAGCTGTAACTCACCTCACTCTCCATCAGCCTTCAGCACTCAGCAGGAGAGCAAAACTTTTGCCACACTGGATTTCAGCCACTGCTACCGATTGCTTCCCCAGTTGACTCCTCCCTAGCTACAAAGAAGCAAACAGAAACACAACCTCTCTCTCCCTAGAGCTAAGAACTAAAACCTGTGTATGTATTCCAGCCTGACAGATGTAAGAATTCAAAAGGTAAATTTTCAATTTAATAGATAACTGAAGATGCAAAGATTTTGCCAGACGTTTACGCCATTATGAGTTTGCACAACTGTGGAACAAGAGAAGCAGTAAGAAACCTGAACCGTAACTGCAGAAGTCCTTCTTGCAGATATTTCCTAAGCTGAGTCCTCACCATGCTATTTCCAAAATTTAAGCTTGCTTTGGTAAGGGAGCAGGCTGTTTCAGAGAGATACTCCACATTCACATGCCCTTATGCCCTCACAAAGCGGATGAAACACCTCCCAGCTGCTGGGGAAAGAAAATTTTGGAAAAAAAAAAAAAGAAAAAATCCTATTAAGCAAACAACGCCCACCCAGCCTGGAAGAGTGCCTACAGCTAAGCTCATGTTAAACAACTATTGCAGAGTTTCTCTTTCTAAAGAAAAAGATGGTACTCTGCTTCCCTGGGGAAAAATTGTTTTAGGCGTTTTGAAAGGCTCATTAGGCTTACAGGTGCCTATATCTTGGATCCACAACTGCAGTGAATCTCCCACACTGACTCTTCCCTTGCTGCCCAAGTGCTGGACTTATGTTTAAATTGCAGAAGGGAGATCATATTGTACATGGAGACCCTGGGAGAAGAGGTGGATGCCATCAGAACTGCCAGAAGTGCTCTCAGAATGATATCCATCTGGACACTGATAGAGTCAGTAGTAAAGTAGAAATATCATACTGCAAAGGCATCCCAGAAATAATGTGGTTTGTCAAAGAAACAGAGAGGTTATCTCAGCACAGCAGCAAAGGCTGAGATGACATCTTCCTTCCAGTCTAGGGAAAAGGAGCAAAGACCAATAATTTCACAGTAGTTAATCCAGCACTGGAAGGTTGGTTTAACTGAAGACCTGTTCAGAGCTGCTTCATTGCTGCCTAAAAGCTTTTTAATTTCTTTAAGTGCAGCCATTTAAAGCACCTTCCTTTGAACTCACATTTCTGGGCTTTGTTGATCTGGTTTTTTTTAGTCCATCAACAAGAATCCTTTCATCTTTAACTCCTCCATGACAGCCACCACATTTACCTGCATGTTAGTTCAGAAAGATTCCCAAGGCAGACTGAATAGGGTTCAGTTGCCTAAACAAGGGTTTCTAGCATCATTTTAGGTGCCAGACTCCCAGATGCTGTAACAGAAGGCTGTGCATCTCCATGTCCTGGCTCATCTGTGCCAGCACATAAGGACATGTCTCATCACTGGGGACAGCTGAAGGGGCACAAGACTCTGATAACCAGGCATCCAGCCTGCTCCTTCCATGTCTTCCACAGCCCAAGAAGGCAGCATTCATAATCTATTGCTCCTTCCTGAAGCATTTCTTCCATGTACAAAATATCCCACGTGCACTGATCTGAAGTTTGGGAAGATCTTCTGGTAGCCCCAAATCTGTCACCCAGGTACTTTTTCATAAAAAATGGTCAAAATTAATATTGATATTGAAGATGGAAATCATACTTGGCAACCTAAGTATTTGGGGAGAGGGGATGGAGCCATTTGAAATCCATAAACATCTGAATCCTAAAGAACAAATGTGTGAAAATATAATGGAAAGGGGAAGGATGAGGCAGCAAGCTTTGGTGAATATTTCCCTGCAATTGCTATTAAAGTCTCTGGTGCGGAGGCAGGCATCTCCAGCAAACAAGCTGTCAAGCAAGCTTCAGTCAATCAGCTCCATAAAGGGAAGAGGATTGCTGCATAGAGCTAGCTGCAAATGCTATCTCTGAGCATATATATCCCTCACTGTGCTAACCCTCAGTCAGACTGGAATTTTCCAATGCAATCAATCACAGGCTTGATTTTTGGTGCCTTTCTGAGATGTTTTGAAACCAAATTTCCCCACAGACTCTTAAAATCCAGCTTCACGAAAACAAAATAGGATCTTTTTGAGGTCTCAAGCCAGACATCAAAAGGACGGGCAAGTGGAATCACCAAATCTTTTATTGAAGCCTCAGCTGTAATCCTCCTTTAGACTCTGACATATGTACTTAGTGCTTCTAGCAAGGGAAAAATGCCAACAAAACTATGGAATATTGTCTTGGAAACATATTGTAGGAGACTAGTAAGTCAGATGTGCTTTAGTGTCATTTCAGCCTTAGTGGCTGAGTCTGATAGATTCATCGGCATAAACCCCCATACTATGACACCTCACCTGTAAATGGTTTTGAAGCAATCAGGCAGCACCGTTAAAAGGAAGCTGTCCCTCACCACATTCAAGCATTAACAATGAAATTTATATTTATTCAAGTATTCATACAAAAGAAGTAGAGTCCTTACAGCCTTAACAAACAAAATAAGAAAAATAGAAGAACGTTTATCTTAAATTGTTAGGACTAGTGTAAAGCATTAAGTTTATGCTACTACCATTTCTGAACTCTTCATTTCCCTTTTACCCAGCCCTTTATTTACCTTGAATCCCCAAAGGACTAATATTGCCTCTCAATGCTGGCACATGATGGTACCGGTGTGGCCTTGAACTCCTGTACATCCAGTGGTACCTGCCAATTTCCATTTCTGGTCTGGTGATCACTGCCAATTTTAGGTGGTAAAAAGTCAGTGTCACCAGCAAGCTTTACTTCAGTACTTTCAGTCATTTAACTTTAAAAACAAGAGCCCAGAAAAATATGCTACAATTTCAGAACTGAAAGAATGTAACCTTACAGACCAAGAGAGGGATTAGGAGGGACGATCAACAGGGAAATGCTCACATAGGTGTTAAGAAAGGTTGAATAGCTAAAACTCCACCTAGGCTTTGTTAAAAACACATAAGGAAGGACTCTGTATTCCTTACCCCCACCCATTCTCACATCTCACTCTCTTTGTCCATGGGAAAAAGCTCTGCTTCAGAAGGAAAGGAAGGAGAAGTCACAGAAAACCACATTACCTGTTTCATAAAAAGACTATAATTCTGCCAAAGAAAAAGCTTATTGCTTTCTGAAAAGGTATTGCTCCAATACTTTCTTACATTAAAAAAATAAAAAATGGTGGCTTTATTTCACTTAGGCTCTGCATACATCCAAAAATCTGGACCAAGTGTGTTAAAACAGGCTTGTTCCAGGTTTATGATGAAGAAAAGCAGTCATGCTTCTCCTTGTCTTTTCAGAGGACAGCTCAGCAACAAGATCCCACATGTAGTAGCACACTTCACCTCACCTCGCACACTCATTGCACACTCACTGGCACAGGGTTTCTGAGCCCCCTGAAAGAGGCCACTTGTAAAACATTGAACTGCTTTTGAACCTACACTGGCACTGCCATGGTCTTGTCCAAGCTGTCAGGGGGAGACTGATAGATCTTTATTTAAAATGTACCAGAGTGTCGTCCTACCCCCATCCCCCCTCCAGTGGCTAAATGAGAAAGCAACCATCATTGCTGGCCAAATTAAATCCAATTCGGCACTGTTTGGGCATGTGGAAAAAGTGAAGGTTATGACAATGAAAACCCAATCTACTCTAGACTAGATTAGAGATGAATTTCAGGGGGGAGGGGGAGTAGAAAACCCATGAATTTCTAGCCCGTGAGGGGCTTGGAAGGTCTTGGACTTGGTCCCTATCTCATGGGGTTTTGATGCTCGTGCAATGAGGAGTTTGGCACAGCTACATTTGCATATGTCAAGAAGAGAAAAAAATCTTGGCCTTGAATCCAAATGTTGGATCTAGAGATCTGAAACAAGAATTTGTTTGTCTCCTTTATCAGGATACGAATGCCCAGTACTAAGGCAGTCTTTCGGGTTTTGGATGTAAACTTAGTATCAAAGGCTCTGTAAAGGGTACTTTGTGGCATGGTAAGTCTCCCCACTCTGTATCTCACACACAAACCAGCAAGCAGGTATCAGCTAGTAAATCTTCCATAAAAGACATTATTCTGTCTTATATGGCTTACCCTTTCTTTTAGGAAGGACAAATTCCACATCTTATGAGCATAACAAAATTCAAAATATATTGGAAGTATTGCTCCAAAATGACAGCGCACACTCAGGATGATATAATCTCCTTCTGCTTACAGAGGAACAATCCTGCTTGTGAGATCACAAGGAATGCCATAATAATTGAATAGAATACAAAATGAAAAACAACAGAATTCTTTGCTTGTACTGGATACTTCCTCTCCTCTACCTCTCAAATGTCTGCTCCCTGCTTTTTTGAAGCTACTTATCAAACATTGGTAACAAATTCAGATAAAAATAAAATAAAATAAAATAAAATAAAATAAAATAAAATAAAATAAAATATAACCAGCTGCAAAGACTTCCAGGAAGAAAAGATTTCTTCATTTGCACTGCAGCAGTATCTCAACCAAACCCTTGACAGCAAGAGCATTTTATCCTACCAGGCTTGAACCCACAGTTAGAAATTTCTCCTGCAGTAGCTACAAAAAGCACTTGGCTCAGAGCAACAGAGCAGGCAGCTGCCTTTCTCCCTTAGCCTGGGGGAGAACTGGTGAAGTCACCTGTCTGCTGCAGAATAAACATCAAATCCTGAAACATAGAGACAGCATGCAAAATTTGTAGCATCATTTCTGCAAACGAAAATATTCTTTGGAGTTGGGTTTTTTAATTAGCAATTTCTGGTTTTCCAGTAACAGGGCTCCTTTCATTAGGAGGCAGTTCAAATTCCATAGGGAATCTCATTTGTTCCACTGCTCTGTAAAGAGCCACTTAGCAATGGCTGTTTGGTAGCCCTTACTGCATGCCTGGCACGACCTCTGAAGCTGAAGAATATCTCTTGGTGACTTTGCTGGGACCCACCCATGTAAAATCACCACCAGGTCAAAAGCCCCACAGGCTTCAGTGGCATAACAACTATTGCATACAGTCTGCATCAACTGGAATTTAACTCCGTATCCTGAATAGTTAGAAAAGGAAATAGGTTTAAATGGCTTCTTTATCTTTCGCTTTTTGAGGAACTAACTGCACTAATTGCATTCCCTGGTTAGGCTACAATACCCTGCACGCACAGCCAAGCTCCTGTGGCTATAGGCCTGCTGTCAGATCCAGGCTGTATCAATCCTGCACGGACACAGCAGCCACAAAACTGACAATGCTTCCATGTCACACCACACAGGCACACGGATGGCAGCTGTGGTGCTCAGTATTCATTGGGATGAATCATCTTACATGCCTGTAATAAAATTCCCAGTGCCTAACATCCTCATGCTTGCTGCCTTTATCATATGGTTTTAGAGGAAACAAACAGTTTTGACATTCATCTGTCTCAGCTGAAGAAGTAATCCATGGGAGCAAGGAGAGGGCTGCCATTTGGTTGTTTATGGTCTGGTGACGAATACTGCATTAGGAGCAAGGCTGGCCAGAAAATGGGAAAGGGTCAGAGTAACTGAAGGGGACTCGTCCACCCCTCTTTAGTCCCTTTGCTTCTGCTGCAGAATCCATTGTGCACGTACAGTGCCATCTGGGTTTCCCCCACCCCCCGTTACCATATCCCATGCCACATATGTCTAGGTTTTCTGCTTTCATGAGGTCATTCAGACCAATATGAGTACATTCTCCGAGTGTTTTTTCAACCCCCTCCTATTTAGAAACCAAATCCTATTCATTAAAACCTAAATCACTAAGCCTACCAAATTATTATCCCCAGAATATCGCGTGTCCCAGATTCTCCCTCAGCTGGATCTCTCTTCCTACAGTCGTATTCTTCAGGGACTTATCCTTAGAGCAGTTATTGTTTTCAGTGGATCTGAAACACCAATAAACTGCTTAAAATGGGGAAAAATATACATCATACTAAGAATCTTTGAATGGCTTGACAGCTCTGATATCACTGTGTGAGCCTAACATTAAGGGGATATGTTTGAAATTTTGGTTAATGATCATAACATATATATATAAAAGACTTTTTTTCACTTTGTTGTAATGAAAATACATTTATCTATGATGCATTAAAACATCCTAAGTTCACTTTGTAAAATAATCTCACTAAAAGTGAAATAAACTTCATTCCTTTCTCACGTTGCACTTCACAGCTTCATTTAAACACAACTGTACAGATGTGAGAAACAGTGCAAGAGAAGAAGTATTTTCTTTCTATTATTGACTAGCATATACTTGTCTATTTAGAGCCTAAAAGAGGAAACATCACTTCATATATCGTGAAAATAATAAAGCTCACAGTCATTACTGAGCATGAGGTCTTCTTTCATCGAGAGCACATTAGGAGTGAAGAGCCAATTAAAAGGAACCTTCGGTACAGCTGCTTAGATTGGTCTTCATTATTCCTCAGCACAGCATAGGCAATTTGAACATCATATGTATTTATATAAGGAAATACACCCTAGTATAATGGCTTTCTTCCATCCCATGTGTAATTGGTGAATTCACCATGGTCATCCACAGTTGGGGGGTTATTTTCCTTTTTTTTAAATTATTTTTAATTTTGCAACTTGGTAATATTTCTAACAGTTAAATGAAGAGGGGAACTTCTTGTCTCTGTTAATGTGTATCAGGATCTATATCCGTCACTGCTGATGCAAAACGGCATTTCGTTTTTCTTATTTATTCTACCTCAGTAAATCTGCCTGCCCAGTCCTCACGTTTTGATTTAATTTAATGCCTGCAAGATAAACCCTGTCATTTGCAATAATTTGTAAACCTTCATCTTTAAAATGAATCCAATCTGTCCTGCAGCCCTGCAAAGTATCTGTTAAACATTTTGCTTCAGCTTTCATGGTGTTCTCCTCTGATAAGGGCTGCTGATACACAGCATAAAGCTGACTTATTTCTTATCTCCATCAACATGGGGGTTGTTCCATTTCCAATTAAAAAAACTGGGGCAGCAGCCACTCATCTGGGTGCAGAGAAACAAATGTCGGATAAACACTGAATCCATCAGTTGGGTAGTATTCAGTAGCCTAAATCAGGCAGGGGATTCATGGAAATAATTATTAAAATATAGAACTGGACTTTAGCAAACTTTAAAAATCTAAATAAGACCAATCACTTTAATCTATCAATCAGCAATTATTCATAAATCACATTAGCTTGTGTAAATTGGCTCAATTACACTGCAATCCAAAATAGCAAGCCATTCACATTTGCTACAGAGATGGGAAACACAAACCAGGACCTGTGTGACACCACTGCTCAGATATGACTGTATTAAGTGCTCAAACTCAATACAGACCTTGCTGCTCACCCCAAGAGCTCTGGCAGCATTGCTCTCCAATCTTCTCCCAAGTATGGGGAGCCCTGTATACAGACCGCATGTAGTCCTAGCCCAACTTCCTCCAAGCATTTATTCCACAAAATTGCAGTACATCATTGAGAAGGTCCTTGCATGAAAAACAAAACCTGGAAACCCACAGTTTAAAATTCCGATAAAGAGAAAAAACCTCTTAGAATAAAAGTACGATTTGCTATTAGTTAACTGCAGGTACTTTCCCCAGAACTTGGCAGTGCAAAGCATAATGAGTGTGAATTTGAATACCCAAATCGGAATACGCAGGATCTTCCCTTGCTCAGTTTTAGCAACAGCAGTATCTCCCAAACACTTTCACATGTTGATTTATCTCCTTAGGCTTAGAAATTTGTTTCTGGAAGGAAGAGTTAAAAGACTTTGTGATAGCACTTCAGTCTGTGGCAGCTGCCTTGCAATCACTGGATCTAGGGCATCTCAAAAAGGATGGCCATTATACTAAGTCCCAGTGGGATCAGGGAGTAAGATGCAAATGTTGCAAGCCTGGCAAGCATGTAAGGCATAACAAGTAAGAGATCCAGTCCAGAGAGTAAATAGGCACATTTTTGAAGGGGTCAGCTTCTGTTTGATACCCCAAAATGAAGTAGCAACATTTTCCTGCAAGTTTCTTTACATAGAGAAAAAGCTCATTTTCCTTCATGGGAGCTGTTGGTGAAAGAGCCCTTTAGAAAAATCCTTTCATTTCAGACGTACCTGATGCCCACTGAACCCATCAAAATCCCAACCAGGCTCAATAGACTTAGCACTTGGGAAAATCTGCCTCTCAAAACCAAATATACCTCCTACCTGACCATGGCAGTAACTTTGCAGGGAATTTGGGCTATTAATTTTTCTATAGAAACTAGGAGTGTTTCAGCTTTCTGCATTTTAATTTGTTGTGAAACATATTGGGAATTTAAGTGAACAGAAATACAGAGCATAATGTGAGAGACCATGTGTTGCTTTAAGAAATCAGAGAACTGGCAAGAACAAAGCCTAGGAGTGCTACATACACATACCTATATAAAAAATCCAAAGTACAAAATTATCACAGAAAAAACTAGGAAATGGTGGTAACATTAGGATAGGAGGTTCCTTTGCTTGCATCCGACAAAAACAACAGATCAACCACTTTGACTTGGTAGCAGATTTACTGTTCTACTTGTTGTGCTTTCACCCTTGCCAAAACGAAAGGGGAACCATAAACTCATCAAAAACACACTCAGCAACACGTTTTGCACAGCTGCTAATGCATACAGATAATTTTCTTTGGTGTTTATTGTAACATGAGTTCCATCAGTTTAAAGGAAGCTTACCAATGAGAAGAAAAAATTGCTGTCATTTTTGAAGAAGGATCTATCAGTTCAAGGTGGTTTTGCAGTCAAGCTATTCAGGCCATTTTGTACATTAATTACTCAAAATCTGCAGTGAGGTGGGTTATTGTCCACATACACTAATGGCTTTCAGTTTAATCTCTCATCAGTGGACCTCCTTTTGTGAAATCCCTAAGGGATTATGTAGTACTATGTCTAATCACTTGACAAATTTCATTTACTTGAAACTGAAGCTCGTTTTGAATTATAGGAAGTCAAATTCAAAGTAGGAAAACAAAATCTGGCACTGGACAGCACCATAATTTATCATGCTCATATCTGAACTGTTTAACAATCGATGAAAGAATTCTGCTTGGGGAAATACATTAGTTGTGTATCAGCTGCCTAAGCCTATGAGATACCCAGATGAGATATTCAGATTGCTTATAAATGATACACAACAGGTTAAAAAGTATACTATGACTCATGTAAAAAGGCAGTGGAAATTCAAATAATTGTTACTGCTGTATCATTTAGCCAAAAAAAAGTACTGCTATGATGTGTAAAGTAGTTTGCTACATTGAAGAGGAACATGTATAAATGATATGACACAGAAACAAAACAACATTTGCCAGTTGAATTCACCCTCTGAAGTTCAGCACCCCAGACCAAACGGAATCACCTGTAAGGCTGGAATGGATGAAGCACCTCTGTTTCTGGGCTGCCATCTCCCTACCACAGAACCACTACCATGGAATTGTTCTCTCTGTTAAAGGCAGCAATTCTCAGTGATTAACACATCCTGTAATCTAATGTTGCAAAACTCATTGCATTGTACCCCATTATCATAGTACACACAGATCTCTACAAAAGTAAAATTTGCCAGATGACACTGTGGAAAAGGAATTTAAAAATAAGAGTAGCGTTTGGCATCAACATGAAGGTTGTGTGACATTATAATCTATTATACGTTGCTATAACCTAGGTCTCCCACATTGCATTGCAAAGCCTTGCTACATGACTAGTCTCGATGAAAACACCAGATTATGGCTCTGAAAACAACATGCAAACACACAAGCACACGCTACCTCTGTAAACCAAATTTACCAAAATCCCTCAAAGATGCAGCAATAACAAGACTTCTTTTGCAAGCATCAATTCAGGTAGGGTTAGGACAGATTCAGAGCAAATACAGACGCAGACAGAAAGATTGCTGCTCTATTAATTTGTTGTCAAGCCATGCAGGAAAGGACGGCTGAAAGCCCGAAGATGCAGTAATGATTGTTTAAGAGCTATTTGAAAAAGTGACAAAACTGGCCTAAACCTCTTTAAGCCCCCTGAATGAAAAGATTTAAACAGGCTATTGTTAGACCCCTGGGTACCTTTTTTCTCTTGGCTTTGTTCTGCATTTTCCTCCGCTGCAGTTTCCATGGCTGGCTTCATACCATCCACCAAAAATGCCGCCCCCCCCTCCCCCCCCAGCAAGCACTTTTTCTCTTCGCCTCCTTTCTCACTCCCTTCCGTCTCCTATTTACAGCGGCGGTGATTGAGCGGCTCTGTTCTCCCCTACAGTAGATTACAGTCCTTTCCAAAATGCCAGAAAAGTCTTGTCAGCTTCAATTTCGCTCCGCTGACTGGTCCACGAGGAGCTGTGCCAGCGAGCGCTCAGCTATACGTCATCACGGTCCCCAGCTATAAAATAGCCATCCTGCGCCCAGCTGCGCTTCGCCTCGCCACACCGTGGGGACCAGCATCACCCGCTTGCGCCCCCTTCCTCCTGCCCTCTGCTCTCCCCCTCTTTCCCCGTCTCGCAAGGCTCCCAACAAATGTTAATCAATTCTCTGGGTGGTGAATGGATCGGTGACATCGGGAGGGGAGATGCAAGCGAGAAAGAAAGGAGCCCCCCAGCCGCTGTGGGGTGAGCCCCCCGGCCGCCGTCTCTAAGGGGAGTGCACGCCGGCACACAATCACAAGGCTCCCTTTCCCATGGGACCTTGTTATTATGCTTCGCATTTTGATTTATTCCACATGCCCTCTGCTCTTTCAAGGGGCGGGGGGTGATGGGTCTGTTCTCTCTGTTTGCTTTCTTTGCCGACTAAGTTCCGCTCACCCACGGCAAAAGACTGTGTGAGAGAAGCACAAAAGCAAAAGTGGGCATATATGTATGTACATGGAAAATTTAAATTCTTTCTCTGACTAGCAAGCACAATGGGAAAAAAAAGCAAAAGAAAATCCAACCAAGCAGAAAGGAAGTGAGCTCAAGCAACAAATGCACGTGCAACACTTTAAAGGATAAAATGTTTAAGAAAACACAGCTTGGGTTTTAAAAGGAGGTCTGCTACTAGAGACCTAAAGCCACGCTTGGAAGTGAGCACAGAGTTGCTGTTCAGCACGTTTGATTGCTCCCCTAAATCCAGGCAGACTGTAGCATGATCTAACAATCTGTACTAGCCTGGCTCTGGTACCAACAAACCCAAGACATGTCAACATTGCATTGCATGAGGTGACTTTAGGTGTCTCCAGCCCGCAACTCCCCACAGGGGTATTATTCCCCTACCAAACCCCAAGACAACTGACACATTTAAGGCTGTACTGAGCTGAGGCTAATTAACCTTGCCTATCACTTTGCTTTTTTCAATGCCTCAGAGTGCAACACACTGCACAGGGCAGACGTGCCCAAAGGCACTCCTTTTTGTGCATAGGATGATGGAGCAACCACGGAGCAATAGTCCTTGTGGTCCAATCACCGCAGCCAGTTCTGCAGCCTGCAAAGACACCTACCAGATTCAGCAAACCCTGGGGATGTTAAAACCTACACACTGCATGTCCCCTATAACAAATTCAACTAGAAGAGTGGGAAGAGGGAAGCAGTCCAAAGATCTGTAGCTGCAATTCAGCAGCTAGTTGAAGCTATTATATCCACAATTTTGCTGTGCATTTTTATTTCTACAGATGTCTATTTCCACAGTGAAAAGCACAAAAAACCTCACACCACGTCTTTAGAGAAAGTTCCCTTCTCTTTCACGAAATTAGTGCACAAAACCTCTTCTCTCACTACAGCCACCATAGCTGTTACTTTGGTTTGAACATAGCTGTTACTTTGCTCAGACTTCAGGCTCCAGCCCAGCTGCCAAGAGATCTTGGACTTATCCTAAGGTTTCATATGACAGCATCAAAACTTGATGTCAAGTATTTGCCTAAAATGCTTTCCTGCAGTCCAGGAAAAGCCTGCAGTTGAAGTTCCCACCTCAGCAGACCTTTCTATAAGCAGGATGAAGCTAATTTGTAGAGGAGACAAAATATCCTCAGGAATCAATGTGAGGCAAAGGGTTGAGTTCCTGAAGGTAATCAAATCAGCAGCCCAAGCAGAGACCTCAACCCAGGCACAAGGCATATTTCTCCAGTCTTCTTCTCCAATGCCCACACATTTTGAAATCCACACACATATTGACATCCTTCCCCAGCAAGGCCCTGCACTGCAAACACATTCCCTGAAGGAATAATCCAAAAGGTGAAAATGTAGGTGACGTGTTTGCTATATTCTTTTAACCATTACTAAAAATTATTCAAATTCCACAGTCAAGAAAGGAAAATCTTCTTTACATTCGGGATGCTGAATATACAAAGAAAATATTCTACAAAGAGTGCTTTTTTCCCCATTTAACATCAGCAGGATTGAAAATCCATACCAAACACACTCTACGTCCTGAAAGTCACACAAATTTTAGTCATTGGTCAAAGCAGTTGATTGCTTCTGACATTAAAATGGAACTTCTTGGAACTTCTCCTTGTGCAGTTGGTACTTCTGCTCACTGCTGTCACAACCTAGAGCTCTGATTCTTAATGATCGTGGCTTACTTAGACTGAAAGGCCTAAAACTTTAAAAGGTTGAAACATTTCTTCTGACTACCAAAAGTAACAAAAAGCCTGTTGATAAACTAATTCAAGTCACATAATTTCAATGCACTTATCAGGATAAATACACAGAAAATACAAACATAATCTGGAATTTCCTTTCTTTAAACAGAAAATATCTTAGACAGAACCTTTGGTTACAGACTCTCCCTGGAGGGAACCCACAAACAAAGCCCCCCACTCTATATCAGTGAGACCTACTCCTTCAAACAGCTGCACATTTTCCTGCTGGCAAGCAGAATTTGTTAGGCAGGCTCAGGACTTCAGAGATGATGGTTCAGAAACCCAAACCTAACAGGTTGGGAGACTATTTCCTCTACTGTCTCCCAGGATAAGCCCTTCCCCAAACAAGCAATGAAGAAACAAGTGCACAATACCAGAATCAACTTCACAAGAGCTTGAACCGAAGACTTCAAAAACTGTCAAACCCAATTACTCAAAAGCATTAATTCTACCTACTAAATCATCCTCTTAAAGCTTCAAGTGAGGCATGCATGTAAAGTTCTTCCCCTTCCTTCTTTCTATTTTCCAGATTGCTGTAACGTATGACAGGTTTTAAGCACTTAGCATCCTAAGTAATTCCTTTATTTTCAAGTTTCTGCCCCATCATAGATAAACACAGCAAATAAAACAAACTATATGCTATTTCCTCTAGTGCTAACATGAGTGCTGATCTTGTGCTTTGAGCATTAATATCAGCCAGCAAGTTGTCTCATCCAATGTTCCCTCCCTTAATCAGATACATCCTTCTCATAATATCTGATGAGACTGGGAGACATCAAGTTTATGCCTGTGACAATACAACCAAAGACTAATCCACAAAGACACACATTACAGAAAAAAAAAAAAAAAACCAACACCAAAAAAACCAAAAAAACCAAAACCACACAAAACCCCCCCAACCAAACGCTTAAAGACTGACATTTCTGACATTCAGCAAAAACCTGCTGTGCAGATCAGGCTGATTTAGATAACCAGCAACCAAGGAAGGCAGCTAGTTACATTTAGTTACATTTCAGGAGTTCAGCCCAGCATTTTATTTGCACACCAAAATAAAAGGGAAAATGAGTTGAGGGGCTTAGCAGCAAGGGTTTCTGCTGCTAAAGTACAGCTCTGAGCCTACTGCCAAACCCCAGGATGAATAGCAGTGAAGGAAAGTATGTGAAGGCACTGCAGACCAAGTCACATTCACTGCAAAAGAGTTTTAAAAAAAACAGGCTGAAATCTATTTTATCTAGGTTTAAAAAAAAAAATTCCTATTATTTAATCATTGTGCTCAGTCAGTTAAAATTGCACAATTACAGAAGTTAAAAAAGATATTAAAAACCCAGTTCTGTTCATGTGCCAGTTTCTTTTGAACATCTATCTTTAATGTCACTGAATCTAGTTTACATTCCTGAAGGCTGAGAAGCTCTACCATAAGCTACAGCAAATTCTTCACAAGCTTTCAGGAGATGAATACACAGTTGCGATTTCTACAAAGGCTTCACAGAGCTGTAATAAAGAGTGTTCTCACATAGCTGAAGAGCAATTTGAGATTTGCCTATGAGATTCAAGACCCAGAAGTTAAATTACATAGACTGTCCCTCAAGCAAGACTGAAACATAGTTCAAACAGCTAATTTTACAGACAACTTGTAGAATACTTTTGTGGTTGTTTTTTTTAAGAAAATATAGAAAAATATTCAGGAGAAAGAACAAATACACATGAAGTCATTTGGTGCAATGTAATTGTTTGCGTTCAAACCAGCTTTAGATCAGTTGCCAAAGACTTGCATAGAAAGCCCAATCCAAATGCTTATGCAAAAGCAGGTAAATTTTCCATGTGATAAAATCAAAGCATGACAACAAGTTATTAGCTGTGCAGCAATCATATATCTGGCAAGTACTTTTAAGAAAAAACATTGGGGTCTGTTCTTGCAGCCATACTAAATTGCTAGGAAAATGAAATCCAAATTAATTAATGAATAATAGTGGAAAACCCCTGTACTTTTACACAGTATAAAATACAGACTACTAAAAATATGAGTCTGCACTTCACTTAAGGGTTTAAATCTCAGATTTCCATAAGGAAGAGCAAAAGTAAAGGCTTAAGTGGTTATGTCTGCAACCAAAGAAAATCACTGAGTTAACCAATGCACCTACACCAGGGTAAGCAAACATTAACCAGTTCTGTGATCCCCTTAATAAAACCACATGAAGATGGCAATAACTGCTGCCAAGCTAAATGCCTGGCAGTAAGCAGGCAGGCAAAGTAGATGTTGTTCAGTAGTTGGGCTTCATACATTTCTCTGTCCAGCCTTCTTGTTTCCAGCTGGACCGCTGCTTTAGTCCACTGCAGTCACAGCCACCAGTGAGAATCAAAGGCAATAAACAGCCCAGATCCAGAACATACACGGATGGCTAACCTTTAGTTGGAACATAAAGGAAGGGTGGAAAAAAATCCCTTAGAAAGTGAATAGATGGCTCTGTACAGTTTTTCCAGCAGCTAGGTCTCATCAAGTCCTAGTCCCAAAGATGACTCAGATGGCAGAGATGTGAAGGCTACTAAAGAAAAAAAGCCTAAAGAGTTGTAATCAAAGTCAAAACCAAAGCAAAAGCTGTGTTCTTAAGCAGGTGGGAGCTCCTTTCTGCTTATGAAAGGTGGTTAACAGCACAGAAAAAAAAAATTATCTAATCTAACTAATGGCCTTAGTAACATTTTCCTGGGCATAAGAAACTTGTATTAAAAAAAAAAACCAAAACAACAAAACCCTGGGGAAAACAATTTGGAACTCTGACAGACAAAATACAGAAATCTCAATCATGTCCAAGACTTCTGAGGAAAAACAATAAAAATGAAAACAAAATAGGTTACATTTGAAACTAAGCTGGAAGCAGCATCACCTCTTGCACCCCTTTCTGATGAGGCTGCCTGGAGTAGCACCATGCTTTTGGCAAGCCAGAAAGAAATATGCTGACAAACTGGAGCCCAACTGGAGCTCTACAGTTGAAAGAGCATGGAAATACAGAAAACCAGAGCAAAGGCTTCCTAGCATCTCCCCTAGAAGGAGCTTTCATTAAGCAAGTAGTGTTCAGAGCTCCAGCTCCAATGGCTGTCTTCAGCTTCTACTACAGCTCAACAATTTTCTGGCAGTATGTATAGTTTTCTACAAGTATACTGCATGGCAAGTTTCAAATGCTTTAATTTTGCAATTAGGAAGCAAAACAAGGCTTTGAGATACCCAATCTTGCATAATTCTTCTCTTCAACAGTGGCAAGATCCTCACTTACATGACTAATTTATGAAACCCTTCAACAATACTTCAAATGCTGCTCCATACTTTTAAGGGCTAGGTTCTTGATATTGGCACACATAACCACCTTTCTTTGCTCCCTCTGTCCCTCACAACTGAGGGGAGATTCTCTGCCTTGCAGTGCAGCAGGAAAATAATATGCTCAAGTCTTTTGTCTTTGTTCCCTTAATTCTGCACCTTGAAGACAATCCAACATCTTTAGCTTTTGCTGTGAACCCTCTTCTCCAATACTACTGCCAAAGCCTACTGCCATCTCAGAAGAATAACTAGAGCTTCTGAATACTTGGACATACTGAAATAGCATCCTAGATATTTATGTCTCACTTGCTAGGACTCAAGTAGAAGTGCCTCTTGTACTTGCAGAAGAGCTATTTCTGCCAGGGATTTGTAAGGCAGTAAAGGTATCATAATATACTCCTGCTAATACAGCTGCTTCATCTCCAAACACATAAGAGTTTGAGACAGGACTGGTATTGGGAGGTTACCAGTTGAATTTTTTTCTCTTATCTATAAACAACTTCACTGAGTTCAGCCTTGACCCAAACTTATCTTTTTTCTCCACAAAATGAAATTTAACCAGACAATCCTGTGTTAACTTTACATCCAGTTCTGATTTTCAAAATTACCCTCCCACTCTTCACATAGACTTCAGGATCCCACCTACAATCTCTCATCTATTCAGTGCTCGTTTTGTTCTTCAGTCTTGGCCTCAGTCCAGTCTTTTCACAAAGTGTGGAAAAAAGCAGGGAAATATAAAGAAGTGCAAAACGCTACAGCTCCCCAAAAAGAAACCAAGGGGCACTGATTATAAAAAGGTACCTCACATGGGGTACCCCACACTGGGGGTGCACATGGGGAGAGTAAGGCATGGAGAATCCTCATCAATGTCATGAAGGATTTCATGCATAAATCATGTAGCTGTGTGTATGTACACATATGCAGAAAACAAGTATGTGTGTGTATTCATGTGTATATAAAGATGCATAGGATTCCATACATATTTTTACTGAGCAGAAAAGCGTATGAGCATCCCTGGAACCACTGCGAGGAATGCAAACTAATTTACAGAGTCACACAGTTGTACTCAGTTTGATAGTGAATGCACAACCATCCCAGTGGTCCTCCAGTTCAAGATTTCTGGGCCAGGAACCAAGTCACCCAACATCAGACTGAGTCTGCAGCAGAGCTAAACTGTGTGGCAGGAGCACCATTTCTTAGGCACCATTATCCACTCACCTCAGCATCCCAGGGTGAAAGGATGGCCCCACCAGTCCAAGGCTCAGCTATACGTCACTCCTAGACCCATTCATGGATTATTGAGTAGTTGTGTGTCAACATTTTGAAAAGCCCACCTAATTTGGCAGTCAAAATGTTGTTGTAAAAGAAAACATCAAAATAATGATTGGTATGAGGTACTGAAATTCGTTGTTTGAAGTTTCAGCACCTTGTAAATCACCACAACTACAGTTGTTTCCCTGACACAGAAAGTTCCCATTCCAGTGTAATTAAACTATACTTTGGGAAAGATCCTGGACCAGTCCTGTCATGCAGCGTTGGACTGCCAGTTGAATTGCAAGTATAGTTTCTGTTCACACACAAGACACTAGTCATGAAATCCTCAGTTAAGACACTAATGAAAGGGTCCCCAATTAATCATTGTATTCTTTGCAAGAGCAGATATCCTCATTAGGAAACCAGCAGGACATTAACAAGTCCCACTTTGAGGGTGTCCAATTAACTCATCGACTAAATATGTGCCAGGCAACTTTGCCCAGCCTAGCTTTTCCAGTCCTCTCTTTCTAGCTGCAGCAATTGGGATCCCAGTCATGTATAAAGCAGTCGTTCTTTCTGCAGCTCTGCAAAGCCTTTGAGAACGCCGCCGATGAACAACAAACAACGGCAGCTGAAATGTTTAACAGGTCTTTCACTTGCGCCCACAGAAAGTTAAGTGTGCACTCAGGGAGTTCAGCAAAATTAAGAGAAAAACCCACCCTCTACCTTTATAAACAGGGAATGACTTAACCTGCTAACAACGAGTATGGTTGGAGCTCTGTCTGGATCATGTCATGCCTCCATTTTTGCCGAACCTCAGCAGTGGGTGATCCTGCATACAAAGTGAGCTCCAAGACAAAAGTGCTATAGGGTGAGTTAAGGACAAAGTAGCAGCTTTCAGCCTGGATTCCCAGATAGGCTGTCAAGTAAAATCCCTTGCCAGGGCAGGATTATTCCCTAGAGTATACGTTTCCAACACTGTCCCGCCTAATTTTCTAAGTGTCTCAAGCTTGGAGCCTTTCGGTTGTTTCGCGGGAAGAGCCATTCTGTGGCCCGGCAGGTTTTGAGGCTTGGCACAAAGAAGGGCTTGCACAATGACAGGCCCCCACTGCAGTCAATGCAGATGGAGCAGCTTCTCCAGAAGTAGCAGGATCCCAGCCTCTGAAATGGTCTCCAGTCCTGCTGCCTGAAAACCACCCAGACTCTCTGTTGAGCGATCCCACCCCAACATTGCCTAGTTATTGCCCCATTTCTCTGTTTCTTTCTAAACATGACATTCACTTGTTTTAAACTGCTGAAAGGCTTCATTTCTGCACTTTGTCATGAGTCAGAGTGAAATTCATTTAGCATGTACTCTTCTTCATCTGCTCCTTGTATCATTCCCATCCCATTTTATTTCTGCTCTCTGGGTTTCAGTACTTCTGTAACAATTTCTCTTGCACTCAGAGCTTCCCAAGTGTAAACACTAAGCATTATAGTTACTTGTTTACTCTGGAAACCCTCACGTTCATTATGCAAAATGGCACCAGGCTTTTTTGATCTCAGTAGTAGTACAGACACATCTATCACCACCACCAATTCCTGAAGTACAGTCATCTGCTCTACCTTTCTGCACCATTTGGGGAGGAAAAGAAAGAAGCCAAGGAATCAAGGAAAGGGAGAAGAGATGGATATATTGGGAAAAAAATTAAAACAATGAGAAAAGCATAAGGCAAAAAAGCACCCAAAGCTCTGGCTAACGTTCTTTCTTTTGTCTGTAGGAGAAACTGTGTCTCTGTATCCAAAAAACTCTACTACGTCAAGTATGGGCTAACTGTCCTCAAAGTGACCAAAGGCATGTTGCTCAACTTGGGACAGAGCTCCTCTCATTGCAGATCAGAGACTTGCCCACAGGTTTCAGAAAAAGATCACAGCTTCTCATGCCAAGCCAAAATCAACCAGCCCAATTTGCCTGTTCACAAGTTCATTAGTACAGGGAAGAAACTGAAGACCACCCACAGCTTTAAAAGTATTTCTAAGCACTTAATTCCAGCTACGGTCCTCAGAAACTAATTGTGTGTTCAAGGGTTGCACATACTTCTAATGCAGAGAGAACATCACCAGATTGCAAATGCAATCAAAAGCCCATTTTCTTAGTGTAATTTGCCATTAGTACACTGCAGGTTTATAGAGCCAAACAAACAACTCTAACTAAATTTCCATTGCCATTTCAAGCAGTTTTCAAGCAAATATCATAGCAACATTATCAGAAGTCAAGTTCACTTAATCCCAAATTCTCTTCAATAAAACAACACTAGCATCTTCTAAAAGAAAACAGAAAATATAGTCCTGGATGAACTGAGCATCTCCTGAGCTCTGGACCAACAGTGTCAGGCTTCTGTGACAAACCCCACCATTTAAAGACCTTTTCATACCTTTAAGAGAGAAGGAAAAAATTAAACTCTAGGCTTTTATCTACATCATTCAGTAAAGACTAGTGTTTAGGGATTTTTTTTCAATACATACCAAACACTGATGAATCTATTTATTTCAACCTCAAATATAATCATATACATGTGGTAACAGACTAAGTAGCGTTTCACAGACTCCCTTCTGTTGCATAACCGAGAAGGAAAAAATCACCCCAGTTGCAGCAGCCCCCATTTCCCGAGTCAAAGCGGCTCTTTACTGAGAGAGCTCAGCGTTGTGCAGCCAGTGAGCACCACTGCCCTGCACACATCAGCAACTTGGAAAGGAACCGATGGAAGTCTTGTCATGAAAAATCTGTTATTTCAGCTTAAACTGCACTTAAAGTGAACAGAAAGTAGCTGTCCGTGTTAGCCAGAAAGAAATACTGGTTTATAGAGCTGCAGCACGGGTGATGGTGGTCAGCGCTTGTGAATCTTGCCATCAACCCCAACCATCCCTGTCCCGGCTGCCTGGGGAGCGCCCTCCAGGACCCCTGCCCTAATGGCACTGGCGGGGGTCCCAGCAGGGCCAGGGCCGCCCATGGGAACCCGCACGGCCCTGGGGCTTCACGGGTGACCGGGCTCGTCAGCCCTATTCAGCCCCGCTCCCTGCGCACAATAACCAGCAGCCGCGCTCCCAGAATACGGGCCTCCCCCTTCTCCCCGCTTTTATCATCCTTCATATCTCAACGATGACAGGCCTGAAAGGGCTTCTGATGGGAAATGTGCTTCGAATTAGCATATTTCCCCCTGCATACAATGGAGGCATTAAGCTGCTGCGGTTTGCAAGTCCAAACAAAAGCAGCCCAGGCTGTTTTTAGCAGCACTGTTTGAAGTTTTATTCCCCCTCTCCCTCCCGAGTTGCAAGCATATTTAACAAATTTTCACTCTTTCTGTAAAGAAGGAAGCACGACTGATAAAAATCTTATTATTTGATCAGGTTCAGACTTTGCAATATGGAATGATTGGCTTTTTCTTTTAAAGAGCAACACGGTGCTGTGTAGTGCTTCCACTGAACTGCAGCTCAGGGTCCATTCCCCAGTGAGCTTGTCTGGCTGCGCTCAGCACTTGCATGGACCCTGTCATCGAGAATTTCATAACTCGAATACATTCACAGTAGCCCAACAGAAAGGGTCCTGTATTCACAGCTCAATTTTACCACTGTGCCAGGGGCACACTGTTGAAAATACCAGTTTTAAAAATGAGAAACTAAACTACTCCGCTGTAAGGAGGAGCAAAGAAAGCCCTCCTCCCATCCCAAGATTATCCTTTGGTTTAACTTGAGGGTTATGAGCAGGAGAGCTGAACCTGAGAAGTACAACCTTTACAAAATGGCTTCAAGTTAGAAAGTAAATGGCTATTTACCAGGGCAAGGAGGGCAAGAGGAAGGAGATGGAAATGACACAAGTTCAACACAGGCACAAGAGGAGGGAAAAGCACTCCCGCATCAAAACATCTTTGGGTAACAGCTGCTAGGAGAACAAATCTACCTCTGCTCAGTGTGCTGGTCTGTAATTGCTCATTAACACAGTTGGACCATTAGGAAGCCAGTTTGAGGCTTTCCTTGTAAAAGAGACATGACTGCCTTCCTCCTACATTAAACAGAATTTTCTCTGAGAGGAAGACTACACATGCTTCTCAGAGGAAGGGTTTGGTGTTTTAGGTTTGGTTTTTCTTCTTCTTCTTTGTCTTGCCTCTCCCAAGATTTCCAAGGTATTTATGTAATCTTCTATATGCGGCACAGCTAAGAACAAAAATCACGCTCCTTAACAACATGAGATTACAGCAGAAAAGCAGAATGCCAATGAGATCCCAGGCAGGCAGCTTGCAAGTAAGGTGGATATAAAAACTCTTCAGAAAAAAAAGCCTGGGTTGCAGCCTGCAGAAGGAGTCTTGTAGGAGAAATGTCTGCTTTGTTCAGACTCCTCTGTTCTGCCTCAGGAAATTTTCCTGAGGATGAGGGTCTATCTCTACTCCTTGATTATTTAGGAGCAATGCTTAAGATAGCCAACAGTCCCTGCTGTGCACAAGCACTTTGCTCTCAACCATCCACTTTAACCCTTCCACGTGCCAAGCAGTCCACACAGCACCGTGCTCCCTCCTGCAGGGTACCAGCCCTCGCAGATCTGCATTACCTGGCAGGAGAGGCATTTCACTTACTGATTTCCACCAGAATGACAGAGCTCCTGGCGCTGATGCATTACAGTGTCCATATGGCAACCGTGCACCAGTGACTGAGGTCTAACCATAGACATACTCCTCCCTCTGGCAGATGCTCTCACACCCTCCTCACCAAAATGTCCTCTGCAGTATCAAGCACCTACAGCCCAAGGGTCTGTCTGTTAGTGAGTCACACTCTCCTCTGATGCACCAGTTCTGCCAGTAATGACCCCCAGGAAATCTTCCTCATAGTCTCCAGATTCAGCTTAACAATGTGTTTGTTCAGGGGGCTAAAGAAATCTGGCTGGAGAGGACTATGCATTGTTTGGCAGTATTTCTCTACCACTGCCTGTAAAATGCCTTTAAACATGCATTTTCCCATGCTCCGAGACACTTCACAACTTGGTACCAAAGTAGTAGATATGACCTCCACAAGTTACCACAGAAAGGTCTCATGTCAAAGTAAAAGGATGAAGGACTTACTAGGCCTTTCAGAGGCCTCCATTAGGTCATTAACAAATGGGTGAGAGTAATAAAGCAGTCTAGGCAGGAGAAAAAGGGAATTAAAGACCAAAATGGAGACCGGTTTTCTCACTCAGACTAGAATGAGAACTTCACTTTGCAAGCACTCTTTCTGAGCTAAGTTCTTTGGAAGTGTTGTTTAATCAAATGCCACCACAGCTTGACACAGAAAATGAAATAAAATAGATCTCAGCTTCATTGACATATAGGTCACAAAAAAGTAGCATATTGGGTTTACTTGGCAAAATCTTGGTGGCTACAGAGGTCGCTTCAGCGAGAAGATGCCAGAAGCTTCTCCCATTTCTAATAGAGCCAAGACCAGCCAGATCCAAGATGGACCCACCACTGACCAAGGCCAAGGCCATCAGTGACAGCGACACTTCAGGGATAATGCGTTTAGCAGGGGGGAAAAAATCTGTACAACAACTAGCAGTTGTAGACAGAAGTGAGAATATACGAGAGAAACAGTTCTGCAGACACAAAGGCCAGTGAATAAGGAAGGAGAGGAGGTGCTCCAGGGGCCAGAGCTGTGAATCCCCTGCAGCCGATGGGGAAGACCATGGTGAGGCAGGCTGTCCCTGTGCAGCCCATAGAGAACCCCATTCTGGAGCAGGTGGACACCCAAAGGAGACAGTGACCCCATGGGAAACCTACACTGGACAAGGTCCTGTGGACCCATGGAGAAAGAAGCCCATACTGGAGCAGGCTCCTGGCAGAACTTGTGATCTGATGAAGGACACACATTGGAGCAGTCTGTGAGGAACTGCAGTCTGTGGGAAGGACTCACAGTGGAAAAGTTCAGGGAGGACTGTGACCTCTGGGAGGGGCCCTGTGCCAGAGCAGGAAAAGAGTGTGAGGGATCCTCCTTGAGGAGGAAGGAGCAGCAGAGACAATGTGTGAGGGATTGACCGCAGCCCCCATTCCTGTCCACCTGTGCCACATGGGGGAAGAGGTAAAGAATCCTGAGCAAAGCTGTGCCTGGGAAAAAGGCAGGGGCGTAGGTGGTTTAAGATTTGGTTTTATTCCCCATTACCCTACTCTGATTTGATTGGCAGTAAAATAAACTAATTTCCCCAAGTCCAATCTGTTTTGCCCATGATGCTAAATGGTGAGTGATCTCTAGTTATCCTTCTCTCAATCCACAAGACTTTCATTATATTTTCTCTGCACTGCCCAGCTGTGGAAGGGAAGGACAGAGTGGCTTTGAGGGGCACCTGGTGTCCAACCAGGGTAAATCCACCACAGGTGGTAAGAGATATGTCCACTAAAAAGGTCCAGTAAACTCAGCAATGACATTTTAGGCTTCTTAGGGATGGGATCTATCAACAGAAAATTCACATAAAATAGTCTCCTAACTTTGAATTTAAACTGAGAAAAGAGAAAGCTGAGAAAAAAAGGCCTCCGCTTACTTGGAGATACTCTGCCTCACCTGCAGAATTTCTCTTCAGGATGCCTGGGGTGTGAAGAAGAAAAGAAGTGAACGAACTCAGAGTAGGGTAAAGCAGTGCCTTTCATGTTGCCGTTGCCCCCAAGGGACCTGACCACAGCACTAACCAATCGAGGAAATAATCTCAAATTTCAGTTATTCTTCAGATTCGCTGGATTCAGACCAACGATGAATTCACAGCACATGCCGCCATCCGCTGTGGCGTTCTGGCACAGGGCAGCACCCCACCAACAATGGCACCACTCTTTCTTTCAAAGGGCCCCAGAAAGAGCACTCTGTGTTCTCATGTGATGAGGAGGGCTTTTACAGCTTGGATCACTACAGGGTATTGAACTCTGACAGTATACTTACTGAAGGTTCACTTGCTTCATCTTAGACCTCAACAGGTATGTATGATAACTAAGTTAAAATAAACCATCCTCATTTACATTCATTTTGGCATCATGAATCACTTACCTTGCTGAAACAAAACTACCTTCTTACCTCCACACTGAGTAAGAGCTATTAACTTTTCCAGTATCCCACCTGCTGCTGTTTTCTTCAGTGCAAGCGCACAGCACAGAATTATCTCAGAATATGCTTCACGCTTCAGCTTTCAGTGAGAAAAGGAAGCCACAGAAAACATTCAGGACATACTATGCCTGCTCCTGTAGGCAGAAATAGTTTCTGCCCTTCTAAATTAATCTCATGAAGAAAACAAACCCCAAAACTACTGGCATTTGAACATGAGATTGATGTGCTATGAAGCAGGACAAGCCCCTCATGTTTCCTTGTCCTTTTTTAACTCAGTCCAACAAAACTGATCATTACTCTTTTTACTACGTTCTAAATATTGCCCTGACTTGGGGAACCTGGCTCCAGGAATCAAGGCAGAGGTGATTTTTCAGACTTCTCAGGCTACGGTAGAAATTTGCTAGTCTAAATTTTATGCTCTAAATGCGAGAGTCCCAGAACTCATTTAGACAAACACATGGATATTAAAGAAAAAAGCATCCTGGGCTCTCAAGTTTGCCCTGGGAGAAAGGATCAGGATCCATAAAATAGAAAATTCCATTCAGATCGAGGCTGGAGAGCAAGCAACAACAAATACTGAAGCTAGGCCACCAGTCACACCATGACCAAGATCAGCAGGGTGATGCAAGTAGGCACAGAGCAGGATGAGAAGAGGAAGTAAATGCTTCCCCACATCTCATCAGTATCATCCCACTCCATCCTAGTTGGAATACACTGCCTGGACAAAGGTTATCATTCTACAGCAATGAAATTTCCCACGAGGGTCCTTCATGGTCCCAGACATGCTGCACAAGATGATCCCAAACTGGGGAGAAATATCCTGTGTTCTGCTACAGAGAGACTTCCTCACAGAAAATACTCCACTGAGCTAACAAGCCCAGAAACACTCAAGGGCTTGCATGCTTAAAAACATACAAATCCTTCTCTCCCTAAAAGATACAGTCCTCCTTCCCTTCTACCTATGCTCTATCTGCAGTATAACATCACTACAGATGTTGACAAGACTTCATCTCTCTTCTAAATAGAGCAAAGAAAATAAATAAACAAATGAGTAACTAAATAAATAAATAAATAAAATTCCCAACTAATCCAAGATGCAGCAACTAAGTATGTGAGATGCCCTACATAAGTGAAATGTAAATTTTCCAGAGTTTTGAATCATCTGACATAGTGTTAGTCATGCTGGTCCAGTCTCATAAATGTTGTTTGAGATTTTCCCTTTGTGACACAAAATGCATACTAACAATACAGAGTGGTTTCCACTTTCCAACAAGCTGAAGCACTGTTGGACTTATATGCTCTGCAAATAAGCCCTGGGCAGTCCCACAGAAAAAAAGAAATTGCACACCTAAAGTTGAGCAGATAGTCAGAACTGCAATGGAGAGGGAAGACAAAAAAGGCAGCTGTTTGCATCTTAAAATATTTGTAATTTCTATTTCATAAATCATCTTTTTCGCTTCAAAAAGACTTCTCAGTGCTGATGAAAACCCTAAGATTAGAGACAGGGGGAAAGAATTTCTATTCCTCTACAGTAAGAATTATAGAAGGAGTTTCTGCCTCCATTTCTGCTTTGGATCATATTTCAGCCTGAATTTAACCTCTCTGCTATACATATACAGTTGATGTATATGTAAGTGAATGAGATTAGAGGGGAAAGTACAGTTTTGCTTGGAAACATGCTATTACAACACAGTGTTGAAAAACTAAGTACATAAACTGAATACACTATCCTTTCGTGTTTGCCGAGATATTTCACAAATGTAGGACAGGTGTATTATCCTTTTTAATGCAAAAACTAGGCCAGAAAAACTGCTTTCACAAACAGTAAAATCACTTTATTGATCTTTCACAGTATGTGCCTAGATTTCCAGATGGACTTGAAGCTACAGGGGTCAATTAGATACAACAGATATCTTTAAACATACCAAATTATCTGAACAGAAAATGTTAACAAATAAAATAGGTTACCATTCATGTGTGCTACATCTTTAAGAAGCAGGAAAGCTACTTTCAAGATGTCCCCAAAGGAACATTTCAGTAATACTTCTCTGAATTTTTAGCTAAGCTATTTATTTCTTTCACATATTATTTTTGAAACTTTATAAAAGTTTTCTAAACTCTGCATGTTAATTAGATTCTAATCCAATTCACCAGATGTGGGCAGTCATCAGTACTATTCATATTATAGACTTGTGCTTCAAAAAAAAAAAAAATTGAAGTTGCTTCAGTTCCTCCTTGCAAGGAGGAACTGAAGCATTTTGCTCTTAACGAAAGTATCAACCAGGGCCTGAAGCAAGCAGCACAGGTTACATTTCTACCTCATACAGAATTTCTCCCCTCAATAGCTTTTGTATGATTTCCTGTTTATTTATATTTGTACCTACATGCAACATCAAAAGCATGAACTACTTTCAGCTGCAACAGCAGTATTTTAATTCTTACCAATTTATTTGACAATGCTCCATTTTAGAGAGGATTTGATGGACTGAAATGCAAATGGAAATGCAGTTTTAAAAGTGATTTGGTTAAAACTCATACTGCTCTTATGAAATATCTATGCAGTAGGGTCAATAATTAGCAACTATGACATTGCATTTAAACAATGACACCCAATACTTACTCCTTACCATCCTTCTGGAATTCTGCTCCTTTTAACAAGTTTCATTCTTTTGCCTTCAAAATAGCTATGATTTGCTAATACATGATATGCCTTAAATGTCCTTTGACAAGCTCTACCAACACAGTCATATTTTTCCCACTTGCATTTTCTCATGCTTTGAATGCATGCATTGTCAGCCTCCTCTGCCTCCACCTCTCCTTTCCTACATTATGTGCAGCACGCATTTGTTTCAGATTATAAAAAGCACTAGTGGATTCTGAAGCCACTAAAAAGAAGTTGTCGACATATGGGATATGTGGGAAACTTGATCCAGTAGGTGAAATAAGACTCAACTTTAGAACCGATAATTAGAAGTTTCAAATATTATTAATACAGAATGGGCTGCATTTTTCCTTTTGAAGTTTTACAGAAGAACTGTGGCCACTGCCCTTGCATAAAACAGCAAGAAACCTGATTGGGATTTTTTTTGTTTGGTTTGGTTTTTGGGGGTTTTTTTCTTTTTTTTTTAGCATTGAGGCAGATGGCCCTGGTTTCAAATATAGAAGACCTTCCTACACAAAACAGAGGTGCTGGCACATGATACGTGGGTAGAAGGATATTCTGGATACTTGCCTGGGAATGTATGCACTCAAGAGGTGAAATAGCAGGATAAGAGGGAAAAGAGGAGTAAAAAAAAAAAGAAAAAGAAAGCTAATAAGGAAGCACAAAAGCAGCAGACTCAGAAGGCATGGGGACACCATGTTTGTGATAGAGGAAAATGCAAAAAAGCATAGCTTTCTGAGCAGATGGGGAGTGCAAATGTACCTTTACATGGGGATTCAGATTACTGCATTGATCACTATTTCTGAAGGGCACTTCCAATTGTAAGTAAAGAAATTACTTTAGTTGAGATGCAGGAGGTGGCAGGCAGAGCCCTGTCAGACCCAATCCACCTCCCACACAACTGGAAAAACAGCGCTTTGGGTCCTGCAAGCAGGCAAGGTCGTGCCAAACCCACAGTGGGTTTCACCCAACAACTGGACCACTTCAGGATCCCAAACTGGAGACTTTCCCATCCAAGCAGCAACTACCGGCAGTCGTCTTCTCACTCATGGTCTTCCGCCCCCGTCGCCTGTCACAGCCGTGAGCTCGCTTTCTTTTGTCTCCCTCCAAAATAACTCCTCCCGCTTTCAGCCTGTGCTTAATCCTCCAGGAAACCTCATTCTCCCGAGAAGAAGAGTGCTTCTGTACGTAATCTCCAGACAGCAGCTGTGACCCCGGCACCCAGAAAGGCGGTCATTGTGCAGAGCTGTGGTATCAGGGGTGAACTTCCCCTCTCCCCCCCACCATTTATTTAGGGGCTGCTGGAAGTGCACTGTTGGTTTATGCGCACACACTGCCAGCAGTGATTTCCACCAGCAGCTGTGGCGTGCTTGTCCCTTCGCCCTCATTGCAGGCTACCCTCAGAATCTGCACAACCATCTATTTTATTATTTTTTTATTTTGCATTTTAAGGGATTGAACTTCCCACCTGCCAACAGAAGGAGCACTTGTTTTTTTGCATTTGGTCCTCGAGGCTACTGCAGTATTACTGAAAAGTGACTTTGTCCATTTTTAATATTCAAAAATACAGAACAGCTGTGCTTTCTTGTAGTCCTTTTGTATAAGAGTGGCTCAGAGACAATACTAAATTCAAGGCTGCCAAGGCTCAGACCTGAACGGCTGAAAAAAATGCCCCTTTTTTTTTGTTTTTTTAATTTTTTTATACTAGGTTTCAAGACACACTATACTACCAGCACATTGGTAAAGCAACAGGTGTTATTTTAAGGCAGAAGAATTTGAAAAATGTAATTCTTCATGGCAGGCTTATCAGCCTTTTAGCACACTCAGCTTTTATTATTCTGACACAAGACAAAATTACGTAACAGCACAGTACGTACTAATTTACGGAATAACAACATGGATGTTGAGTTTGGAACACTGCACTTTTGTTTCAGACTGTGGACATTTCCCATACTCCTAAGAAAGGCATATGCTGCGCAAACACTTTTAAAAGCATCCAAGTGGAATCCAATATATTGAAAGAAGCTAAAGTACTCTGGAGTGATTAGCAAACACGCTTCAGCAGAGTGGCACAAAAGGATAATTAAGGACTAAACCCACAGAGATACTGAGACAACTAAAATCTCTCCAATTTCTTCTGCAATTGATCAGAAAAGCCCACCTGCCCATTGATGGTGTACAGGCAGATGTTAAAATGGTACCAGATCACTCCAAGTAACTACAAAACTTCCGATCTTCTAATGCACTTCATTATTCATATTCATTTTTGAAGGATTTAAGGGCTCCTCTTCAGAGAGAGGGAGGATATATGTGGCCTCAAAGCTGAACAATACCCCTTCTCTGACTCTTCCCTTGGCTAATGTTTCTTCCTCACATGCAGAAGAGCACTGGAAGCCATTCACCAAGGATGCTGGTTCCTGGCAGAGTAAGAGTCAGAAGAAAAATGGTATTAGAAAGACAGAGCTGTCTGAAATGGTAAAAATGCCAGGGGAAAAGATGATGTGACTTCTTAGTTTTCCAAAATTAGCCTGTTAGATTTATTCTTCATCGCAGAGGACAACTGAAAAACACCTCAAGGACAAAGAAATGCCTTTTCTCCTCTAGCTCAATAGAATTTTTTCAGACAATCCAAGGCATCATTCCCCCCTGAAACAATGCAACTGCGGCGAAAGGTAAATGGTCACCACTCACCAAAATGAGTAACAGCAAAAACATTTTCTTTGCTCTGGTCCTTCCCCAAGTCTCCTATTTGCTCCTTGAAACATTCCTGAAAGTCCTCAAGAAGAAAAGAAAAGCAACTAAAAAGCACTCTCAGTACCTTCTAAAAGAGATTTCTGGAAGGGATTTTTTATTTGCCCACCTTTAAAGCACACCTTCTCTTCCGTCCTTGGCAGGAAATATACTTAAAAGAGGTATATGCACATGCACATTTCTGCTAACCATGGTACATATTTTCAGAGTTAGTGGACTTGGTGATGAAAGACACTTTGCTCCCATGAGCTGGAGAAAAGTTCTCAGCTGTAACTCCACACAGGTGAGCCATTCCCACCCATGCCACCCTCTCTTTAGAAAGAAACACCTGCTTACACACTCTCTGCCATGCTACTGCTGCACACGCAGGCTGCCTTTAGTACCCAAGGACTTACCTGAAAACCCAGCCCTTCTACAGACGAGGTACCCCCAGCCAGTCAACAGGCCGAGGACCCCATCCCATAGTGACAAAACATTGCAGGCAGCAACATGCCATGGTAATTCACATATTGTTATATCTGTTCATGTATCATCAGAGAGCACCAGTGCTACTTCAGGTGGCTGGCATCAGCATTGCCTCCCTCATCAAGTGCTTCGCAGTGAGTAAGCAGCTCTGGGGCAGGTCTGTAATCGCTGCAGATGCTGTTTGCCTGTCTTCACCGTGTCTACACAAATGAACATATGGCTTTCTAGCACAAGGCCAGCTTACGCAGTCATTAATTAGATATAATTTCAGCCTGTTCAATGTTTCTGATACAAAAATCTCTCCTCTGGCAGGAATGCCCTTGCGGTGCAGAAACTTCCTCTTCTCTGTGAATTGTCTCATCTCATGAGGAGGAGCAACACCTTTGCCTGTGACCACATAAATTTATAAATGCAGGTACAGCAGTGTAGACACACCTGAACTTGCCAGTGGGTTTCTTCTCACTCTCTCTAGTTCTCACTACAAGTAGAAGGTGGGTGCTCCCCTCTCTCCCTCCAGCATTTGATACCTAAGATATTCTCCAAAAGCACCATGACAGCCCAGCAAGGCATTACAATGCCAGGAAATCAGTCACGCTGCCAGACTCAGAGAGCTAGTCACAAAAATCATGGAAAGTTCATGGAAGTAATCATCCCATATGTAAATATATCTCATGGCTCTATATACCTAAATAAACTTTGCAAATTTTTAGACTTCACTCATTTTCAAGTGAGTAATCAAGGAAAAGGATTAATTAAGGCTGAAAAATCAGAAAGGTTGGTATGCAAAATACATTTTTGGTAAAAGGTGGTAAATTTTTGCTCAGATTTTGCCTTATTGCTTCATTTTCTCACACAGCAGCACTAAACAGCATAAGGCACATACATAGCCCCAGATTGGGCTGCTACTCAGAAGTAACCAGAGCACATGAGAACCTCATTGGGGTTTCTCTGTCAACCCTCGTGCAAAGGAGAAATTTAAGCTGCGCTCTCATCCTTCACCACTCACAGCACCACGTAGAAGTTTGCAATATAGCACTGTTTGCAGAAAAGCATAGCAAATTCAAGAAGCTTATGGGAACTTCCCAGGATCAGATGAGGTGCAAACTGTCACCTTATCAGGAGAAAGACCTGATCTACAGGCACAGCCTGGAGTTAGTGGGGGAGAGGACTTGCTGTGGGAAACATGGGGAGTCTTCAGCAAAGCAAGTATTTTACAGAAAGAAGTGAGGATTTGACAACAGTAACAAAAAAGGCATTTGAGGGATAGCATCCAGTTCAATTACTCTTTTTGATGGCACTGAATTTGATTCCTGAATTACTATAAAAGAACTTTCTTAATTGCTCCTAGTAATTTTTGATTATATACCAGTTACAGAACAAAGTACCCAACAATAGTGGTCCTTCAAAATACAGGGATGGCTAGTGGTGCTTTTCTGTGGAAACACATGGGCAGTAAGATCTTTCATTTGGAAGCTAGCTGGTTCACTGGTTTCCCCTTGAACCCTACAATGTTTGCATATGCTTATTTTTGGCTGATCAAATAAACTTACTTGAAAGTGCATTGATCCCCTCTTTCATGTGAACCCTGGAAGCTTTCCTGAATGTTTTTCCTAGAGATACAAGTATCTCATAGAGCTGAATAGTCACGAATTACACATATCTGTGATTATTATGAGAGATAACTAATTATAACTTCTTTGCTGTGTTTCATTGCAATGGATTATTTTTTAAGACTGACTTCCAGCAGACTCACAGTACTAGCAGAGAAGTTATATTTTAAACATCCACGCTATCTGAATAATGCTGTGCTTATGTAGTATATTTATCCGTCCTTATTTCCTGATTTCCAATTCATTAGAATTTACTTAGTAGTCACTATTTTAACGTAATTCTTCACTATCAGCTTGTGAGGTTGGGAATGGCTGCCAGTTGATCACTGTTGACAAGCATTGGTATCCTCCTCATGCCTCTCTCCAGATGAGGTACCTTCAAGACAGCTCACAGTGGTCTCTGTACAATCTAGGGTACCTTGTTTTTATCTATTTTTATGTCTATAGACTGTACCACGATGTCTACAAACTGAGGAATTCAAGCTATGTTTGACATCTTTGCCATTTCTATCCCTTTCTTGTAAGAAAGTTGCAAAGAGTGATGACAACAAGTTAGTAATGAAGAGTCACTGAACATAGTTGATATTCACTTGAAAAGCTCTAGAGAAAAATCTGGCACCTAGAGATGTCAGTCTGTCCTAATGGGCAGGAGACAAATCACTGAACCAGCCCAACACCTGGTGATGCAGTGCTATAGCAAGCCTTGTCACAAGACACGTTGGAGGACAAGACTGACTGCAGCAAAAGGTAACTCCAGAGCAGTGAAGAAAATGAAGAGATTTGTAGTACAAGGAATTTTAGTTTCCCTCTCAACATTTGCATGGTCTACATTTTGCATCTCAAACCATGTGCACCTGGTTTGAGAGGAGTAAAGGCCCCAGGAAGATGGGTTTGGGAAAAGGGGACACCTAAATCAGCAGGATGTCAGCATCCATTTGGGTATAAAGCATAACATTCAGCTCTGACACTTGTGAAAGGGCATTAGCCCTAAACTGGCACAGTCTAAACAGAGAGAAATAAGGCTTGCTGGACAACAGAAATATAAAAGCAGACAAATTTCCCATCTCTAACTTTGGTGAGTCCAGCAGAAGCCACTCTCAAGCAGTGATGCATACAGCTTCAAACAATTCGGAACTGCCAACAGAAAATATTACACGATTTAGTAAGTTGCTTCTAAAAGTTTCCTGAAGAGTGAAACTTTATGTAAAAAGTGTCCAAGATCTGGTCTTGCCCTCTTCCACAGGGCACTGATCTGTGTTTTCTTTTGTTTCCTCTGATGCCCTACCAAATGCTCTGCTAGAACATATTATAATGTGCATCATGCATTCCTGTGGTGAAAAGACTATGAAGCAAGCCCACATTTCCTTCCAGTGCCAAAACCACTTAGACATTTTGGCAATGCAGGACACATTCTTTATGTTATCTGGCAGCTAGTGTCTGACAGCTGCTCAGCAGCCTATCTGAAAAAAACCTGATGGCCTCACTCCAGTTCCTGACAGACTTATTCCAGTTCACAAAGCTTACAGGGTATTATGGCCCACAAGACTCCCTCTGTCATCTCACTGTCTTTGACCTTTGCCCTGTAGGCAAGGCTATACCATTTCTTCTGGGGAAAGACAGCTAACCTGATGTTTTGAAAGCCATATGAGGAACCTACTAAATTTATGGCTTAGTTCCTTCATAGATGAATCATCAGCATAATAAAGAGCATTACTTATTAGTAGCATGTATTTTGTTTTACAGCTTCCAGACATTAGAACTTGTTATGCCACTGCCTTATGAATCAATTCTCTGTCCACTGGTATTCTCCCATACAGAGATTGACCTGGCAACATGTTAACCATCTCTTGGATCAAAGCAAAACCTCACTCCCTCACAATTTTCTAGACTTACTGTTCTCCTTGCAACTCTTGTGAATCAATCTCTTTCACACAGTGCTGAATCTTCATCACTCCTGTACTGAGGATCAGCTGCATCCCTTCCGTGAATGCTCTGCACTGAGGGCTCATGTTTCATTATCCTTCACAAACCGTATGTGCCTCTCAAACTGGAATTCATTCCCCTCTTGGATTGTGACCTACATTTAGTTTCTAGATGCAATCTCTTTTTCAACTGTATCAATACTCTATCTTCATCACCTACAGCTGGTTGAATTAATTAAAAACCAGATCATCTTTCTCCCCTATCCATACACTGCCCCCTCCCCTCCAACTTCTACTTGAAGCCCACTGGATTTTTATGAAGACACTTTATGTCGTGTATAATTTATTCATAGTAGCATTTCTTTATTGTTTAAATGGTGTTACCAAAATTTTCTGATGTATTTCTTTTTCCTTGTTGGTTAATAAGAATGTAACATTCACCCTTAATTAGACTTGTTGGACTATGCAGCTTGGGTACTCCAGGGACAGCTAGCATTAAAGGAATTACTCTTCCACTTCTAGGGGTGATGGGAGAGATGAAAAAAAATCCAGGTATTGCTTTTTGAATCACAGCTAACAGCTACAAAGATTTTCATCTCAGCTTAGCAGTGTGACCATTTTAAATGGCTTCTGCAACTGTGTAGGGTTGAAGATATATCTCAACACTATTTGGCTGTTTTCAGAAAAAAAATTCTTCTTCAGATCTATCTGAAAACAAAACACTTTGACTTTCAGTGAACTTTGTCTAGTGCTTCCTAAGGTCTGTACTCTTCCTTACCAACATGAAGACTGTGATTGGAAATTAGATTATCTTACCTATCTCCTTCCAGCCTAGACCACTCACCTAATTGTTTTAGAATTTCTTTGATGATGAAGGCTCAGAATTTTTGTGGACCTGCAACAGGATAGCAATGGTATATCCATGTTAAAAACTAAGATAACCTGAATTAATGACCTACTTCCAAACAGCAAGAAAAGAAACATCTAGAACAGAGAGCACAACATTTTCTGGAAACCATAATGGTTTTCTGCTGAAAAATTTAAATATAATTAATGCCAAGGAATTTTCTGATCTATTGGGTTGGGAAGTAATACATATTACCATGCCTTTTTGCTTGTCTTGACTCTCTCTGGCAGGAGGCAGTCAATAGCTTTTTCAAAAACCATAAAGTAATCAAAAGGATTAGAGATGATTAGAACTGAATATCCCAGATACTTTATGTGTTTAGTTTAAGTCATGTGAAAATGTAACATTTAAACAGGTTTTGAAACACGTACTTACTTGGAAAAAGTCCTGGAGTTTTGCTGGGAAAACACAGGTGTTAGCACTGCTAATTTGTTTTTCTCAGCATTCACGGACTAGTGCTATGAGACTGGATTCTTCTAAACTGGTCCTGGCAAAGGGTCCATACTAGGAAAGTAAAGCTATACAGTACTTTAAGCTTACTATTTTCATTCACCAACACATTTTTATGCACATAATGAAAATCAAAGCTGGGGATACCTCTTCACAGCTACTTACAGCATGACAATCCTCAGACAGTTGCCAAGGAGTAACATACACACTCTCACCATAATTTCATGGTTGCAGGATAATATCCTGAACATGCAGTACCCTGCTGCACTGGACTCTTGACTCTAACTGCTCTCCAACTAGGTGCCACTGTAGATTTCTCACTTCTACCAAGACCATCCCTTCTCCATTTCTCTGCAGTTATCAGCAATCATACAGAAAATGTTGCATAATAGAAAAACAAATTCATCCAATCCTATAGATACTGCACACAATGAAGATAAATTTCACAGAATCACAGCATAATTTAGGTTGGGAGGGCTTCTGGTTCAATGTCCAGGCCAAAGCAGGGTCAGCTGATTATTCATGGTTTTGCCCAGTTCTACACTGAGTGATCTCTAAGGATGGAGCATCTTCAGCCTCCTTGGGCAATGTCTTCCAATGCTTAACCATCCTTATAGGGAAAAGATTTCCCTGGATCTCACTGGCAATTTTCGTGTTCCAGTGTGAGGACATGGTTCCTCATCCTAATACGTAGTATCTCCTAGGTGAGCCTGGTATCTTCTCCAAACTCATCCATTAGGGAATGAAAGATTATCCACGACAAAAAATAAGAATATGCTTGTTTTCTTTCCACTATTTAAAACATTTTAGCCAAATATGAAACTGATACACTCTTCAAAGCATTTTGCAATCACAGTTTTTATGGAGAAGCTGAACACATTTGGGGAAAAATATTTTGAGAGGATGTACAGAAAGAGCCCATTAAAGACCTTATTCTGCATATTGACCAATATTAAAAGAAAACTGACTGAAAAAATAAAAAGCAGAGAAGAGAGAGAGAGAAAATTCCTTTGTCACTGCCAAAATCTTCAAGTCTTTAAAAAAAAAAAAAAAAAAAGAAAGAGGAAATCACATCCTGTAGTTCTAAAAGCTGCTGCAAGAATCAACACAGTATTTTTTCTTCCAGGAAGAAGAAAGTTAGTTTCCCATCAGGCGACCACGACTGAAACAATTCGTCCACATTGTGATTAAATGAAACTTTTAAAATGTACTCAAAAGCTACATTCATTGCTGTAAGGAAGAAAGGAAGAATGACCTCCTCTCATAATGAACTCTGAGACTACCAGCCAGCTTACAGAGGTTTTATAATGGCCAGTTTTGGCTTCAGAGTAGCTGGTAGCTTCATTTTGCATGTGGCATAGTAGATTTGGGGGCCTGCTGAGACACTGAAGAACTAGACTCAGAAGTCTGCAATTGAGGTGAGAAAATATTATTTTTATATTAAACAATATACTGGAAACCTTAAATTTAGATTTCATTTTAGTTTTGTATCTTTAGATAAGCATTAGAACTGATTACTTCAGGCAATCTCAAATGCTATATATTTTAAGTAAGCACGACATGAGAAGAGAGCTCCTGACACACTAAATAGCATGAGTTGGATCAAGGGATGGACAACACTCCTGAATGCAGTTTGCCTACTAAAATCCCAATCCACGTAAGAGTCAAAACACATCCCACCCATACCAGCAAGATTACCTGTGAAGAAAAGGTGAGGAAAAGCTACGGTTATGGACAAAAGGACCAAAGGATTGGATAGATCAGCTACAGAATGGACCTGCTATGCAAAGTGCACTGCAGGGTCTCTCCATACCCCACCACCGCACATCTCTACTCCCAGCACTGCCTTGCTGCTGGAACTCAACATATTACACAATGAAAAACAAACAGCTGCTGTACGTGGCTGACAGCTGCAGTTGGTTCACTCTGGCTGGATTTTGGTACACTGAGCTAGGCAGGGAGGCTCTGCAGAAGATGGGTGATGCAGGCTGGCAGCCAGGCTGGGACCCAGAAGCAAGCTCATGCCACTTGACAAGTTTTCTGAATTTAACTGGGTAGGGATTTTCACATTTGTAAATTTGGCCTTCTGTAGCCGAAGTCTCTTCTGCTGTGAGGTTTGGTCTGAAGTTACTGTCCCTCACAATGATACTGCCTCTGCTGCTACAGCACCATAATTTTTTTGTTCAGATACAATATATCAGACACATTATTGCTGCAATCAAAATAGAACATACAGAGCTATGATACATGTGTCTGCAAACACAACTAAATGTTACAAGTCCAATAACCAGCAGGACCTTTCCTATAGATGGATGTACAATTGGCAAAGTTTGGATATCAGTTTGCTAGTGAAAGATATCACTGTTCAAAACGTTTTGGGGTCAATATCGAACTAATTATACTATTCCAGAGACCTCATTTGATCTTAATTATCAAGAAGGCATTTCGTTATTTAAAAGAAGACCATCAAAACCAAAAAAGCTTTGTTTGTGTTCTAATACTCAGTGTTTGTTTTTGCAGGACTCCTGGCTAGAACAATATTATCAACCACAGGAAGTTCAGCAAGGGAAAGTGCTGGATTCTGCACCTGGGATGGGGCAACCCCAGATGTTCGTACAGACTGAGGAATGAGATGCTGAAAGCAGTGACATGGAAAGGGACCTGGGGGTCCTGGTCAACAGCAAGTTGAATATGAGTCAGCAGTGCCCTGGCAGCCAGGAGGGCCAACCATGTCCTGGGGGGCATCAGGCAAAGCATCATCAGATGGTTGAGGGAGGGGATTGTCCTGCTCTGCTCTGCACTGGTACGGCCTCACCTTGAATATTGTGTGCAGGTTTGGGCACCACAATATAGAAAGACATTAAGCCATAAGAGGGTGTCCAAAGGAGGGTAACAAAGATGGTGAAGGGCCTTGAGGGGAAGCCACACGAAAGGTGGCTGAGGGCACTTCATCTGTTCAGCCTGGATAAGGGGAGACAGAGGGGAAATCTCATTGCAGTTACAGCTTCCCAGTGAGGGAAAGAGGAGGGGCAGGCAGTGATCTCTTCTCTGGTGGCCAGTGACAGGGAGTGGCTTCAGCTTATATCAGGGGAAGTTTAGGTTGGATATTAGAAAAAGGTTCTTCACCCAGAGGGTGGTCAGGCACTGGAACAGGTTCCCCAGGGAAGTGGTCACAGCACCAAGCCTGACAGAGTTCAAAAAGCATTGGGACGATACTCTCAGGCACATGAGTCTTGGGGATTGTCCTGTGCAGGGCTAAGAGTTGGAGTCAATGATCCTTGTTGGTCCCTTCCAACTAAGATTGTTCTGTGATTCTGTAAACTGGGAATGGGGATGACTGGAAGTATTCACAGTGACCCATACAATTTTCATACATTTTTCTCCAGCACACATCATTGTTAGATGTGCAGAGGTAGCATAGGAAGACAAATTAGATTCTCTCTGACTTGTATCATTATTAATCACAAGCCAAGTCAAATGGAAAGAGATGCAAAAACAAGCTGTATGAAGTCAGTTCATCTGAAATGAAGGGTGAAACACCACACTTTCACTGCAGTCCCCATCAAAGCAAGTCTACTTTGATGAGTCTGACTTGACACCACTCATTCTTACCTGCACTTTCTCTACAGGCATATCCAGTAACAGGGATTGACACAGCACTTCAGGTATGACACTCTGCCCACCACACATATCTGTATTTGTGTTACTACTGTTAATAGCACAGTAATAAAGACAAGCAAAATATTTGCCATTTTCTTTCCTCCATAATTTAAATCTACTTTCTGGCTGCAGAAGCAAGTTCATGTCAAACACATATGCACCGTAAAAGCTCTAAGACTTAGGCACAATGAACTTGAGGGAAGAATGTGATTCTGCACTAGCACAAAGCACAGTATGCAATTACATTGACTACAAATATTTTATGCAGAAGATTTACTGGCAAACCTCCACAGGGCCTGTAATCCCTAGCACAATTTCTTGTGCTCTTATTAAAGCAAGATAACCTTTTGGCAATTGTTTGTATAAGATGACAGTAATTGCTCATGATAAAGAGCTTAATTAGTGGAAGATAAAGTATTAAATTGTAGAAACTGAAGCAAAATACATTCTGTATAATTCTCAAATTTTTTAATAATTGATAAAATGGAAGAAAAAAAAGTCCTATAATTAAAAAGAGCACAAGAAAATATTTAACAAAACAGAGGATGGGGATTGCAAAAACACCTCCAGACAGCTGCAGATAGCTGGACAGCACTGTACACATATTTGACTTTCCCTTGGGTTGTTCGCGCGTTTCTTGTTGGAAATGAAAACAACTGTGATATACACAGACTTCTAATGAAATATTGTAATGGAGTCCTTTGTTACCGTGTGACTGGGACACTGCATGACCACATGCTTCGCTTTACTCAGAAAAGATGCCTGAAGAATTTTAATCAAACACAAACGCAATACAACATACACCGTGACGAAAAGTAATCTATGACATCTTGTCTTAGACAAATGCCCTCCTAAAAAGTTAGCAGTTTCTAGCCTTAATCAAAAGAAACCCCAAGTCCTAAAACATACGATAAATTGAGAGGCAAAGTAATACAAGGATTATGAAGCATGAAGTCAAGGATAGGCAACAAATGCTCCACGCCTGTAGGTGCTCAGAGTTGCCACAGCAACAGAGAAAGGCTGGAGGAGGCAGGAAGCAGCAAGGAGATATCTAGGACTGCATTGCTCACACCCTCCCATCCTGCAGTTCTTACACACCACTAAGTGTTGGCAGCTCTGAGACATCTAAACTGCAGAGGAAAGACCACCAGGAAATAAGCAGACAGAACAAAAAAATGTCCACCAAATTATAAGTGGACTTTGCACTGGTTTGAGTTCTGCAAGTACAAGCTTCTGAAGCGATTTCTAGACACTTCTACCCACCAAAAGGAAAATCATAGAGTTAAGAAACCTGGCACCAAACAGTACACCTCAGCCAGCAGTTAGGTGCTGATCCCAGTGCTGTGTCAGGTTTAGCTTTTCCTACCAATCCATACCGGTTTGCATACAAGTGCTGTCAGGAGTATGGTCACCCTGGAGGGGAAGAAGCTGCAGCAGCAGTGACATCCCAAGCTCTCCCTCAGCAAGGAAGACCAAGACGGATACTTTGAACATAACCATCTACCAGGCAGCCAGGGACAGAATAGAAGAAAAGCCACATGTCGTCATGTTCTGGCCTGCCCCTTAATTACATGTAGACAGCACACGCTTACAAAACACTGCGAGCACAAAGCCTTTTCAGGTAGCAGCAACTGCTGCTCCGGGGTAGCAAAACAGAGTAAAGCCAATCCATGTTTGGAAAACAGAAGCCCTAGGATTAAACAAAAACATGCAACCACATTGTTCACTTGGCTGTAGGAAAAATTTTAAGAAAAAAATCCCTTCAAGACAACAAGGAAAGTCAGGAACAGCAAAAGGCTAACTCATCCCAGAACAGGAGATGACACGCATAAGAGCTCCCCACAGCTTATGGCTACCTGCAGGGCTGGCAAAGAGAGTGAAACCAGGCCTGACGTGGGAAAGCAACAAACTTCAGGGAAGTGAAGTCATAACCATGCAGCTGAGCTCTGTTTTTCATTATTTAGATCCTGAATTGGCAAGGTGCAAAAGCGCAAGAACAGAGCTTGCACAGTTAGGTCAGGCATGTGCATATACATCAGCACTGCAATTTATGCAGTAGTTTATGCAATACTTAAGCACAAATAGAAACACCACTACATTCACTATGCACCAGAGGCAGAAGATGCAGACCAATGTCCCTCCTGGGTTTCCACTAGAGAAGAGGCACCTGCCCAGCTGCCTGCCCTGAAGTGCCCATCACCCCATGTCTGAGCAGGAGGGGTGCTGCTCCCCCATCTCTGCCCCTGCAAACCCAGGAGCTCTCGAATGAGCAGTTGAGCAGAGCGTCACAAACATCCGGGTGCTGGTACACAGCCTGTGTGCAGGGCCCACATCTGCCTCTGCCCAGAGGGAATAAGTGATTCATGGAAGTATTGTCTCCAGATGTAAAACAAGTTTGTAAAGCCAAAGAGAACCCGGAAATGTATCTCTCTGCTTGGCCTGGCCTCAGAGCCTAATGTGAGACACTCATGGCAAATCTGGGCTCGTGCCAGCAGCAGTTTGAACATGGAGCTTTTTTCCTCCTTTATATAGTGACTGGCCTGGGGACACAAAAAATGATGAAGGAAACCAACCTGTAGGACAGTCAAGGAAGGTTACAGAAAAGAACTGGGATCTCACTCCTCCTCCTGTACGGAGTCACCAGGTCTCCAAGAAAACAAACTGATAATCTAAGGCAACATGCAAGCCTTGAGACAACACACATTTTGAGCGCATATACAGAAAAAACTCTGTCAAAGGACCAAACCCCAGCCCTGCTGAAGCCCATGTGAGTCCTGTAAAGCTACTAAGAGATCATTTTGCAAACCTGTGAAAAACTTCAAGCTCTAGCAAGATTTCTACCTACTACAAAGAAAAGAAGACCTGCTCATCTCTATGTGTCAGCAAGGGCAGGCAGTCATATAAAGGACCATATTGTGTATGTAGCCAGCTAATTTTCATTCAGCTCCTTTCCTCTAACTAAATACATTTTTGTTTGTTGGAAACCATCCAGGAAACAGGTCATAGATAAGCCCTGTTACTAGAAATCACAAGAACAAGATACTTTTGAAATATAGGATAAACATTTCAATGCCTGGTTATAGCACACAGGCATCCTCATGTACACAGATATGGAAAAATTATTTGTTCAGGGACCAACCAGAAGTGGTAAATAATATCTATGTGGCATTCAGCTGGACCGAGTTCTTTCCAATCTCCCACTTTTCCTTTCCTCCAGTCAAGAATCTGTTTAGAGCAATTCACTGACAGGGATCCCAGTTGAAAAAGCTCTCTCCTCTTTGCAGTGCATCCTTAAGCACTGCCCTTGAATCACACTCTCTAAAAGGCTTTGCCAGCTCAGAGGCTAAACAGCCAGCATAAGACAGTGACATCCTCAGTCTGCACGTGACACTGTACATCAGCTGGGTAACATATGGGCCCAATGTAAAAAGCCAGTAGTGCAGAAATTACTTGCACCATCTCCTATGCACCTGAAGAATTTGCAAATTTGGCTCCTATGAACGCCCCTCCACCAGCTTTGAAACAAAGCTGTAAGAGGTTGCAGAGATGGTTTCACAAGACCCTGCTTGCCTAATTGGAAACAGAAGCATATTTTTCTTAGCAACTGACATCTCAAGAGATTCACTGCTTTCTGAATTACAAAGCATGTGTGCAGGGAAATTTGAAGTCTCTCATATGACCTTCATGTCTTTCATAATCATTCTGGGGAAAAAAAAATGTGTCAGCCCTTGGCACATCAGGTGTTCTTTTTCTGACTAAAATGGGATGTCTGTTTTGTTTTCTTTTAACAACTGAAAATTGTTGTCTTTACAAGCAATAGTGGCATAATCATTTTTTTCAGTGTCCTTGTTTCTTGTATCTTTAGTCTCTACAGTGGTAAGTCATGGAAGAATTAAATCCACTGCTACCTCCAACCCCAAACCGTTAACTGAACTCAGCTCTCCTCCTCAAAAACTTTAAACCAGCATTTTAAGTTCAATATTAATTATCACAATTTATACTATGCTATTTGTCACAAGCACTACCACATTTCTTTTTAAAACATTACCCTGCAAACTGCAAGTGGCTGAATGGAGTACTTTATTTGCACAGCTCCCCGTCTTAGATTAACACTTAATGGCCATACTCCTCCACTGTTCATATACTGTGTGCTGAGGCAATGCCTGTCATAAAGTTGCCGATACTTCAAGCAAAGCGTGAATAAAATAACTGTAAATTTAAATGATGTTCTAACTGTGCAATTTAAGATGGGTTGTTTACAAGCATTCACTGAAGAAGTGGGCCATGGTTTTAAATACTGAAAAAAACAGGGAGATCCGCTTAAGAAACATATTTGCCTTATTTTAAGGTCAGCATTTAAACATCCACATCTGGTAAACATTTTATTTCCATGGTACGGCATACAAAACGCTAAAGACAGATCCAGTTGCTATTTTAATTTACTTCAGGGTTTTAAAATATGATCCTATACTGACACAACAATACGTAGTCATGTTTGTTAGGAAGATCATTAGCAATGCTAAGGGATAATTTCTATAGCTCTAAAGCAATAACTGAAGCTCTTCAAAGCAGGAAGAATGTGTAATACACTGAGCTGTCCATCTTTACATCAGCAAATAATATCTTTCAGTAGCTATCATATAACTTAACAACCATCCGCCCTTAGCTTAATCCTGTAGAGGACAAAACTCTGGAACTCCTTGATACTCAAGCTTTTCACTTAGGCCACCTTAATCTATTGCCTTCATCACTATAATTTCACTCTTCTGGAGACAACAGCAAGTACAGCTGCAGTCCTACAAGTCCTTTGACTTACTCCAGCAGAGGCTGGGACTCCCACAGACAATTGGTAAGTGATACCCCCACCTCAGGTACCCTCAGCATCACTTGAGAAGACAAACCACCCAGGAGGCAGACCAGTGGTGGGAATGTGCCCTAACAGGGACTGAGAAGTTAGGCTGCTGGGAGATCACTGAGTGTTTTTTGCACTTGCAAGTGTCTCTGCTGTTCATTGCCAGTGCCCCCCAAGCCAACTGATGCTGCATTAACAGTACAGCCTTAGCTGGCACCAGTACAGGCTGCTGGGTCAAGACCTAAATTTGTTCAGAGGCCAATGGGAGTGTGAAAGGCCTTTACATGTGCATGTGCATTTCACCTATGGGGACTGAAACATCATGGCATGTCTGTACTGGACATCTGCTGGTTGAAACTATAAGGAAGACATGTCACCGTTCAGCCATTTGCTCATCAAGTTAAGAGAGGAGGAGGTGAGCTATCTTCACTTTCCTTACATTAACTTAGCACTTTTATAATGCAGCAAGTCAATACGGGACACAGAACATTACCATGTGCAAATGTGGCTCACACTGTTGAGTAATACCGCTATTTTAAACCCTCTGCTGCTAAGCAACACTGACAGTATGGTTAGAACATTTTGGAAATATCAAACTCTTCAGCTCTTCCCCCCCGCCCCACGTGTAAAAAAGCTGCTCCTGCACTGCACTTATATCCAGAAGCTGCTCAGAGATGGGGCTTCAGTTTTTATCAGGCTAGTTCTCCTCAGCATTGCAAGGACCCTGGTCATACTTGTGCAGAAGCAGCCCCTTAAGAGATACACAAATGTGGTCCCTTGATTTGTATTTAAGCACTCCAAAGGCACCATTCCTGGAAAGGCTCTGCAGTCAGTGGCACGTGTCAGACACTCACAGCTAACAAAGAAATGAAAAAAAAGGTTAATTCCCCTAATTCAAGAACAGTCTGAGATCACCTCCAAATATTGTGCTTACCTGAACTATCTAAAACAGAGCAGTTTATGACCCTTCTTGTAAGAGCTAGAAGGGTATTTGTGCCCAGCACTGCAACCCAAAGAGTAATGGCTGAGTGCTACCATGAAAAATTTCCAATGCTTGCAAGGCAACAAGTACAGAAGAGACCATGGGGAAAGCATAACCTTTAATGTCTTAAGAGGCAGCCAAGGGGAGACTTGGTGAAAAGCTTCGGTGAAACTGCGTTTACTACACTGAGGCACACCTATTTTAAACCTTTGTATTTACTTAGACTTCAGTAGGAGAAGGGGTGAAAATGAGCCTTGAAGTCTCTCACCCAGGGGCTGCCAGCACTTAGTCCCTTTAAAATTATCTCACTGTGTGGAGGAATTTTGCATTTTTCTGTATCAAGCAAGCACTGCAAAATGGTCCATTAATTTGGTTTCCTCTTGTATGGAACGTTTCACAAGGGTTGATTGTGTTTCCTCAGGCAGAAGTGTATATCTGAGATCTGACTGATTAAGAAACATTGCCCAATTCTGACAGAATATACTCCAAACTGTTCATAAGCTTACTCCCCTCATTGTTATTCTAATTTATTCCAGAGTACTTCACTTTGCCATAGACATTAGCAAGGTTACAAATATTCATGTCTCTTCAACTATTAATTTTATGGCATCTTTCACTTCATCGTATATTTACCCGTCTATTAACTTACATGGATGATTTCACTGCTAATCATTTCTACTAACACCCTTTTAGACATTTGTGACTTCAATCCTGAAGATGTAGGTGGCTGGAAAGACTTGCTTGTCTTCCTCCTCCCTCCTGTGATCTAAAATTAAAATGATGTGACCAGGACAGCATATCTCATAACATATACATCTTTGACAGATACCACAGGTCTAGACCTAATTTCCACCCAAAAAGTGAATCACTGAAGAATGTCAAGGCAAAGCTTCTTTTAAGTAGGCACACTACAGCCTCCTGGGGAAAGAGCAAGCAAAGACAGATGTAGAACCCACATCTGGGTATCATAAAGGTACAGTTAAGTAAGATGGTTTGAAAAAAAAAATTGTTTATCTTCCAGTTGACTGATTTTTATTGGAACAGACCCTAATTTTGTCAGATAACTGAGTACTACACAGAACTGTAGTACTGTATGATTATGCTGCAGCTAAAAAACATCTTCCTACCTGTGGACAGAGTCTCTTTGGACCATTCTATGCTCATTCCAAAATAAGGTCCAGCAGCCCACTTTCTGTAATCAAAGGAGCCTGATAATGCTAATCCCATCATATGTGTCTCTCTGATCTGCAAGACAACTATCTCAGTGATCAAATGCTGTCGAAGACAACATCATTCAAGCACAGGGGTTTTCAGCCTGCAGTATTTAAAAGCCCTTTTCAGCTATCGAAAGGCAACTCTCTTCTCTCATATCATCACGACACACTGCAAAACAAGATACTATAGCATGACTAATGAATCCCTGAATTCCCATCTGCCAACACAAGTCAGTCAGTGTTTCACCCACTCACCCCCAACTACTTTGCACTCTGAAATGTCTGTAGAGCCCTGCACCTGATCCGCCTCAAAACGGGATGGCTGAGAACACCACCACCCAATCAAATCCTCCTGGCAGGGCACTGGACACTCTTGCTTACTTACAGTATTCGACAAAAGAGTATTTCTGATAGCCTTCTCTTCTCTTGTTCCACTGTCAAGTTTCATTGGTTGTAAATCACAAAGATCACAAAGACTTAATTTTCATTTCCATGTCCTGTATCAAGGTTTACCATCAGGACTGCTGGAGTACGAGACAGGCACAGATCATTAGCTAGTATGTAATTTAATGATTTGCTTGCAGATTTCCTGTTTTCATTAGAAATCTCTTCTTTACATTAAAATGCTCAATGTCGAAAAAAACCCAAAAAAACCCAGCTTCTTTCTGATGTATTTCCTGCCAAATTTAAGGATGAAAAATCGAGCAATTAATTTAGATATGCTTAAAACAATGTATCTGCCAAGTTCCAAACTGCTGAAAGGGGGAGACAGAATAGGAGTGATGGAGCTCATTCTCCTCTGCCTATTTCAGTTGTCACTCAATGATCTGTGAGCCAAATAAGTCAAAACCATCTCCATTTCCTCTGTTCCCTCTCCTTTTCCTCATTCTGTCAGCAGTGGGTCCCCACCAAATCTGAAATCAAACACTGCTACAGTTCGCTGACAGGCAGAACCCAGAGCACAGATGTTCAATAACAGCAGTATAAAATTCAACTCAAGGTACCAAGAAGGAGAACCCACAGCCATTTTGATGCAAGTTTGCTCCACTCGGTGAAATGCAAAACTGCAACTGATCTGCTGAGGATATCTTGTCCACCCTGCAGTTCTGCTGTGTGAGGGTATTCTTGTTCTGCTGAGAAGTAGCCATATCCTGTGAGCTGTCAGCAAAGGTATTAGTGCATTAAAACCTACAAGGCTCAATTAGGGAGATGTCTCCTGCTGTGCTAGGAATTTCAGAAACAAAGAAAGCAGACTGCTGTCATCCTAGACTGAATCCTATGCTATATAGACAAGAAGCTGAACAGAAAAAAAAAAACCAAACAAAAAAAAACAGATGGGAAGGAATACCCCTGGACTAACAGGATAAAGCAATAGTGAAATCAGGGCACATGTTATCAAAATCTGAGACTTCAATCAGATGCTCGAGATCATGGCCAGCCTGATAGGGAAGGGTGTGTTTAGCTAAGCATCACCTTTCCAGACAGGGAGCTCTTTCTACATGCCCATGACACCATTACGAACCACCAAAAGTGTGTGCAAAAAAAAGGCACAAGGAAAGTCAAAAGAATTGTTTGAGTAAGAATTCATAAACAGATGTCAGAATACCTTGTTGCACAGAATCACAGAACATTCTTAGTTGGAAAGGACCCACAAGGATCATCAGAGTCAACACTCAGCCCTGCACAGGAACATCCCTGAGACTCACACCATGGTGCTTGAGAGAGTTGTCCAAATGTTTTTTGAACTCTGTCAGGCTTGGTGCTGTGACCACTGCCCTGGGGAGCCTGTGCAAGTGCTCAACCACCCTCTGGGTGAAGAACCTTTTTCTAATATCCAGCCTAAACCTCCCCCGACACAACTTCAGGCCATTCCCTTGGGTCCTGTCACTGGTCCTCAAGGAGAAGAGATCAGTGCCTGCCCCTCCTCTTCCCCTCACAAGGAAGTTGTAACTGCAAGGAGGTCTCCCCTCAGTCTCCTCCTCTCCAGGCTGAACAGACCAAGTGACCACACCTGCTTCTCTTATGGGTTCCTCTCAAGGCCCTTCACCATGCATAAAAAACATGCATTGTTCCCATGCATAAAAAAGGAAAAACTATTTAATCAATTTTTTGAGATTTTAGTAACAGTCCAGCAGCAGATTAGCTAAAAACAGTCAAAAGTTGGCATTGTACCACCATAAATCCCACTAGTGTATGCATAGGATACTGCAATTAGAAGGGTTGTTTTTTCCACTCATCACTTCTTGTTCACCAGGATGCAAAGTTCAAATGTGGCTCAGATAAGTAGCAACTGCTCAATGTTGGCAGAGGAAAAAGTCAACGAGAACACACTAGTCATACTGTCATGAAGATGCAAAGGACAAGGGAAAGACAATGGCAGTCATTCATCTTTTAAAATGACGTGTTGCAGCAAGATTTTGGGCAGCGCTTTCCTTAACAGAATGCAGCAAATATGATTGAATACCCATCCCCCCTTTCTTTCAGTTGATTTTCCAAACAGAATAAACAACAAATGTTAAGCAGCATCACCCATCCTCCAAAAACTCTTTCAAGAGCACCTGGTTATAGAGAATGATGCCTGGACTTTCAATTTCTGATGCATCATAACCAAATCTGTCACAGAAACAGAAAATATACTTCCTATGAAACTGGGAACAATTTGTTTCCATAGCAGCAAGGACAGTGATGAGCAACTCTGGCAAACAGCTTGAGAATTATTAGGAGCACAACGTGGATCAGATGATTTACATAAAATATAAATAGTGCAGAAGGTGACGAGAACAAGCAATAGCCTTTGAAGTATATGAGAATGATGGAGCCTATCATCAGATCTAGACTTGTCTCTTTCCCTTTTATCCCTGTGCAGAGTCAGGAGAAAACTGTCAGCACAGATGGATAAACAGCACTGGAGGAGATACAATGGCACCTCTGAATCAGAACACTGCAATCCCAAAGCACGCTTGCAACAGCCAGTATTTGCATGACAACAGTACCAATTTTAACAATTTTCAAAGTCAGGTGTAAACTTTGTGTAATCTATGCTCTGCAACACTGTCAACTGTTACCTGAAACAGTCTGACAGACATTGTACTACTCTGCTTGTGGAAGCTGCACATCTAAAGCAACATCCATTCAAAACTTCATGTCAGTGAAACAAACATTATCCATCCTCAGCTTTGAAGGGACTGACACTTCAGTTCAACGCAACACAAACCCATGAGGAGAAACCAAGTCAGGCTCTCAATCATCTGTCCTGAGGACAGAATTTCACATCCTCTCTTCCCCATTTGTCCATAAATGATATAACTTATTAGAGGACCACACCTTAATATTGTTGGGTCTCGCTCTTTAAAGCCTCCAATTAGAATTTTGGTTCCAAAACCAACTGAACTAGACACATGGACTGTCAACCAGTTGCAACAGATTGTGAAACAGAACATTTGCAAAAAGAAAAAAACAAAAACAAACACAAACCCAACCAAAAAACAAATTCCATAATCTTAAGGTACAAGAAGTTACACATCAGTTAAACATTTCTACACTGTGATAGAAGATTAAACTCCCTGTAAAGTTTTTCTACATGAATTCACCTCATTTTGTTTATCATTAGTGCTGAAAATTGCTAGCAGGCACATTTTGAGTGCAATATTGCTAAAGCCATTATGACACTGCAACCTTGAAGGCACCTTGAAGACTGAGTAGCATCCTGGCTATGCCAGGGCTAATCCACTTAAGAAAATCAAGATGAAATTCCTCACTCGACTTTTCTGAGAACAAGGTGACAAAGTTTTAACAAATGTGTCATTGAAGCTACTCTGTATGAGTTAACTTGGGAAGTTTTCATGGAGATTATATGGAGTCTGCAGTGCAGATTGTCTCCATATAGCCTGATGCAAACACCTAACTGAAAAAATTAAGTGGAGCAACAAAACTTTCTGCTGACCCCTTCAGGTTCCTCAACCCCACATTACACTGTAAGAAACCTCCCATCATCTAACGAGCATTATGCCAGAGATAAGCTTTAAAAGAAGCTAGGCCTGATATCTTCCTGTTTGGGGAATTATCTTTTGCAGCCATCAACTAGTCTTGAAATAATAGCATGGGAAGATAAGCACTATGAGAGTGCATGCATCCCCTAGGAAATAAACATGTCCATATGTATACACAGAGAAAAAATATCTATAGCATGATGTTTGTGGGAACAAGGGAAGAGGAATTTCATGTTGCTTAAAAACATAAGTAATGATGCCCAGCTGTGTCGGAGCAATAGCCTGGTATTCTGACTCAGACAATGACAACAGCAGATGTTAAAAAGATCATGTGAGTCTGGCCATTTTTTGCATCTCTTTCCCCTTATACTCACTGAGGATTTGGAATTGCTATATTAAAGCTGTTAGTGGGGAGTTAGAACTTAGCACCGAAATTTTCCTTGAAATCCTGAATCCTTTCCTACCTGTAAATTATAGCCTTCCAAAATGAACCCTCACTGTGACAGATCCTGCAAAGCTTGATCAGCAGTAGTGCAAAAATTTCAGCAATACAAAAAAAACCTCATAATGAGGCGCAGGAAGCTATCTGCAACTCATTAATATCTATAATGAATTTTTCTTTTGTTATCAATGTCCTCCAAAGGACACAGTCCTTTGAGTCCTTCAAGTCCTTCTTTAAGTTAATTCATTTCCTATTCGTTCATTTGGAAGCACTTGAAGTTGAATTCTATTAAAAATTACTGAAGCCAAGCCAATGTGCACTGGGGATCCTGGCAGAAGAATGTAGGTACATCTTTTTTTTCCTCTCTAAATGGCATGAAGGCCCTTTCCAGGGAAGAATATTTTTACATTTCATTGCCCTATTTTAACCCACCATTTTTGTACTTGTTCCTCCCGAGTTCACACTGTTAGGCCACGTTTCATTGCTTCCACAGCACTACAGAGAACCAAAAGGCCATCACCACAGTATCATGCAAAGTCAAGCTCAGTCACCTGAGTTTGCTGCAGCTCTGAAGTAGCTGCCACCATGCTTAGCCACAGTCAAGAGCAACAAACCTCAGGTCTTAATCTCTCAAACATATTTGCATAAAATAAGACTATCGATTTCCATACAAAAAAATCCAGATATTGAAGTTAATTTCCCACTCTTGTAGTCCATGGACAAGGCTGCTCACACAGCATGCAAGCTGTTTAAAAGCTTATCCCTGCACCAGTTTGGTTTACTGTCCAGCCAGGAAATGTTTCTGCCTCCCACTGCTCAAAGGACATCAGCGTTATTCAAGTGTAGCAAAAGCAGCCATTATTCTGTCTGAAAGCAACAAAACGTTACCCCTTGAGTATACAAACTGAAGAAAGGCTTTCGGCTAGGAAGGACAGACCAGGGGAAAAAAACCCCAAGTACCTAAAGGGTATAGTTACCCTTTGATCCATGTGAAAAGATCTTGCTAGGCACTGGATCCTGTTCAAAGGGCTGCGAAAGCCGAGACCTTTTTTTAAGCTCAGTATGGAAGCATTGCAGTGTTATTACAGAGCCACCAGACTGAGACAAACAAGCGGCATATGACACTGACTCACAGAAAGCTCTTCTGGTGGCAACTGTTAGCTGAGTCTTGATGTACCTGGCAAGCCCAAGGAGGCAGAGTCTTAAACATTTAAATTTCAAACACTTAAACACAAGCTTATAAAGCACTGCCTGCATTAGCATGACGTAGAATATTTGCTCCAGACCAAGGGTACTCCCGCAATTACTGGCGATGCCCTCCTTCAAAGCATGCCTGAATAGACTCAGGTTAAAACCTAAACACAGAAGCAGCCAGAAGGAGTTGAAGGATCACTTGAACTTGTCAGGGAAAGTTCCCTGGTTGCTCTTAGGCCAACAGTGCTCTTGTGGTCAAAATGGGTTGGATTAAATTATAGCACATCAGTCAAGAGGCCAGTCCCTTCAGGTGCTCTTGAAGGCCAGCATTGCCATAGCACACCTGACACCAACTGCAGTCTCCGAAGGACTCTTTTATGAGCTCCCTCCTGCCACCCCACACAGTTAGCTAGATAGTCTCCTCAGCTACGAGGCTAAAGTTAGCTGGTAACATGGAAACGCGTTCTCACTACCCACATCTCCAGATGTCAGATTAATTTAAGCATATTTAACCATATTCAAAACCTATGCATTGCCAGGAAAACAAGTGCACTAATCTGTGCCCATGAGAAATTCAAGTGACAAATCCAGAAGCAACACAGAAGTGATAAACAGGTTAGACAGTGGAAATAATCATGCATTTAGCTTTGGCTGTAATTTGTCAATACAAGGCTTTTAGCAAGCAAAAAGCATTTGCACAGAGACCTAGAAAATGAAGCACTGCCAAAGAGATCAGCTGCTAGAAGCAACACTGCCATCTCATGATTTTACTTCAAGTCTCATGATATTCAGTGCTGTTAACAGGACTTCAATTTCTCAGCAGCTAAACCTGAGTTATAAGTTCTTCAAAATAAAAAACAAACCCAACTTTTCTAGCCTCCATTTTTTTCTGATAAAAAGCCTAAATATGCAACCATTAACAATTCCCCAACAGGTAAAATTGATGCACTCCAAGCACACGATTCAAAAACAAGTCATGTGCTTTTGGGCCATGACTTTCCAACAGCTTGACTTTCCACATCAGACCACCATCCCCCTGAGATAGGTAAGTGTAGCAGGTCAGTTGACAGATTGATTTGAGAAGCTCTGACCGCTGCTCTGCCACCTCCAGAGCTCAACTTTAGGGCAGCCAAGGGGAAAAAAAAACAAACTGAAAGATAAGAGCCCATACATTATTTGCACTACACCTGCCAGGTGGGACCAGAACATCCCAGAGCTTGATAACTTTTCTAGTTCTGAGCAAAAGCCAAACACACCTGATAGATAAACCATTTACAGATCCCCTCTCTCCACTCATAATTTACTGGCAAAAGGGCTTTACAAACACACAGAGGTTTGATGTTCACAAGCATGTGAAGAGTCATTTAAACCTGAAGCAAGAAGGTGAAGCAAGAAGGTCTTTTGCTACTCAGAGTAATGCCTTGCTCTTCAGCTAAAAAGGACAGAGACACAGTCTAGACATCAACTCCTCTCCATGATGTTTCTTGCCCCGACACCAGCTTCTCCACACCAAGCTCTCCCTGGCAGGCAAACCTGCTGAGATGCTTTCTCTTGCCTAGCAGGAGCAGGGAAGAGCCTTGTACCTACATCAGTTTGAAGCATCCTCTCAGCGATAAACATGCTCAAGGTCTCTTTTAATTTTATCCATTTTATTTTGTCCATGACAGCCAGAAGACTTCTAAATAGCTTTAACAACCTGTGGTACTGAATTATTTTGGAATGGCAGGAACACAGCAAGACAGAATGCAGATACTCCCAACCCAAAGCAGGAAAGCCTCGCCAAGGAGCACACAGGGCAGAGCATCCCGACTCCCCCAGCTGCCTCACCCCAGCTAGTCTGCAGCTGCAACACAGTGCCAGAGCTGGCAGGAGATGCTTTGAGGCTCAAGACAAGTTTCTCCCAGGTCACATCTGCTCTTGGAGGCAATAAACCCATAATGTTCAGCAGAGGAACACATGCAGCCTTGAGAGCTGTACTTTTGATGGCAGATCTTGATTCAAAGGGGCACAACAGCAGATGTGCTAGAAGGGCTTTTTCAGTTCCCACCCATAACTTCACTTAACAAGGAGAGATTTTCTGGAATATTATGTTTTCAAAGGAGCAAACTAGAACAGCTGAGCTTGTGATTCTTTCCTTTGCAGAGGAACACCAGCAGAGGCCACCACAAACCCAGCTGAACAGGTTTTCAGTCACACAGGCAGGTGTGTGGGTTCACCCACACCAAGGGGAAAAGAGACTGGAGACAGGATCAGGGCTTCATCTCTGCCTTGACCAGTGTTTGAACAAGGCATCAAAGCCAGCTTCATCACTGGCAGCCATCAGAAGTCCTTTGTGTATTATTCAGTTTTGTTTTAATTTCTCTCTTTTTTATTCTGAAGCTCATAACTACACTCAGAAGAGCATAAATTAAAAAAAAACCCAACAAACAGTAAATAACACAACAGTATTTCCTGGGCATCATCCAAAGTGCTGTGGCATTCACAAAGGAGAAATCCCAGTGAATCTTTACCAAGAGGCTGGGGTTAAGCTGTCATCCCTACTACATCCTCCTGCAATTTAGAATACTCATCAACTGATGTCAAATCCCATTTCTACCAGGAGAAAACTAATACAGGCCAGCTGTTTTTCCTCTCAGTTTTCTCCCCAGTTCTGTCATCACCTCAAATTCCTATGTATACAACAGCCTCATTCCTATATCCATTCCTTTTTTAGAAATTGGATGAAAAAAATACACAAAAAACCATGCAAAAAGCCATGTCTGTACCACCAAACAAGGTTGCTTCAATTTAACAGTTATAAATTGCCACTGGACTAACAAATGCAGCGTGACCCGGCCAGCTCAAGCCAAGACTTGTTTCAGAGCTTATACACACCAACATAAACTCCAGCTGATTAAGCTCTTGCTTAATCCAAAAGCTTTAATTAAAAAGCCATTTTTTACTTCCTGAGTAGGAAGACTTTCAGGCAACATCTAGAACTTCTGCAAGCAGACTGCACAGTTCACTCTGTGAATGCGCTTTTAAAAGAAATCATAAAATGACAAAACCTCAAGTCTGGGCCTCCAGGACTATTTCTGGACCTTGGATGGGGACACTTACTGAAACCAGTGGGACCTTTTGAAGCCAAACAGCAGAAAGGTGCCTCTTTGCACTCCATAAAAACAGCCACTTCAAGCAGTGCCAGATTAGAATCCCCCCACCGGCTCAGGCAGAGGGGTGTTTCACTGCAGATGTTGTGGAGACTGACCCAGGCACAAGCAGGTGCTTGGTTCTGGACTGGGTGGACATCAGAGTCACAAAACCTAATTATGTCAAAGCAAATCCACCTTTCCAATTCAGCTACAGGCAGTGCTTGGACCAGATCATCATCATGGCTAGGCTTCGTGAACAAAGATTTGAGAAGGGCTCTACCCACGCTTGCTGCAAGCATGCTGATGGCTAAAAAGGCCAATGCGAGATAGACAAGTCCAGTTGCAGAAGGTACAGCAGAAAGATTCCCCAGGTGATATTGACAAGACGCGATTCTTTCTGCGTTGTCTTTTCTCCTCGAGAGTGATCCTGCGTGTGTTCTCAAAAGCAGCAGCAGCGTTATAGATGGTGTGTCTCCAGGCCTCCCGATTGGAGGTAGACCAATGGTGGTGATCAATATGGCCAAGGCTGAGGGAGTGTTTCAGGCAGTCCTTGTATCTCCTCTTTGGGGCTCCTCTCTTGCGGCAGCCCCATAAGCTGGGGAACCCCAGCAAGTTCCCCATAGAGCACGATCTTAGGGAGGCGGTAGTCCTGCATCCTGGAGACGTGCCCTGCCCAGCGCAGCTGTGTTCTCAGCAGCATGGCCTCAATGCTCGTGACTGCTGCCTGTTCAAGGACAGATGTGCTGGTCACATAGTCAGTCCAGTGGATGTTTAGGATTGTATGGAGGCAATGCTGATGGAAGCGTTCTAAGAGACGCAAGTGATAGCGGTAAATGATCTATGATTCAGATCCATATAAAAGAGTAGACAGTACAACAGCTCTGTAAACGCTGATCTTTGTACTTTTCTTCAGGTGTTTGTTTTGCCACACTCTTTTATGGAGTTTACCGAAAGCTCTGTATGCCTTAGCTAACCTGTTGTCTATTTCTGCATCAATCTTACTGTCTGAGGAGATGATGATTCCCAGGTAATTAAACTGCTGGACTGATTTGAGCTCTGTTTCACCAGTGGTGATATGGGGATGATGGGAGACTTCCTGAGGTGCAGGCTGATATAAAACTTCTGTTTTCTTCAAGTTGACTTCCAGTCCAAACAGCTCAGCAGCCTCTGCAAAGCAAGATGTTAAACGCTGCAGAGCTACTTCTGTGTGAGCGACGAGGGCGGCATCATCGGCATAAAGCAGCTCACGGATAAGATAATTTAAAGTCTTAGTGTGAGCCTTCAGTCGCCTTAGGTTGAAAAGGCTCCCATCCGTACGATATCGAATGTAGACACCGTTTTCATCATCAAGGTCTGCCGTGGCCCTTTGGAGCATCATGCTGAAGAAGACTGTGAATAAAGTTGGTGCAAGAACGCAGCCTTGCTTCACACCATTGGCTATTGGAAACGGTTCAGAAAGTGCATTGCCATATCTGACTTCACTGCGCTGGTCCTCATGAAGCGAGATGATCATTTTGAGGAACTTGGGAGGACATCCTAAACGTTCCAAAATCTGCCACAGACCTTTTCTGCTCACAGTATCGAAAGCCTTGGTGAGATCAGCAAAGGTAACATAGAGTCCTTTGTTCTGTTCCCTGACACTTCTCTTGCAGTTGTCTGAGAACAAATACCATGTCTGTGGTACCTCTGTTGGCTCGGAAACCACACTGGCTTTCAGGTAGAAGATCTTCTGCTATGGTGGGTATTAATCTTGTTCAAAAGAATTCTTGCAAGGATTTACCAGCAATGGAGAGCATAGTAATACCTCGGTAATTTGAGCAGTCTGATTTATCTCCTTTCCTCTTGTACAAGGTGACGATGACAGCATCACGAAGGTCTGAAGGTAGTTCACCTCGTTCCCAACAGCGCACCACAAATTCGTGAAACTTAGCATGGAGTGCTTGGCCACCATGCCTCCAGATTTCAGGTGGGATTCCATCAACCCCAGCTGCCTTGCCAATTTTCACCTGCTGTATTGCTTTAAGAGTTTCTCCCATGGTGGGGGCAGTATCCAGTTCAGTTTTCACGGGTTGTTGTGAAATGAACTGCAATGCTGAGTCTTTAACTACACGGTTAGTACTGAAGAGAGTCTGAAAGTGTTCAGACCATCGATTCAAGATGGAAACTTTATCTGTGAGAAGCATTTGGCCATCTGCACTGAGTAAAGGGCTTTGAACCTGGTGTGTAGGACCGTAGGCTGTTTTCAGAGCCTCACAGAATCCCCTGTAGTCACCTGTATCTGCGCATAATTGGATTTTTCCGCTAGACTGGTCCACCACTTGTTCTGGATGTCACGAATTTTCTGTTGCAGCTTGCTGCATGCAAGTCGAAAGGCTGCTTTTCTTATATGACAAGATGGCTGAGCAAGGTGGGCTTGGTGAGCAGTTCTCTTCTTCCTCAACAATTCCTCGATCTCATGATTGTTTTCATCAAACCAGTCCTTGTTTTTCTTGAAGGAGAACCCTCAGGATTCTTCAGAGGACTGCAGAATGCTATTTTTAATAAGTTGCCAAAGCGCTACAGGAGAGGGATCTGTGGAATGAGCTTCGAGCCTGGACTGAAGATTTGCCTGGAAGCTATCCCTCACTGTAGCTGCTTGGAGACTGTTAGCTTGAAGTCTCCTTCTAGGAATGCCGTCCTTTTTAGGTTTGAACTTAAGGTGGAGGTTAAGTTTACAGCGCACAAGGCGATGATCTGTTTGGCATTCTGCACTAGGCATCAGGTGGGTGTGACGAACATCGCGGATATCTCTCTGTCGGACCAAGATATTGGACCAGATAGACAAGAATAAACAATCAGCTGTGCTGAACTACTGCTCCCAGCTGTTTCTAAGTCATTCTTCATTGTCTAGTTATGTGTTATTGAGCATTACGGGTCACTAACTCAGGATCACAGCCTAATACCATGTAAATCAAGGTTAGAATGATCAATAGGAAGAAAGTGTACATATGCTTTTTTCCAACTGCTTATGCTATGTATTTGCTACTGAACACACCCGTAGGTTCACAGATATCTTTATTTTTTTTAGACTCAGATAGACCTCCATCTGTCATTAGATCAATAGTCTATAATGAAAAGAATGAAGCATGACAAAAGATTTTGAATATCTGAAAGGTTTCTGAAAAGAGGATCAGAGAGCAACATCCTCCCTATTCCCCAGGGACAGAAAGTGCACTTGGTTTAAAATGATGATAAAAAGAAATTTAGACTGATTATTAGGAAACTGTGAGGAGGTGGTGATTGAGGGAAGATGAATAATGAAAAAAAACAAATGGAAAAGACAGGGGCCTGCCCTGGGTGTAAGGCCCAGAACAGGTCACCTAGACATGCCCACCGTGTCAGTCCCTGGAGGTTTGTCAGAACAGGTGACACAAAGGTATGCTGGGAATTGCACAGACACTGCAAGGAGCAGAACCAAGACAGAACCAAAGGGATGAAGATATCAGTGTGTTTTCTTACAGTGTCACGATTACCAGATTTAATTCATTTTTTCTGTCTTACAAGTGCTTTCATCAACAGCCATGTATCTATTAGAGAGCTGACAGGAGATTACCCATTAGAGAAAACGCATTCACCAGAGGTGAATGGCAATCTAAGATGTTTTAAAAGGCCTAAAGAGAGGAGGAGAAGCTCTTAGCCTCCACAATTCACCCCTGCCCCATCTCATGACTTGAACAACACCTCCCATCTTTCAACACAAAGCAAAGATCCATCCAAGGAAATCTGACAGATTTTGAGGAGCTGGGACACTGGCAATTTCCTTTTCGATCCAAAGAGTGAGTGGAAATAAAGGTTTTTTTCACCAGTTTCAGCTACCCAGTTATCTTTTACTGAATGGTACATGACAGAAAATGATATTTTGTTGTTCATCCATAAAGATCAGTATTTTGAAAGCATAACAATTTTTTCTCATTAGGTCAGTAAAAGAACTTTGATCACGCTGAGGTTTTTATTGACTCCAAGAGAGTACAACTAAGCTCTTTTCTTCCCTCTTCATACTCATATATATTAATCCTTTAAAATGAAGTGTTGTAGAAGTTGCTTTTCTTTGTTTAACTGTGTAGTTAAATAAATGGTACCATAATGCTCTGGATAATGCATAACAGCTTTCATCCACAGATTTTTGGCATCTCTGTCCTTAAAGCTATCACAGAAAGCAAAAGAAAATTTAAAAATAAGACCAGGAATTTCTGAAAATCTTTTATAGTTCATTAGTGACCAGTTCTTTCCAGTATCTCCTAAGACTTATGCAGTTCTTTCCATACATTGGTATTGGCTGCACTCCACAAATAAAACTATTCAACATATGTATTTGCTCTGTTTGGTCATCAGCTTCTTAGAAGCAATTTTTCCATTCAGGAAAAGTCCAGCTATGAACCTACAATACAGTAGCCACATAACAACTGTATTTTTCAATGACAGTTTGCTTAAAAACCACCAGATATATTTTAGACAATCTTTTACAAGGAGTTAAAACCCAGCATCTGTGGTTAAAAAACTCAGTGTCAGAAAACAATTCAATGGATGTCTATGTAAACACTTCAAAAATCTGTACAGCTTTTAATCCAGTAACATGGAATAATAATTTCAACTATTTCATCTGTGCCTATGAAATCAGTTACATCACACAACTGCATTCATATACGGAAGTAGTTGTAGAGCTGGGCAATACTATGGTGACACACAGAGGATCAAGGTGCAGAACTCCTTGGTTTCTCCCTCTTCTAGCCAGTTAATGTGCTTCATGTCTTTTCCTTTTTAACTGAAACACAAGAGTCACTGATCACCCAAAGTGGTAGAAGATAATAAAAAAAAAAACCTTAGCTTAAACACAATACTTTTTCAAGCTGGGAAAGATTACTAACATTTGCTGTACTGTTGGTTCTGGCTTCTAAAAATGATGATCTGATCCTTGAACAGAGATAGTAACAGATGAACCTATTAATTTGACCAGTTAATGTATAGAGAAATTATTAAAATTTCATCAACCTTTTAAAATAAATGTTTGCTGTTTCAAGGTGAAAACGGAAAATAGCCTGGTTGTCTGATGTCACTTCCATCTTCATCTGTGGTTGCCCAGTCTTGGCATTATGCAGCGATTACAGAGCCAGCCATGAATTCTCATAAAACAGCCTGACTCATTAAATAATGCTTAAACAACAGGCACTCACACTAAATCTTCCATTAATGACGTACTCAACAAAAAATAGTAATAGGTTACAAGACTAGATGATAAGGGTGGAGAAGAGTACAAATGTGCACTAACTGAGAGCTGAAACTCAACCTCATTGCAGAGTCTTCACCTCACAGCAGGACATTACTAAAAGTTATGTATAACACTACAAGGTCATATACAGCTGTTAAGAGTTATAGGAACACATTCCCACTGATATTTCATATCTATTCAAAATTTGACCCGCGTCTTTTTCACCTAGAGAGTCGTGACAAATCAGTTTCCCTGTGAAGTTTGGCAGTAGTTTGAAAGACCAGTTGTCTGTCAGAACCTTCTCAAGTAACTCTGATAATAAGCATACAAAGCCTTTTTCATTCTAGCAATTTCTCTCCCACAGTTATGTGACCATATTTCCCTGAAGGGGTGCAGGAGAAATGGGGGAAGAACCAGGACCATACACACCCCAAAAAGGTGTGTCATGAACTGTGTAAATTAAGCCAGAGTCATTTGGAAGGGACCTCTGGAGCTGAACGAGTCCAACCTCTTGCTTATAAAAGGAACAGTTTCAAAGTTAGACCAGGTTACTCAAAGCTTTGTCCAGTTGAGTTTCGAAATATCCAAGGTCAGAGTTTCCACAACCTCTCTGAGTGACTTCCAGCACTTAACCACTCTCACTACAGTTTTTTCTCTTTATGTCCAATTAAAAAAATTCTCTTATTGCAACAAGTGACAACTGCCCCCTATCCTTGTGGTGTGCATCTCCACTTTCTTTACACAACTCCATTATGATTTGGGGATTAGACCTACCCCTCAGCACCCCAACCTTCTTTCTTCCCTCTGACTCCTTTCTCATATGCTCCAGTCCCCTAAATATTTCACCGGATTTCTGCTGGAATTCCCTTTCTGATCTTTCAATCTAATGTAAAGTAGTTACAAAGGAGTGACAGATCAAGGAGCAACAAGTCATTATTAATCTGCTTTGAGCATTTTAGTGGGTTTTACACTGACACAACAGAGAAGCACCAACAAATCTCTGAATAAGCAGTGATCATAAAAAAGCAGTCCAAAAGACATGCTCCTTCTTGTCTGCAACAGTGAAGTTCGTCAACAACTTCAGTCTCGTTGACCTCTCACTAAGAGCCACCACTCCTGTCAAAAGTCTTCTACCATAACAGAGAAAAGGAATAAATCTAAATGCACTGCAAAAACAACCAAGATCAATCAAGACAGCATTTGGATAAAAACCAAACTTGCTGGACATGAAGAGTTTACTTCTTTTACTTATGAGCAGTAAGAGGTACCTAGAAAGTTCAAGAGGAATTTTCATAAAATATTCCAGCAAATATAATATATGCATTTTGTGATAAAACAGAAGGATTACAATACTACATAAATACTCTGACCATGTACAAGAGGGTATTTTCATATCTATATGTCTGCATATATGTGCCTGTGCATGTATGTGCACTAAGAATTTTTGCTGGCTTACAGGAAGGAAAATCCAGACGTCTGTGTTCTGACTGATTTTAAAGGAGTTGTGGTCTCCTGCAAAGAAATGCAATTTAACCATCCAAGCCCCAACTCAGCTCCATAAAGCCATCTGAGAAAAGCAAACAGCATACTGCTTCCCACCCAATAAACAAAACATGACTTTCCACATTAATGTAGAATTCTTTCAGCTCAATACTAAAACAAACAAACAAACAAAAAAACACTCAGAAATTTCTCAGAAAGTGCTTCTCTTTACATAAACTACCTCCCAAATAGCAGTCTGCAAAAATCATGAGGCTTCAAAACTGACCTACATCAAATGAAAAACATGTAGTAGTCAGTTATAGTTTTTTAAGAGTAAAATACTTTTGAGTGATTTATTTAGTAAGTGATTTATTAAGCACTTGAATGATTTTAAGTTAGCAGTCTGTTAACTCAGTTAAATTAAGTTGGCAAAGATAAAAAATAAGTGAGTATACTATCACAGTGGATGCATACGTTGTTTTGAGGCAGAGGGGAAAAGCCTCCACAACAGAAATAACTTTCTCACTAGTAGAAAGGTTGTCCTGAGATCCCTGTGCATAGTGATGCATGTGGCTTCCACCATATACGGCCTGATCAGGTTTGCTCATGAGGATACAAAGCAAACACATCTGGGCCTCCACTTCAATTATCCATCTTCCGAATGGTACAACCAATAAACAGTTAGATGCTTCCTCTTCGCTAGAACTGGATGATGTATTTCTCAAAGTCATTTTAGAAAGCAGAGTAAAATGGAGAGGGTTTTTAGAGAAGACTATAGATAATTGCAGCAAGTTCTCCTCCTGCATCCCAAGCAAGATGCATAAATACTATGCAACAGTTCAGGTCAGGTGACAAATAGCAAGTTATCATCAGCCACACTTCCCATGGTCTCTCTAACACTTGGTACCAATTTTGACTGGCCCTGGAAACACCATTTCTTTGTGCAAGCTATCCCAAAAACTTGCTGAAGCAGCAAACTGGTAATTACACGGAAAGAGCTTGCACCAACTGGTTCTAGCAATCAAGCAGATAGGAAATTGCTGGGGGAAGGTGGGACAAAAAGAATTTTCACCCAGTAATGAGAACTGAAGAAGGAAACAAAGTCCAGCAACTGGCTGTAAAAGACATTGTACCTTAAAAAAACCACCTCTATAATACAGGTAACCATAAGTGTTGAAGTTCTATGCTCAAATTTAATGAATAAATGATACTTCTCACTTATTATGATTTATAATCAAATTTTTAATTTTTATTATTAATTAAAAATAAAGTAGACTGATCCTTTTAGAAACTGCAAATGGTAAAACAGGTACAGCCTTAACATCTTCACTCAGAGGAGATGCAAGAGGCAAAGACACTACCAAGGACAAGGTCAAAAACTGAGCAGAGACAAAGATGCAACTGTGGCAAAAAGGCATTCTCCACTTCTCCTTCTTCCCTTATTATTTAGAAAGAAATATCACGATCTAAGTCTGCAAGGGAAAATAAGTACTTTAATATTTCACTTAATAAATAATAAGTTTATTATTGTAAGTCTTGAGAATGGAACTCTGTTGAATCTGAGCATCACTGTGATCTATGCCAGATCAGTAATTATCTTTGCACACACACCCCTCTGGAAAATGGCCTTACTAATCAAAACATTCAAGTGCAATTCCATAGGAAAAAAAAAAATCTAATTTTGCCTGCCCAGAATCAATTTCTGGCTCTCCCAGACAGTGAAAGTTCCTTTTCTTAGCTTTATTTTAAGAGTACTGAGACAAAGTACAAAAACATTCCTCAAGTGCAGGACAGAGAACTTGCTGGTACTCATCTGCAAGAGTTCAATTTTTCATTCTTCTCAATTTCTACAACTGCCAAAAGGTATGCAATTTAAATTTCTATTTCAGTTTATTGCTTTAATTATACAAACTGTATCTTCAGCTGATGTAATGATTATATACTTTACAAAAAGATGCAAAGATTAGCACACAAATTTAGGATGTCAGACTTCAGGCAAGTGGCAGAAGAAGGGGAAGAAACATATCAGGATACAGAGTATTCCCATAAATCATTTTCACAAAGCAGTCACAAAGAAAGCATTTATCTGAAACTAAGTAATTTAGTGCTGTGCTGGTCTGCTTTCCAGCTGCAAATTAAACTCTAGCACAGAAAAGAATGTACTAAACCTGTTCCAAAATGACCAGATGTGCACACTCAAACACCATTCACACCATTCTGGTGAACAGCTGGAGCCAAGTTTTGACAAGGGCAACACTGAGGTTTAGTAGTGACAGACAATATCATGTGAATTATAACCAAGTGATATGCTTCAGCCAAAACTAAACAAACAAAAAGCTAGGGACATTGCAGGAAGACCTTCAATAGCCAGGGAACATTAATGCTAAATTCAATAGGAAAAATCAGCACTGATCTTTTACAAAAACACAGAGATTTAACAGCTAGGGACCAAAAAACCCTAAGAAGTTACTATTTAGATGGAGTGACAAGTGTACATCTTCCACATATCTCCCAATCACCCCCCCTTGCCATTCCTCTTGTCCCATATTGTGGTGTAGTCTCAGAGCACACAAACTGACTTTTTGTTTAATGAAACTAAGCAAAAACCTCTGTTCCAGGAGCACACAATGCACCCCAACCAGAACTGATGACCCTCCACGCTACAGTAACATGTTCAGCAAGGACACTGAGACCTTACCAACAGTGGTTTCACACTGCAGAACCAACCCTAATGAGTCACACTCCTTGCTTGCACTGGACATGGCCACCTCCGTCCCACTCCATGCAGACCTGGACCTGGTGCAGAAGAGCCACAGCTCTCATTAGGCCCAGGAAGAGATCCAGGTTTCAGCTACTGAGCTGCAAAAAGTTGTGGCGAGTGTCCAGTTTGACTAAAAATATCATAGCATCATATTGGGCTTGGGTTGGAAGGGATCTTAAAAGACCGTACAGTTCTAACTCCCCTAAAATGGACAGGGACACCTTCCGCTAGACCAGTGTTCAGAGCTCCAACTCAGAGCTCCAGTTCAGAGATCCAACTTAGCCTTAAACACTCCCAGGGAGGGGGCATCCACAGCTTCTCTGGGCAACCTGTTCCAGTGCCTCACCATCCTTACAGTAAGGAATGTCTAATCTAGACCTACTCTCTTTTTTTCACCCTTGTCCTATTACTACATGCCCTTGTAAAAGAGTCCCTCTCCATCTTCCTTGTAGGCTTCCTTCAGATACTGGAAGCTGCAATTAGGTCAACCCTAAGCCTTCTCTTTTCAAAGCTGAACAAACCCATTTCTCTCAGCCTTTCCTCACAAGAGAGGTGCTCCATCCCTCTGATCAACTTGGTGGTCCTTCTATCTTAATAAGCTCTTTAGAAGCTCAGAAGCTGTGCTGCAGCCTATTCAACACCACCATTTTAGCATCACTTGATTGTTTTACTTGTTCCTGAAGTCTGCTCTGTCAAATCGAAACACAGTTTAAAGGGAGAATTACAGAAACCCCTACAAACATAAAAAAAGCATCACATAGTTAAAGCCAGGGTGAAATAAGTCACAATAACTTCACTCCCTTGTGACATGCCTTTCACCTTCTGATATTTTTGTACTTCACATGCACCATTTCCTTCGGCACAGACATTACTCTGAACCCTGGTCAGTTTTCCTCATAAGCAAAACTACCTCTATCTTTGAAAACCTATGCTGAAGTTTACATTGATTTATCACCTACCTGATTATTGCATGTAGCACATACCCAAACAGATTATGCTTTCTGTTAGGTTTCAAAGGAAGACAAATCAGATTAGCAAGAAGTCACTAGCTAAGCACCCAGAATTAGAGATTACTAAAATAGCTTTTTTTTTTTTTAACTCTCATTTTCCTGCTCATTTTATTTATTTCCTAGCCTGGTCACTTAAAGCTGAAAAAGTAATTCATATTGGGGAAAAAAACACCTTAGCCACCCCCTTCGCCCATGGGCCAGGCAGTGCTTCCCAGAGCTGGTCCTGCACGCCTCTCACGTGGATCACCATTCTGCCAAAAGCAGTGCACTGCCAGGCTGCGTTAGACAGCACAAGTACAAGTCATCTAAGCTCACTAACCCTGCTGTAGGCAGGATTCCTCACGATGCTGCCAGAGGCAGCCGGGAGGCCGGGTGCTCACAGCCCACCCCCACTGCAGAAAGGAGAGGCAGAGGGACTGCATGAGGGTGGACAAGCACGAGCTCCCCTGATCCCCCACCTCCCTTGGAGGGCTCCCCACCTCTCCAGCTCCTCTCAGACCTTCTCACAAAGATTTGTGTCCAAACAAGTGTGGATCACTGACACCATGTGGGAGGTCACATGCAGGTTTAAAACACAGCATACATGTGGTCAAGAGTGACCAGAAGCAACTATTTCTACTTAGTACCTGTGCATCCCTTTTTAAGGCAGGTTTGGTATACAGTTTTATTTAACCTTGCTTTAGTCAAGTGATAAATACTGAAAATGTTGAAGTGCATTAAAAGGATGGGCTCTTCATTTAAAGTGTGGCTTTAAGCTGATTTATTATTTATCCTCCATCTTGTAATAAACTCAAAAACTTAGATTATGTATCTTCTTAAATTAGATCTGCAAATTGTATGCATTGCAAAACGACATGCAAATTTATCACAAAAGCTATCTATAGCTCAGCCAACATGTTTTAAGTGGTCACTGGAAATCCAACTGGAAAATAAATTTGCTATGCAATAGCAGCAGACTTGCAAGGCAAACAGTTTCTGCTGGGGTCTCAGTACCCACAGAACATGCACTTTCACAGGAGAAGAGGTGACTTCAAACCAGCTGCAGCCTGATCCCATGAACTGAGCAACCCTCAATGCCAGAAACTTTCCAGGTGCCCTCTTGGAGGGCACGTTTCTGTCCATTATCGTCCCAAAGGAAACCAGGTCATAGACTCTAGGACTGCTCTGAGATTTGAATCAAAGCACAGTGCATAAGGAAAAATGAGATTTGCTTCAGAATTTCATCCCTGGGTCAAAAATAAAATGTAAATGCAGAAAATACCCACCATCTGTTATGGCCATTTACTTGACTATGGATTTCCCTTTCGTCTCTAAATTTAAAATATTTGAGATTATACATTCCTCTCTTAGAATTTTCACTGTGAAATAATTTTGCCTGCAGTTCAGAAGAATTATAAGAATTCTTTTCAGCTTCACAGCTCTCAGTTTTCAGCTTTGCCTGGTAACTCCAGCTCCTATGAGTTTAGCACAGCTGGGGAGCACAGAGGGCCACCTCCTCTGTACTCCCCTCTCTCATTAAAGAGTTAGCTAATTTGCACACTTGTTCATGATTCCTTCCTCTTTGGAGCACAGAACTGGGTGCAGCCACTGCAAGGTAGTAATTTTAGGAATATATTCTCATTTAAATGAGAAATTTGCTCTGTAGACAGGCTGATATAACACATTGCATTAAATATAGCAGACAAACATTTTTCAGCTGAGTGAAAATGGTACCTTAATGGTGATTTACAATAAATCACCCTGTCTGACAAAACTAAAGCAGGGGACCAGGGGGTGGGAAGGAGGTCTTCACCTACAATTTTGTCAATAAGTTAACAACAAGCTTACAAACAGTAGGACAATATTTTTCTTCACAGGTCTTTCAGGTCATGAGATACATAATTTCACAGATCTCTTTCAAGGAAAATAAATCCTTTGAGCTTGACACTTCCACTTATCCTTTGAGAAATAAAAAAAAACAAAACAAAAAAACCCAAAAAACAGCACAAACAATAACATTTAATAGAATACTGTTTTAACATGTACCTGTTACAGCCTGACATCTATTATGCTCAATATGATCTATATTGCTTACCACAGCTTATGTCCAATTGTATACTTAAAAAAAGAATCACAGAATCATTTAGGTTGTAACAGACCCTTGAGATCATGGAGTCCAACCTTTGACTGATCACCAACTTGTCAACTAGACCATAGCTCTAAGTGCCACACCCAGTCATTTCTTGAACACCTCCAGGGACAGTCACTCCACCACCCCCCTGGGCAGTTTGATCCAGTGCCTAACAGCTCTTTCCAGGAAGAAATTCCTCCTGTTGTCCAACCTGAACCTTCCCTGGCAAGCTTGAGGCTATGTCCTCTCAATCCATCACTAGCTGCTGGGGAGAAGAGGCCAATCCCCACCTGGCTAAAACCTCCTTTTCAATGCATTTGTAGAGAGCGACAAGATCTCCCCTGAGCCTCCTTTTCTCCAGGCTAAACAACCCCAGTGCCTCAGTCACTCCTCACATGACTTACTCTCTTGAGCCTGAACATGTCAGCATCAAATTTTCACATGCTCATGCCTTGGTACAAAGTCCTGGTAAATGAGCATTCAAACATTCTGATGAAAATCGAGCTGCATTCTGTACTAAAAGTTGTGTTGCATCTACATTGCACCTAAAGTTAAAAAAAAAAATTATGCATAGGTAATCAGATACTCAGTGTGACTAACATAAAATGTCCAGCTCTCCAGCTCTTTTGACAAATTTGACAGCTGTTCTGGCATAGATCTTTACTGCCCTTTTCATCCCTTCTTTCTTCCTCATTTTCACTCTAACAGATGCTTTTATTCTGTTTTGGTTTTTTTTTTGTTTCTCCTTCTCTCTTCAGTGGCAGCGTCAGGGGGAGGGAGGGAGGAAGCGTAGGGTGCTAATGCACAAAGCAGTGCTTGTTAAAAACTGAACATATCCAGGCAATTCGCCAAGTTTAATTCCAAAGACCCTGCTTGTGATTCGATGCTAAAACGGAATATAGCATTGTTCTAACTGTCTGTAGGACACCGTGTCTTCTATGGAAGAGGAGTTCAAAACAAAAGGACAAAAACCAGCTTGACACTCCCCCCAGCCTCCAAACACACACTTTATTCCAGAAAATACCATATTCATTGGCCTTCAGAGTTGTTAGAAATAAATCAAGCAGAAAAGAAAGGGATTATCTCACAAACATCATGAAAAAAACATTATTGAAGTTCACAGAGGACATGGTAAAAGCCAAAAAGAGTAAAATTTTGCTGCTTTTATCTGATTTGCCACTTTCAGTGTTTGTATTTGGACTTCTTTGCAATGAAAATGGTTGATTAAGAAGGGATATCAGAATGTGGCCTGAAAATACCATACCCTGTTGTCCTTTAGAAATGTAAAGCATTGACACATCTCCCCAAATTCTTTTGAACCAGACTGTGAATTCTGTATTTATTTCATGAGGAATCATTACCTGAGGCTGGAGGAGAGGCCGCTCAGCTGAGAAACTGCTCATACAAGTAAATCTGTGGCTCTGAAACTAAGACTGAGATTAGTTTATGAAACAAGTGAGGGAGAAAGACAAAGAGAAATTAGCTACACTTAAAATTGCAACGAGCAATACTCACATACACTTTCTCTCCCACAATTTGCCATGTAGCCAATTTGCCCCAAGAGACCATAACTCGTAATAATTTAACAGTGGAAAGAAGTACTAAATTGTGAAATAGGCACAACACAAGTCTAAATTCCAGATGATTTATGCCACATTCCATTACTAGCATTGCATATCCAAAATAAAATGCATGTACTGACATCCACAGCAGTAATAATATATTAAACTACGTACAGAAGTTGTATGAAGAGATAAATCAAGATTTAATTGACAGGGTCTCAAGCACAAATTTTAACTCACTTCCCGTTTAGACAACTTTTTCTTTTTTAACCTCATATGCAAGAAGTGTTTCTTTTCCCACGACTTTCCACTTTCCCCCCATATGCAGCCTTTCCCAAATCTAGTGCAATCCCCCTCCCTCTCCTCCTCAACCCAGGTCACTCAGTCACCAGCTGAAAAGGGATTAGAGCCTCAGAGGGGCTCACAGCAGATGTACCTCATTCCCGCTCCAGCTGCAGGGTCTCTGCCTTCCTCTGAATGACCACTAACAGAGTACAGCTAACTTCACTTGCAGAGCACAAGGAAAAATTCATCTTTAAAGATGGGAAGACAAAGAGAGAGGGACTGCATGTCTTAAGACCAGGAAAGAGTAGAAGAGCTTCTCCATTCAAGAGCCTCCAAGCATACAAACTCCAGGAAATGCAGTTACTCTTTTCAAAACCCTAAACCCTGTCAACCAGCTCTTTCTCAGTCACATAGCAGAGGCACAGGTCCCTCTGTCAACTGGATGACGATGCAACTCGGCCTTCTCTTGTAAATACACAAAGCAACAACAGGCTGTTTGGAAGCTGAGACATGCTTCACGTTTCTGAAGATCCAGAGAGTTTCAAATCAAAATTCTGATGTGGTAATGGATTTCTCCAAGGTTTTTTTCTTGCTTAGTTTTTGGGATTTGTTTTGTAGAAGGGTTTTTTTGCCTCCTCTTAAATGATAAGAAACTGTAAGTCTTTCATAGTTAGACTAGCATAGATGGAAAGGCATGGAAGAAAGACAACATGCCAGAGAGTGCTAGAAGGAAACTAAATTGCAGGGAAAATATGCCATTGGTTTCTGAAAGGCAAGGTAATGTCTCTTTCCTCAGCTACCACCCATTTTGGTTTCTGATCTTCTGCTTTATAGTTGCAACAGAAGAAACCAAGGTGTCAGGATTTATGAGCCTTTTCAGATATCACTCTTTTGGAGAGTGCAAACAGACAGTAGTTGATAATGCTAAGAACAAGTATGATTCAAACCTGGAACTCTTAAATCACATGTTTTCCAGAGAAGCCCCTTCAGCGTCATCCTCCATTTAGGCACTGAAGCATTTTGAAGATAATAATTAAACCCATTAAGCATCTTGAATGAAAGAGAATGTGTGCTAAAAGAATTCAACTCATTTGCTCAAAGTCATAAAAGCAAAAAACAGGTACAGATACAGCTTCAAACTCCTGTAAATCACATGAGCTTGGCAGCTACAGCATATTGCCTTAATCAACAGCTTAGCATTTTGCTAAGCCAATGTGCCTTGTTCCTGTAAAAAAAGCACTTGGGAAGATTCTCAACAACATATTAATCAGGTAGCACTCTCTGTAGTCAAAAACAGTGCTCTTTTAATAATGTTGATGTCCAAAACTGACATTAAAAAGCAAGAGTGACTGAAAGGACTTTACAGTGACTGTACAAACTATTCAACTGCTACATGAGATTTGTGTTCCTCAGTGTTCAATACATATAAGATACACTGCTCCCTCTCACTACTGTTTAGGACACCCTGCTCTTGACAATTTCAGCTATTAGGAAAACTTGCATGTTGTCTTCTGAATCTACTAAAGTTATAAAATCCTATTTAGTTTAACATTTAATTTGAAGTGTAAACATCACAACAAATGAACTATCTTGCAGCTCCTATGTTCCAAATTCCCACCAACCTGGCTGTTAAGAAATCAAGCATTTTGGAAATTCAAGAGTTAAGAGAGCTTTTGTACACAGTGTTCAGTTAGAGAGGGCATGAGTTCTGCATCCACAAGCACTTTCTTAAACGCCTCATTTTGTAACAAGGCATTTATTTCCCAACCTGTCACCAAAATACCTTGGTTCTTACTCGGTAACTCTATTGCACTCTTAAAACAAGCTAAGTTGTGTAACTTTGATAAGATGGTGCACACAAAAGTACTTTTTTTGCTGTTGATACAGCACGGGTAGCTCACATATTAAACAGCTCCTTCACACATTGCTGGGCCAACATTTTATGCAGAGGGAAAACCCAGAAGGCTGGGCCACCATTGCTTACAGACTGCTGGATGTTTTTTGCTTCATTTCTAACTCAAAGCACTTGACTGTTCTTTGTATCACCATCATGACCGTACAACTGAAGAACCCTATGGAGTTTCTTATGCAAGAAAGCAAGGGTTTCACCCTAACCATTTAATTGCTTCAGTCTAATAGTTGCTAGCATTAACGATAGCCCTGTCTCAAAGTTCAGACATATGTGCGGAGTTGAGTTTAAGTTTTCTCTGATTTACTGTCCCAAACACAGTGGCCATCAGTTCGATTCTACATAAAAACAGTTGGAAGGTCAAAGAATTTAAAGCAATACACCAAAATATCTGACTACTTCTGCTGGTGAGCACTGCCCAGCAAAGGACTGAACAAACTCTATGTGGACTTGCAGTAATCAACTGAGTTTAAAGAATTTTCAATCAGGGCATAGTATTTGTTACCAGCACCATTTCCATTTGAGGTTGATTTACTTTTTGAAACAGTAGCATATCTCAAAGTTGAATAAATCTCCCTTCCCCACTGCCCTCCCCCATTTCCCCCCCAAATTGTTGCATTATAATGTTTAACTGGTGTACCTATATAGTTTACAAGGTATGACAGGTGAACGACTTGAGAGCAGACATTAGGAAAGTCATAGTGGTAAAAGCACAAGGTGACATCTCTCAGCTATTTTTCTTTTATAACCACACAGATGCTAGACATGCAACAGAAGAATCTATTTCTGACCATTCAGACACCTAAAGATGCCATCAATAAAACCAAAGGATGTTGCTTACTAGTGTCTTCTCAAAGGATACACCGTGGCAATACAAAGGTATCACGAAATTCTATCTTTAAAAGAAACTGAGCAGTCACTACAAAGCAACACTGTTGCATTTATAGTGCCACTTTATTTTAAAAAGGCACAGTTTCTGCCACCTAGCTGCTACATGTAGGTTTATGTATGCTTATATCTAAAGGAGTTTCAGCATTTCAGAGATTAAAGTTTCTTCAAAATATAATGCAGTTTTGAAATAGTGTATGTATTATAGAATTAGTTGATGCCATTAAATGCGTGTATAAGGGGAGCTATCTATATAAGAATTATTATCCAGAAAGGCTGCAGTAAAAGTAATTGCTAGCACTTCTTTACTGAAAAATTAACTGGCATTTGGTGTGTCTCTGCATTTTTACAAAAGACTGAAAAATGCAACTCAGAAAAGCCTGTTCTCCTGCAGACCTTGCTATCAATTCAGCACTTCCCACCACATTCGTGACTCTGTCAGAAGCCCTGGTTTTAATGAATGTATTTTGCAACTATGAAACAGCAAAAACTTTGAAATTATACTTACAATCTCCACGGCAGAACAAGATTTTACTTATTAAAATGTATTTAAGTGCTAGATGGAAAGCAGTGGTAATTGTTAACAGACTTGCAAAAAGAAAGTGTTTTGTGGTTCCGGAAAGAAAAAAGAGTTCCAAGCCAGAGTGTGTATGCATTTTGCCCCATTGCTAGCCTGAAACATCTGTTAGAGGCCAGTAGCCATGCTCTCATGAATCATTTCTCTACATAAGCTTAATCATTTGTATCCAAGTTGCATCGTACTTCATTTCCATGGTGTGCTCTTCAACCACACTTCCAAGACTGCGCTCATAGCATGAAATATGTTTTGTAGATCTCATTATAATCAAAAGTTGTTTCCTGGGTTATCAAATACCAATGCATATTTCTGTAATTACTTATCTGAAAGATGAAGCTAAGGAAGTATTCCATTGGGTCTTTAATGCAATTTTTCAGCCAAATAAAAATTATTCCAAGTTATGCTTTAAACAACACTCCATACCATTTTTTTTCTGCTTCTAAGTGTAACACAAAATACAACTTTTCCTGTTCATTAAGGTAAACAAGCATTTGCAACGGTAATAAAACTCTATGGCAAAGTCTCAAATCAGCTAAGTTCTATCTGCTGTCCACAGATATTTTCCAACATGTCTTTTAACACAAGCATGCACATACAGACCCTGATCTAGCAGACTCTTTTGCATGTTCTACAGCCAAGGACACCAACTCTGCCTCTCAAGCTCACAAGGCCACTTGTTGGTGCTTCTAAGGAGACACATCTATCAGTGCATTTTTTAGCTGGGACAGATTTTCACATTAACAAGCACAAGATGCCAAGAGATTTACCCTGAAACACAGTTCTGCTCTGAGAATCAGTTAGTTAAAAAAGTGTGCATTTTGTTTCATGTTTTAGCATGTTTGTTTGGGGATTTTAAAATATGAATTTTGTACTTCCATTAGCACCCACCACCTCTCTGCAGCTTGCCATACACCAGGAAAGGAGAAGCCAACACTGAGCATTATGAGAAGACAACTAGTCTCGGCTTTCCTGAGAGGAGTTATCCAGCTCAGACCAATCTTCTTGACTTTTCAAACTTACTTGTATTTGGAAGTTTCAGGAGGAAGTCATCCACTGCCACAACATTTTGTACAAAAACACCCTCTAAGAATAATTACTCCTTTTATTTTTAAGCTTCCTCATGAAGGCAAGCTCTGGGGCAGGCACTGATCTCTGCTCTGTGGTGACCAGTGACAGGACACCAGGGAACGCCCTGAAGTTGTGTCAAGAGAGGTTTAGGTTGGATATTAGAAAAAGATTCTTAATCTAAAGGGTGGTTGGGTGCTGGAACAGGCTCCCCAGGGAAGTGGTCACAGCACCAAGGCCTGAGAGAATTCAAGAAGTATTTGGACAATAGTCTTGGGCATATGGCGTGAGTCTTGGGGATGGTCCTGTGAAGGGCCAGGAGTTGGACTCTGATGATCCTTGTGGGTCTCTTCAAACTAGATCCTCATATTTCTTCTCATGGAAGAGAGTGAATTACTTCAGAACTTTTAAAAAAAGAAAACTACCGGTTTTTTTCCCTCTTAGGTTCCTTTACGGCAGACACCAGTAAGTATCCAGTAAACTGTGATTAAATTTTAGCTTGAAATACAGCACAGACTCAGTTTACTTTGGGTGATGAACTTAATAAACTCCCATTAATTTGAAGAAGTTTAGCTGAACTTAAAACTTTCAAACCAAAGATGCCTGTATTGTGTGTTCACTAAAGCTTTTTTACTGCAATGGACTTTTTAAAAAATCAAATTGGCCTCCATGAAGCCTTTTGTCAAAAAACTTATTAGGCTAGCCCAATTAACACACAGTCTATGGTAGAGAATATATAAAACCTCTAGACAAGAGAGGCCAAAACCTCTGTCATTTTACCCTCACATTAGTTACATTTACTAGAGACCGAACAGGTGGCAGTAGAGATTTGGAAAAAACAATTTCTTAGTGTGAAGCAGCCTAACACCTAAGGAAGCTGTACAGCGAGAAAAGAAATCTATGCAATTATTTCACAGCACTGTAAATTAATTGCAATTCCAAAATTCACGACAGTGTTGGGTTGGGAGTTTGCGCTTGTTGTAAAAATACTGCACAAAACATGAAAGGAAGTTCTCCTTTTCCTTCTAAAGGGAGTTTGAGGACTGCACACAGAACTTCATCGACAGTTGCTTGGACCAGATCACCAAAGCCACAGCGGTGAAAAGATGCTCTAACAGCAGCTATAGGCAGCTTCTCTTCCCTTGCTGTGGTAACCCCCTAACTGATTTAGTAAAGGACAGATGTTGTGCATGACCCAATTGAACACCTTTTTTTTTTTTTTGTTATGGCTTTGGGGAAGGAAGTGAGCATTGCACGCAAAATTCAGTGTTGATTAAAAAGCACTAGCATTTAGCTGAACAAAACCCAATTTAGCCCCCTGGGCCTGTCTGACCCACTAACCACTGCTTCCTAACTGCTCCGTTATGGCAAAGTTTGCCTGAAATATGCAGAGCTTGCAGAGTAAAAAAATATGACCCTTACGTCAGTTTTGCAACATTTCCTTAATGACATACCGTGAAAATCCCCATTCTCCCACCCTCAAATTTATTGGTTTTAAACTAAACATTTATGGAGCCCCTTTAGTGACTGAACAGGGAATGCACAGAAGTATCAGACAGACATATGACATCGCTCAAATGTAGACAATAAATTTATAGCAAGATTTTGTTTCACTACATGGAAAAGACAGGAAAAGAAACACGGAGTATTCCAATAGTTTAAAGTGTACTGTCCCTATGTTATGTGACAACACTTTTCCTCCAGACACATTAGCTTTATCGAAATAGGTATCACCTACCAAAAAACCTGATCCCTGTTTTGTTTCAGTTTCAGACATGCTTCCTTAAAACATAGGCCTTTCATAGGTGTTATAGGCTCAGAGTTCGTCTAGGCTTTGTGCTTTCCTGTAGATCTGAAACAATAATCCCTGTACAAAAGAGAAGAGCATGAAAAGCAGGGGAAGTAGTGTGGTAAATTTTTAGCCTTTTTTTTCCCAAAGCAAGAGCAAAGGTACTAGAGTCATGCAAGAAGAGAGGCCTGCTATGTACACTTGAACTACTTCTTGCAATACCATCACCAAGCTTATCAAGATCTGGTGCCCAACTCAAGTCCCAGTTCTGAAGCCTGCATGAAAAACTGCATCTTTTATTATGAAATAGAAAAAAACCCCCAGAAAGTAGATTTCCATCCATCACCATGGAAGGGGGAACATTTGAAGTAAGTACCAGCCACTAAATGCTCAGAAAACCAACAGCAAGCAAAAACCTCCAAAACAATAGCAGGTCTTGTGATTATTTTTCACCATTCAAGGAATACAAAAGACAGTGGCTGGATAGGAGCAGGAACCAAGAGCAAAGATTTTGCAGCGTGAATGAATTAGACATCAGCATCTCTCTGAAAGATGCTCATCTACCTCCTGCACAGAAATCAAGGAGACAGCAGAGATGCCCTATCTAAAGAGCACGAGACATCTCACTGGTAGTGGAGGATAATGATATCTTGCAAAAATGTGATTCTTCGAAAAGGGAGAAGGGACTGCCATGATTAGAGATTATCAATGCTTTGTCATTTTACGGGAGAAAAGAAAATTATGATTAGTGACCTCAAATTTCTCATGCTTTCCAAATATAAATTAGAACTTCAGAGGAAGAATCAGCGAAAATCAGACCCCAAAATATAGCCTACACCTACATTTTCTTTGCTTTCCAATTGCTCCCAAGCTGAGGGAATGTCCGATATGAGCCTTCAAACTAAACATCAATTTCATTTCACTGCAGAGACAATTCTTTCAGAGGAAAAAAGAGGCAGCATACCACAATGTGCATTTCAAATATTTTTTCCACAAAGGATGTTTCAATTTCTTGACAGAAAGACCTTTCTGTCTTGAAAGAACTTAAGTATCCTGCTTGTCTGGATTAAAAAAAAAAATCCTATCGTTTTTTGTTCTTCTGCCAGCATTAACTTTTTAAACACTGTAAAAACAAACAATGGTGAAAAAAGCATATTCACTCCATCACCAGGGATCACAGACATGGAGGGTCTTTCCACATCATTGTATGGCACAGCAGAACAAGGTAGGGACATCAGAGCGTCCAGGCGCTATACCAGAGAAGAATTTGGGAAAACACTTTAGCAGCTTCCAACGGCTCCTGTCTGAAAAATGCCTTGGAAAAAAAGTAGCAGAGTTGTGACGAGAGGCTTTGAAACTGGCACTCTGTTTCAAACTGGCGCCCTGATGGCAAGACAACCTGATGCAAAAATGTTTCTTTTCAAAAAAACCTTTGCTGCATTTTTTGATGAAAACTCATGTTCACAGATTACCCACCCCACAAAGAGGTCTTGAAGATACTATTCAATGGTATCATCTACATGTAAAGAATAAAACAGATACATCATCTAGCTCATGTGAAAGAAAACCACAAGCAAGGGACTTTGAGCCTTCAAACCAACAGAGCTTCCACGGTTTGAGATTAAAACTCTATTGCACTCCTGCTTTTTCTTGAATTTCCCACACACAGATACAAAAGGCAATGCCTTTAAAGCCCAAAGGACTTGGATTTAATGCTGTAAACTCCAAGCAGTCTGATTATTTTAACTATTTTAGATGCCCATGAGAACAACAGCATTCAGGTCAGTTATGCACACAATAAAGTTACCTTTTCACTTCCCATTTTCTACTCCCATAGTCCTGGCTTTCTGGAGATGGGACAATGCAATACCCTGTCAGCCATCAAGCTCTGCAGCAGACACCACACCCCTGACAGTGTCCCACCAAGGCTTTTGGTATATATTAGCCAAGCCTTGGTCTCCTCTACAGAGATGAGGGGTCTCCTACAAATAGATGGAAGAAGTTATTGAGTAGACGTTACTGAACTGATGGAGCGGCAGGGAGTGAACAACATGGAAGGAAAGGGAAAGATTTAGCAAAGCCAAATACTGCTAGAGTTAATAATCATGCCCTAATTCAAACCAGGCTCCTCTAAAGCAGGTCAGGTTAATTTTAATTACTATGCAGTTTTTTTCTTGGCATAAACCAAAGAGGTTCAAATCAGAACCGCAGCAACCACTTGGGAGGCAGGAAGCTGCTGTGCTTATCCTATGAGTACCATGACCTGAATTAATTAGTATGCAGTGCTGCACATTTCCTTAAATCATGTCCAGTGCATACATTCCTGGTCTCACATCCAGGGTCACCATAGCTATGAGGGAAACAAAGGATGGTGGTGATGTTTGCTGGCAACTGCTGCCCTGCCTCTTCCACGTGCCTCCACAGGGGTACAGCTGCTGGGGCTAATATTTGGAAGGTATTTCCTTGTACAAACTCCTACCATGCAAATACAGGTAAGCCCATGCAGGAGACAGCAGGAGATGGATTTCCCAAGCAAAAGTAGGAAATGAGAAAGTCTGCATGCCAATGTGTGATTGAGTTGATGGCCCATTTAAGGTTACATTAACAGAGGTAAGTTTAGGTTACTATGTGCACCCTGATAGGAAAGAAGCTACACGGTCCAGACAAAACACTACCAGATTTCCACACTGCACAGCTTGTGCCACAGCACATACCAAGGGCATTGTGATTACCCTCTGATTCAAAGTCACCTTCTCCACAGGGCTTAGCTTAACCAAAGTGTATGTCGGCAGCATCACAAACACAAGGAGGACCTTTTTATGCAATGTTACTGTTACCTCTGAAAAAAGTTTTTTACTTTGCATTCCATAAAAAAAACAAACAAACAACAAAAACAGGCACCAGGGAATAAAATAAAGCTTGCCTTGTTTCACGCTAAGCCCAGAAAGGCCATACGAGCACCATCCTCAAAAGCCCTTGCAGAAAAGATCACAGATGCCCAAGCCAGGCCTTACTCTTTGTCCAGCAGCCACAAAAAGCCCTGATCATGCTAGTCTCCCACAGAAGGGTCGGTGACAGTACACAGCTAAGAAGAACTCTAATCTTGATCTCCTCCTCTCAAGCATCATGTTTTGTATCAGTAACTTCAACGTTTAAGAGAAACACAGCTGCCTTGGCAGGTCATGCTCAAAGAAGAAAGGCAATTTCTAAGACAGTAAGTGCAAAAGGTCCTTAAAAGTCATGATGACCTAGGGGAAGGATTTTAAATTAATTGCCAGTATCTCCTATAGGGAAGCACTGTCACGGTATGTCCTAAGTGCTGTGGGAAGCCTGTGGGATGCAGGCTATCACTGGGGTGCACTTTCCAGCCGTCCCCCTCAGGATAAAGCAGGACCCACAGCAGCTACCAAGCCTGAAGGCTTTAAGCACCACAGCTCCATCCCTGTCTGCCACTGAAAAGTGAAGGTTCCTTCTGCAAGTCCACTTGTGACTATGGAAGTCACAAAAAAGCAAAAGCCTGAATGTCTCTGGGAGCACATGCAGCAGCTCAGGATCAATTCCATTTTGGGATACTGCTGTGATGCCAGTGATTTAACCTGAAACAAGAAAATAATATGAAAATGGCAAATAAATGCAAGCTGAACAAGGCCAAATATAAGGTCCTGCTGCACTTGAGTTGAGGCAATCCCAACCATGCACACAGGGCCAGGCAGTGAGAGGATTGAGAGCAGTCCTACTGAGAAGCACTTGGGTGTGTTGGTGGGAGAAAAACTGGGTATGAACCAGCAATGTGCACTTGCAGCCCAGAAAGCCCATTGTACTCTTGGCTGCATCAAAAACAGCGTGGCCAGCAGGTCAGGAGATGATCCTGCCCCTCTACTCTGCTCTGGTGAGACCCCACCTGGAGTACTACATCCAGCTCTGGGGTCCTCAGCACAATAAGGACATGGACCTGCTGGAGTGAGTCCAGAGGAAACCACAAAGATGATCACAGGGCTGGAGCACCTCTCCTATGAAGACAGGCTGAGAGAGTTGGGGTTGTTCAGCCTGGAGAAGAGAAGGCCCTGGGGAGACCTTGCAGCACCTTCCAGTACCTAAAGGGGCCTACAGAAAAGATGGGGAGGGACTCTGTCAGGGATTGTAGTGACAGGACAAGGGGTAATGCTTTAAACTGAAACAGGACAGGTTTAGATTAAATACTAAAAAGCTTACACTGAAAAGATTGCCCAGTGAAGTGGATGCCCCATCTCTGGAAGTGTTCAAGGCCAGGTTGGATGGGGCTCCGAGCAACCTCTCTACTGAAAGGTGTCCCTGCCCATGGCAGGGGAGTTGGTACTGGATAACCTCTAAATTAATGTCCAATCCAAACCATTCTATGATTCTTTGATTTTTCTCCTATGTTTAAACTTGGGTAAGGAGAAGAAATGTCTCTCCACAGAGATCTAATAACCACATGCAAACGCAAAGTGCAAGTGTTGGAGCAATGAAGCATATGCAACGAAATGCCTGACATATTTTCTGAGTAAGGCAATAGAAAACACTTTATTTACAAGGTACAGGAGCTAACATAAGGGACGTTTCACACATGCAGAAGACAGACTACTGACCATGTGGGAAGTGGGCACAGCAGTCACGCTCGCGAACACGTATGGAAGGAGAAAGGCATGCTTCCCTCCTACTAATCTTACCATTCTCTTCCCTAAAAAACAAAGGGTTAAGGATCATGTATTTTAGGAAGGATTACAGTAGATGAGAATTTAAGCAAGCATGATGGCATTTTCTGAATCCATAAACCTGCCTTATACGATGAGAAAGGAAGGAATTCTTTGGGAACTCACATTTTGGCTGGATAACTGCTTCTCCCCTTCTGTATCTTCTTATGAAGTCCACATACGTCTCTTCTCAGGAGTCCTGCGTAGGGACCCATTTGGCATGCCAAAGGAATAACTAATGAACAAAGGTACCACATTTACAAGTAGCTGGTAAGTTTCTTCTGTTTCTTTGGTTCTTCTTTTTTCTTTTTTTATTAACAGAAACTCAGGTACTATTTCCATTCTCATCCCTCAGTTAAACCCTAACAACTCTGTGGCAAATAACCCCTTTGAACATAATTTTTTCTAAGAGGGTAGGTAATCTTCAGAAAGTAAACTGCCATCCTGTGGCCATCATATGGACCAATTTGGCAGGCATCTCTATAGCCAAAAAATACCTATGCTATCTAATATCAAGTAGCCAAACATGAAACAAATTAGATTAATCAACTAAATGCATTTTTGTAAGGGGAGAAGTAGCTAGCACTGACTGTAACTACACTGGTATTTTCCTGAACTTTTTTCTTTGTATATTCTTATAAGAACAGAAGAGTCAGTGTGCAGTAATTAACACAGTTATATGTCAGGTTTGAACAGCAGCTGGGACATTCCCATTAGCCTTGGCAACAACATTTAATATTCCATGTGTTGCTGCAGAAATAGAAATTCAAGACTCCAACTTCCCTCCAGTAAAGCACTTAATTTTGCTTTAAGAAAGTGTGTCCTGACTTTCTGTTTATTTTAAAGATATTTCTGCTAAGGTCTTCTCTGTTTTGTATCTCTAGGAGAGGTACATCACTTACTTGGAAGTACAAGTCACAGTCACAGCTGTGCTCATCTACCACGAGTGAATCACATGCGTGCAAAACCAGCACGCGCTTCTGGCTGCCACTTCAGGGAGAAAGTCTTCCGTGGAGGATCAAATACCAAAAGGAATAAGGTAGGCAGGGAACTATCTACCCACACACACAGCCTGCCCACAAAGCCTGCTAGAAAACAGCCTGGAGGGAGGGAAGGACAAGGTTTGACCATGATGTGCAGAATTTTCTCTCTGTGACGATGATGAAAAAAGCCTAAACCATGCTGGGAAGCTGACCATAATGGGGAAAACATTCAGCAGATTTTCTGACAACAGCCATAGGAAACCTAAGAAAATCCAGAAATAAAGTTTTACAGGAAGATAAAATAACTTTAATGAAATCTTCAGACTGTTTAAGGCTAAAATCATTTGAGTCTTGACTCGTGCTGCCACCTTATTTGTCTTTTATTTCAGTTCCACCCACTCCCCAAATACCTACCTCAGTCTGCCATGGTTATTTTAAATTAGTGCTTTTAAGAGTTTGTTTTATGCCTTCATTGTTCTTTTTTGCTTCCCTGAGGTTTCCACCAAGGAATAAGAGGAATTCACGATGTGGTAGATTACAACAATTTCTCAAACATGGTGTTGCAAGTTTATCAGTGGCAGATAAAATGAAAAACCTCAAAGAATTTCAGGAGGAGGTTAAAGATTAAATATCTATTATATGTTTGTCACAGATAAAGTTTGAGGAGAAAAATAGGTATTTTCAAACTGTTTAAAAATAATTTAAAGGGAGAGACTAAAAATTGCAGACTAAAACCAGCAAAATTACTTAACTGGCTATTTTTCATTCCACCTCACTATTTGTTTAAGTTTCCAGACATTATCTTAATTGGGTGACTTTCATCAGACAATTACCAAGCATGAGAAATCACTATTTCGATTTCGGCACAGAATGGGAGAAATGTCTATGAAGTGAAGGTACACATTGCATGAGGGAAGTAATTGCTAACACAGGCTACATCAGCCACACAGAGCAAAGCCCCCTCTACACTGCATTCCTTGCGTTCGCTTACCTAAAACGTTGGCTCAATGTAACTGTTATCAGCTTTAGTACCTAATAACTTCCCTGGCTGGAGCAGGCAGTAATAAACGATGTACTATATTCTGTTACATTCCCCTGACATGGCATGACAAATATCTCAGAGATTTCAAGGCTTTTGTACCAGCGCCCTTCACAGAGCCTAAGCAGATGTTGCATGAAGTGTTCTTGTTTGTTACACCTTGCAAGTCATGGATTCTTGACAGATGTGCTGGAGCAGATCCCTGTGCTTGCACCAAAAGTTCTCAACTCCAAATACTCCCACTAGTCATCTCTCTTTCCTCATGACTTCTTTTTTTTTGGTAATACATTGCCTACACAGCTCAAGAAAAACATTTAATTTCCCACAAGGGAAGTTCCATGTGGCAAACTTATTTTCAGCTGTGTGCTTAACAAATACAACAACTCATTTTACGCTTTTGTTTGGGAAAGTGCAGGACATTTATGTCAACACAGTTTTGGTAACAAAGGCGTAAGTTTACACACAAACAGCAATCACTTAAAACCTTTCACAAGTTATTCCTTAGAAAAAACAAACAAACAAAAAAAATAAACCTATAAACATAATACACAGAAAACACAATGAACAAGAAATTTAAAATTAGTTTAGTATAGAAGTTACAAAAAGTACTGAAGTTACAAAAGCAGTCAGTGCTCTGCACTAGTTCAGACTTGCATGGTGTGTGCCCAGGACTTCATTCCAGCAAATCCTGACAGCGCTTCCCAGAACCTAGAACTCCAGATGCTTTAAAAAGAAGACTTAAGGTGATGAAAGCACTGTCTTAAAACATTTCTGTCCCATCAGGGAGCAAAAAAAAAATAAGACCCAACAGCAGCCACCCTCCCAAGCGAGTTCCCAAAGGGTGTCAGCAGGTGACTGCAGGCAACCTATGCTCACCTGCACCCAGCAGCTTCACTGATGGTAATGCACACTCAGCATTAGGACTGAAAAGCCTTAATGAATTTGCTCACATGCAAGCTGACAAAAACATAAAAGGTAAAACCAGACACTGAAGAGTGCCAGTTAGCTATGCCTTGCTGGCAGCACGAGGGGAGTCAGGTTCATCCTCAGTCAGCCACTGGTGGCAGGCTCCACAGCTCCAGTTCAGCAAAACAACCAATAAGTCCAAATGTATGTTTCCAATATTGAGAAAACCAGTGCACTACTCAAAATGTAATCCTCCTCTGGCTGGACTCCCATCATTTACTCCACCTTTTGGATCTCCCAACCAGTTGCATTGTTAACACAAGGTGTCCTTTCTGTCTGTCAATCCACAGACAAGCACCTGGAAGGCAAGCCAGCTGCTTCCTTACTCCCAAGCCACTAACTGCACAGGTTTCCCCCTTTTTTTTTTTTTTTTTTCCCTAACGGTGTTTGCCTGTTTGCCTTCAGTGCAATCCAACTCTTTGATTTGTGTTTGGTTTACACCAAGGCAATTCTTATATTTCCCCTGGCACTGAAAGAAAGTATACACAAACAAATTTTAGGCTGCAGTATGCAATGATTGCTCTGTGCACCTAATAAACATTATAAAAAACTCAAAACAGCTCAAAAATTATGAAGGATGTATCTTACTTCAAATCAGTTCATAACTTCAAGAAGTCCAGTCTTACTCATGACCCAGGTCCCAGCTATCTTTGAACCACAGTCCTTTTCAACATCTTCCTCTCAGAAAAAAAAAAAAAAGTCCCAAACATCAAAGCACAAACACATTCCTGAAAGTCATTGGCTGTAAACTGGCTAAAATTTCCAAGTGTCACATGTACACAATTATCAAAGCATAAAACAAACACACCCACAACTGATGTGGAGCAAGGCACTGAGGTTTTAGCTCTTGATAGCTCTGCATCTGGCACATCTTTCTCTTAATGAAACATAAGCTCCATTCACATTTTGAAATTGCTGCTAGTCAAACAGCTCCAAAACCAGGGAAAACAAAAGACGTTGAATTCTCATAGTTCTTTGTGTTGCTCGTAAATGTTTCCCAAGCCACAGCTCCCCATGCAAGCCTTTGAGCCTAAAACCCAAGAGACAAATAATTATGGAGAGGAAGACTGCCAAAGCACCAAGAGAGAGCAGCAACAGAAAGTAACAAACAGCTGAGAACTAAGTGGTGCATAGGATGCTACCTATTTGTTGCATTGAATGGTGACATCTCCACTGATAATCAGTGTATTTATGGGGGGGGGGTGACAGGATTTTGACTGGCACAGCCATCCCTGCATCCAAGTTGTCTGAGGTTCATGCCTGCCTGCAGAAGAAAGGTTGAGAGGGGATCAGGAGGTGTGGATTCCTCACTGGGTACTGTCAAGCCAAGTTTGCTTCCTCTGGGCCACAGGCTACAATTGCACATGACCTGGAAGAAGCCACCTTACAAGATGGATGTGGCTCTGTTTTGCCTTTTGACCGCAGTGGGTATTGACCCAGTAATGCTACCAGCACAGGATTCTGCATCTGTACAGAGCCTCATAGCCTCAACTGAGATCCATTACTTTAAAACAACCATCTTTGATGTCCCACATGGAAACTAAACTATCTTTCCTTACATTTGTTCACACCAGCTCAAACCCAGAGGCACTCATACCTGAATATATTTTAAGGAGCCAGCCAGGAGAACAGAAAGAATTTTGATTTCCTTCAAACCAATCCAGCCACAAGCACACTTCAGCAAACCCTGTGTCCTCCCAAATGTGTCACCACACACCTCACACAACTGGAACCCAAGCGAGATGCCATTTGCTTCATGAGGAGTAAGCCTTATCCCCACGCCCCAGGACAAAAAGCAACTATGTTAAAAGTGCACATGTTAATGTTAATAAGCATATTCAAACATTTTCCACAACATTAATACTACAGTCCCTTAAAAAGTTAGTTTTTTGCAGATGGGTTTGAGTAACTCACAGGAAGGCAGTTCCCATGGCTCTGTGCAGGCTATCGGAACCTCAGTGGGAACAGCCTGAGGAGCTGCACAGAGGAGCAAGGTGATGTATTAATGGGGACCAGGTGTGAGGTGTGTGCATGTCTGAGGAAAGGCAAAGGGCACACACAGCCGGGATGCACACAGGGGAGGTCAAACAGGAGAGAAATCCATCAGTTTCCATGGGAAGAGCAGCCATCGTGGAGAGTGTGGTAACACAACAACCCACAGCAGCTCCCTTGGCAAACGCTTTAACTCAGTGGAATTTCACTGGATACAATGCTGTCACATTTCTAAAAAGATAATACATTTATACCCAAAAACCATCAGTGGAAATACAATAGCTGCAATGATTCTGTATCTGGCTGTAACAGCTGTGTACCTCAGGGAAAAGAAAATCCTCGCTATGAGAACGTGCACCCACTCATGGACAACACAATGTCACTGCATGAGGAAAAGAGATACCCAGAAGTGGGCTTCACTGAGTTTATTGTCAATTTTTTTTAACCTTACTCTGAATACACACTGGGCTTATTTTTTGGAATAATGACTTTAGATACTATTAAATATTGTTCAGAGAAGTTGTAGATACCTCATCCTTGGATGTTCTTTCCCTGGAAGTGTTCAAGGTCAGGGTGGATGGGGCTTTGAACAGGCCTACGGCAGAAGGGTTGGACTAATTGATCTTTAAAGGTCCCTTCCGAACCAAAACATTCTATGATTAAAAGCACTAATCTTGAAAAACAAAGGTTATAGAAAAACTATTACATTAAAGAAACTATGCCTGAAACATGACAACTGCATATTATCACACAGGGAAGAAAACTTGAAAAAAAGGTGCTGGCTTGAGAAAAATAAAGTCCTTTTAACATTGAAAGACACCTGCAGACTTCAATTGGATTAAAAAACTCTATAAACACTCTCAAAAAGACAGGTAGTCAGGCACACAGTTCAGACCTCCCAGGGATGTAATCTATAATCCAGTATGTTTTTCTGAAATGTAAAAATTCAAGATCTATCAGACACAGAATTCATACACAAGGCAGCAGACTTCCTCTATTACAGAACCACATGTTTAGAAAGAGAGCAAGAGGGAGAACCTGTAAATATGGTGAAAACACAAATTGTTTAGGATACTAGGAATATATGAAATGCACAAATTTTTCTCCTCTGCCTCCTTCTCAGACAAGAACGATTACAGTGAGAAGGTAAAAATTAAGTAGCTTTTTAACAGCACAGGCAGGTGTTGTGGAGATAGAGGAAGGGCAGCGGGATAAAATTTTGCATTTCACAAGTTTTAAAAGAAGATTAAAAAAAGAGAAACTAATATTAAGTTTAATGAGAATGAGGTTAATTATATTTAAGAGGTGTATGATTTAAGAAAATATGGACTACAACACTTGGCAATTGAAATCCAGCCACCCTTAATGACCAAAGCTAATCAGATTTTACTATTAATGTTAGACACAAAAGACTCCAGCTCCTGCCTGAATGAAGTGTATAGCTGAATAGAAAGAATGAGGACTGATTCTCTTTCAGAATTTGCCCCCAGCTGTTTTTAAGAAGAAAGCCTGGTTTAGGGCATATTTGAACTTGGTTCAGATAAGTTTCACGTAAAAGCGAGGACCACTTCTATGGGTGGTAGAAGACCCTGAGGTGGAACTCCTGAGGTTACTGCCCACAGGAAAGGGATGTTCCCCTCTGGGATGCAGGGAAGAGCTACAGGGATGTAAGAACAACTGATGAGGGAGCTGGATGTGCTGAAGAAGGTGTGAAGCACAGAGGATGGCCCCAGCATGGCACAGTGTGATGTCCCTGAGAACTCCTGGGCTTGCAGGCTCCACAAGGCAGCAGTCTGACAGGCAGTAATTTCTTCCCCTGTTTGCAGTGTTCTTCTCAGTATCTCTTTCTTAACAAACCAACAACCAAAACATAATACATGTACCCACTCCGCTACAACCACTTTTCTTATTTGAAAGCAACAGTTTGGGGAGTACAAAGAAGAAAAATTGTAAAATTATGAGAACACACAGTTCCCAGGAAATGACACTGTATCATGCTTTTCAAACATTTATGAACAAAAATCTTTTGCATTTTTTGTTCATTTTGTCAAGTAACAGCCCCACTCCCAATCTTCTAGATGTAAGATGGCCACAGGTAGGACTTCTCAGAGGAGATGCATAAAGCACTGCACTGGTTATTACTGACAACCCTCCCTCCAGCTGACACAAACCCTAACTGGTGTTGAAGACTGACTTTCAGAAGTATTTAGGGAGCCAAACTCCCAATGAACAGTGACAGTGGTGGGCTCTCAGTCTCTAAAAATAATTAAAAAAAAAAAAATCACCCTTACTAAGCCAGTTCTATATAAAAATTCTGTGCAAGCAATGACAATCAAACAGCCCTAATGAGAACCAGTCAAACACATCCTTGACATCAGATCAGGAAGCTCAACAACAGCACTGGGGCTCCAAACAAGTCCTGGTGAGACAATCACATCAGCCTCAGCCTACCTAATGCCAAGGCAACAGTTATGCAATGACAGAAACAAAATGCTGTATTCATGGGGGACTGTATTCCCAGCTGACAAAGGCTTCTTTTTGTGACTTCTTTTTGAAGTATTTAATCTGAAATCTATGCTCCAAGTCCCCTCTCCAGACTGACCACACTGCCATTGCCCAGTCAGGCACAGCTTGGTCATCCAACGATGCTTCTAAGAAAAGAAGTCAACAGACCTTGGAGTTTTTTGTTATCATCACCATTATGAGCAAAATGTTCAAGAAATGTTTTCTCTCTTCACTCCTCTTTTCCTCAGTTGCTACATTCAGGACAACACATTCTATACAGACATAAATGATATATTTCATACACTCTTGCAGACCCATAACCTCCAAGACTAACTTTGGTGTTTTTATAAGATTTTAGGACTAAAATAAAAATGTGCTTCTCCTCAACATGAATCACTGACAAAGATTTAAAACAACTTTTTGATTTCAAACTGCTAGTAACTTAATTTACCGAAGAAAAATCAATTTCATACGCTTAGCAGCAAAGACATTTATGAACAATTTTACATGTGTTATCTTAAAAATCAATACACTTCTCTTAATAAGACACTAAAAATCATTTATTTCTTTCTTTCCCTCTTCCATCCCCATTCCAAGATTTACTGGACATTAACCCATGGTAGTAAAGTAAAAGTGTAAGATAAGAGAAGAATAGTAAGGTCTAGACAGGGGAGAGGCTCTCCAGTTTGCAGTTTCACTTAATACCAAAAGTTCACATAGGAAAAGTATAGTCTAAAAAGTGAGTATCAGAATATGCCTGCAAAAATAAGCTTTTTGATGCTGATTTGATACAGCTGGTTGGTTTGTTTCACCTGTCAGAGTTGCAGACACCACAGGATTCAGTACTTTAATATGCATGGAAGGGTGTGTTGAAAGTTAAAAAAAGCTTAGTAAAGAGATGGTAATACTACAGGAGTCTGATCTTCACTAAGCCAGGGAACAAAGCAGTTAATAAGCATTTAGAAATTAAGGAATTAGGTGATGCGAATTAATTTAACAAAGTAGCAACCATAGGAATTCTGTCAGCTTCCTTTAGCTCTGGATGAGTAATTAATTTTTTTTCTTCTTAATTAAAACCAAAGACAGTGCCAGCATCAGTATGTGCATATTAACACCCGGGCACGCACTGATAGCTGTGCTTTAGCAGCTGCAACCTCTAAGCAGTAACACGCCATTGGCAAACTAAACCAAAGATACAGCTGCATTTTTCTGTCTTTTCTTTCCTTCCCCCCCCACCAAACCTCATAACTTTCATTATTACTTAATTAATTTGGAAAAATTGTTGGTCGAAAGGAGAGTTCCCAGAAGCAGCCCACGCTAAAAGGCTCATGCTAAAAGGATGCGAATGCTCAAGGTGAGTGCTTACTACCGAGCGACCCATGTGCACTACGAATCTTTCCCTCCCTAGGGCCCCATTGCTACTCCTGTTAACACACTCACGCAAGGGCTACCCCCTCCCACAAGTTTGGAACAGAAGCTGCCACTTTCCATCCACACCCAACTCCCTCCACCACGCAGACCCCAAGCTGTAACAGAGAAAAGCGCACCACGTTATCCCAATAGCCCGCAGGATTCCCTAATGCTCACACCGAAACGCATCACGCCCAGCACAAGGGCGTACTCAACGCTGCCCATCTCCAGAAGGCAGGTCGGCTCTCCTTCCTGTCCCCCGAGGCTATTCCTCCTCTCCCGACCACACTTCACTCCCCGCCAAAAACTGATCTAGGGACGCGGGTCTGGCGCAGAGGGGCTGAGCGGCTCCCCCCGCCCCGCCTTACCCCGAGGGGCAGCCGGTCCGACACCGAGTCGGTCCCAGAGCCAGGCGGCGGCACCGGGACCCGCAGGGAGACCCGGGGCCGCTTCGGCCCCGCGGCCGTCCCCGCACCCCCTCGGCTTCTGCGGGACCGCGGCGGGGGACGCGCTCCGGCCGGCCGCGCACAGCCGCCCGGAGAAACTACAGCTCCGCGATCCCGTGTTAACACCGATTTATTTTCAGAGGAAGGGAGCGCTCTGCAGCTGGCAAGCGAGGTCCCACTGCCCTGCTAGACAGGAGGTCCCCGCTCCCGGTCCCTGTGCCGAGTTCCCGTGGCAGCAGAGGGGGGCGGAGGGGCGGCCGCTCCCCCTGCCCGGCGCTGCCGGGGCGCTCAACAGGCTGCAGCTGCTGCCGCCGCGACCCCCGGGGCTGCCCCGCACCTGCCCCCGCTCCCTCCCCGCCCGCAGCCGCAGCTCCCCCTGCGGCCCCGTGGCGAGGGCTCCCCCGCAGCCCGGCTCGCTTACCCATGGCTGGCTCTGGTCGCCCGGGCGGTGCGGGGGGCGCAGGGCTGTGCCGTGCCTCGCCGGGCTGTGCTGTGCCGGGTGAGCCGGGCTGTGCCGGGTGAGCCGGGCGGGACGGGCGGCGCAGGGCAGCGGCGGCAGCGCAGCTCGCACACACTGGCGGGCTCCGCTCGCCTCGGGCGGCTGCGGCGCGGCGGGAGGGGCGGGCCCGGCCCCGCCTGCCTGCACCGCCCGGGGGGCGCCCGGCCCGGCCGGCCCGGCCCGGCCCCGCGGGGCAGGGGGGGCAGCGCCGCCCGGCGGCCGCCGGGGAAACCCGGGCTCTGCGGCTGCGGGGTCCCGGCCGGGGCTGGGGTCCCCGAAAGGAGCGCTTGTTTACATATGTTCATGTCAGTTTCATACTGCTTTCCTCCAGTCTGTCATTAATCGTCCTCAGGCGGCTGACCAGGGATGAACAGCCGGAGCCAGGCAGGACCCCTGACCCTCTCTCCTGGGAAACCCTGGGCTGAGGGGCACCCTTGACCTTCAGAGACAACTGCCTCTTAAGTTTCTCTATGACAAAAGCAAGGGCACTGTGCCCAAACATAACATTATTTCACTGATGTCTGTATCCGTGCTCAGCAATGTGATTCTTACCTCCACATCCCCCTCTGAACCGGCTCATGCCGCTTTTTCAGCGTCACACGGCACTGCGGGAGCTGCCACTTAAACGACGTTCCAGCCACATAACGGTGCTTGCAGTGACTTTGTCATCTCGTCAAGCACTGTGACGAATTAAGCACACTGCATATTAGCTTTTGGAAAGAAACAGTAAATGGGACCCCGAAGTAACAGGCTGGGTGGTTAGGGGGCCATATGGATGGCTTCTCCCATCGGAGATTACCAGTAACCCCCACCCCATACCTAGACATGCTGGAGGCAAAAACAGGTGTCACACAGGAGTGAGCATTCATAGACATGGAGGACAGATATAGAAGAGAGTAGCAAAGTCAGCTTTTTGCAGTTTAGTTGCTTTCCTAAGTCGGACTTATACCATTAGAGCAGTCTGATTGCTTCAGATGCAAAGGCCAGTGCTTCAGTCAGAGTAAGTGAATCTACAGTGACTAATATCAGTCTGATTGTGCTGATTTTCATTAATTGGGTACTTGGCATGCATATCCTTTGTCTTTGTGACAACAATAATACCCTAATTTTCTGTTATTTATGTGAAGTAGAAGGATATATTTCATCTTCTCCCATGATAATTAACAAATTGATCTATTCAATTGTATAACTATATTATTCACTTTAAAGGAGATCGATTGCTTAAGAACATATTAATAAAACACAAAGGTAAAGGAGTGACAAAAGTGTGAACCCTAATTTTCAAGGAAATTAGTTTGTACTTTGCCTGCAATTTCAGGCTCCTGCTCCTGAAGTAGTGTGTGTCTGTGCTCACATAAAAAGTTGCAATGTTAACGTGTGGTTTCTTTTCCATTACAATAATCCCAGTCTCTCAGGCTAAAATGATCAGAGGCTTTTGCATTGATTAAGGAACACATATGTTTTTCTGGTAAGGACTACAGGTCCAACACCATACAAGCACTGCAGGATCAAGGAGTAAATGCCTCTTAGAGAAGAGGTAATAAGTGGATTGATGCAGTAAGCCATTTTGTAAAGATAGGGGGAAAAAAATGATAGTAAAGCTGATCACTAGCAAGCTGCTTCCAGACCCTAGTGGGAATTAAAGTAGATGAGCTATGCACCTTTGAAAAATTAGACTAATTATGGAAATAGCGCATGACCCTTAACTAGAGTGCCACTAAATAGCACTGAAATATGGTGGGAATGGCAGGCAAATGGTAAGAGCATCCCACTGTGTGCAACATGGTATAAAATATTTTCTTTTTAAAAATATATTATTTAGTTAAATTTATTCTGTGAAGCTCTTGCAGCATACTGCTTGATTAATATTAGAATCTTTTGAAAAATGTCCCTGATTCAGACTGTACTTGCACTTATGGACAACTTTGCATCATTAAAATCCATAGGACTAATTCTTTAAGGGAAGTTGAACAGTCCTGCCCAGACTGGGTTTACAAGTATGAGGTAGACATTCCTATGGTAGCTCAGAAGAAGTTATCCCTTTTAACTCATACGCAGTGAGAGGAAGGACTCCCTTTCTGTCATACTCAGAAATCTTGGTCATTTTTCTGTCCAAAGAGTAAAGCAAAGAACAGCTGTCCAAGCATTGGTTATGGCTCAGCAGTCAATGGGAATTTCCACTCACAGAGATGCTGAGTCTCTGACAAGTGCAGAGAGGAACTGACCAGGCTGATGTTGGAAGTTTTGGTTCCTTAAGCAAAACTACATTACAATACTCAATTGCAGTCAAGAAGACAGCAATAGAATACTTGGCTGAAATTTCTACTAGGAATAGAAACGAATGGATTTCATTTCAGAACCAAGATGTTTGTAGAAACAGGTATTTCCCAGTTGGGAATTACAGCTGGATTCTGGTCCATGCTCTTGCTCTTGTAACTAGTACACAACAAAGAGAAGAAAGGCTGGAGTGTGCAGCATTTCTGTAGCTGACTCTCGGTAGCTGAATGGCTCCTTGGGTGCTACACATGTAGCTGTAAGGTAGGGCTGAAGGCCTGCTGTAAATTACACTGGAAGCCAGACTGATCCAGAAAGTGCTGGCATCACGGGATTATAAAATGACCTGGTGTCTCTGCAGATTTGAACTATAAAAGAGAAAGTGAAGGTTAGAATTCTTTATTGATTTATGTCCTTGTCTACGCTGGGTGCTCAAAACCTTTTCCATAGTTTAGGTAACAACCTACAAACATTTCTCTAGATGTAGTGATACTCTAATACTAATGTGATACCAGGTATTTCAAAAAGACACCTTCACTCCCTGCAGCAATACCCTTGGATATCTTGTACCCCTTAACCTAGTCTGGAGCAGTGTGTTCATCTCTGGAGATGTTTTAAAGAGGCCACCTAATGTGCAGAAGGAAATTTAACTGCAATCTCAAGATCAGTCAGGAAGAGGTGAGATGGCATGGGAGGGTCTCATTAGTTGTAACTGAGGGTGTGGCATCAGTCTGAAATGTTGTATTTTACTGTATTTGACCATTTCCAGCAGTGAGGGGTGAAACAGATTTTGAAAGCAAGGGAAGGCTCATTGCACATAATTAATTTTTTTGTTGTTTTCATTTACCAGGCTCCATCTGTTTCTTCACTTCTCCAGTGTAGAACATCCTAGCTCTAAAATGAGTCTTATTTTCTGTGTGGACAGAGAGGCGTGATAACTACTGCCGCCTATGTGTTTCTCTCTGTTTTCCACTCCTACTGTCCTTCCTCAGGCTGTCTAACTAGACAGATTGCCCTAGGTACAAAACCTTCTCAACTAAAAACAGAATCAAAGGCAGTACGTTTCCACTTAATGTTTTAGCTTTGACTAAACATTCAGTTGCATTAAAGACAGTGGTTTAACAAAAAGATGTTCTAATGGGTTGTGTGCTTCAGTGGGTTCTCAGGTCCCACGTTGGTTGTATGTGAGGCCCCTTCCCATGGCTCCCTCTGCTAATAGTGAAGCTAGTGGTTAATCGTGATATTACCTCTTCTGACTACTACACAGGCAGTCTCAGTGGATAGCAGTCATTGCCTCTTTCCAGAGAATTAGAGCGAATGTATAGGGTGCCACTCCTATGCTTTTGCAAAAACCCTGCAAATTTCCAGAAGATTATACAATCAGGGAGTCATAAACCAGCTTCCTTTTGAATGTTAACATGAGTGTATTTTAGATTTAAGGAAATCAGAAGTGATAGAAACCAGGTTCAGTTGTAGTGAATGTTCTCTCTGGCCTTTCTCAAGGGGGGTTCATCCGTCCTCTCTGTGCTGAGGTTCTGTGATTCCACATACAGTTAAGGCCTACTGGGACTTTTCTCTCCCATGTGATCTTCCATTCAAAGTGCTGTTACAGAGGCCATGGATTCTAAAGAGAAGTAAGGTGGCAATTGAATCACTTTATACTGTCATCTGTGTGTAAAGAAGAGGTGACCTCTTTGGTCACCTCTCAGTATCTTGGTGTAGATTAAGGGGAATGATTCATGCTCTCCTGGGTTGTTTGTACCTGTTATGTGAATCTGATCCACTTTAGACTCCAACTTCTGCTACCAAAACCCCTTCTCAGTGCTCAGCGAAGAGAGGTGTTTGCAAAGCTCATCCAGCAAAATGATGAACGAAATTGTTCAGATCATTGGTACTGTGTAGTCTGGTGGAAAAGAGAGCAAGGAAAAGATAAAAAATGAGAAGTAATTTGATGCAATTTAGCCAGCATTTAGATACTCCTCCTAGAATCTGACAGTCAGGTATGATACTGTAGGAAATAAATAGTTTTCAAAATGAAAACTGTTTCTTATTACCAAGTAGGTCACATTTCCAACAACTGTTTCTCAAAATGTAAATATAAGCTGTGATTGCTTTAGAAAATATATAATTATATATTCAACAGAATGCATATTTTTTCCCAATGCAGCATAGTTAATTTTATCTGAAAATTAGTGATTACCATTTTGGTGCTAATTATGGAGTACTAAATACATCTTCAGTGTTAAAAGATAGACTCATCTCTGTACTGATATACCCCAAGTCACTTGTGGAACAACCAATGTTGCTTTGTGATTTTAGAGGTACAAAAAATTTTAGGAGATATCATTGGAAATGAAGGATTAGTACGTTTATTGGGACCTCTGGCAACTAAAGAACCATCTTTCACTTTCCTTGCATGAGGGACTTCACCCTAAGCACAAGTATTTATATGCTTGTGCACATGGATATTCTGTGAGCATCTATGAGAGATCCACGTCTGGGGGACACCAGAGAGAAGATTACAATATTAGCTCTTTTTATTCTGGATATACACTCTTGCTTCTGTGCCTTTCTCTGCATGCCACACAGATAACCCACACCTGGTAGGGAACCATGTAGGAGATAGTATGAGGTCTGAAGAGCATGAATGGTCTCAGTAAAGCATTATCTGGAGTAGAAAGCACGTGAGTGAAAGAGTGAATTAACATACTGAAAAACAGATCACTGTTATACAGAAAAAACATAAGTGGATACAACCTTTCCTTCCACCTGCAGCCCATCTCATTTCATCCTCCTTGATGGATCTGTGAAATGTAGATGAGAAACGCTGATAACTCTTTCTCCAAGTGAGAGAGAGAAAAGTCTTCTTATCTCCTGCTATGTGAATCACAATACAATAATCCTGTGAAGGCATTCTTCCACATGCCTCGTTCTAAAACATTTAGGCTCAAAAAGCACTTGAGATTGCTCAGAGATGAGTTCAGTCTAGAAGGCTTGGACATAAATCTTTGCTGAAGTGCTTTGCTAAGTTCCTGTTGTGGGGTAGGATCATGTGGGCTGGAGAGTTTTTAGGAGGGGCTGACTCAAATGTATGGATTATCCAACATTTTCATTAGTACCAGTGGAGAGATCTGAATGTGGAATAATTTGCGAATGAAGAACCCAGGTAGGGATAAAATGCATACCCAAGGAACATTAGCACTCGACTTCAGAGCAACTTCTGTGTGAGCATATATGTATTCACTGCAATATCCTGAAAATAATTGCATACATATGTATGTTAGCCCCACCCTCCAGTGGCATCAATAGACTTAACCTCAGTTTTCTGTTGCACTGCAAATTAAGGGAATAGACTTTATTTTAAGAATGTTGAACACATGGCTGCCATCCAATAACTTCAGTATGGCACCCACCCAAGAAAGTGCTCCAAGGCAGCCTAATCAGGACAGAATTCCTGGCAAAAGTACATTTTGAGACAAGGCTCGCTCTCTTTTTCTGAAGTAGAAAACTCCTTTGATGGCAGACACAGAGAGAGTTTAAGAACATTCTCAGGTGCCTTTTTCTGCAAACTGAAAATTAAACTCAAAGAGCTGTGAAGAAAAATTGCAGGAGTCATTTTAACACTTTTCCTGATCTAGTTGGGCAGTGGAGTCTGAGTAACAGCCAGCTGATTTCATTTTAGTTCTCATTTTTTTTAATTCTGTCTATAGGCACAAGCTCATAACTTATTACAGGTTTTAATGCTGGTCTGTAAACATGAATGGTGCCTTAAACAGTACTACAAAGCCACATTAAATTTTCTCCTAACGGGCTACTCAGCTTTAGCTTTCTACTAACACACATTCCAAAATGCTGTTTGGGGTTCTCTGTTGGGGTTTTTTCTCCCCACACATACTATGTTTTATTGCTTCTGTACTACCCTTCCTGCTTTGCACAGTCCAGTTCTGGCAAATGGCTACAACCAGAGTTATGGTTTGTGGCAAAAATATGATGTGTTGGAGAAAAGATGGGAACGACTCAGTGACCCAGCAATGGTGTAATGTGCTTGGCATGCCCACAGTGCCAACAGGCAGCAGAAGATGGGTGTCTTGGGCTGTGGGAGCTACAGGAGATGGCAAAACCCTGAAGGTTTTTCACTGGGAGGTAATGGAATAAGGCGCAACATCCTCCATCAGCTTCATGAGGTGTGGTTTTGGAAAGAAGGTGTGGTTTCAGATCTGCTGACATCATGGAAACACTTCGCCTCCTTCTGACTTCAGAGAAAGCCAAACATATTAGACCCGCTAGAAATGTGAAACTCATGGGGTAAACCAGTACAAGCCACTCTGGTCAGATGAGTGAGAGTCCTCCCAGCAAGCCCAACCAGGATAAATGCAACTGAGGAACTTGAAAAATAACAATGAGATGACGTTTTGATATTAAAGATTGAGTTTAGAATATTAGTTTAACTTCTCATTCCCTAGACTAATAAACATGGTGATTTTTTCCTTAAAAAAATCCAAACAACTGTTCTAAACATGAGAATTTCCCTCCTGTTTTCAGTCCAGACAGTGAATTTTTTGCAAATGCATGAGTATATGATTAAAAATATAAAAGCAGAACACACTACTCATCCATACATAACCATTCTCCAGTTAGGAGAGATGAAAAAGTAAGTAAATGAAACTGTCAAGTGTCTTATATTGGTAATAATTTTATCTTTTATTTATAGCATACATAAGATAGATAAGAGAGACTGTATTTTTTAAATAAAGAACTCTTTTTTTAAGACTTGTTATCTGATTCTTGTTATCCTGTATATCTTGTTCAGCAAATAGAAACATAATACCATACCAAGTGAGGAATGTAATAAATCTTTTTATTAAAGCTATATTAAACACATTCTACTGTCACAGGTGGGTCTGGATTCTTACTTTATGTACTCTTTTAAAAAAAATTAAGTTCGGGATGAATGTGAATGTTTTGTAACTGCCAGATAGCCTATAACATCAATTCTGCCCTCCATATTCCAAAGAAATAGCTTCTTTGTGTTTAAAAGATGACAGGGCCACAGGCAAAACAAATGTCACATGAATCTGGCAGACAAAATTACCCAAGGCCGTTAAAGAAGTTATGGGAACTGCATCTTGGGAAATTTTTCCCGAAAGACAACGTCACTCCTAATACCCTATGGGCTTTCCCTGTTTGAAGTCCACCCCGAAAAGGACTCAGAAGTACATGCCCAGGCCTTGAAATACAGTGTAAGAGCTCATGCATATGAAAACATCAATGAGATAGTGCTGTGATGAGCTTGGAGGTGACCACCCAGAACCCCAGTGGTAGATGACATGCAGGAAGAACAGGAGATAACACCTACCAGGGGTTTTCAGAGCATTCCCCACAGTTCTACAGAAAAGAGGTTTGAGGCAGAGGTAAATGAGCCTGCCAGGCTGGCAGTTAAGGCACCAAACCAAGGAGGAGCCAGGGAAAAGTACAGAGAGGGAGGCAAGGCTCTGCAGGCAAACCCACTGAGGGAAATAGGGAGAGGAAGTGATGAGCAAAACAGGAGATAATGGTTGTATTTCAGAAAGGAAAAAAAAAGGTCTTACTACAGCAGCTTTCTAAGGCACCAGGTGTGCTTCACCTGCAGTTACATCTAACCACATCTCTGAAGCACCTGGGTACATGGCTTGCATTGTTTTTTTCCTATGACTCCCACAGGTTTTGAACTCTACTATTATAGACTTTCAGGTTTAAAAATTCCAGTGGTAAAGTTAGAAATCTGTAGCCATTAGAATAATGGGAGATCCCTAGAGAGAGCAAACACTCCTATGCAGAAAATTTATTAGCAGAAGGAACAGAAGCCTGTATCAGCACTTTACTGGTGGATAAATCAGTGGGTTTGCTAATGATGTTTCTGTTCTCTTGATTGAATTGGATTTGTAAGAGAAATGCAGCTGCAGACTGAATTGCTTTATATGACAAGAGAATAATGAATAGCCAATCCTGAACACCCAGGGTTTCTGTATATATGGATAATTTAGCTTCCGTTCTTGTTGTTATTATTTTATATGCAAATGAAATTATCGATGCCTTTATATAATCACTTCCTGGATCACATTTATTCTAGAGTTCTTGCCTGTTTGTGTGTTAGAGAAATTTCTTCCCCTCATTTTAGCCAGGGTTTAACACTAAATCCTAGTCATGCTGGAGACTGTGGGAGTTTTATTATACTATAGATATGACCCATCCAGAGGACAATGAAAGTGAACAGAAAATATTGAAACTGCTTGTGGTTAATGAGGGTGCTATTATTTATTTGGAGTTAGAGCCCATTACCTTTTGCTATTAGCTGTGTGTTATGTGTGCTGGATTTTGCATATTTGATGTTTACTTAACATGCATATCAGGTTCTTTTAACAACAGTGTTTTGGAGATGGTCTGGCTAAGTGCCCTCATCAGCCTCTTGCTAGGTTGTTCTCTGGGGTTGCAGCCAGTTAGGCTTTATGAGTTTTAAGCTCTAAATGGGCTACTGCTCCCACTCTGAAGGATCAGGCCAAGCTGAACCAATGCCTGCTGGAAAAGTAGAAAACGGGATGCCAGCTGGCCAAGAGGGCTGAAAAGAGAGAAAAAGAGATAAAATCATTCTTACATCAAGAAACTGCCTTAGCAACATCCTCATCTGCTGGGTGGGAATAGATCATGGTTGCCTGGTTGGTGTTCCAAATGGCTGAGCTCCCACGTTACAGTTATGCCTTGCCATTGGAGGTGGAGTTGACAGAGATGTACGGTTGAGACACACTATAAATTAAACAGATGGATTGTGAAGTCCAGGCACTGTATCCAGCAATTGTTTCTCCCACTAGGGGAAAGTCTTACAAAAACTTCCCCTGGTGTTCAACAGGATTGTGGTGGTTCACTGCACTGCAACTTTAGAAAGGCTTTGGGTGATTGACTGGAGTGGGGAGAAATGAACTGGCACTGACACAATTCCCACCACTTGCACAGCAGTAAGGAAATTTTGTCTCTTAGGTAGGAAAAAAGGAGAGAAGGATCTTTCCTCATTCACTGACAGGTCAGGGACAATGCTGTAGGAAGGGTCTTGGCGCTTTCTGCTCTCAGTGTTTATGGTGCCAGAGGCACTGATCAGAAAAATCTGGTCCAGATTAGTCCTTCTTGTTTGTTCTGTTGGCTACTGAGTGTCCAGGCAGCATTTTTTGCCCTACAGGTGAGAGGCAGACAGGAGGGTAGGAGCTGAGAGAGCATCATCAGGCTGCAGAAGAGTGTTTGCTGGGGTGCAGAGATACAAGTTAGGAAGGAGCCTTTGTGAAAAAGAAGACAAGGGAACAAGAAAAGAGCATAAGTATGCTGAAAAAGGCTGAGATAAAGAGAAACCCAGGAAACTGCTCAGATGGATCCGTGGAGATCTAAAGTATTATGGATGTGGCAAGAGAAATACATAACAGTGCATAACCATTTAATTCCAAGTAGCTTCATGGGGACGGTACTGGTGGGAGAGGCAGTGTAGGTGTTTTTCCTGCATTTAGTATACATTCAGATGTTATTTCAGGCCTTGAAATTGAGGCTGCTGAGACATTCAATACTTTAAAGGTTGCCTGACGAATAAGTATATTAAAAAAACCCTCAACTTTTAATTCTGGAAACCAGGAAATTAAAATAATATTGGAAAAACCAACAAACACAATTTTTTTCCCTTTAAAATAATTATAATAATTTTGGGCACCCTACTAGGAAAAAAAAATAATCTGTACTGTACTTATGCTGAATGTTTTCTAGCATTATAGTGGTTTTACATAAATTCAGACTTTCATAGCCTGGCATGAAGGAAGTTAAAATAGCAAAACAAAATTGCTCAATTACTGATTTGTGGTTAGGTATTTAAAAAATTTCAACAATATAAACAGTTGGTAAGTTTTATTCTAGTAGAACTTAGTATTTTCTTCGATTGAAGTGAACAATTCTGTCATGATGATGGGAACTACGGCACTGCAGGCTGTGCCTGGAATGACAGTTTCCACACAGTAACTAGTGCAGCTACTTATCATCAATGTACTCACCACAAAAAAACTTTAGACATAGCCATGCCTTAGAAACAGATTTCATCTTGTTAGACTTGAATAATGCAAGTAACACTGCTAGACTAAAAGAGCTATTGAAGGGAAGAGACAATAAGGCAACTCTTTTTCTCCTTCCAAACAAGATTTAACTGCTGTTGACAGGGAAAGTACAGGACATCTTTCTAAAGCAGGTCTGCATAGTAAAACACACTCTGGAAGGGCAAATACCTAATCTCATTAGAAGTTATCCATAGAAGCACTTTTGCACTCTGGAGAGACATGCTTATGCTCTCACATTGGAGCTGTAGGTGACCTCAAGAGGGATCTGCTCAACAGAAAAAGCGAAGGAGGGAAAACCGAGCACTTAATTTTGTCTGTCATTTTCTCTAGAGCAGTTCTGGAGTAAGGACTTTCTATAGCACAATGCAGATATTCTCCCTGGTGTGTCCCTGAAATGAATTCATCATCTGGCATTTATGAGACCATGTTCTGTTGTCATGGGACTGTCACGTCACATGTATCACACACTCAGCATCAAGGCTTTCAGAGCAGGCAGAACAGCTCTGCATGTTCAACAGCCAGCAGGAAAAGATAACGAGGACCACAGGGCCAGCATAAAACCATAAAAACAGCTGCCAGGAGTGCTGCTCAGCTACAGGGCTTCTCAGAGGAGGTGCCAAGGAAGGACTTCCTGTGTGCCCCTGAAAACAGGGCAGGCCAGTGACACTAAAACAGGACCACAAAGCAGCTGTGGCACTGCTGAGACACAGCTCTGTGGTAGAGCAGTACTAATGAAAACGTCCTGTTTTGCTCAATAAATACTTTCTTCTCTCTAGTGCAGTGTGATCTGGCATTACTGGAAATTCTAAATTTATCAACAGATATATAGAAAATTGATAAAAAGTAATGAATGTTAAACTGTCTTCCCAGATGCAATAATGTAATGTCTATTTTTTTGATTGCTCTTGGTTTACAGTCCAGATTTATATTCAGATTTATATGGTGCAGTCACATAAGGATTATTCTGTTTGGAGCAACTCATCAAACGTGTGTTTCATGGGCATTGGCTTAAGTTTTAGGTCAACCTCAGCATTTGTCATGAAAGGACAGTCGAATGGGAGCCTTCAGTTATTACTCAGCCAATTCATGGAATATGCTACAGGTCAGAAGTGTGGCCTTTGATGAGTTATTGCTTAAGTAAAAACATACTTCAAGCATTTATTTCTGTCACAACAGTTACTCCATTCCTTCTGTCCAGGGGGAGGATATTACATGATTGTAATTAACACAAAAAAAGCCCAAGATACATAATCTGTACCTGCATTTACATTTTTTGGAGCTCTCTGACAAAGGACAACTTAAACCCGTGGCATTCCTGATATTTTATTATGTTTTGCAAGAGAGAAGCAGGCCCTGCAGTCTTAACTAGCAGAAGTAGAGGTGACAGGAAATGGAATTTCCTAATTAGTTTCTGAAATGTATTAGATGATGTGATTGCTGGAGGTAGCAGAAACTAGACATCATGACCTGGATCTTTTCCTGTCCAGTGCAAAGGATGGGACTAAGACAGCTATGTGAGAATCAAACCTAATTAAATACAGGGCACAGACTTTTTATTGCTGGATTCTTGTACAAGTCTAGACCAAAAGGGCTGACTGAATCTTGGGCCAAAAAACAAATAAACTGGGTTACACTAAACAGCACAGCAGTTAAGTCTCTTCCAACATGACTCCTCTGGACCTCAGTGATAGTAAACTTTGGTGGAGTTGAGTCCCAGGAGCAATTTCTGTATCTAGAAATAAAGGATGCATGAGATGACTGAAAGCTGGAGCTCAAGCCTGGTATTTCAGTCTTGATCTTCAGTATAAGCATGTGGAAAGATTCTAAACATCTCTATAAACAGATCAGAAATCTAGTTATCTTCCTAGGCCATTACCCAATGGCAGCTGTCTAGAGGACAATGTAAGAAAACTTCATGAATAAAGCAGTATTTTGTTACTCCTTCCTAACTTCCAGTAAGGTGTAGCTTAGGGACATCCCAAGACAGTGATGTAGCTTCATTTTTAACAGCCTCTCATACACTTACGCTTCACATCTTTATTAAGTTGAGAAACTGTTGCTTTTATTAAAACAAAGTGTAGAAGTTAAGGAGGACCACTTCTATTTGGAAAAAACCCCTATCCAGCCCTTCCATTTTTCTCATCCCTTCCTTCCCGCAAAGGTATGTCTTTGGGATGGCTGTAAAGTCATGGGGATGGCAGTTATGTATATTCTGGCTTTTTAAAAGGCTTTGTAGGCAAAAGATCTCAATTTAGTTTAGGGAACCAGTGATACTGGCATCATTAGATTGAAAAGCATTTTCTTTTCAGAAACTATGTATGTTCTTACTCTGCTTGTTTGCTTTCTCAGAAGATGAAGATTCATGATTAAAGGGGGAAAAAAAACCCTTCTGTGACTGTGTAATAGAATCTATGCTCAGAGAATCTCATTTACACTCTGCAAGCTCAAGACGAGCAAGTCTTTCTGCACTTTTGGCCAAGCAAGACTTTTGTGCCGCTCCTGTTCTGTTGAAATTAAGTTGAGGTTGATGTCTGTGTGCTCATCTACTCCAAAGATTGAGACCAAGCAATTCTTCTGCTACAACAGCCAGGCTGCCAAGACAATGCCCAGATGGCAATGGCACAGTCTATTCATGTCTATTCATGTCAGCAACTCCGGCTGTCTGAGAATATATGAAGAGATGTGAAGCTCTGAACATACTCCAGCTATAACCACCCTTCAGGAGCAGTTAAGACTCCCTCACGGGCTGCTATTCTACCTAGGGAAGAGCCCATATGAGTTTCTTTACTTTGGACTATCCAGACGGATCATGGGAGACAACAGGTTAGACAGGGTAGGCAGTTGATTAATTAGCACACAAACGTGAAAACAGAATTGTCACAGTTTGAATGTATTATTTATCAAATAGCGTATTTCCCAGGAGCTTAAACTTTAAAGAAACCACAAGGAAAATAGAGTTCTGGATGTTTCCTTTTGACAGACTGTATTTCACATTTTGGGCAATAATCTTGGCCCCTCTGTAATTCTTTCAGCCAAAGTGTTCAGACCAATATGCCAAAAATCACACTTAAAACTTGAAATTTAAGCAGCTGAATCAGTGTCTTGCTTTTCTCAGTTTCTATTCAGAGTTGGATTGCTATGAGTATAACAAGAGATGAAGATACAAATATTTGCAATGTATTTCATGTAATGAATGAGCGAGGAGCTCTTACAAAGAGAAAAAGACACGAGGGAACAAATCCATGTGGATTATGTAAGTGTTTATCCTTCACAAAGGCTGTTACAGAAATTTAAGTTGTTTTTTATTAAAGCTTCTACCAAGTACGAGTCATTAACAAAACCACTGTCAAAAGGTATGAATACTTACCCATTATGTTGATTGAAAAAAGTTACTCTTGGTAAAATGGTTGAATCTCTTCTCAGGCTGCCTGCACACACAGGCATACTGAGCCACCACCTGCTTCATGGGGAAACAATTTCAGAAGAACAAGAGCTCTTGACAATGTCAGCAATGCATAAAAGTAAGCAGTTTTTCTTTTGGTAGGAAACACAAGAGGTCATCACTTCATTTGTATGTTAAATTTATAAAATTATACTGTGCCAGTTCTGAAAGGTTTTTTTAATTTCTTTTAAGAACGCTTTCGGTAGAGAAGACCTATAACATTTTTCTCCAATCTTTGAAGTGACTTCAGCCAATCACAAACTCTTCTCCTGAAAATGAGGCTGATTTGCAGATTTTGCACGTAACAAATGAGGAAACCAGTTTCTGAAATTAAGACTAACTGCATGACAAGTTGTAACTTCAGGCTGGAATTCCTTTTACTGGAGCTGGAAAAAGCTCATGAGAAACAGCACCACCACCAAGTGAAGAATTCCCTTCAGGCAGGACTACAAGAGCAGTTGGCACAACTGAAAGCAAAGGTACAATGTTCTGGACAAGAAAGAATCTGGTCTGCAGCATCACAGTTGCATTCTAGTCAAGAGGGTGGTGTAACATTGTGTCTTTGGGGGAAAAAAGTGCACTTGTTCCCATGACTGAGAACTGCAGCATAATACATATGGGCAAGAAAGGTGAATGTTGCAGATGACTGAACTGGTATTTTTGAGTTGCTGTTGCATTTCTTCCATGATCACACGTTTTTATGTGAGACATTTCTTAAAAAATTTAAAACCACATGGGAGACAGAGTAAAAGAACTGCAACAAAGAATTTTCAAGTTTTGCTGAATTATCAGCAAGATGGGACATCTGGCCAAATACCAGCAACAGCCCCTCCCCTGAAATGACATCATTTGGCAGCAACTCTTAAGTCTGCAGTAGTGTGTTCCTCCCTTTCAGGCCTTAGTACAAAGTTTCTAGAGAACACTTCATCCAGCTCCCTCTACTTCTAACATCATGAAGTATATTAAACCCTCTTAGAAGTAGGTAAAAGAACCAAAGAAAAGGAAATTTCCTTTGTATTTTATATCAAGTAGGAAAGGAATTCAATGCTGTCTTGTATGAGGTCTCTACAAATACTTTTGGAGACTGGAATTTCTGCTTCTGCTAGAAGAACCAGTTGGGTGCAGAATAAACCACAGTAAGAACTGGGATTTGTGCTAAAAAGCAAGAACAGTCCTACCCATTCTTCCTTTTTTTCTGAACTGAACTGCACAGGGAAAACACCATCACCACACTGGAAACACTTCAACTAGGAACAGAGAGATTTATGTATGTTAATCTGGGACAGGGTTTTCCCCCTGTGGATGCAGCAAACTTCCCATTCATTTTGTACAATATCATACATGTGTGATATTGACTGGCACTCCTGTGAAAACTCCTGTCAACGCTCCTTGTGCTTCTCCATATGCTAAAACTGTTCTTGCTCTAAGTTCAATCTTCCTTAAACAATGCAGCAGCTAAAAGAAAGCTTTAGCATATGAGAACTGAAGTGCTCTAAGTATGGAAGTTTGTTTATTAAAAAAAAAAAAAAGTAAATTACAAAGTGTTATGAAGAAAATTTATTTGGTCAATGAAAGGAAACCCAAACAAAACACAGAATTTTTGACAAAACCCACCAAAACCAAGACTGAAGACAAATGCATGACTGTTAACAACCCTTTTTCCTCTTCTGTCTCACTGAAGTTTCTCAGATTAATCACATTAGCAATAAGTCTTGGAAACTAGGCGCTTTTTAACATCAGCGTTCAATTTAACTTCATCTTGTCACACCCAAAGTGAAAGAGGTGGAACTGACATGGAAATGCTGCTCGGAAAAAACAGAGTAACTACTAGTAGCTGCTAGTAAAAGCAAAGATATTTCAAACTGCATTGCAGACTTGCTTTGTTGCAGCTGGCTGCTGCAGAGGGCACAGCAACGGCTGGTGTGCATTACAAACTACACACGATACAGGGATACTCTGGACACACTGGGAATAAACTGAAGCTAGAATTTTAGTTGTGACCTTCGTCTGCTGCCAGAAAGGCAGATGAATATGTCACTATTAAATGAGCAGAAGGTTCCTTTGCCCTGGCATGGAAATGCTGCGAAACAAACTGCAGCCCCTCAGCACGCAATGAGAAGCAGCAGGAGTGCTTCACCGAGAGTCCTTGGAAGTGCTCAGGGTACTGTTTTTTAAGGAATCACTGGTTTTGAGGGGCCAGTTCTGCCTCTCTTACACAGACCAATTGTGTGCCTCACTCCACCCCGTTATCTCTTGGTAGGGCAAACACAACTGACCAAAAGTAGAGAGTGACAGAAATGGAACCAAACAGCCTGTAAAGATGGATGAGTACACACAGAGGCACATCCACCTGCTTGTGTTTAAGCCTTGTGCATGTCATGGGCAGGTGGGCATTAGAAAGCTGCACCTAGAAGAGACACAGCCTGCAAGGCTACCCAGCTTCCATACCTTCATATATATTGTTCAGATGTAGTCTATCAAAATAATAAGCCTTCTGTAAAGTTGCCTTCTGTAAAGCTTCAAACCTGTCAGATGCTTTTTATTAGAGTAGCAAAAATCACTCCACACACTGTCCCCTATAATGATGTGTCCTCTTAAGTTTCTCTTCTGCTAAACAGATCTCTAACCAGACAGGACCACATCAGGCTTCTGTCCCACCCTCCCATTCCCTTCATTAAAACATTTTTCCATATAATGTTGCTTTAGAGACAAACTTCTGCCAGATGAGTATCAGTCTGGAAGAAAAACTTCCTGCGTTATTATAAACCTTTGAAAAAGAATTCAAATGTCTGGGCTACGGTAATTTGATAAGTTGTATCTTGGCCAGTGGGCTCCTGGTCCTCAAAAAAAATCGAAGATTAGCAGACATAACACTTCAAGCTGTGCTATGTGAAACAGGATCCAAATACTACTATGTTAAGACTAAAAAATGGAATCACTCAAATTCCTAAACAGTAAAAGCAGACAATTCCTACAGTCTTTATTTGCATCATTTTAAGTTTTCTCAGTTCACTGAGTACAGACATTGTTTCTTGCAAGTATGGTCAAGGCAGGCACATATCAAAGGAGTAAATGTCTGACTTAAGATGGGTTTGATATTCCCATCCCTCCTATTACTACTTGACAACTGTATGGAATTGAATGACAGTGAGCATCGCTGACAGACAGTGTAAAAGAAACAAAGGCCAAAGAAACACATGCTGTCCTTGCCAGATTCCATCCCAAAGCCCATCCAAACCCAAAACTGGCAGCTTGTTCTTTCAGCAGCACAACCTGACTGAGGCACAGTTCCGTGCCATGTCAGAGCACAGTCCAGGTACTCACAGCTTAAGGGGAATAATGGGCCAGTATTTGGGCTGCTTTTTGTCACAGCACCTATCAAAGATGAGCTGCATGGCAGCCTCCATTGCCTGGATTTTGGCAGCATCAGCACCGTACAGTTTCTTCATTTCCGCCATTCGCCTCTCCCCAGGTCTTTCCCTAGGCGGCTCCACAGAACGCTCCATCCTCCTGTGAAGGTCTTGATCAGCCTCCACGTATGGGTCCTCAGCTTCCAGCTGCTGCTGCCTCCCTAGACAATCAAACCATAAGAGATGTAAATTACTGAGCTATCTGAGCTATCAACCAATCATGCTTCAGTTTAGCTTTTAAAAATATTCATATTTTTGCTGGGTCTTAAAAGGCCAAAATTCACATGTTCCAGGGTGCAGCTGTGCTCATTTTGCATAAAGACAAATTCCTACTAAATATCATGATAAAGCCAGGGTGGAAGAAGAGGGAAAAAAGGAAGAAGGTCCTGGAATTGAATCCTAAAATTGTAGAAAACCTCTGTATTATTACTAGTAAGCAAAAATTAGCGCCATTTCTTCTCAACATACACATGCCGCGAAAAAAACAAAAAAACCCAAACAATCAAAACCCAAAACACAATCCTCCTCCCCCTACAAAGAAAACACAGAAACAACCCAACCAAAAAAATCCCAATCCATTCTCACAAACAAAAAAGCCCCAAACAAACTGGAGAGTTGTTTCCAAAGTAATGACTTAGCAGCTGAGAAAGGAAACAATGCAACAGGACAATGCAACTTCAGCTGAACCATAGCCAAGAGAAAATGTAATCAGTTGCTACTCTATGAAAATGAACAAATCGGTCTGTCATGTCTGCCATTAAGTGCATTCAATGAAACAGTTGTAAGCACTGTGTTTACTAAACTATCCAACCTCATCCACTTCTCAAGGCTCACAAAGTTCACAGCTGGCAGCCTTACTCTGTTGCTTTGAAGACAAACAAAACATCACCAATATAAATCCATGCATCAGGTCTGTTAAAAGAGGATTTAAAACAATTCACAGAGGCAAAACACTTGGATCAATCTGTCAACAAAAATTCTCTTTGGTAAGCCCAACTTGGAACTTGATTTCGCATGTCCAAACTTACCTCTGCTTCCTGGGTGCTGCTTTGATGAAACAAATAATGCTCTGTGCAGTTAAAACAGTGAAGTTCTATACAAAACTCTCCTCTTATTGGGACATTTCTACAAGATGTAGAAAATCACCTGGCAGCTGAACTCCTTTGCCTACAAATAACTGTCCTCAAAACTGCATAAGAGACACAGTTCACTACTAATGACAGCATTGGGGTTTTTAAAATATCAAAAAGGACAGTGTTCACAGGTCAGAATGCATTAGACACACACAGGACATGCTTCTCAGTATTTGCTGCCATGTACCTCTTCCCTCTCTCCCCTCAAGGCAAAGATTTAGCTTCCACAACACACATGACATCTGCAAACCCCAACCCAAAGTTAAGTATCCTGACAGATCTGTGTCAAACATCTGCAGTTTATTTTTATACTGGTGATGCCTCAGATTGTTTTGATATTTTAATTTCTTTTGGTAGATTTTAGAAGTAGTTGTACAGTGAATGTAGATTTTAACGTAGTTGTATTATACCTCTTACCCTGCAGCATAATGTTTACACATACCCAACCCTATTACTCCATTCCATATTCCCCTAAATTCCATTAGTGTGTTTAGTCTCCTTTTCAAGGTAGAATTGTAGAAAAACACCTTAAAATCTGCACCAGAAGATATAAACATAGACGCAACAATCTTCAAGCCTGGAGCTTTGGAACAGCTCTAAGGACTGCATGTGCTGCAAAGAAGATGAAGATGAGGAAGAGGGGGTCCCCCAAACACCCCAAGACTCAATTCCCAAAGGGGCATGTTGCGGGGTAGAACCGGGGAATGGACGAACGGGGACTGGATGGAAATCATTATAAAATTGTAACACCTGAGTTGAAAGGCGGGCACATGGGTTTGTATTCCTGGAGCCTGGAGGCTCATTAAAACTTCTGCTCCCTTATCTTATCTCCTACCTAATTGGCCTAGAGTCTTTTTTCCTCCTCAGTCTTTTAGGCAACACTGGAAAAGTACTGTACAGAGCAGCCAACTGCCTGTCAGCCTTCCTAAAGGAATTATCCCCCATACCTCATTCACATAAAATAGGTATTTTAAAGAATATAATCACAAACTTCAATTTTGGCATCTGTTTGTCTGACAGGGACACAGAAAGCTTTTGTCCTGTCATCTGAAACACCATTAACAGTTTTGTGCTGTTCGACAAAGGACAGGAGGCTTTGAGGAGTTACTAGCAATCTACTCCAGAAAGCCGTTTCTGTGACTTTGCTTTATGGGCACACCCTGAATTGGCTGCACTGCCAGAATTCACATGGAAACATACATTAGAGTCCATATGTGTTTTTGGAAGAGTCAGATTTATTTGGTGTCAGGCCATTTTAACCACAAGGTCTGAACTAAAGGAGGAGCTAACACTGCCTACAGAAGGCTCAGCACTCTGAGGACAAGGTATAGCACCCAGGCTGTGACTACACAGATCACTTGAGTCCCACCGAAATCGATTTCCTGGGACACCAATGTCTCTCCACAGCAAACTTCTGGCAAGGCAATGAACTGAACCCGTATTTGTTAACTCTCTTGGGCCACAAAGATAATTCCTTGTACTTCTGTATTGCCCATGGAAATTCTTTATTCTTTAGTTCCATAGCTGCATGCTAGACAGCTGCTTCCTCACTTGCTTGCCATAGAATGCTCTCTGATAGCTCATTGAACACACTAATGCTTTATTATTAAGAAAAATTAATTTCCCTGGAGATAGATAATGAATTCTTCTGTTTGGAAATTAAATGGGTCTGTAGCAGAAGCTTTATGATGGATGAGTGGATTACAGTTTAGGGTGCATCAATCTCCATTTTGTAGCACTGAGTAGTTCATAAATCTGCAGATGCTAGTAGTAACAATCAAAATAATAATACCAATTTAAATTCCATTCTCAAAATTACCTGTTGGACATCTGGAACATATGTTTTACTTTACACTAATTAGATGTACTGCCCCTAACTTTCTAACCTGACTTCTGCTATTTCACAGCTACTGGTTAAAAAAAGTCCCAGAGTGATTGCATTACAGAGCCTCAGACATATAAATCAGGCCTACAGAGTCCAGGCAGAAGCTTGGGACAGAAACGGGCTACAGAGACCCACAGTTTTTTGCACCAAAGGCTGAATTTAAGCATAGAACATGACAGCTGTTGCTGGTAATATTACTGCAGCTGTGTGGAATATGTTGCAGTTTCAAATCTGTTATTTGAGGAGAGATACTACTGCGACAAAATCCACAGTCACAGAAAGAATCATAGAATGGTTTGGGTTGAAAGGGATTAGCTTAAAGATCATGTAGTTCCAATACCCTGCCATAGGAAGGGATACCTGCCATTAGACCAGGTTGCTCAGAGCCTCATCCAACCTGGCCTTGAGCACTTCCAGGGATGGGGCATCCACAACCTCTCCAGGCAACCTGTCCCAGTGTCCCACCACCTCACAGTTGGCAGCACTATTTGCTCCCAAGGACAGTAAAGAAGTAATGAAACCTAATGCTGCCTTTCCAAAAGCAGTATTTCCAGACAAACATAGATATAAGGAACAGATAACAGCAGAGAAAGTATTGCCCTGTTGAGATGAACACTAAACTTTCTTTGGTGGGGCAGTGGCTGGGAAGTAGAACTGCTCTCATTTGCAGCAGTCTGGGTTCTTTCCATTACCTCAGAGTTTACTTTAAAAACAATACAAGGCAGAGCAACTTGAGCTAAATGTGCAATTACCTCTTCATCAAAAAGAGGACAACAGGCACCTGAAAATGGAAAACACAAAATTATAAACTGTCTATAGGCCTGAGCCCATAGAAGCAACCAGAATTTATCTGAAGTAAGCACCAAATACTCATCCATGAAGCAGGTAGCAAGGTTTATCCAAACACTAATTCTCGGCCTGCAGCAATGAAGTCCCCAGCTCATCCTCAGATCAGTTTCACATTCCAAATTCACAAGTCATTGTGCTGCCAAGTTATAGACATGAAACAAGTAATTTTTACACAGTTCTAAGTAGTTCCTCCTTCCAGTTCACACAGACTAAAATAAATACGCTTTCTTTTACAGCATTCAGCTTCAACTACTGGCAAGCTTTCCCCAATCAGGGAACAGTATCTTGCAAATGCTCATAAGGCAGGAAAACAGTTGCAGTGGTAGTTGGTTCCTGCACAAAGAAAAAGCACTGCTGACATTTTCCCAATTAGTCAGTTCCATTTCTTTTCAAAGATGCTCTTTCTCTCTCTTGAAGCTCTTTTCAAAACTTATTCCTACCAAGTCCAGCTCTGCTGGGAAGTCATCATTACCCGGCCAAAGGCAGTTGGGACACCTTTTTCCAGACACAGTAAATATAATTTGTTAACCATGAAGGAAAAAAGTTGAGATCTGTTGTGGTTTAGCCCCAGCCAGCCATCAAGCCCCCCACAGCTGCTTGCTCATTCCTCCACCAGTGGGATCAGGGGGAGAATCAGATGGGTAAAAGCTGGAAAACTCGTCGGTTGAGATAAAGACAGTTTAATAGGGAAAGCAAAAGCCATGCACACAAGCAAAGCAAAACCAAGGAATTAATTCAGTGCTTCCCATAGTTGGGTAGGTGTTCAGCCATCTTCAGGAGAGCAGGGCCCCACTGTGTGTAACAGTAACTTGGGAAGACAAATGCCATCACTCCAAACATCTCCTCCTTTCTCCTTCTTCCCCACAGGTTTATATACTGAGTATGATGTCATATGGTCTGGAATATTCCACTGGTCAGTTCAGGTCACCTGTCCTGTCTGTGTCTTCTCCCAGACTCCATGCACCCCCAACCTCCTTGCCAGTGTGGCAGCACAGAAAGCAGAAGAGGCCTGGTGACTGTGTAAGCCCTGCTCAGCAATTACAAAACCATCTTTATATTATCAACCCTGTGTTCAGCACAAATCCAAAACACAGTCCCATACCAGCCACTGTGAAGAAAGTTCACTCTACCCTAGCCAAAACCAGCATATCTACCTAACCAATACTGCATCCTCAGTGATTCCAGGCCTTCCAAAAGAAAGCTTTGGGTTATTGTTTCCCCTCCAACTCTTCTCCCACTTTTTATGGATGACTTTCAATCTAGTGTTTATGAGCTGAAAATGAAAGTGAACAAATACAGACAACTACCTCTATCCCCAGGGTCTGCCAGAAGCAGGATGAACAGTAACTAGTATATTAACTATTCACTGCATTTGGGCCTTCATATGCACACAAACAACTTTATATACTTTCAGCAAGACAATGACCTAAGCCCTTCAAGGCATAACCTATTTTCCCCAAAGGCCCTTAGAAACTCAGATGTCTTGTTTCTCTCATTTTATAAACAGGAACATGTCACACACTTGCCATAAGTTTGATCCACTTCACTTTCCTTTCTTTGTAATATCCTTTGAGAAGCTTAAGCAGTAATAAAAAAAATTAGCTCTCCAGAATTTATCCTTTTCTTATTAAAAGAAAAAACAAACAAAACAAAACAAGGAAAAAAACAACCTCAAAACCAAAATCCAAATAAATTCCCTGATTTAGAAAAAAGTCTCCATGGAGAGACTTTGCAACATTAAAAGGAGATAGAAGTAGAGAGGGTAATTATCTATGTCGGATTTTTAATGAAAGATTCATACCCAGCATTGTGTGGTTTCTCATGCCATTTTTAGCTCTCAGTATTTATACATCCAACCCTTAGCTGACTGCAGCCAGTGATCATATGCAATCTGAACACGTTTCTTCTACAGCCAGCCTTCCCCCAGGTCCCTCAGTGCTCACACTCTGCTGCTGCCCCACACAATGGTACCTACAGTAAGAGATTTGCTCCTCCTAAGTGTCATATGCCTTTACTGACTTTCAATTTCTTGCTTAGTTAGCATATGATTCTTCAAGGAAATACTGCACTTTACCCAGTCCCACTGTGTTTTTTTCTTCTCCATGATTTCAGACTGACCTATACCCCTTCACATATCTTTGCTTACTTCAAGTGATGAATTATTTTGTTACTGCTGCGTGTGCACTTTCTGAGGTTTTCATCTTAAATGCTACCTGAGCTATCTTGAGCAGCCCACACTAACAGAGTTAAAAACATTACCCATTTCTACTGATTAAAAACTCCTAGTTCTCTCTTTGAATGCCACTTCCCACGAGCCTATCTGCTGTGTTAAGTGTTCTGCCCACACAGGATTCTCACAAAATGCCAGCTTCTTCATCTTCCTAGAAAAGCTAAATACCTTTACCACAAACCTAAGAGTTTTCCTGAGGTGATAGAATCAGGCCCTTTTATTGTGCCCATACTTGCAGGAATCAGGCATACCATGGGGAAAACCAAAATCTTTGCCTAAAGGAATTTCAGCAAAATAAGGATTTAAATCTGAGGATTTGTAAACAGGATATTCAAAGAATTTAATTTCTGCAGAGCTCCACAGAGCTCTGGATTTCCAAAGGGTTGACATCTCAAGTACTACTCTTCACCAAGTGCAAAGATTTGCAGGACAGAAGTTTCCATCAGTGGGAGCCTGCAAGATACAAACAATTGTGACTCACCCCCACATGTGTAAAGATAAATATTCTTGGTTGCCGAAAACAGCATGGTCTTGCTTACTGGAGGGTTACCTTGGAACACTAAGTAACTTACAGAAATTGTGGAAACATACTGAAAAAAGAAAATTAAGATTTTATAGCAGAATGAACAGCTTCATTCTAGCTATAAGTTGGTTTGGGGACAATAGACTTCTATTTAAACTTATTCTTAAATTTAAAACTTTGTGCTTGCAAAAAATTGATGAAAGGATTCCCCATGATACCATGTAACCTTCCCCTTCCCATTTTTAACAGAAGTCTGATCTCCAAAGACAGCTAGGCCGTATATTGCTATGCCAGCAGTATGATCTACTCAGAAAAATCAAGTGCTGTAGCTGGCTTGAAAAAACTGATTTGGAATAAAAATTACTTCCAGTGTGAGTAATTGCCTGCAATGTTAAGCTTTCAACAGAGTCACAACCACCATAAAGATGCTGAAGGTATTCAAGCCCCAAGTATCTACACTGACAAAGCTTCCATCTGCTAGTTGAGGAGGGAATAAGTTAAAAGAAACTGAATATTTCACCACATGTATCTACAAGCAATGCAATATTCTCAAGAAAAAAGAAAATTTTCTGTTACAGGCTTTGAAGTAAGAGCAGATGTGATTCCTTGGCAAGCTTGTGGCAGTTCGAAACCGTGGTTCCATGGACGTTTTTCTTTCCTCAGCTAGAAAACCAGCTTATGCAATTTCTGCTTCCCTCCTTCTCCCTTAACTCCATGCATGCATGTTCCAGCTCCCAGGCCCCTCAAGGACGATGTTACAACTGTGTAAGGGGCCACAGAATGAATCCTGAAAAAAAAACCAAAACAACCCAACCACCCCCAAAAAAACAACCAACCAAAACCAAACAAAAACCAACTAACCAACCAAATAAACACCACCACCCCCCTCCCCGAAAACCCCAAACCCAACCCCAGCAAGCTATATTTAGTTCTGGTATAGCTCAGTGTCCTGGCAACACCAGAGCAGGAGCAAACATCTAAGAAGAAAAATTGCTTATCCTGGCTTTGGCACTGAACTTGAAGCACAGCCCAACTGAAACCTATTGGTAAGAGCAGGAAATAGTTTCAGGTGAGAGACTGCACTCTCTCTGACAGACTCAGTTGCAACAGGCTGTCTAAGCAGACAGCAAACAGATTTTACAAATCTGAAGTACTACAATACCTTCTCTTTCACTGTAATCCAACTTTTCTACACATTTTGAAGAGGACAGTTCTGTAGAAACAGGACAAAATTACTTACCAAGACAGCGAGTGAAGAAAATTACCTTTGAAATAAAAATAAGCAGAAAGGAAGGAAGGAAGCTTAGAGCCAAGGTGTTCCATCTTAAGGTTTGCTACTGGGTGGTATGTATCATTCTTAAGTTAATTAAGCACAGGCCTCACTGTAATTAATCTGTCCTACCTGAATGTTTTAAAGAATTAATTACCTCACATTATTTTGTTATTTGGGTTAAGTAACTGGCAGAAATTTTGACAGCTAACAGGACAATAAGGAGGACGATTTCTGTTTTAGAAATAGGATTAAAACCTGAGAAGGATTATTGTGTGGTCTCCAAAACAAACTGCCAACAGTCCTACATGGAAACAATATATGCCCTCATGTCCATGTTTACACTAGCACCAGGCTACAATGGTTACTGCCCAGCCAAGCATGAAATCACCTTTTATTTTCTTCTATTACCTTCATAATGAAACCCTTAAAAAGGGATATCCTTATCCCAACCAGAAAATGAACTGAAACAATTAAACCCTATGAACATGAAGCTAGTCCAGTGGAACCTCAAGTGAAAGCCTGCTCTAGAAATTCGAATGCTCTTAACGTAATTCATAATCAGGCATTTGCTCATCTAGGATACAAAACACACCGGTGAACCCAGTGTAATCAGGGGTCTGTATCATACCAGAGGCACCAACCAAGGTGTCCAGACTGTGCTGGTGCCATCTGACAGAATTAAACTGCTGTGAAGTTGCTGACCAACCACTGCTTAAAAATTAGTAGAGGATCAGGCACTGGCAGCTGCCTCTAGTAAGGATCAAGTCTACAGCAATAAGACTAAATACAGACCAGCTGACTCTGCACTCCCATCCCCCAAAACAACTCCAATCTGTCACTGATGGCAACAATGCTGATGCCAGACAAAGACAACACTGCTAGAGTAAACAGAAGGATTACTTAAATCTATATATAACTGTATCTACACATACATGTATGGTACAGTCAGAGGAGCTTGAACAAGGAAATGTTCAAATTTAAAAGTGCCTCTTTAAAAGCAAACCAGAACACTGAAGAAATATGAGTTTCACAATAATTTTTTTTGTGTACTTTGAATAGAAATTAAGCATATGCACTTGGAAGAATGTGTTTCACGATGCACAGAGTGCTAGACAGCTAAATTATACTGAGTTTGGTGTTCTCAGGAAAAAAGAAAGGAAGCAGCCTGTGTCAGTCTTCTAAATCAAACTCACACATTTGAACTTCACACTGAAATTTCTTTCTTGACTCCAGCCACAGACTACAGTGCTGAAGTGAAGTTTGGTTTATTGTCTGATATGAGGAAGCTATGTTATCAGAAACATTTGAAAAACGTTTTTTTTTTGAGAGTAATGCGTAGCCATGTTGCTGATTTTCTGGAGGGAAGTATACTCAGGTTATGAACTGACCTTTCAGTTAACTGGCACGTCCATAATTTAGTATTACCACAGACATGCAGAATTAAATAACAAGGTCTGATCCAGAGAAAATTAATTTCAGCAAGTAAATACGCATTTTCTCCATGCTGCCAGTAAACTGCGTGCGCTGCATTTGGAAAGAGACATCTGGAAAGAGGGTCAAACTAAAGGAATCAGTTAAGCATATCACAACTTGTGAAAGAAAGGGCTGAGAGGTAGATTCGGAAACTATGACCTTTTCCATTTCTCATTGCTCATTTCAGCACTCTAGTAAGCTAAATACTTAAATAGATGAGGGTAACTGCTATGCCCAGTGTTAAAAACACAACAAAAAACATCGGGAAAATATGCCAGAGGAAATCTACAGATGTCTGCGTATTTTACCTTCTGCAAATGGAAAATGTTTGACTTCAGAAGTAATTCTGGGTTGGGTTGCTGGAGTAGAAGTCAGCACTGTCTGCTTTCAAAGAGGCAGCTGGCATCCCACCCTTCAGAAAGTTAAGCTGTACTTCTTAGCACTCAGGAGCTCCATGTGTCCTGTCACTTCAATGGGATAATTCACACATGAAGCAAGTGTTTCAGTGACTTGATGAAGAGAAGACTTTATACAAGGAGAGCCACCAGACTGGAAGCCCATCTAGCCTGACAGCCTGTTCAGGACAGAGGTCAGTACCTAATGCCAAGGGAAGAAAACAAAAGCAGGGAATGCAACTCCCTACACACCACTAAAATTACCTAGGGAGAAATGGAGAGATCAGAAAAAGGCAGATACTTCTTCCTGCACTCCTCCAAACCCAGCCAGCTGCTCTGCAATCTACCACCTCAACACCTCCTCCATCAACATGTCACACATGATGCAGTCTTCAAAGTCTGGACTCTTCCACATTTGTCAGCCTCCCTCCCACCCTACTAGTGGCCAAAAATCCCAATGCAATGATAACTGATGAATTTTAAAGTGAATCTTCCAACCCTCTGCTCAGCAACCACATCAGAAATTGCAGACCTCCTTGAAATGAAGGTGCTCTGCAAGGCTTGTGCGTTGGTTTGTTAGTTAGTTGAACAACTATAAATTGCTGAGGCCCAGCATATTCTTTGGAGACCTACATTCCTTGGCAAAGTTTCTCCAATTTCTGTGAATACAGAGCTGACTTTTAGAGCAACAAGCACTTCAGCAACTACAAATGAAATTAAACCCAGGAGATTCTTATCCAGCTAAATGTTAACAATAACATTCAATAGTGTAATACCCGCGTTATTTATTTCAGTACAAATATTCCTTTAACATTTAGCCTTCACTTACATTACCTCCATGATTTCAGTGTACCAGAGCAGTGTTATGACAACTTCAGACACATGTCCTTCAAAATATCAGGAGGAAATTCTGATATCCACATAAACAGCTTTGGGTACTTTGGAGGCCAGCAACAATTGTAACACTGATGAACTGAGTATTTCATAGGGCTGCAGCACAACTGTGTCTCGGTATGTTGCCATGTCAACCTTCTCTATTTTCCTGAGTGACAAAGAAGTGCTATCACCTCAGTATTACACATCTAAATAAAAAGAAAATGGACACAAATTCATAGAGCAGGATGTGCTTTACATTCCTTGGAACAGGCTTCACAGTAGATCATATCACAAGGTAGCACAGAGCTCAACTCAGCCCCTGAAAAGACAAGAGAGACAATGCTCCCTCGAACCTTTGGGTTTAACATGTATCATCCTTTGGGTATAAACAACTAGCTTGCTTCTTCTGGAAGGCATGGTTGGAAGAGAAAGATTATTATTTTGGATATTAGTTTCTAAAATTTCACATATGTTGAAAGCTTTTGTGGATCTAGCCCCATGCAATGATGGAAGCCTGTACAGGCCACTCAATTCTCAGATGAGTGGCGTTAACAGCCTCTGCCTGTCTCTCTCACTTGATTTTGAATATGAGAAGAAATGAGATTTGAAAAGACCCAGGTAGACAGAAGTCTCCAAACTTTCAGTTTCTGCCATCACAGCACCCACATTTCCCTAATGATGAGGAATGTGAATTCCATCTGGATGCTTCTTATAATACTGAGGCGCAGTAAGAGAAGTTGAAAACCAAACGCTGCCTCTGAAGTCTTGGAATTAACAACACTCTATTAAAATTAGCAGGGATAAATTATGTGCCTCCAAGCAAATCTGTACAAGAGGCTTGCTTTATAACAGAGAGATCTTAAATGTGTAACGCTTGAGGTATTTTGCTGCCATGCTCTGTTGTAGCTCCTGAACAGATTTAGTAGACAATGAACTCAGAAAGCAGCCATCATTATTACATCCATTTCTACCTTGGTCTCTGACATTCACTTTTCTCAATTACTCCAATGTGGAACACCCTGAAATTTTAAACACTCTTTCTACAGCAACAGTTCCCCCAGGTAGACAGCAAAACAAGTTGTGTTAATTCACAGCCCACATTGTCACTGTCCACTTACGAGGTTGAAAGTATTACACTAAAGGCAGATGAATTCAGATTTATCAGCAGAAAACTGAGACAGAGCCCTGTCCTAAGAAAAATCATTTAGAGATACAGAAATGCTGCATGTGGCACCCAGATGGAACCAGTAATTGAGGAATTTTAGGGAAAAAGGAAAGGTGCATCAACTGTGAAGACAGACTGCCCTAGTTGAGTGATTAGCACAGAGATACTTTTATGCCACTTTTCTCTAGAGCTGTGTCTGTCAGCATGGTCTCACCTGCTCTTTTCCACAGCAGCTGCAGCTGCTTTCACAGGCTCCCCTACAGGGACAAAGAATGAAGGGGAGACCAGAGGAGCCACTCAGAGCAGCTGCAGATGCTAATGGAATAAGCAAGCAGGCAGACCTGCCTTCAAAAGATTACCAGGACTGGTTCCGAGTGTAAGTAGTGTCTGCATCTTCCCACACTAAACTGTTCTCAAATGAAGCAATCTTCCAAAACAGCATTCTGAAAGCTATTTTTGTTCTTACAATAAGACTGGGAAGGATTCATTCTTCCACAAGTGGCCTCTCAGCCCTGGGGCCCGCCTGTTTATTCTTTGCCAAAACTTTGCAGGGACCAGGTATGTCACAGCAATACCCTCACACTCTGGAAACCCCACAGACACAAAACAGGCACTGACACTCTGCTTAACTCATCTAAAACTGCACGTATTTTCTTTGTAAACAGAAAGTTCCAAGGGTTAATGCATCAGAACAAGCCACTGACCTGTTGCCAGGAGATCCTTCTGCGACCAGCCACTATGAGGAAACAGTTATCAAAAGCAGCTATAGCACACGGATGGTGAGGGATACAGCAGATGAGAGCAGCAATGACCTGTCTCTGTTCTGCACATCTTATTCCCATATCCTCAAGACAAGGAATATCCTTCCAGTCAGAAGGAATTTTACCACAACACTGATTTAGCAAGAACAGCAACAGTTCAAGTTTACCAGACTTCTCCTACTGAAATGAAAAACTTTGGGATAATAGCCCTCTAGGAGACAGGGTAGCTCCAATCCTGTATTTGTTCAGCAAAGATGTCAACAAGATGTGTTCTGGGCACAGGAATGGCATGTTAAGGTCTGTAAAGAACAATTCTCTCAGATCATACTGTTCATCCTTCTGACACTTGCGGCTTTTGCTTACTTCCTGCTGAGGTACTCAAATGCCTTATAAAGATGAATAAATTGAACCTCTCAAGAAGTCATCTAACATATGTACCAGCTCACTATAATAACAGGAACACAGCAGAAAGACAAATAACAGGTGACAATTTCACACACAAATTCCTGAAGAGTAATACCTTCATATTAGGACAGCATTCTTCATTTCCATCAAATGTAAGAGGAAGTAAAGGCACTTGACATCTTGGCATTCCTCTTAAAGCAATGTCTACACTACAGTTACATTGAACCACAAGAGCTTCTCTTCCCACACTCCTAGCATTAACCTGCTTTAACTCGAATACCATTACTCCACAGCATGCTTAGGGAGAACTGAGATCAAGTACAGCCACTGGCAGACAGGGAAGTGGCATTCCAGGCCCAAGCTCTACCCAATGGTCCACACTGCACACACGGGAGAATGGTCCACAGCATCCCCAGATTCCACCTAGGAGCTGAAACCTGCAGCATCCCTTAGCAGCAAAACAAGATGCCTGGCCTTGTACTGGTTGTCAACACTGTCAGTTTCAGTCTGAGGCACATAAAAATAAGAAAGACTTTACATATAATTTCCAGGTATACACATAAACTCCCATGCAACTCTCCGGAGCACGCAGCAGAGGATATCCACTTGTCACTGCACTTGGTCCAATGGCACAAAAGTGCAGTCTCCTCAAGCTTTATAGTGTCTTTCTTCCTCTACTTCCTCCAGCAGCAGGTCCACCCGTACAGCACAATGTCCACTTGTTGCTGTTGGCTTGATAGGAAAGATGCAGGGTCACACAGCAGAGTTATACGTTCTCCTAAGCCCAAATTCTGTCTCTAGCATAAGATCCAAGGACATCTTCTTGACTATCATATATTGTAAGAATGGCTGTGTTCCCAAATTGATACTCTTAGTACAAAGAAAACCTTGTCTATCATGAAATGGATATAAAACTGTGCCCAACTGTTGCTCTCCAGCTGCAGTTCAGACCCTTTAATTTTGCAAGTACAGATAGGTTTTTAATATTAAAGCAGCGAAAACTGTGGCACTTTTCCTTGTTTCTCTAGTAAGGAAGCACATTCTCAGCCGTTGGCTTCCAGTACCAAATAACACAGCCTCTACGTTGGACACAGTGTGTGCACTTGAGAAGATTCTGCTGCTACACAATAAAATGTTCAATCATCAAGATCAGAGATGTGGTAAAAAAAGGAGCGACTTTCATATTTCTTCTTCAATTCACATTAAAACGTGTTTCAAAAGCATCTCTTAAGCACCCACACACATTGCAGAGAGCACTCTTATTTCACAGGCATTTGTCAGAAGCTTCAGCAACTCAACTTCTAAAGATTGTGGTGAAAGTTCATGCCAAACAGGGTTTTTGGTTGTCAAAAAGTTTGTCAGCCAAGGCTGATAAAGCCAAGGAAGTTGATCAGATATTTGTAAGTTCACCATCCATAATACTTGGACAGCTTAGGGCAGGGAGGAAGAAACAGAAATGCTGGAGACCAGGAATCTGTAGTTCAAGAATCTGAGCTACAGTCTGATGGAGAAAAAGACAAAACAGGGCAAAACATTTTCCAAAAGCAAAGGAAAGGAAAGAAGGAAAACATACTTGCAAACCCCCTGAATCAAAGTCTTTTTTCCAAAGCCGCACATGGGCCTTAAACAAAACCAAAAGCTTCACGGATCTGGTACAATTCAAACAAATTTCAAAACACAGAAAATTAAATTACTCCCTCTTCACAAAAGAGGCAGTGGTAACTATGAATTTTGAGAAAAAGAAACCTGAGGGAAAAAAACTTACAAACTGCAGTTTCGAAAGAAACATCTTCATTCACCATTTCCTTTCGTTTTTTTAAAAAAATGTTTTCCATTTAGTATGAAAATTTTAAGTTGAGACAACAATATTTTTGGGAAAAGCTGGAGGGTATGTGTGGGCAATAGAAACAGGAGCTTTAAAGGAAAAAACTATTCAGAGCATTAACAAATGACAGACTATTATCCTTCAGTAATGAACTGACATGACGGTGCTTTCCCTTCCTTTTCTTTGTTTTTAAATAAAGGACACTGTCTTGTTTCCTGTTAACTACTACAGAATGGTTCTCAATGTACTCACAATGCTGTACTCACCCAATTACAGTGTTTTCTCTTTTATGTAAAAGGGAACAAAGAAAAACTACATGAGGACAAACTACATGTTGCAAAGCTAAATTTAAAAGTGTAATAAATATGTGCAATTAGAAAATTTACAGAATTGTTAGGCTTGTGAAGCTTCCTTTCTTGGTCTCTACCCTTTTAATTCTTGCAAATATAAAAGGCAATTTAGTGCATTCTGTCCTTTATATCCTGGATGTCTGGAGAATTTGGTACCCTACCTAGGTTCAGCTGGCATGGTAACCCAGGATAACAACTTCATGCTCTCCAACAGCCAGAAGGAAGACTTTTAAATGCAACTAAAGATATCCCCAAGGAGCATAGTCTATTAGAATCCCCAGTTAAAGAAAGAACCAGAACAACAGACTAGCCTGACAAGAAAACCCTCTAAAAAAGGAGAATCACTATATAATTATGATTGTGCATGAAGACACAGCTGAAGAGGAAAGGAATTAAAATTGTCTGTAACGGATTTTAACCAAATGCACTATATACCTAGATAAGTTTGTAGTGCATTAATATGTCTGAATTCATACAGCCTCAGCAAAACTTTGTTTGCAATTAATTCTGGGCATTCCAGGAACATGTAACTTGACTGCAACACCACATGAATTTAAAGACTAGTAAGAATTTGACATGAATTCAAAGACAAAAAAAAAGATTGTTTTAAAAGAGGTTGCTTGTGAACTGTATCACTGCGGAAGTGTTAAATCATGCAGCAAGTTTGCCAATTTCAAAGCCCTTACCTTGCAAGTCAGCCAATCACTGCAAATGCCCATTGTGAAAACAAAACAAAGCAATTGCTTACTAAAGTAAGGAATCTGCTTGTTCTTCAAGTTCGTGGCGTTTACCAAAAAATGAAATGAACCTGAAGTTTTCTTCTTTGGTTAGTCTGACACAATGGCTTTCTTATCTTTGAAACTCCTCTCTCTGCAGTTAGCATTAAGGCTTGTATGTCACTATCCAGGCACAAGAACTAGAGAAACATACAATCTCTAAGGCTGGAAAACACCTCCAAGATCTTCGAGTCATCTCATTCCCACCTACATCTCAGGCTTATATAAGTTTTTTAAAGTTAAAGCTTGCAAGATCTTATCCTCTGATGCTTGTGATTACATTCACTTCCATCAGGCTCTAGATCAGGCATTGTTACTGAAGAGTTGGACATCAGCTGGTATTCATTTTAGTCTACTCGATTATCCTTCTACATGGTGATGAGATTTGGATCATGTGTGGGAACCAACTATATCTTACTTGGAAAATCCAGACTCTCACTATGCATGTCCAAAACACCTGCATTAACGCTGTGTAGTATTTCCTAATTTTGCAGGGCTTGAAAAGCACCAGACTAACAGAACTTATCCTTCACAAAGATTAGTATCCCCTCCCTTATGTGCCAACTTCCATTCTCTTATTTGTCCCATTGCTGCTTTTTACCCATGTAAGTTGCAGATAACCACGTATCAAACTCTTGCAAACTCTTCTTTTACTGGAAGAGCAAGCTGGGTGTCTTTTCTCAAGTGAATATCAAAGTGCAGGGGTCAAAGGCTGTGAATTCCACCTGGAGTCCCTTATTTATGCCAGAGGAAGAAAACATGAGGCACAGCCTTTCCCCTTAATGTTCCCTAACAGTTGGCTTATACTTCAACTAATCATCCAGATCTCTGTTGGTATTCCACTTTGACATACCCAAACATTTCCATTCTCCTTAAAGAATATGTAGAACTCACGATTACAAATGCCTCTTTCAGACATGGAGGCCTAAATTTCAGGCATTACTGAGATTTATAGTGCCCAAGTTTCTCTGCAAATCTGCTCCTAAATTAGAGGAGGCAGCCCAGGACATGCAGTTTGGGATTAAGAGGAAAAGGCATTAAGGAGAAAATACTTAAGTAACCACAGATTTCTTTTGTGGATGCATTGTCCCCATCTCTCAAACATCAATACAGAATGACAACTGTTCTTGCACACAGTATGAAAGATACAACATGATAGCATCATTATGGATCATAGCTCAATGAACCTCTAAATTTAATTTTGTTCATAAACAGCAACCAGAAAAATTAGTAGAACTATCTCTTGAAGTACAGTAGTACTGCCTTCAACTCCACACAAGCTCACTTTCACACCATCAGGGAAACAATGACTCTCCCCTGCTCCTTGCTGCTTATGTTTTTGAGAAACTTCAACAGAATAAAAAATTTATTCTATTTTCCTTTTCCCTCACGATGCACAAAAAATTATTTCTGAACAAGATCAAAATGTATTTTTAATTACTCACAAAATTAGCATTTAGATGGCACCATTCAACCAAGACTTCTGTGGCACTTCTAAATTTCAATTAAATCGAGTACTTGTTTACTTTTTCCTGCTTTGAGGAATTACAGACAATTACTTAGTACTATCCTCTCTTTGCCAGGGAGGCTACTGAAGAAACTGAGGCGTGCAGTAGCTAAAGACCAGAGCCCACTTAAATTTGCATGAAGATCTGCAACAGTGACACTGAGGTGAATGGAGTTACACTTATCCAGAACTAGGTTGCTCCATAGCACACAGCAGAGACCTAATCATTCCAAACGGCTCCAAGTACTGCTGTGGTGGAAGGAACAGCAGTAAAATCTGTATTCTGAGTCACAAACCTCTTCCCAATTCACCTGCTCATCACAAAGAACCAAATCATATTTTTAGCAAGAGCAGCCAGCAAGGGGTCAGGAAGAGATTAAATAGCTATACCAAGGTCATACAGGATATTTGCAACAGAGAACATCTCTGAGCCCAGATTTCCCAATTCCCAGTATATCACTTTAATCACTCACATACCTTTAAACACCACAAACCTATAACAATCAAAATAAATCCAAAGAAAATGTTCTGCATTTTCAGAAGCAGCCCAGCATCTTAAAGCATCATGTACCTCATCAAAGGAATGTTTCAACAGAGAACACCAAGCTGATTATGCAAAAGCATGATGAGAAAGGGATTCATGTCAGGCACTACAATGGAGTTTCTTAACTCACTTTCCTCTGCTAACCAGATCAACTGAGCATCATACTGATGAGAAAGAAGTGTGAAGTTAGCCTGCAGTTGTTTCAACTCACTGGATACCCCCTGATCAAAGAACTTAAAACCATTTCTGTCTTTCCCTCCCAATCACTGCCTTTATTATACCTTTTCAGAACATTTTCTCTTTCAGAGAAAGCTCTACTAAGCATTCATTCTAGGCATTTACTACTGGAGTCATGTGTGAAGTTATTTTCATCATGCTGCTTTCTTAAAAGAGCAAAATAAATTTGCCTGTAACATCTGTATATGAGTAAAGTGCCAATAAAGTGCAGTATAATCCTTTATTTCTTTTAAGGATTTCACAGAAAAAAGATGACCAATACCTCTGAGGATCAAAACCTGAGAAAAATCTTAAGCCTTTGGCTTACAATCCCTGCTAAAGGACTTGGGTTCAGATCAAGATGTGAAACAAAACTTGTGGTACAGTACAGAATGAAGAGGATGCAGGGGGAAAAGAAAAGGGTCATGAAATTTTACTGTCGGGTTAGCCAAAGAATAACAAACAAAATGGCTGCTCCACATTATAAAATACACTGAGGCTTACTCTCGGGTTCAGTGATGTAATAAAGCATTTCCTGTGGGTTCTCCTCTCAGAAATATAGCATGTTAACTAGATTTAACCATAAAAATACTGGTGTTTTTTCTTCAATGCTGAAGACTTACTGTCTTCTGAACAAAAGTGTTATTCTCCTCTTTGCAGTCGTAATTCTCCCTCTCTCCCTCACCAAAAAACTCCCAAACATTTTCACAGATTTATTTCTAATAAATGGTACTGAAACACAGCCATCAGTTTTGCCTACTTCATTCTGCTTGGCATGCTTACTTGCAGTGCCTATTTCTGTGAATTCTTGCAAAGTTGAAGCCATCCAGCACTCTATGTTATGGCCATCAGATACCAGAAAACACAGAACAAGGATGGACTTACGCAGCTCTTCCCGGTGTCTCTCTGTCTCTGCAAAAAACTGGCGAAGCTCCTCTGTGATCTCCATGTTACTCAAGTCATATTCTATCTCCCCTTCAGACTCGGAGTCTTCTTCCATTTCGGAGTCCCTTTCAGCATCCTCCTCCATTTCAGAGTCTTCTTCAGCATCCTGCCTCCCTTGGTGGGCACCTGTGCACTGCTGAGCTCCCCCATGGTACGGAGCTCTGCCATGCGGTTGATACCGGGCAGAATAGTTTTGGGTATGTAGGAGATCATTCCCATCCCAGTCTGAGTAGTGGCTACTTGGAGAAGCTGCAGGAGGATGCCATGGTAGGTGATAAAAGGACTCAATGGCTTTCCTGTAGGCTTTCTGGTGCCTCCGCATCCAGCGCATGGCTAAGTCATAGTGCTTCCAGTATCTCGTGTACACCTTCTGAGAATACCACGGTTCGGTGTCCTCCTGTGGCCAAAACATGGGGGAGAGGGAAAGACCACAAAAAAATTACAACCCTCTCTTTATTTTTTAATAAAGAGCCACAAACAGAGAGAGAGAGAGTAAACAAATGATAATTAAGGGAGAAACACTGTAAATGCACACACAATTCTGCCTTTTAATTACCAGTCATCCTTTATCTATGATAAAACATGCAGATTTGAAAAACGGTAACACAGTGCACGTGCATTACTTCCTACACTTCATTACTCCTACAAGAGATTGTTTTGGCATCTACACAACTACCAGTGAAGAACTAGTAATAGAGGAGCTGTAGTATCCAGAACGTATTTTCCAAGTGTTCATGCTACTACTGTGGGAATCAGTTCTTTTTACGGAATGTGCTGTGTGGATATATTCCACAATTCCTTAGCCCCTCGCATGAGTTGTAAGAACTGAATCATTCCAAGGTGTAGGTATTACAACCCACACCTGATTTCCAAATCCGCAGACAGAAAACACAGGAGATTAAAATTCCTCCATATTAAACAAAGGCATTCATTTTATCCAGTAACATATTTCCTGCCTCTGCCTGCCAAAGTTTCTCAGAAAAGGTCAAATGGCAATTCAGACAATTCATATATCCATCATGGCCTCGATCAAAAACAAGACTGTATTTGGCCAAATGCAAGCTGCCAGTAAATCTCCCTTTTGTACTCATCAGCAACCAAAACATGAAAAGAGGTAATAAAGTGTCACTGATAAAGTACGGAGAAAAACAGTTCCACAGAATGAAACATACTGTAACACACCTTCTCCTGTCTTCCAGCAAATGTTAGTTTTCCTGAAAAAAACAGTTTTATGCTGTTCAGATTTCACTTCACCAGCAAGCACAAAGCTCCACATTCCCTCTAGCCTTAAGCTCCCCTCATACAAGCCATTTCATCTCCCTTCTCTATCCTACTCTCAAAAAGTGCAATAATAGAGGATCTTAAAAGAAAGCCATAAAGTAAACTAAACAGCAAATCTTTTTTTTCCTTCCTACTCACGTCTTAATTTCCACAGAAAATCTTTTATCTGGGCTAAAATGGAAAGCCTGTACTTCAAATTGGAAAACTTTAATTAAGCCCTGATTTGGCAAGTACTCAAAACTATGGCAAGATTAACTGAGGTTTTCAGAGATGAATGTGACATTTACAGTCCTTTATTAAGTGGGTTTTTTTTTAAAGGGCATACGAGACAAAAATCTTTAAGTCTGTTTTCTTGATCAGTGCCATTCTGTAGTCTTAAAATAATAATTCTTTGGGAAAAAAAATCCCAAAGCAAAACAGAAAACACAAACCCAAGAAATACTTTCCATTTAACGCTAACACTATCAAGAGAGATTAACTTAGTTTACTTACATTTGTTTTCACTTTCTGGTTCTCAGGTAATAATGCAAATACTAGTGAATTTGGAATAATAATTGTAACTCCCATGCGGCCACATTTCTGCAAAATTGAGCCCATTATCCCAAAAGAGATCTATAAATGCTATCTCTTTTTAAGGTCATTGCTAAGTACTCTCAGAAACAAAATACCTTCAGCTAACAGGGTACATAGAGAAAAACCACCACAACAAACTTAAATTCCTTAAGATATTTCTGATCAAAAAATTACAACCTATTTGAGACAACTTATCTTTCCTGAAAAGTAAGAATTCATGGAATTGAAACTTCACTGTTAGTCTCCTCTTGGTCTAACATTACTCTGCTATCCCAGACCATGCAGTTTAGATTATTTATTCCCAAAATGAGTGGGTACAAGAAAAGCATCTGCCTTCCATATGGAATTTCTTCACTCTTATTCATCCAACTACCTAAAAGCTAGGATGAACTATGTTTTAATTAGTTTCCCTTTGCTTAAGAATGTCACACTGACTCCTCATCCTTCAGTAGACAGATGAGAATGTCCTGTTATCAAATCTAACACATTCACAGGTTACTTTTAAAACATTTTGTCTTTTTTTTTTTATTTTAAATATTAAAATACTTTAAAATCCAGTTTTGAAATACCATGAAGCTTGACAAAAGCAGGTATCTCCTACATTCTATATACCTCCAAAGAAGACAATAAATTCTTTTAAAGCTCAAAAATTTTCTCCAGTTCTTTTACAATGTTTCTAAAAATGGCATTGATGACTTTACTGAAAGCTCTGGAATCCAGCTGGTTGACTTGTCTAGCTGACTAGTTCCAGTTGTTAATTTAGGGGAAAGGAAGACAAAAAGCCAGTTCATTTAGACAGAACTGTGATCCTGGTGCTCATCCAGCTACTTTTTGTGGGTTTTTTTGTTGAAAGTGACCCTTGAAAACCCTCTTACATTTGCATTTTAAAAATACATCTGTTAAAAAAGAAATTACAGAAATGTTTTGCACTGGGGTGGAAAAGGGAAAGGAATACTTTTAGTCTAACTTAGTTCTGTGTCTGTGCTTTTTCAGCTGTGGAATAAATGGAAATAAGAGATTTCCTCAAGGAAACAAAAGCTATAAATCTAAGGCAAATGATCAGAGTCCTCTGTTATTTTCCCCTTATGTCTCTGGAGTCTTCCAAGGAGTAGACAAATCACTCATTGTTGTAATCTGAATTCTATTTTCAAAGCAATTTAGCTACTTTCACGTCTGATTTTTAAATGTCTGCATTCACAGTTCAATAAGTGTTTATATGCATTTTGTATATAAAATGTGACTAAGCTATCACATAGAAACCCATAAAGACCTCTTACCATCTCTTGTAGAGTTTGTCCTGGTGATGATCAAGTTGAACTAGAAAAGAAAACAGTAGCTTTTAAATTCGTAATATAGGTATTAAGATTGCCATAGGCACTGAATATAGTTTTGTTATGTTTGAGTCCTATGGCCTACAACTATTAAACTTACCTTCTCTGTTGTGGCTAGTTGAAGTCTCTTATTTATATATTTTGATTAACATCAGTAAAAATCCCATTCCTTAAAATTACCCACTACTGTAAGGAAAGGTAAAAGAGAACCTTCTAAACAATGCAGCCTAAAACACTAGGACTGAACACTTTTCCATTACCTTTTTCTTTTCTACTTTTCTCCCACACTTCATGCTTCTACAACCTTTATTTTCCAAATTAATACCAAACAAAAATTATATACTTGAAGGAAACACACTATTCTCCCTTTTTCACGGTGTCTGCACAGGGACTTGTATAAAAGAAGCAATTGACATTAAATGTTTCAACCTATCTTCACTCCACTCAAGCAATAGATTTCTGTTTAAACCTGTGGTGCACTTATAACTTCATACACTTCCTTATAACTTCCTTATAACTTCATACATTCCCTTATCTCACATTCAGCCCCTGATCCTGCCTCCCATAAAGAGAACACAAGTCAATTCAGGTTACAGCCACCTTTTTTAAACGTGAGGAAAAGGAGAGAAGCAACTAGATGAGGGGAAAAAAAGGGGGAGGAAAGAGGGAGAGCATGACATCCATAACCATCAGGCAGGATTTTTAATTACCAACATTTTCACTGTGATTTACCAGTATGAATCACTGAGAAACATTCTGGATCCCCTCCCTATTTGGCAATTATTTTATTATTTTAAGACATTAGCTGCTTCATCCACATATTTCTCCTGATATTTCTCTCACCCTCAACTTGAACTTTGGTAGGTGAGTGCCAGTGAAAGGTAAAAGAAACTCAATACATTAAACTACCTATTGCTACCCCTAAGAAATGGTCAAATACTATTCCCAGAAACACTGGAATACAGCCAAGACAGCACTTAAAACTGCTGTAGATTTATAAGAGCATAAAACTAGGATTTTTCAAAATGATTATGAATACAGTACATACACCAGTTGTGTTCGGCCTCATATGTAACAACACTGATTAAAGAGCGGGTTTTTGCCTCACGCAGCCAGACTGTGTGAAAGGAGAATGGGATGGGCTATATCCAAACAAAATGCAAATCATGCAGCAACCAAAAAGGCAAATTACTGTCCTTTCCAAAGCCCACATTAATCTCCAACTCATAAATCCCCAGTAACACCAACCTATCTACAAGAAGCTCTACATACATGAGCAGTTGCACTGCAATTGATGGGACAACTCACGCCAGCAAAGGTTGAAGATCCAGTCAATCTGATTCAGGCAACCAAAGCATGTGAATTCACTTTATTCTCTCCTGCCTGCTTGGAGGAAGAAGGAAACCTAGCACTGAGGTCATCGCAAAACACTTTGATTACTTATAACACTTGAAACCCACACATGCATAAAAGATTCCTGTGCCATCCCTCTTTGTGCATTTCAAACATCTCACTTCTAACAATAACCCTCTTCAAAACTTTTATCTCCACTCTCTCATGATGTACACATATACTTTTTGTCTCTTTCCCACACACATCTGGATGCTGTAAAGGTTGCCATAATGTCTTTTTCTCATACTTAGAAACCTAAGCCCATGTAGCCAATTCTTTCATTTTCCATTTCAGAAAAAGTACGTGTTTAACTTTCACGTTCACTCTAATTCCTACATGACAAAAAATTCTTTGAAATAGCTTCAGCATAAACAGAAATCAGGTTCAAGCTTAATGTAACTACAATTTTTAAAGCAGTAAGTGGTGAAGTCTGATATTATTAATATTATTAATACCCAACATGTACATATGCTTTCTGAAAAGGAAGGAGGGGGAAAACCCTGGTAAAAATATCCAGCTATATTAGTTTACCAAATAGGAAAAACCTGTTTTGCCAAACACAGAAACTTTAATTATTGTCATAAATAATTTATGAAACATTAGACTACAAATATAAAGCAGAGAAAAACAATGCTGCAAGCCTGGACACTAAATTAAAGAATGAGTTTGTTTTATTTTCAGCTGAATTACTCTTCCAAAACAAACTACATAAAATAAGAAACATGACAAGCAGCAGAAAATAAATGTGATACGTCTACTTCTATAACTTCCACTTTTAAAAATAAAATATTGAAGCAATTGAACATATGAAACTCACCAGCAAATGTGGAATTTAAAATGAGAAAGAGATTTGTCTGCCTATGCCACTCACTAATGATGGCATTTTTTAATTAATATTATTTATGTCCTTTTCACATTTTTAAAGTATTTCTTCACTGATAATTAATCAGGGATTCACTCCCTTTCATCAAAACATGCCTGTCCCCTTGCCAGCTTGAGGCAGGTGAGCATCAGTGAAAATAAACAAATCTGATCAAAGCAATGACAGCATTTAATTCCCTCGGAGTCAACAGAAATTGAGACCATGACTGTCATATCGTGAGACACAACCATGACACACTGGGGTTTATAACTTGGTAAATAAGTCCCGCTCTGGGACTACTGGTGTGCTGGATCTAGCGCTGCCATGTGGTCTGGAGGTGACAGGGACAGTTCACAGCCCAGTGTGGGATTAGTGAGGGTTCAACTATTCCAACACTGATCAATGAAAGATTAATTAATTAACCTGTTGCATGGTGTTATGATAAGCTGGCATTAAATTCAGCAGGTTTAGAAAAAACACATTTACACAAAGCTTTCCTGAAAACACCAACTATGTTTGAATCAGAAATGCCTCAAACAAGAGACAGCTGATCACCCCCTCAGCCCACTGCTGCTTTTGTCCCTGCTATGAGACCTGTCTTGTGTCAGGCCAGAGCTGTCCCTAACTCAGCATCCAGCTTCTGGCAGTAAGAGATGCTCAGTAAAGCATGACACTTGAATATGCACACAGGAATTACTTTTTCAGGCACGTTCCTCCTAACTTCAGCAAAATGTGAGCATCCGCCCATAAACACCTATTTAATTTCATACTTCTGATGCTTACTCTTGGTGCAGAATTACTACCAGAAGAGGGAAATGTCTGAAAAGCAGTTTGACATCCTGTGCTTCAGATTAATACTGTGCATTGCTAGTCTATGACGTTAACTTTAATACCAAAGCGCCCTAGTTACAGCCACAGAGAAATATAAGCCTGTAACTGCCAAGACAGTTGGTAGCAAAAGTTATATCCCTTAAAAAAAAGAGGTAGAAATTCCCAACACTATACACCGCATACTTGTTTGGAAATGGTTGTAAATCCAAGACTTGTCCAACACTTACAGTACAGTTACAGCTCCTCATCCCAACAGGAGTGCTATGAAGACCCACCTATCACTAGAATGTTCACATCAGTGGTGCCACATCAGGGTCCTTACAACAACAGTAGCAATTCCTGTGGATGGGACACAAATTACACATAAAGCAAAGTAATGTTTTTAGACTTTAGTGTATTTAGTATGGCTCTTTTGGCCTGAGCAGAGGCTGAGACAGTGTTATCATCGGTGGCTACCCAAAAGAGGGTCTTTATTCTCTGAGCTCCAGGACATAAACCCAAAAGCTATTTGGGCCAAAACTCAGAGGCCAAAAGCAAAGTGCTAAAGCTGTACAATTATCAGTAGTCCCAGTAAGCTTATGTTTCGTGTATGGCTGGTAAGTTTAGTCATAAATGAGGAAAAGGATGAAACTTCACCACTACTCCTTTTGAAAGCATAGTTCATTTCCTGGTGGCACACAGGTCATGCCCCGACTCTGGCCACTGACTCTAAGGCTCACAGAAGCGATGGGCAGCTCTCGCCTCTGCAAACAGGGCAAACAATTATACCCGAGGGGTGGCAGGAGCACAGGCCTTGTGCCTCGGCGCCCCCCGTGCCTTGAGCCCCGGCTGCCCCCCCGGCCCCAGCGCTCTCGCCCGAGCGCTCTCACCGCCGCCTCGGGCCCGGGGACGACGTGCTGCAGAGAAAAGGAATGGAAAAGCCCCCACGCCCGTACAGGTGCCACAGCCACCGCACGGTGCCACAGCCAGCGCCTGGTGCCACAGCCAGCGCATGGTCCCACAGCCAGCGCCTGGTGCCACAGCCAGCGCATGGTGCCACAGCCAGCGCATGGTGCCACAGCCAGCGCCGCTCCGCCCCGCTAGGCGACCTCACACCTCCCCACCGAGCCCTTGGCTCTCCCGCTCCTGCCGCCACACCTCCGCCGTCCCCGCACCCACCCGGGCAGCCTGAGGCTCTGGCGGGCGAAGGGAGCCGAGCGGTGCCGCCTCCAGCGCTCCCTCCCTCCCTCCGTTCCGGCGGGGCCGAGCGGCGCTTCCCCCGCCGCTTCCGCCCGGCCGCTGCCCGGCCCCGCGGCGCCATCTCGTGGTGCGGGCCGAGGCGCCGCCGGACCCGCAGCCGCCTCCGCGGGGACGGACGTGCCCCGTGGGGCCGCTTGCCCCGCACGGAGATGGCACTGGGAGTTCACAGAATCACGGGATCGCGGAATAAATTAGGTTGGAAAAAACCTCTGATGTCATCGAGCCCAACCTGTGACCGAACACCATCATATCAACGAGACCAAGTGCCACGTCCAACTTTCCTTTAACACTTGCAGGGATCGTGATTCCACCATCTCCCTGGGCAGTCCGTTCCAGCATCTAATGATCCTTTTTGTGAAGAAATTCTTCCTAAGGTCCAACCTGAATCTCCCCTGGCACAGTTTAAGACTATGGCCTCTTGTCTTCTCATAGTTGCCTGGGAGGCCAACCCTACCTGGCAACACCGTCCTTTCAGGCAGTTGTAGAGAGCAATAAGGTCATCCCTGAGCCTCCTCCACGCCAAACAACCCCAGACCCCTCAGCTGCTCTTCATAGGATTTGTGCTCCAGACCCTTCTCCAGCTTCGTTGCCCTTCTCTGGACAAGCTGTGAGCTCCTGCTGCCCCTCATTACCCAACCCCTCATTCCTGCCTCTAGTCCCAGAGCGAGTACAGTGCTTTACATCTCAAAACCTGGGTGAACTGTGGCATTGTCATACTTCACCCTTTGGTTATTATTTGTTTCCTTCATTAATTTCTAAACTTTCTGTTCAGGTTTTGAACTGAGCTAGTATTTTCATAGGACTGTGTGTGAACAGCCCTCTGGGGACCTGTCATGGCCAGTGGAGCAGTGATTGTGTTTTCCCTCATGTAGCATTTTATATTATCTCTGTTAAATTTGTCTGCTATTAGCATAGAATCATAGGATCATAGAATCATACACTGGCTTGATTTGTAAGAGACCTTAAAGATCATCTAGTTCCAAGCCCCCTGCCATGAGCAGGGGTACCTTTCACTAGACCATGTTGCTCAGAGCCCCATCCAACCTGGCCTTGAACACTTGTAGGGATGGGGCATTCACAACTTTTCTGAGCAACCTGTTCCAGTGCCTCACCAGACTCACAGTAAAGAATTTTTTCTTAATATCTAATCTAAACCTACCCTGTCAGTTTGAAGCCATTCTCCTTTGTCGTGTCACTACATGTTCTTGTAAATAGTCTTGCCCCATCTTTCCTATAAGTTCCCTTCAGGTACTGGAAACTGCAATTAGGTCACCTCTAAGCCTTCTCTTTTCCAGGCTGAACAAACCCAGCTCTCTCAGCCTTTCCTCACAGGTGCCATAATGTTATTGTGTTTATTCATGATCAATAAACCTCTCAGCTGTACTGTACTGAATAGCACAATTCTCTCACCAGACCATGCAACCCCATCATTTGTGCCCTTCTCTGGGCAATTCGTGTTGGGCTGTAACACATGAGCATGGCCTTTGGTTGGACTCAGTGAAGCGATTCTTATGTTACATATATATTAAAATGAAGGCATGAATTATTGCTGGACTGCTGTACTTTGTGTGGGAGAAAGGCATCAAGGCACACTACACAAAGTCTTGGCCCGTGTGTTGGTTTTATTAACGTTATCAGTCTCAAGCAAAGACTTCAAGTAACACTATGTAGATTTTGCAAATGGAATCATACTGTTCTTAGTTTTGTAATATTTCAGTTTTAAAGACTATTTTTTTAGGATAGTCTTACTTCTAAAATTCTCTTTGTTCACTGCTTCCTACTTATTCCCTTCTACCTGCCTTACTTAGACATATTTGTGATTTCACAGTTATTGTCCAGAAAAACAAAAAAAGTTATCTATCTTACAAGATATATATATATGTCTTTTAAGATATACATATATATCACATTAAATCAACCTCTGATTATATAAATTTTTTGAACTTCCTGCCTGCTGAAGACTGATTTCTTTCTCTGTGTTTCACCTGATCACTTTCACTTGATCACTTCTGAATCATTTAGTCCACAAAATATCTCCTGCTCCAAGAGCTGTGTTTTCCTTGAAACTCATGTAGATATTTAATGAGTTTGAAGTCTACTTTATTAGAGGACAAGAAGCAACCTGGAAGAAAAGTTTGCTTTTAAAGACGACATCCTTATGTAGGCCCTCACACAACCCAACAGTAGAGAAGGTCTCACATTAATTTTTGATTTGTAAATACTTTTCTTCTGCACCCATGAAATATGAAAAATGTAATCTGGGTCTGGAATGAAGTGAGTACTCCTGCAGTTTGTTTCTCAAAGCTAGTGCTGGTGAGGGAAATGTAGCTCCTATTGATTCCAACATGAGATCTTCTCTTGCAGGTTGGGTGCCAGATGCATCACAGGGGAGCTTTGGTTTCACTGATCAGTTTTCTCAATGGTGTCCCATAATGCAGCATGTCCCTTTGGAACTACTTTCTGCCATGACTGTGTTCCCTGCAGCTTTCAGTGTTGCTCCAGTAGGCTGAAAATAAGGACATTATTTGCTGGCAAATGTTTCCTGGCAAGAGAATGAAATGTTAGACTAGACCAGCTATTAGAGTAGGAAAATTTCTTCATGAGAAGCAGCATTTGAAGTTGTGAAGTCTGAACATCCTAGAATACCTTTGTCAGCTATTCTGATTCACTAATTAGCCAATTAATTTAATTAATGAATTCTTTAGGAGGCAATGAGTTTAATCACTGGAGTTCTGTAAAAAAGTATAGAAAGTTTAGATCTGCAACACACTTTACTGCTTATATAAGCTGAAAACGGCATTCTGGTCATCAGATCTGAAAGGGTGGAAGTTTCCAGAACAGGGGGCCATGACAGGAATTTGGAAAGTAAGCAGTAACCTGTTTTTCTTGTGTCACTGTTCAAGAAGTTTGCATCTGTTATTGTATCAGTTATTGACTGGTCAAAGTATTGACTCTGCTTGTCCTTTATTAAGACAAAATCATATTTTACATTATTTGTAGCAGATTTTTAACCGTAGTGCAAATTCCACGTTTGGATTAAAACAGGTCCTGCTTAGGTCTAGCTCTTGTATAAGTTGAATCTACAATTCATAAAATTTAAGGGGGGGTTGGGGTGGGGAAGGGTGGTGGAAGGGAGGAAATGTGTGCATGTGTTTGTGTGCGGGAAACTACATGTGAGACTTCTCTTAATCACTTCTAGCTTTCTGAGGGACAGGCTACTAGAGGCTGAGTTGGGGGACAGGTAGAAATATCTTAAAGAAAATTTTACTGCCAAAGAAAATAAGAAGTGGAAATGGACTTCTACACCAAATGACATTACTCTTATTCAAAGTTAGATGTAGATAGATAGCATGTCTCTTATGTAGTGCCTGTGGCCTCACTGAACATGGATACAAGTTAATGAATTAAAAATCAGCAGCATCTCTGAAACCTTTCCCCACTGCATAAGGGGGTGGCATTTCTTTTGCTGTCTTTATGTGCTTACTTACAGTCTGACAGTGATCACTACACCTGAGCTAGTCACTCTTCAGATACCATTTTAGCCACGGGCAAAGCACAGTAATGCTTTTTGGGTGCTGTTCATCTGATACATGTTGGTTATCTACTTTGGGTAGAAATGAATCACACCCCAGAAGTGCTTTCTTCTTCCACTGATTTTCGAGGAAGCCTGAGGCAATTCTCACAAGGTGCGTTTATTGCAGGTGTGTATGTTTAGCCAGATAAATCCCATTGAGAAAAACAATAGAAGTGCAAGAAGTTGCTGAGGGCTCTTATAAAAGCCGGCGGACGTCAATAGATGGCAGCATTGTAAATGGTAATGCAGAACCTTCCGCCCAAAACAGCGGTGCTGTGGAGAGTCTAAACCGGTTGCTCTGGAGGAGTAAAAGAGCTGCCAAATAACCGTGACTCCTGTACCTCTGGCTTGCTAAAATATGCTATCTCCTCTCACCTTTCAGATGGCAAAAATTCTCCCTTTTTCTTGAAAGCTAACAGAAGGATCTTGAACCATGCAGATTTCCAGAGTTCGAAAGGCAAAAGACAACTGAACACTCAGCTAACTCTTAAATTTCCATTCCTGGACGCTTAACACTGGAACACATGACATAGAAACTTATGATGATTTAGATTAGAAATTTATGAGGTAATTGTGTGCAGTATGCACACACAATAAAACATTATAATGATACATTTTCATCTTGTCTTTGAGTTTCATTCTGTTGGTCTTTAGTAATTGGATTTATTTTATGTATCTTTGTTAATTTTGGCACTGTTATACAACAACAACATTTGAAGTTTTTAATTAGAAAATACAGATATTTCTCTTGTTTAGAAAAAAATTGAATTGTCATTCAATTTGTTATCAATCATTTTTAATTGAGAAAACTCAGTAATAGCATCAGATGTGCTTTAAATGCAGGCAGTCAGTAGATAACATGTGAAGAGATTATGATAAGATTGAAGACTGTAAAGACATCAGAATATGTGGCCATATGATTCCTTTGATTTCTTTGCCCAAGGAGAGACTTTGTGCCTTGATTAGATCAGGTAAGAGTTGTGTAGTCAAATGGAAGTAACCACAATAGCAAGTGATGGGACCAGGTCTCTTCCTAAATCCTGTGCTTGGTCTGCCTAGGCTGAGTAGCTTCCACTCCATCAGCAATTCTCCTGGCCTGAATGCTACTGCATACAAAGTAAGTGTCTGGTTGATATGAGCTCCTCACACCTGAATGTGGCCCCAAGAAAGTGTGTTGGATCAAACTGCATGTGGCTTAAATTGGCCCTGTGCCTGCCTTCACTATTGCATTTTTCCTTCAGTTTTTGTAACATTACTAACTCTCAAAAGAATCCCAAATGCATATGGAATGCAACATAGACATACTGAAATACCAGCCCCTCTAATTATTAGAATTTAGTCCACAAAACTAGTGATATCCAAGTTAATGCCCCAAACTCATATTTAATCCACTCAATTGTATGTTAACACTGTAAGAATTTGCAAATGATTTAGGATCAGTAATGACTACATAACATTCAGCCTTTTAATAAAGCATTGGTCAGGGTTTTTTTGTCAGGTTTTTTTCCCCCTCTGCTTTGAAAAACAAGGTATATTAGAGATACAACTGGCATCCTAAAAGAATTTATAGGTTCTTATTGATTTTATTTGTTCACTGAATTTCTTCATTGGTCTTTGAAATATCATGAACTGCCTGAGAGGCATGGGTATGCAGATTCCAACAAAACATAGGCATCTATGTGTGGAAAGAGTTCGTGGAAATCCTGTGGTTTGGAATCAGGTTTGTTCATCATTGTGCACGTGTTAACTTCTGCATAACCTTAAAAGTCAGGTTTCGACTGACCAGTGGTTAGTCACAGAAGAGCTAAATAACACTTTGAGATCAGTTAAAATCCCTCAGCTACATACCTTGTCAGGCCTTGTAGCTGTTTGATTTGCTAGCATTGTCCTCCATCTTTCCTCTATTTCTGTCTTTCTTCTATTATTTCTTGTACTTCCCTGCTGTGTCCACAGGTATTAATGCTGGCTGCTTGTTTGGGAGCCACTTTGAGTTGTTACTGCAGATTGCCTCAGTGATGGTGTTTCCATGACCTTTGGAATTTCCACAATTGTAGATGGCTGTGCTCAGTGCAGTGCATGATAGTAATTCTACACATAGGTGCACCTAGATCCTGAGACTGACAACAGCCTTGCTGACAGATCTCCCTGCTACAGGAGGTCTTTCACAATGCAAAAGGCTTGCTCTGTGTTATCTATATCCTCTGTGACTATGAAAGGCTTTAGTCACAGATACTTTGGACTGAGATGGGAAGCAGTGAAGAATATAATTAGGTGTGTACTCATGTTAACCTGCTCCAAATAATGGGAAACTACCTGACTCTGCAAATTCATTGCTCAGTCTCCATAGGACTGAGAATGACACAATGCCTGTTAATGCCACTACAGAATGTTCTGAACGCAAGGACAGGAGATGGCAATGGCTCTTGAGTTAGGTGCAGTCGGATTGGAAACCAGCAAAGTCAGTCTCAGCAGCTTCTTCTATCAGCCAAAGATTGAGATGACCCACTGGCTCTGGGCCAGCACAGCCCTGAGAGGTACAGCTTAAATGTAAGAGTGACATCTGAACTTCTTGTAAATCTCCTGCAGCCGAGGAGCTACATGTGGCTCTTTAGTATGAGGGTTTCTGAGGTTTTCCAGGGTAGTTCCTTAGGGATCAACATTAGATCTGTGAAACCTGAACATGACTGTGGAGTTGAGTAACTGGGAGGAGAGGGAAAAAGAAAAAGACAGATGTGGTAGAAGACATAGGTGGATGACTTTTAGGTCCTTAATCCACAAGGTGGGATGCAAAGCCAAAAGCCATGTCTGTGGTTTTCTATTCAACTCAGGAAGGCAGTTGAGTACCCCAGAGAGTTACTTGAAAACCTTTATACTGGTATTTTTGTTTATTCTATCAACTTTCCTATCAAGTTTCCAGCTGAAATGCCTGTCCTTACTTTATAGTCATTGAAGATCTGCATCTACGGGAGAAAAGTCCTACGTAGCATCTCAGCTAAGCTCTCTGGCTGACCCCATTGACCTTAGACCAAACATAGATACAAGCTTGGGTACTTCTGCTGTGTATTCAGAGGTAGGTGAGAACAAGGTTAAGAAACTGCAGCATGGAGACAACTTTATCTGCAGCTGTTCCCTAAAAAAAGGACACCATCTCTCTCTTTTAGGTGGCAATGAAAAGTCATGATGAATGTGCCCCTGCTGATTATAGAATGGCTTGCTGAGTACATCACTTCCTTAGAAAATGAAACATCTGCGCTTAATTCCCTTCTAAGCCTCAAAGGCTTAATACTTACCCCCATGAGAACAAACAAACCACTTACCTCTAGCTGACCTTGAAAGCCTGACTTCTGTTTATAGACCAGCGAAAACGTTTTGTTTTTCATTCCAGCTTTTGTGTCCACAGACATTATTTGGCAAGCCATTCTGCTAGCTTAGACAGAGATACTGCAGTACTCAGACACAAATATTTTGGTCAACTTAGAGAAAAAAAGCAATTTAGGGGAACAAATAGCATGTTTGTTGCAGTAGGAATGACTCATAAAAAACCCAGGTAGATTATTAGGTATTTTGAGCATCATCAGTTTGTTTTACTTCATTTTCGTAATCATGAGTTGGACCTGGCTCCTCTGTATAGTTACCTCCACTATGTTATTTCGGTGAGAATGCTTTCCTAGGTTGTTGTTTGTGTTGAAACATTTACTGTTGCTCTTTCAGCGTAGTTTGTTCTTGTACAGAAGTACCTGAGGACCCACCACTGTGGGGGTCTCCTTAGGAATAAGGGCATAAGAAGGCAAACAACTTTCCTCAAGAAAGCCTGTGTGTGGTCTGAAGGAGTTGAGTCGTGTTGATCTTGCCTTCACTATATTCTCCGCTCTCACCCATGGAATCTGAGTGCTGGTGATCTGTGGGAAGCTGATTTCTGCTTCCGGGAAGGAGAGCTGAAATCTGAGCCTTGGAAATGTCAGAAGTATGTGTTTATACATTGTGTCCTAAAAGCACAGAAAGACCTCTGCTACTGAGAAAGGTTGGATCTATTGTTTGTTGCGGTGCCACTGATTTGCTTATGTATAGGAACCATAGGGCAGCTTGGGTATATGAGATTTGTTCTACAGCAAGTCTCCAACAGCCCTATCTAGTTCCAGAGCCAGTGTTGAGTTCACTTCTGCATAGGCAATGCAACCTCAGGAACCTCCTCACATACAACAGGCCAGGAATTGCAGACAAATGTATTTCCTCCACCAAAAATTCCCACAATGGACAAAAGAGGAGACTCTAGCTGCATGCAAGCCCAAAGGAGTGGCCTGCATGCAACATGTAGATAGTGTTGATTTGTGAGACACAAACTAAAAAAAATCCCAAAGGCTTCACTTAATCTTTCTCTTCCCAATCTGAATAAAAGTTGCATGAGAACCTCGAGTATGGCTAACATTGATACAGAACAGTGTTGGAAATTCTCAAAATATTTTGGTAACATGTCTTTGTACAGAAACTGGTTGTTTAACATTGAAAGTAAATGTATTTTCCTTTGAGAATTCATTAATTGCTACTTCTGAGTCTCATTATCTGTGTTGCATTTGTGTTAGACATTCTGTCTTAAGGCCCAAGCTGAATTCTGATAATCCTGACAGATGACAAAATGTGAACTTTGAACCAAGATTTTTAAAGAATCTGGGTACATGTCACACTGCTGGGATGGATTCTGTTGATCCTGTGTACTTTTAAGCCTTCTGCCCCTTGAGTAATTCTGGTATTGTTTCCTCTGTCTCTTTGATAAACTTAATCTGTGAAGCCTCAGCATCTTTATCAGAAACAAGTCTTCAATGTCTAGAAGCCTCAACTAGCCAGGAGCAAAAATGATCCCTTGCTGTCTCTCACACCGTGTTGCTCAATCTTTCTCAGAGCTCTGACTGTGTGGAGATGCAAGTGGTAACTTTTCTAGGAAATGGTAATTCTTTGTTACCTTTCACAAGAAATCAGAATAAGAGTGTCTCCACATATATGCTTACTCCAGTTTTCACCATCCTCTGGAACTGTCTTTTGGCTTGGAGTGCCCAAAATACTCCTTCTGCACTAATGGTGCAAATGTATGTGATGGTACATAAACCTAATGACCATAGTAGAGGAAGGATCCTGTTAATGCTCCTCCGATGCTGCAGGTGTGGTTATATGAATGAGAAAGTTTGTGGTGAATAGTTGCTGAATGTCTCCATAACATAACAGGTTATGTGACATGTGCTGGCAGAAAGGTGGCATCCCTGCTCAGCTATTAGCTATGAATCACTATCCTTGAGAATTTCAGTATAAAATAAAAATGAGGAGATAAGACAACCAAAGGTGAGGGAAGGCAAACTCTGTATATGAAGTGAAATTTTGGTCTTCACAAATTAAACACAGAGAATTCATAATTTGAACTATTTTCAAATTGTACATAAAGAGATTCCACAAATTATTGCATAACAACCTACAGCCAGTTACACAGAAGTGATTAATAGGCACAAAGTTTGAAATTCCTGCTTCTTTTATCCCCAGAGAAGCTGAGCATTTAAATGATTACTCACATCATTATTCATACAGTTTTTGCAGATAAGTCAATGAAGGACTAATAACCTGACTATATCTGTCATATTTTAGTGGGTTGGGCCAGCATTCAGTAGTGACCATAAAGACTGTAAAAGGCATACAAGTGCATGTATTGCCTTTGCAAATGTTTGATGATAAATTGAGGTGGCATTAATTCCCAAATAATTAATTATGAATTGTTCATCCATTCTCTTAATTAAAAAGTTCTTTGCAAGTTTTATCTGCACTGTTTGACATCCTATGATTTACAGCTGAAGCATCTCCCTGTTAAAAGAGAGCTTGCTATTTCCAGAGAGACTCCTATAGAATGAATAATGAAGTGCTTTTTATTAAATGACTGTGAAAATCAAAATCTCACTACCAGTATTTCATGGAGGGTTTATCTTACAAGGAAGGAGATGCACATGGGATTGAACCAGTGTGACAACAAATCTTCAGCAGTAGAGATGATAATCTGCCTCTACAAAATGAGAAACATGCTGGTGTGATAAATAATACTTGCTTTCAAAAGCAAATGCAATATTTCCCCATTCAATTTCCCAGGCTTGTATAAACACACAATCTTACCAGAAAAAACAGCTATTGGTTCACTTCTGTTATTTCTTGTTATAGTTACTGTATGTTGTACCCAGAGACACTGGACAAGCTGCGATACACACTACACAGACACCAGAAACACAAACCAACTATGAATGTGAACATAATTCTATTGTGGAAGAGGAGACAGAGATGGTTATTTGTACTATAAGTAGTTGGAAGGTGTTCAAATGCTGCTGTAACGGGTACAATATGACATCAGTGGATAGATCCAGAGGTGGTTCCAGGGTTTATTCCTGAGAACATAATACCGCTCAACACATCAGTATTGTGATACACTTGGGGGAAAAAAAAAAAAGCTTTTGCGATTACATTTCTTCTGAAGGTGTATGGATTGCATTTCTTCTGAAGGTGTATGGATGAGCCAGCATTGAGGATTGGTCAGGGCAAAGCAAGAGGAGCAGCATGCTTACTTGCAAGTGTGAGCATTAGAGGAGGAAAAGGCAGCAATATAGCAACATGACAGCATATCTGTAGGAGATGGCAACTGTTGGTGCTGTGTACCGAGGTCTGAGTTATCTGAGTATGAGGTGACCCTCAGGACAGTTTGTCCTACCACACACAGTTGCTTGCTTGGACATCAATAATTTTTGATTCACCAGTCTTGTTCCAGCCTGTGGGTTGTTAACAGCATACAGCCTGCACTACATACTTTCATTACCTTTGCATCCAGGGGTTTCAGAGGTTGTGTAGCCTAAGGGTACCTCTGATCACTGTGTTGACTGGAAGAGAGATTGTCATTTTGACACGCTTTCACTCTGTTACAAAGGATGGGCGCAGCTGTGCTGAAGACGGGTTACTGACAATCACAAACACTCACTATGCAGAGCAGTGGTAATGCTCTCTTTGGTTGTCAATCCAGCCTGGAGGTGGTTTCAAAGCACTTTTTCTTGTTCTGAAAGGGACTGTTTATTCTGGAAATAGTGGGATGTGAAAGTGGCCAAGGGAAAGCCATGTCTTCTTGTGTGAGGCTGTTCCAACTGAGCCAGTGCTTCTGCTAGAACATCTCCTGTGGTTAGGATATGGAGGTCCCAAAGGTGAATTTCAAAAGCAGAAGACATTTAGGGTGCTACTCAGACTTCCCTGTAGGCATGTTCTTCTTATAGTCTTTATTGCAGCATGCCTTTCTAGGTGAAAAAGTGCTGTACATGTTATGCTAATATCTTCACAGAATTCCTTAAACTTTTCCAAGAATAATGCAGATAAACCCAGAAAAACTAAATGATGAGCTTTGTATCACAAGTGTCTAAGAGATTAATTTCTTTCACCTTCACTCCTTTCCTCTCATTTATCTCATTGCTATTCTCATTGCTATAGATTTTACAGAAATCTGTAATTTTGTATTTTTCATTTTGAAGTAGGGTGCTCTGCCTTTGCTTGGCATCTAAATATTATTCAAAATTAATTGTGTTACGTTGTCTGGGCATTGCTCATAAGGCATTACGTTTTTCAAACTCTCAAGACAGCCTTCAAATTCTTTAGTTTAGAATTTTGGCTCATTATATCTTCCTACAATAAATTTAACCAAGATCACAATGTCTTCATTATCTTGTAATGATTGTAGAAGTCTTTCCTTAGCACATTAATACATGTTATAGTATTTGACACATTTATGAGGATTATCAACTAATGAGATGCAGTTTTCACGTGTATACAAATGGGCCACATTCCATCAACTTCATTAAACAAGAAAAACAGAAGCAGCACAAATCCAGCAGAGTTGTGCTGGTGGCCAGCCACAAGTTTTTCTGTCAACATTTTCTCCCTCTGCCACTGCAGGAATTTTGATGACAGAGCTTGGAAAGTAATAATATAAAGTATATTAAATCATAAAACATTTCAAAATAATTGAGAATACTACTTAAAACATTCAAATCAGGCGAGGGGGGGGGTTTCAGTACAAGCATACGGTGGTCATGGCAGAGGTGCACAGTTCTCTTGGGGGATGTTCGTGTAGCTGGGAGGGCACACCAGAAATGGAAGCAGGAAGGGATAAATCCCAGTGATATCTGGAAAAGAGTGATTTTTTTGAGTGGTCTGCGTAGATGTAGAGGGAGCTGGCTGAAAAGTAAGAAGATATTGAGACCTGGGTGAGGCAAAGTGCTGGGAGCTCCTAGTAGAAGCTGCAGTCCTGACTGGAATATAGAGCATTGGGATGGACATGACTTGCACTGTAAGGATTTGTTTGGAAAAAAAGAGGTAATAGTTGCTGCATTTGGAAGGGCTGGGAACAAGCCTGTGGTTTGGAGTGGCAGAAGCATAAGGCTGAATAAAAGTAATTATATTTATAAAGGAGGTGGAGGCAGCAGAGTAGACAAACTAATGCAAGTAAAGAGGAGTAGACCCTGATATAAATGTTACCTAACTTTGGAAATATGGTTGTCACCTATTTAATGCTCTTGCTGTAGCTGTACAATTAATAGCCTTCTGTTTCATCAAATCTTTTTTGGATACGCATTTTGACAACAACTGAATTTTGGTGGTTTAATTTCCTTAAACTTGCCATCTCACTACTGTCTTTTTGTGCTTTTCAAAACATCCAGTCCTTATATAGGCTTTTATAGGTCAAAGACAAAGCATCTGTCAACTAATATTGACAAGAGAAAATTTTCAGCTCTGATGGTCATTTACAGAAATCATTGTATCACCCTGCAACAAGAATGGTCATAAAATATTCCATTTGTTCACAGCTGTTTCTTTGGCCATGAACAGCAGAGCTTTCATGATCATGGTCCAAAACATAACAAATAAGCTGCACTGGAAACTGCAAGAAATAATGACATCAGAGAAGGACAGCTGAATAAAAAGCTTTCTTTTCTAAAGCCTTATTATATTTCACCTGTTGTTCACATGCCTGAAAACTGTGTGATATATAGCTAATGTTTAAATACCCTCAACTCAAGCCTTTTCTGGGAAATGCATCAGTGTGTGTTCCTATGTCAAACTCGGGGACTCTCACAAATAGATTAAAACCCCAAGGGGATTCTGCACCTAACAAACAGGAGGGAAAATTCTCACAAAATATCTGTGGGAACAGCTTCCAGTCTGGGTAAAAAGAAAAAGACATGGATGCAATTATCATTTGATTTTCTCTGCTTTCTGCCTCCTGGTTTCTAAAGAGCTGTCTGCAACAGAGATGTTACTGGGGCAGAACAAAGCAAACAAACACTGGGAATTTCTGTCACAGAAGTGGTTGTGGGTGGTTTCAGGTTTTTTTGCTGTTGTTGTTTTCTTTTTTTCTTTCCCTTTTTTTCTTTCTCCCCCCCCTTCCCCAGTAAAGGCATTCAGACTAAAGTTGCACGAGTCCTTTTCATGGATTGAAAAAACCCCATAGCAATCAGATTAAATGATTGCAGTTCCTGGCAAGAACATTCTGGGTGGTGTTTTGTTTTTTTTATTTTATATTTCCATCAGGTATAATCAGACATTGCAGCAAACACTTGCAAGATAATCTGCTGCAGAGCAGAAAGACAAAGCAGAAATCATCCCCATCAGAATATTGTGCAACACAGCCTGTTTTACAGGCATTACCTATAGCAGCGGCTGCAGCTTATTTAGAAGTGCAAGTAGGAATCTGAGCTACATTAGATATCAAATGTTGGAACACCTGGGTTCTTTCCAAATGTTACAGTGCAGAGTAATTGCTCTGACTATGCTGCGTCAAAGTCTGGTTTTTACTTTTTTTTGTAGCAGGTGATTGTTTTGAAAAAATAATCTCTATTTGCTCCAGGTAAACACATCATCGGTTCTGAAGAGCTCCCTTTTTCCACCCAGGCAGGCGATTTCCTTAATAAATATTTGATTTACTTTGGCAAACATCAACATTTGAAAGGCAATCCCTCTACATCTATAAAAAGCACAGCAACTCAGGGCTTGTTTTTCTCCTATGTCCCCTCCTGGACCTATCCTACTTTTTTTCTCTGTTCTTGCCTTGCTTCTTTTAGTAATAACTTCTATAACTTCTCTCTCCTCAGAAAATAGGGCTTATCTACAGATGTTTCTTTCTGCTCTTTAAAGAGGGAGCAGAGGCCATAGTCAGCACAATATATAGCATCCTCCTGAGCAAACTGCCTTGACTGCAGACTGTCCCCTGCAGCATGGAGACGTTTGAGAACAGGGAGTGATGAAAACAGCACATCGGAGGGCTTCCTTGGAAGTGGGAACATTGAAAACAGGCTGGATCAGGGTCTGGGAGGAAATAAAGTAATGTTCCCAAATGTGTAAGTCCCCACTCTTCTGGGTCTTGTGTTGTCATTTTAGCTATAAGAAAGGTGTAGAATACTGAGGAGCTGACTTCTTTCTAATACTGATTAATACCAGAAAATCGGAATCGAACCTTTATTACTTAATCACATTAGATAAATCGTTTTGCTCTGGTCCATTTTTTTGCTATGCTTTGTGGTGGTAATTGCAGTAAGAAGAAGGTGATGGGAAATTTTGCCTGAAGCATTCTTCTCCCTTTCTTTTATTCTCCTTCATTTTATTTAGCACCTTTCTACAAACACTGACTATTACATGGTGAATTTTAAACAGCCAAAGAAAGGCTTATTTAGCATGGGAAATGTCAGTACAACAGTATTTATGTGGCAGGAAAACATATATCTGTTTAATAAACACTCAACCAAGGGTCCTGTCTGCATGTGGAAGAGAAGTAGATGGAGACACTGAAAGTTTGAAAATCAAAAAAGATCCTCTGAAGGTTGCAGAGCACAGTTCTTTGAAAGCCAAGGAGTGTTTTCTCCCCAGGTCTGCAAAACAACTCTAAGAGTAGTATTAACCCTAGTAAAATATTTCTAATATGCACTCTGAGAGAGAATGTGGAGCTGTGTTTACCCACTGTGCATTTTTTTTAATAGCATTTCACTTCTCCTGTGAGAATTGAAGTAAGTAATTCTCTCTCTTTCTTGGTGTTGGATTTCATTTTGTCTACTCCCTAAAGAGGGAATTCAGTTTTATCTTAATAAAATTTTGACTTGAGGACTTCATGTGGAGTCCAAAGTACTTAGTGTTTTCAAGGCTTGATCTGAAATCCAAGTAAACCAAATGAAATAAAGATGACCACACAAATTGTCTCATGACACGTTCAGCTGACATTTTTTTCTGGTTTGGATTTAATTTCTTGTAAAAGCTCTGACCATACGCCCAGAACTCAGCACTGCAGTAAATGCCAGTATCCTGCCCTCTCGAGCAATGGCTTGGGGCAGAAATTCATCAGTTCTTGCTGTCTTTCTTCAGGAGCAGAAATGAGTACAGCTCCTATAACTGGAGAAAAAGAGATGAAATTTCTAGCTATATCTACATCAGCTCATGGAAATTGCCTGGGAGTGCTGCCTGGTGCTGTTGCTGCATGAGATGGGACACCTTGAATCCACACTGATAAGCAATCCTCCTTTCATACAAGCTGCCGCATGCCAATGGATTATCTGTGATGACTTTTGAAATGTCATGACTGGAAACTTTTGAATAGTGTTAGTTGAAATGCTCCTCAACTGTACTGGGGATCGCTAACAATTTAGTGATGTAAAGAACGGAGCCTAGCAGTGTTAAATCTGAAATTAGCCATTTGATTTACAGGAATAGTCTTTTTGATTTTCAACTATCCACCATTAAACTTATCATCACTTATATGTTGGATTTATTTGGTCATGCTTTACTTTTAAACTCAGGAGCTTCCTACCTTGTTTGTTTTCCCATATAAACAGTTCTTTCTCTTGTGCACTCTAACCCCAGTTCACTGGTTCTCCTTCTACTTTGACAACTTTCTTAGCAGTTGTTGAAATATGATAATAATCCTTTTCCCACATCCATGAAAGTATTGTCATGACCCATGGATAAAGTTGAACTGCTGCAAAACTTATATTTTCTCTTTCTTTTCTGGTGCTAGTAAAGGGAAGGCTGAAAAAGGCAGAGACATATCTTTTATTTAGGCTAACATTTTTTAATGCTGATTAGACTCATCCACAGTGGAAGACAAGCTCCCTTTTAGGACTTTAAATAAATAATGGCACTCAGTGGCCCAGCCCATAATCGTTAAACACACTTTTCACAGAGGGTGTGAACTCCATACCAGCCTCATTAAAGCCGTGAAAATTCCATTGGTGCTTATGTTTCTGTGTAATGATTTAACTGAATTTTCTTATTACTGGAGCTTGTCATTATGCCAGTGATTTTCATGCTGACTCCCTAAACTCACAGAATTTTTGCTCAAGTCTAAATAGTCCAAAATTGGTTTTATCAGTGTGTAGTCGGTGGCAACATAACAAGGCCTGAATAAGCAAGCACGTACTTGAAGGCCTGGGGAATTTTCTTAGTTTTGTCTTTTTACTTAAGGATTTAATTTTCCACTCTGCTTTTTTTATTCTTTCCTTGGAACAGAATACACGGTAGACTTTCCAACCTGTAACATTAGCCTTAGGAAACTCCCAACATGTAAACAGAAGAAGCTTGGACTCATTAGTATGTACTAGATAAAGCGGGACTTAATTTTGCAAAAAAAGCCATGCGACAAGAAGCTGAGCGATACCGAAGTGTTAAGCTCTAATCTAATGCTGTTCTGGGAAGGCACAAACCTATTCAAGACACAATAACTTCTACATTAACACGGGATTGTGGCTGAGAATTTAAATGCCGCAAAGCCAGAGGAATTCCCACAACAATCAAATTTCAGGCCTCTGTGGTATTGAAGATTAATATTAGTCTACGCAATGTTTTTTATGATAAACCCATTAAACACTTTGATGAGGAAGGACAGCTGTGAGGTGGAGGAACTGGAGGACTTGGTGGTGACTTGTGAGGGAGTAGAGATCACAGACACGAGATACTGACACTGGGGTGTACATCTCCTGGCACAAGGTATGTACCAGTGAGGATGTGGCCCCCAGCAACGGAGCGATTCATGGCTCAGCTGACCATGGCTGAAGAGGAAAGTCAGTGAACCTACAGCCAGAATACAATTCACAATATTTTATGTCTTGGAGTATGAGCCATGCATTTCAACTGACTCTGTAATGACCAGTCCTTCACCTTACCTCAGCTCAGCTATTGCATACTGTTTTGGATATCAGTGATGCCACATAAATGATGAAGGAAAAAATAGCAAATGCCAATCATCTTACATTTGGTGACTTATTATTCAAATATAATTTTCTCTTTTTGCCACATTTGTAATTTGAATGACGTGCTATTATAAGTTACAGCCTTCTCTCTGCAGATAACTTGCCAGTTTTTGAGGGCAAAGCAAATTGTGCTGCTAAGCAGGTGCACAGCCAAAGTTTGTATCATTTCAGTTTTTCTCTGTTACCTCTGGTTATTGTCCATGATACAGGGAATTTTATTTATGCTGCCTAGAAGACATTGAGTCCACAAATGATTATGGCCAGATCCGTGGTATGTCCGTACTCGACAACCAGACATATATGACAATAGGGCATTTGGGGTTTTTTTACTTGCTGATGAGGCTGGGGCCAAGCAAGTAGCATCCTGGGAGAGAACATAACCTGTGGCCAAAGACTGTAAAATCCTAGAAAACAACATCAATACTGACACAGGTGTTCTGATATTTTTTTCTGAAAAAAAACCATTTCACAAGGGAAGAAAGTTCTATTTCATGATGTAGTAGGTTGACCCTGGCTGGATGCCGGAAACTCACTAAAGTCTCTCTTTCACTCCCCTCTGCAACTGGGCAGAGGAGAGAAAGTATAACCAAGAGTTCATGAGTTGAGATAAGGGCTGGGAGAGATCACCCACCCATCACTGTCAGGGGCAAAACAAACTCGAAATGGGGATATTAATTAGGTTTGCTGCTAACAGAATCAGAGCAGGAGAGCAATGAGAAATAAATCTTAAAAACATCTTCCCCCACCCCTCTCTCCTTCTAAATTCCACCTCCTCCCACCCAGGGGTGCAGGGAGATGAGGAATGGGGGTTACAGTCAGTTATTTCTGCTGCTGCTCAAGCCGAGGAGTCCATCCCCTACTCCTGTGGGGTCCCTCCCACGGGAGGCAGTCCCTTGATGGACCTCTCCAACGTGAGTCCATCCCTCAGGCAACAGTTCTTCACAAACTGCTGGAACGTGGGTTATTTTTCCACAGGGTGGGGTCCTTCAGGCACAGGCTGCTGCAGTGTGGGCCACTCACAGAGCCAAAAGTCCTACCAGGAAAAGCTGCTCCAGTGTGGACTCCTCTCCCCACGGGTCTGCAGGTCCATGGTAGGACTCTGCTCCCTCATAGGCCTCCCATGGAGTCACAGCCTCCTTTGGGCATTCCCCTGCTTTGGTGTGGATCTTCTCCACAGGCTGCAGGTGGATCTCTGCACTCCGGTGGTCCTCCATGGACTGCAGGAGCACAGCTGCCTCACCATGGTCTGCTCCATGAGCTGCAGGGAAACCTCAGCTCTGGTGCCTGCAGCACCTCCTCCCCCTCCTTCCCCACTGACCTTGGCGTCTACACTGTTGTACATATGTTCTTACTCTGCTCTTCTCTTGCTGCAATTTTCTTCTGCCCCACAGAAAGTCAAATAGACTTTTCTATCATTCCTGGTTGGCTTGGGCTTGGCAGTGGCAGGTCTGTCCTGGAGCTGGCTGGCATTGACTCTGCAGGACATGGGGGAAGCTTCTGGCAGAAGCCACCCCTGTAGCCCTCCTGATACAAAAACCTGGCCACACAAACCCAGTACACAGGGGAAGACAGAAACATGAAGAAGATAATTTCTAGAAAAGATGCAGGGAGCGAATATAAGAGAACTGACACAGGACAGAGAATACATTTCACATAAGTTACTCTTCAAGAAAAGGGTTATAGGTCTCATTGTCTTTTCTTTCTGTCATGCTGACAACAAACTGAAAAATGTGACTTCATCAAATAGGCAGAATATTGCTAAAGCTTACTTACTAGTATTAGGTGTTAATCTACTTTCTGTACTTGCTTGTGATGATATAAACTTGGAATATCCACTGATTCCAGCTAAATTGTTCTATATTTGCGTATACTAACAGAGTGCAATTCACCTTGATATTTACAGGCCATTATCTGGCAGAGCAGCTTAGCTTTAGCGTGACTTGCTGTAACTATGAATGAAATTTATTTGTACATTTTACACTTTTTTAATGTACGATGCCAGTATGTTGCACTGAATCAGAAAGCAGTACTGGGAAAACTAAGTCACAAAATGAAGCAAATTCAATCAAAAACTAGAAAGACAAGATTGCAGATGCTGCAAGAGTTATGGTTGTTCTACATTTATGTTACATTTATTCATGCTTAAAAATTGAAGCAGAGGAAGTAGAGGTTCAGTTTAGCTGATTGCTTTATATCATTTCAGATCTTGATGAGATTTTCACTGCAGCATTATGTTTTGTCAAACCCCATCATTATATTTGTTGATCCCATTCTGGGGGACAGGATCAAGGTTTTCTGACAGTGGCAGATGCTCTAACAAGTGCAGCACAGAAAGTCTGAAAGAAACTTTGAATTATAATTTTTCTGAATAAGATCTCAGTTTATATATATTACTTATATAGAATATATAAATATTCATAATGAATGCAGTTGTTTGTAACATGTATGATATAGTGTTTAATCTAGATATTAGAAATTATATAAATATATCGAATGCGTATATTCATATTTTATGGCTTATATATATGGATGTAGACACATATATGTTTCAGGATGTATTAGAACAAAGTATCACTGTGCTGCCAGCAGTGCATCAGCTCCTAACTTGCAGTGGGGGGCTGTAATATAGTCTACTTCACTTACCTAATGAATTACTCAGGAAAAAGTATCCACTGTGCTGCTGTGGTATGTGAGTGCATGAAGATGGGCTCTCCTAGATGACTTCTAGGGAAGCAACAAATGGCACATCTCTGGGAAGAGGGCATTGGGATCAAGTCCCCACTGACTCTCTGTTTGGGGGTGCTTATCTTGAGCCAGGGTTCCAGTCCCCAGGACAGCACAAGATCAAAGATCAAATAATCAGATACAGGTGATGTGGTGCCCACAGGAGAGGACTTGTCATTTTGAATGCATGCAGACACAAACATTTAATGCAAAAATTTCAGAGAAGCACCTGCTGAGAGTATACCTCCTCCTCTTCACACAATTGTCTATTCAGCTATGCACTAGTACTCCCAAGGAAACTTTCAGGATTATTTCTTCATTGTTAAGGGTCTTCCAGGCTGCAAGGGGAAGTTGGCATCTTCTTTAGCGCTTTGAATCATTCTTCAGGAGCCTTCTTTCAGGCCCGGCTCTTTCCATATTCTAAGTAGCCCTAAGCTGGGTACTCTGAGTTATCTTATTAATGATGCCTGCAGTCGCCAGGAATCCAGTTCTGAGATGTTCAGAACTCATGTTCAGCAACTAAAGTAGGGAGTCTGAATAGATGCCATTGTGCCAGAGGACTTCAGGGAGAGCAAGTGCCAAATTTAAGATTATATTCTACAAACAGGAAGCTTATTGCTGCTCCCTAACTCAGCAAGCCAATTGAAAGTCAATCCCTTGAGCACAAAGTGAACCAGCTCTACTTATTTCTAATTTTGAGTCCAAGCACAGAAGGGAAGTAATTTGTTTTGGACTTGGATTTGGAGATGGGAAAACTGACATGCTGCATCTGGATGTTTACCTTACATATTTGTCATTTTAGTTATGAAAAGTCATGGAATCTGAACAACCAGTTAGTGAATTGCTTGCAAAGCTTGCTTTAAATTTTATAGGTATTTTATCTAAGTACTGAAGTACAGGTTTCAGCATGTTCCTTTTTCCAATTTCATTGCTTTGATTTATTCCGTAGAAACTTCTCTTTGCCTGTGCTGTAAAATCGTGCATTTGGAAATAGTTTATTTGCATTCTTTCAGTATTAACCATTTGCTTTCCGTTTTGCATGCTTATGGCTGTCATTGCATATTGTGAAAATAAACTGCCTTCTTCAAATGGATCCATTCTCGTGTGCTTGACACTTTTGGGAAAGAGGACATGGACAAGGAAGAGAAGTAAGATGGAGTACACAATAATAAACCTACTTTAATTCCTTTTTCTTCTTCAGCAGGTTGAAGCCAGACACTGGAGAATCCTTGGGAAAAATCACATGCTTCTGGATAAAGCTGGTGTTAGCTGATGTTGTGCTTTAGCCGCAGCCAGCAACCAAGCCCCCTATAGCGGCTCGCTCACTCCCCCACCAGCAGGATTAGGGGGAGAACTGGATGGGTAAAAACTGGAAAACTTGTGTGTTGAGATAAAGACAGTTTAATAGGGAAAGCAGAAGCCATGCACACAAGCAAAACAAACCAAGGAATTAATTCCCTGCTTCGCATGGTCGGGCAGATGTTCATCCATCTCCAGGAGAGCAGGGCCCCATCGCATGTAATGGTGACTTGGGAAGACAAATGCCATCACTTCAAACATCCCCCCTTCTTCCTTCCTCCCCCTACTTTATGTACGTGAACATGATGTCATATGGCCTGGAATATCCCTTTGGTCAGTTTGGGTCACCTGTCCTGTCTGTGCCTCCTCCCAACTTCCCATGCACCCCCAACATCCTTGCCATCATGGCAATACTAAAAGCAAACAAGGCTTTGGCTCCGTGTAAGCCCTGCTCAGCAACAGCATCTTTATATTATCAACACAGTGCTCAACAAAAATCCAAAACAGAGCCACATACCATCCACTGTAAAGAAAATTACCTCAGTCAAAAGCAGCACAGCTGGACTTCTCAGCAATCTTTCTCTCAGCGCTGTAAAGCATCTTCTGTGAAACGTGGGGAGTGTTGCAATCTGAGTTCAGCACTGAATCCAGTTCTGCACTGTAACGTCCAGTATGGAGGTGAGAGCTCCAGACTTTCCTAACCCTTTTTTCTCCTGCCTTTCAGTAAGAGCACTGCAATCCTTTCCTTCCTATTCAGAACTGTATAAGCCTTTCAGGTCCTAAAAGCTTTGTTTTGCTTCCCATGTACAAAATCATGTCTTTATTCTTATGCAGATGGTGTAGCTGGGATGATCTGTCCTCTCTCTTTGAAGATAACATAGACACAAGCTCGCAAAGGTGGACTGGCAGGAGACTTGTCCAAAAATATCAGACACTTTAAGAGGAAAGTAAGAATACATTCATGATGCCTTCTAGACAGCTAAGTTTTTATTTAAAAATAAATTAAAATGTGGAAGAATAATGATACTGGTAAAAGCAATTTTCTCTGGTACAAACAATTCTCCATCTACATGGGCATATTATCACTGGAACGTGTTATGAGAAGACAGGTGCTATCCAGGAATAACTTTACCAACTTTAGTTGAGGGTTTGGTGAATGGGACTCACAACTGGATTTGCGTGCCCGAATGGAGGGATGGTTAAAGCAGAAAAACTTAAAAGGGCAAACCAAGCCTCTAACATAATCAAGAAAATATTTCCAAGTGGAAAAATGCGAATTTTTTAAAGGCTTCACTGTAAAATCAAACCTTAGCAACTTTCTCATTTACCTTTCTAGAGGTTTGCAATTCTTTTAAAAGCAGTGTGGACATGAACTGTTGCAGAGGAGTTTGGAGTAAGATATGTTCTACTGTGGAATCAATAGATGGACATTGTACTCTTTTTTGTGCTTTCCATGCAATAACTAGAAGGTAAGAGAAGGATTGTCTTGTGGTTACTCTACTGCTCTGCTGCCTTTCTAATTTGCTGTTGTGGGAACACAAAATTACATGTCCGGTGTGACACTCAATGTATAGCAAGAGGCTTGAAATGACTTCTATTGGAAAAGCAATTACCTCTCCAGCAGCAAAAAACCAAAACAAAACATGTAGATGTCATGGCCTTTTTTCAAGAAAAGCTTCTTAATGACAGAGGGCATGTACATAAAAAAGTAATAAGTCTATTTTACAGCCTTGTTGTATATTGGACTTCTTACATTTCAAAATTCTTACTGCCGAGGAGCTTTTGAGTGTGTGTGGGCGTATGTGTGTGGGTGTGCGTGAGAATCAAAGGAACACGGTGTCCTTTGCTTTAATAGTTTATTTTATGTTATTGCTTTGTGTTTTGCAGTCCCTCTAGCCAATCTGCATTTATGAACTGAAGAGAATAGGAGCCAGGGGCCTAATATTACAGCAGATTAGGTCCTGAATTTCTATTTGATTGGTTTAGTTTTGCATTTAGCCTTTTTTCTAACCAGTTAATATAGAGGCATATCATATTGAGAGTTAGAAGAGTTACCTCTTTCCTCAGCAACAAGAAGATGGTAGTCAGGGATGAAGAAGAATGCTCCCTTTTAAACTCTGCTTCAGGCTTTTCAGATGTTTCTCAGACCTGCTTCAGACTTTCAGTTACTAGGACCACCAGGATTTTTAATTCTGAGTAGAGCAGGAACAGAATGATTTCTATCTGTATGGAGGAAAAAATGAAAAAACAGTGGCTGCACTTTTCAGGTTCATTTGGGGCAAGAGACTGTTTATGTTACCAGTTTCAAAAAAAGTTGTTATTCTTTCATAATTTTATTTTCTGCCATTGCTAAAAGCAAACTGTGTTAGCAGAGAGGAAATTCATAGAGTTTAGCTTTTCCCATTTCACAGTTTATAAGACACTTGCTCTGTGTTGGTAGTTTGCTCACATTAGACTGCTTCTTCTGTTCCTTTTTCAGGAAATGTAATAACATGTTTATGAGCTTATATTTATTTAAGTTCCTGGGAATACAGTGGTTTTTTAAGGAAAATTGTGCTCTGGTGTCACTGAGAGGGATTGGACTAATCTGAATAATTGTCTCCTCTTTTTATGCTGTAAATATTATAAAATTAACTGTGTCAAAAATTCACTCATTTTTGATTTTTCAGTGGCATTATGCACCCAGATTGAAATTTTTGCAATAAATTCTCATGGATATCTCACATAAAAATTGTTTTATCTTCTTATCCTCTGTCATCCTTACTACTGGAGGTCATGTAAACAGGAGACTTAGTTGTATGAGATTTTCAGCAATTGCAGTAACATGTTTCTGCTGAGGTGATCAATGAGTTTGGTTAAAATGGTAGTGTGGTCCCATGTACCTGACAGAGGTTTCCAGGTGCACTCTCGGGAATACAGTACCAAACTGAAAACCAACTGCTTAGGTGAGAGCAGTGTCCTTGCCTCAAGTCAGTGCAGGTGTCCTGCCTAGCAAATCCCTAGGAGCTGTCCCAGAAAATTACCCTGTAACTCCAGAGAATGGCTTGAGCACTTGGATGCTTGGGCTTCTGCTTCTTTCCAATTGGCTTACCTCGATGCTAATCCATTCCAGTGGATGAGTCATCAGGGAGGTGAAACAACCCCACTATTTTTTGCTGTGGAGGCTCCACACACAGCACCCAGGACAGACACCTGCATTCACAATGCCTTTATAGCTCCCACAGGCTTGAATGCAGCCTAGATTCAACAACTTAGAGTCAGAGCTGCTCATTCACTAAGTATCATTGGCATTGTTTTATTTTCTAGTTATTTCAGCTGAGGCAAGCCAACTTGTCCACAGATGTCAGCGGCCTGAGACCAGCCTCACATTTGGCAGACAGATTATTTAAGGTCATTACTGTGTTATTGATTTCAGAAACACTTTCCATTTGTTTCTCCAGGTGGATCCTCAGGCCTCATACTGCATGCCATGGTGTCAGGTTTACATCAGTCCCTCCTTACTGAAGCCTTTTAATCCTTCTGTAGATGTATGCCAATCTCTGAAGGGTAAGCTAGAACCTAAACAGCCAGAACATATGAATGCAAATGAATGAGTCCAAACAAAAGTCTTTTTCCCACCATTCACTGGGGCAAGATAAAGGTTGTCTCTGAGACAAGCTTCTGAGGACATGTCCATGCTTAGCATGACATTCATGCTTCCTGTCTCAGCTGATGGCTGGCAGTGGGGACTGTTGGAGGGCAGACCTTTCTAGCAGGAAGATTGAGTGGAACTACCCAGGCTGTGATAGATGTGAGGCTGGACCCTAGTGATGAGGGTCAGCCCTCAGTGATGATGAGGAGTTTGGAATGCCAATCTTAACCAGATAGTTGACAAAGAGTTGAGGCCCGTGACATGTGCCTCATCCAACGAGGCTTAACAGCACAAGTGCTGTGAGCCAAATGAGGAATAATTGTTGAATTCCTCAGGGTTGCCTATTTTCCTTCCAGAGAGAAACATAGGCACAGACACAAAATACTTGCATCTTGAATCCCACATTGGGAGCTAGTCTGTACGTGACTGCCTTGCATTTTTTTTTATTTTAAACTTTTATGTCATTTAAATGTTTGTGGTTTAGTTCATTATAATTCTTAAAACAAGACTCTTGAAGGAAAAAGTCAGGTTTTATCCAGTGACCTACAAAAAGTAATTGCTGTCTTTCCAAACATTCATTAAAAATTAATGATAAGAGTAGTCCAGTAACAAAACTATTCTACTAAAAAGTAGATAATTTTTGAAAAAGGCACACCACAGATACTTACACTACTACTCAGGAGCAAAACAAGCCACCACTAAGAAATGTAAATTGCAGTACACAGTGCAGTCCCTCCTGTAAACCCGCTTCTAGTTTCTGCTACAGTACAGAAAGGTCCCAGCAGCTCCCTCCCTGCTCCTCGGCAAGCCTTTGCCACCCAGAAGAGCTGTCCCTAGGTGTACAAAATCTCTTGGATCCCACTGCCTGGGGGGTTATTCTCTCCTGGATACACACTGCTCCCTGGCAAGGGGCACATCTCCCAAGCCTGGGCTGAACTGTGCTTCTCAGCAGTGAAGGATTCATACCTTTCTATAAATCAAAAGCCAGATATCAAAGCTCTTGTTTGTTTTGGAGTGAATAAGCCGCAGCAGCACAGCGGGGCATGGGAATGCCCTGTCTACATGCATGGAGAGCTTTGCCTCTGACCCCAGGGCATAGACTCTGGCCACTGCATGTCGAGGACCACTGCCAACCTTCCTTCAGTGCCCCAGCAGGCTACTAAAGCATCTTCCAGCCCTCCATGAACTTGGGACCAAGCAAAAGGTGGCTTGTTTTCCTGCATGGCCCCACAGGGGAGGGAGGCAGCAGTGCTGGAAAGCAGCAGCTTTGCTACCAGCACGAGCCCTGGCTTGCTCTGCATGGAGCGGGTTTCCTCTGGCCCCTGGTGCAGCCCTGCATATGCTGTGGCACGCTACCGGCACCCTGCTTGGAGAGGAGAGCAGTCCAAGGCCATCTGTTCTTTCTCTGTGCTATTAAGGGATCAGCTGCTGGCTGTGTCAGCTGTGTCTGCTCTAATAAATTAAGCAGTGCCAGGGCACATCACTGGACTTGATTATTTATATTGTTAAATTATTGAAATGCCCCTTGGCTTGCTTTTGGCCAAGTAGTGCTCTCCCAGATGATTTTCAGGCACAGTCCAGAAACTAGCTTAGGCCAGGGACCGTTCCCAAGGGTAGTGTAGCTGCAGCCACCCTATTTTATAGGGTAAGAGAGTTTAATAGTATGGATACAGGCTGTTCCATGCCACTTGGTCTCAGTGTAAGGGAGCAGCTTCAGGCAAGCTGCATTCAGCAATCTAGGCATAGCTTTTGAGTCCAAATCTTCTTGTGCCATTAGAGCATCATGAGCTTAAAAATCCAGTCCTGAAAAATAAATCCATCTCATATAAACTACTGTGGGCATTTTTTTTCTCATTTCTCTTAGTTCCTGGCTATCTGGCCTATTTACTTTGTTTGAATAATTTTTTTTTTCCTCCAGACACTCGTATTACTATTCTGTTTTTAAGAGTCACATGGAGGCATTAGCTTTTGCTCTTAATGTTTTAGGGGACTTCTTCTAGGATGAAAAAGCAAGCACTAAATTTATAAAAAGAGTTTAAGCATTTTCTTCCATCTTAGTAAAAAATCCATATACAAAAGCCCTCCGGAAATCCTGTTTAAAGCAACTTGTGTATTCATACACCTATATATATTATATATATATATATATACATACACACATAACATTTGATAACTTACTTTCCCTTAAAGACAAAAAACATCTTATGGGCTCAATATTCCAATAAGCATCTTAATGTGCTCACAAATAGTCATAGCTTTAAGTTTTTCTTGAATTTCATTCTGATTTTTATTTCTCTTTTTATTTCTTTTTCAAAGGATTAAATATTTCCCTGCATCACAGACATTTTTTATAAACAATGAATTTAATTTATTCTCTGTTGAATCAACCCAAATGTTCAAGCTTTGCTTTCTTGGTTACTGTTTCAAGTGTAAAATTATCTGCGAAAACTGATAAAACTTAACACCCACTGTTTCTTGGACAAACTTAATACCTTTCTGTATTCTGATCCAGAAACTACAAAGTAAGAGCAAACACTTCTCCTTGTATCCTTACTCCCAGCTGGAGACACCGAAGCATTTTGGGCCTGTGAAAATTTTGATAGGAATTTCATCCTTATTTTAGGCATCCATTTTGAAAACTTTCAACAATTGAGGAGACTGCATCTTCACAGCATGCTCTTGATATTCCCAGAGGAAAATAGTCATATCAAAAAGCCCAGTGAAATCAGTCAATGACAAGCATGAGCTCAGTTTTAGTTTGCTATATTCCCACAGGAGAAACATGGGTCTGAATAACAATGCTGTGATGAAAGAGGCCACTTGCTTAATTTTCCTTGGGTTCATTTGAGAACTGGAAGGCTTTTAAATCTACACTCTTGCTCTTTGAGTTCACTAGCAGGTAACAGAAAGGGTTTTCAACAGCCTTCTGATTTTACCAGGAAGAAATATTGCTTTTCAGGGATGGAACTAAACATCAAATTTTAGCTTTAGATATTTACTTATTTTTTTATGACATCATATATCTTACTTTCATTATGAGACATGTTTGGAACTTTCAGAAACTACTCTCAGCCCTGTGGACTTGGATCTCATCTTGTAGTGCTTCTGCTCTTGGCCATAGCAGTAGTGGAGTGCCACAGGAAGCAAAGAGGAGGACTTCTGACAGCAATGTTGAGCTTGAGAATGAGGTACCATACAGCTTGCAAGAGAAAAGCAAAGACTGGAATCTCCTTGATAGTGCACTGGAGAGAGAAAAATATATAACAAGACAAGGAAAAGTTTAAGATCTGTGATTCTATGATGTTACGTATTTGAACAAACAGACAGTTGTACAATGAAGTGTTGGAGCAGGGAAAAAAAAAAACAAATGCAAATTTTGGCTTCAAATTTTGAATCATGCTGTGGAAAAAACGTTATGCCTCCAGTGAAAGAGGAGAAGAGAGAATAAAAACAGACACAGAAGGAAGAGCAGAGGATTAGGAAGAAGTCATGCTCAACAGCAAATGATGAAGTTAAATCACAGAGTAAATTCCAAATGATAGTATCATAGAAAATGCTGAGTTGGAAGAGACCCGTCAGGATCATTGAGTCCAAGTCCTGGTCCTGTGCAGGACAGCCAAGAATCACGTTTGATAGTATAAGGGATTTAGCTGATTTAAAGTCTTTAGAAATCCATATAATATACTCACTTATTCTCACAAATGAAAACAGAGTAAATGGGTTTATAATTTCAGAAACGCTCTGCCTCAAGTTCTCCAGACTCTTCATAGGTTTCCTGTGACTAATTCACTTTATTTGGACTTAGTGAAAACCATTGTTTACAAAAAAAAACCAAACCAGTCTTGAAACAGTGAGAAAGGAAACTTTTTATATCACATTTATAGTGCCTGTTATAGCATAATTTTGTCTTCACTAACAAATCAGGGGCTAGGGAACCAGGCCTTTCTGCTTCTCCTACTGCAGCAAAAGGTCACCTTCTCTAGCCCCTCACCTCTCCTGGTGGACCAGCTAGCAGTGTCTTACCTTCAACAACTCATTTGTATGCCAGTGGCTGCCAATTTGCCTTTGACTGGAGCAGAATGCAGCAGGGCAAAGGGAGTCATCATCCACTCTAAAAAGATCTGCCACCTTTTGAGGTATAGGTGTGGGGTTTTTTTATTAGGTTAGTTTTATCTCTTTTTGTTTCTTTTCAGTAAGAGTTTGACTGCAGTTTGATGCTTGGGTGTTGAGAAATTTATTTCTGTCTTAGAATAATGAAAATAGTTTCAAGATTCAGAGGAATGTTTTGTGGATTGGCAGAAATAACTTACTGAGGTGCTTTGTGGACTTAGAGTCACTTTACTGTCCAAAGTAAAATCAAAGATCATGCTGGTATTATCAGAGAACAGAAAATGTATTACTTTTCACACTGCTTTACCCTTACTTTAAAATTTTACAGCTTCTCTCTTTGAGATTTGCAAGATAACAGAGCCAGTGACTCTTGGAGACAATGAACTAACCCAGTTAGCCTTACATCAAGCCAATATAAAGCATCTGATGGTACTTCCATGCCCTGCAACATGGGTTTAGAAGTCTTTGAATTTTACTTGACAGATGGCTCAAAAATATTATCATTCTTGTGTGTAAAAAAAAATCTGCCCACCTTAATGTTGTTTTGATTCTTTTGAAATTCTTTGTTCAGCTTTGTTACTAACTTTAGATAATATGGCCATTTCCAGTTTCCTTTAGCAGCTTTCATGACTCCAGCTTAAAAGAGCATCATGGTTTGGTCCTTTGTCCTGAGTCCACTTTGATTTCTGTTATGACAAAGCACCTCCTGGTAGACAGATACATAATTAATGGTAATATGAGGCAGCTATTTCTCCTTTAATCTTTCTAGACTTCTGCAGAAAGCATTGTCAACTTTTTATTTCCTTTTTTCTTTTCTTTTTTTCCTATGTGATTATGCTTCTGGGCTTAAAGAAATAACAATATTTAAATAGTTCTTTAAAAAGATTGAAACCCTCTTTCATCCAAGATCTAAAATCCAGATTGTTATTTGCACCAGAAATGAAGTAAAGGACCAAGATGTCATTGTGCTTGAAACTTTAAAGACATGCATGAAATAGTCCTTGCTCAAAAGAGCCTTATGATCCAAGTATACAAGAAGAGGCACTAGACAAAAAAAATTACGAAGGCAGCATAAGGAACTGATAAAATATGATTGGTCATCCTGGTAAGTAGGGCTTGCACACCTATATACAGAAAAGAACCTTTGTATTCCCTGAGATTTTGTGCTTAAAAAATCTTACAACAGTGGTATGAAAAAATTCACAACTACAGTTCCAGAACAAGTATACATAGACAGAAGAACATTTGCAAACATTTCAAGTGTATCTTTTTTTTAATTATAACCCCTTCAAACTTGGAGGCTGTATCTCTAAGAGGATGGAATTCTGACATGCTCTGTTTTCATTTGCAGGTTCATCCTGTACCTTTAATAAGATGTGCAAGCTCCCATCTTCCTAATCAACTTTGTCAATGGGTAGTTAGGAGTTGAAATCTTTAGCTGAATCTGGCTTTTGATGGATGGACTAGTGATTTCACAGCATAGTGTGGTAGTCACTGTATACAATGTGATTAAAACCCCTTCTATTTTCTGACTAGAAAAAAGTTCTTCAAAACGGTACCTTTGTTTGTCTCTCACTTAGTACTCGTAGTACAACCTGTAAAACAGTAGAAACATGATCTACAAAACGCTGAGGTAAAACAGTGCAAGACATAGCCTGCACTAGTGACTTTTGATCATTTGCATTTTTGCAGAGTGAACTACATGTGTGATAATCAGTGTTTGTTACATATCCCATAGGTAATACAAGTTTGAATTGCAGTGATCTAGTCCTGTATTCAGGGAGAGTTCATCTACTTTTCAGAGAAAGATGCCAGGCAAGTTTTTTCAAGGCAAATCGCCAAACGCAACGTTACAGTCAGTCAAATCAGTTGATTGATGTCTTCCTGCTTTATGTGGTTTTGATATTAAAAACTATATCATCTGCCCTCCAGGACCATTTGGCTGGTACTGTCTGTCTCAGGTGCTTGCAGACCAAATGTATCTGATGTGCTGGTGATGGGGCATAGGTCCTTTTGGAATACAGTGGAGAATAGATCCACTACAGCTGCAAACAGGAATGGCAAAAGGAAAGCTAAAAACTAGCAAACATGACTCCTTTAGAGAAGTACCGAAGAATGGAGAATAAAACGCTCTAAAGAGCAGAGATTATGATAGTTTATTGGCTTAGTCTAGAAAGAAAATTTGGAATAAACATTGAAAGATTTGCTATATGATTTCTACTGACTGGAGGGAAAAAAGTGATCATGTGTTTATATGGGATTAGTGGCAAATTTAGAGTGATATCTTTAATTAAACTTGCAAGTGTTTGGGCATCACTAAAAGAAACAGATATGATCCTAGTATTTTTCAAGTATCCATTGTGATTTTTATTAGCATAGCTATAAGACTGACATCTCCCAAGATTAAAAATCCTGAATAAATTACCCAAGCCCATGGAACTGGCTTGCAGATAATGATATCTTAGCTATACTTCTTGATATTTTTATCACCTATAAGTTGTTCAGGAACACAGTCAATATTTTTTTTTTTAGTTTCTCAATAAACAAGTACTTGATTTTGTTCTGAATAAGAGCTGTATCCTGATGTAATAAGCTGGCTGTAATGTCAGATATTGAAAGACTCAAGATTGAATCTTGTAACTCCTTTGAACTGGGAGACTGACGTGTGTCAGAATAAGATGGGCTGAAGAAAGTGCTGGGATGCAAGCAGATAAAATTATAACATTTTCCTCAAAACTCTCGTAGAAGATCCTATCTACGCAGGGAAGGTGACAGAGCATTTTCCAGCTGAATGTTTCAAAAAGGAAAGGAAAGATATCATTTTCCAGACAGTGATGGTGTGTTTGTTCCTCTTAACAAAGTCCCTCATAAATGTGGGCCTTATTCTGCCAGAGGTCCATAAGGCCCACAATGAGAAGCAGACCAGTGATAGAAGAAACAAACAACCTGAGTTTGTCTCAGTAGCAAGGTGTCTGATGTACCACATAATATGGTGATTTATTAATGTTGCAGCATACACTGAAACAATGCAAAGTAGACTATTTGATCTCAAAAGACAAGATTCTGCTGGTTATCAGTATTCTCCTGGAAACAGAGATTCTAAAAGCCAGGCCAACCTGTTCGTGAAATGGTAGAGACTAGTCTAATTATATTCTAATTTCTGGACTGTCTTCTGTGGCAACTTCATCTGTTCTGTCTGCTTGATGGTGGCATAGGGCAATTCTAGGTCTAGATACAAAACAGCGTGGTGTAATTCATGTGGCTTATTGGCCTGGCTTACATTAAGGTCAGTTTTTTTATGTGACTAGAAAGCACAGATGCTGCAGAGACAATTTACTGGAAAGGTGAATCTTCACCATAGTTTCATTTCCATCAAAGGATGCTGAAAGCTTCTTGCTTTTTTACTTTCTTACTGCATTTCTGTTTTGAACATCCTTCCCCTGAGATTAATATGTGTGAAGAGGACTTCACAGAACATGAAAACAAGGCATCTATAATAGCCAATCCTGGAGTCAAAAACTAAAAGGAAAATGAGGCTATCTCATATGAAGTGGACCCAGCTGACAGAGCAGATGGAATTTTTAATGTATTTTTTTTAAATTATAGCAGGCAGCTGCAATATTTTTGTTGAACACAACTTTTCGCAATGTAGTAGTTATGGAACTATACATATCTAGTGATTTCCAGAAAGAAGAGAAATTGAAAACCAGGCAAACTGCATGCTTTCAATTTCAACTTGAATGCTGCTCTTATTCTGGTTATGACAGAGACTATAAAGGAAAGACATCACTGATATTTTTGGGAAGTCTAAACCAGAAAAAACCCTCTCCTTAGTGTCTTTGGTTTGCATGGTGCTTTTGAAGAACAACTTCATATGCCTGTATAAGTCAGGGACAGCCAGCTGTGAATTACTTGACATCACAGATCTGAGTACTCCACTGAAGGAGGCATCAGGAAAAACAGGGAGGCACCAATAATTTATGAATCAGGAGTAAGGAGCACTACCCAGAGCGGTTAGGAAAATATACTTACCCACTACCTTGCTGGGGAGCTTTTATTATAGTTCAAGACCATAAAGAATTTCACTTTGATTGAACTTTTGAAAACCTGTATCTTTCTGCATCAGACCAAGTCAGTCCTTGGAGTATTTTATTATAGGGAAAGGCTTGGGAAAAACCTCTAAGACAGCCAACATGCCAGTGATTTGGCCCCTTATTTAGGATGTACCAACTCCACCCAAATAAGGCTGAGGACATGCTGAGGTGTAATGTCCATGGCAATCACTGCTCCCAAGGCTGGTGTCTTTGAAAGGCTTTATTGGGAACTTACTGTAGAAAAATCGTTCTGAAGAAATCTCTGTGTTGACAATATTCTGCACAAAGATGTAACTTTGCTTACCACTCCCCAAAGAAACCTAGTTTTCCCCAAACGGTTCCTTTCTTCTGGTAGAATCCTATCCACATGGGAAAAAGTATTCTTGAGTTGGTATAGAGCATGAAGTCTGCCATACTGAACAGAACCAGGTAAGATGCGTGAAAGGACATGAAATGCACCTGTTCTCTGCATCCTTTAGTAGCTGGTGTCTACAGCAGTGATTTGTCTAGTAATGAGCTAAATAAAGAAAGAGAGTGTATCTTTGCTCATTACTTTGAAGCAATTGAAACTAATTTTGCTAATAAATTAGATATGTTTAAGCGTTAGAAGCCTAGAAGGGAGGCAAGGACAGAGAATAACAAGTAATTGTGAAAGGCTTGTGAAAAAACATGCGGATTTTCCCAGTGGAAGTTGATCTAAACACCGTAGTAGTTCAGGAAAACTATTCTGGGAGAAAGTCTATGGCTTTAAAGCTACAATCTCCTTTCTCTATGCTAATTCTTCTACAGGAACTATATTTTTTACTTCTCGTTGTGTTATGTGGGGCTTAGCATCTGTGTCCTTAGTTTCATCCTCACTGATTGCTATTCCTGCAGGCTTTTTAAATTCATGTCTTCCTTTTCCCTAGGCAAATCAGTCCTGCTCAAGATGAGATGGTGCAAGAGGCAACATCCCCTTATGCCTCTTTCTAAAAAATATTATGAGTAAAGAAGTTTTCCCCTCTCTTCCTGCTTTTCCCACCAACTCTGACCCAGTTCATAAAGTGATCCGTGCCTACTTGGTCAGACAGAGCTGTGGGTCATGTTGTAGAGAGTGCAGTGTTTCATTACAGTGACATTTGTCCCAAAGGTCTGCAAAACTGTCTTAGTCTCCTTAATTCCCTGTCTTGGGATATATGGCTCCTCTCAGCAGCATTGTCTCTCCTTTTATCTGTAATTCTTTTTGCCTGTTAATCAATAGTTATAATCTCAATCAATGAGTTCTCATCATTAAATGCTGGAGGACACTAAGACTCTACCTTTTTCTCATTATCTTTGTTTTCTACCATTTTGTTCTATTTCTCTGCCACCTTCATTTTCTTTCTCTTCTACTCCTGTGAGTTTCCTCTTTACAAATGCTGCCTGACTTATCAGTACAGTGTCTGCAGCCAATAATACTATTTGGATATCCTTTGTTCTTTACAGACACCTCTACTCTGATCTCCAGACTAGTGTCCTTGTTGCTTTCTTCCCTGTTGTGCTTGGCAGACTACAGCAAAACTCCAGCTGGGAGCCAGATTTAAGTTTAACACCACGCTTATTCGTTATTCTTTCACTCTGGCTGTAACTCCTGCATAGTGCTTGCTATTGCCATTTTTTTGCAGCTACTGTGAGCCCGAGAGATAGGAGTGGGGTGTTTCCACAAAAAATAATCCTATTATGTAGTGAAGTTTTATATGCCCAGCATGTTTTTGTTGAACAGCCTTTCTATCATGTCTTTCCTGGCTGATCAGGAGTGCTTCAGATCTCCTCTGTGCTTAATGTCTGCTGCGTGCTCACCCTGGGAATGGGGCTGCCAGAGGGCACAGCAGAGAGTGATGTCCAGGTGTCTCTCTGAAACCGAATTTAATTAAAATACAAAGGATGTGTATGGAAAGGGCATATAAATCACTCAGACCCTTATCAAAGCCTCCACCCCCCTTGCAGCTAATTAGAGCATTTAAAAAAGATATGTCTAACGAAGCAAGCTCTTGATTAAACCTAATCACACCTCTGCTCCTTGGTAGATGTGATGTATAGACATTCTGAAATTTCCTTAATTATATTTGGATTCAGATGTGTCTTGTTTCCCTCTCTCCTTACCTTGCTGCTAGATGAGCTCCAAACCCAGAGAGCTTGTTTATGTGTGGGATGTGTCCAGTGAGGGCGTTCTGAAGCTAAGGAACACGTAAAGGAACGTGTGCCCTCTCAAATACACAAATACACATATGCATACATATATGTATATATAACTATATATGCAAGAGTCCATAAATGTGTGCATCAATACATTTAGAGTCTGTAGGGACTGAGTGAAGGGCAGAAAAATGGGTGTCAACATTAGTTTCAGTCAGGTGAAGTTGGTGGCAGTCAGTGATAGATGTTAATTCTTTTGTTTGTGTTTATGGAGTGTTTAGGTAACTGCTGCCTGTTGCTCCCAGACATGCAGAAAATAGGCCCACTTATTTTTTCTGCGCAAAAATGGCAAGTGAGAAAGAGGTCAGAAAGGTTGATAAGGAGGTATAACAATCTTCAAATGACTTGTAGCTGTTGAAACACAGGTCCTTAGTTAGAAGGTTAAATGAAAAAAACTTGCTGGGAGCTATAATGAGAACTTTTCTTTTTCATGGTCTGAAAGAGAAGCTTTCTGAAACTGTGAATTTTAGCATAGATGGCTGTGGATGGCTGATTTGAAATGATGCCAATATAAAGAATAAATTCATATTGATACTGAAATTATTTTTAGCAAAACTGACAGTAACAATAATACAAATATTATTATAGTACTAAAGCGTATGACAAGTGCTTTGTGGGTATGTTGCAGCATTTGATACAGGAATTGCCTTTGTGAAGTGCAATGTAATTATTAAAATACCAACATGACTTTTTAAACTAATGTGAGCAAAAAGGTGAATGTTCACTTGGTTCAGTAGATAAAGTTAATTATTTTAATGTTTACTAACAAATAGTTCAGGACACTTTAAACAGAGACCTGTTTGTAAAATGTTGACAACAGTAAGCAATGTTAACTCCCAACTCTATTTGTTTATTGTTACCATAGGTGCAATGAATGTTGTATAACAGAAATTACAAAGTCCTCTTTAAAATGATCTGCCTGTAAAAATGTAGTTAGGAGATGCTGAAGAAATAAAAACTGCCCTATAATGTTTATAAGGATTGCTTTATAAAGATTGCTTTTGTTAAAAATATATATTTTGGAAGAAGTCTATGGTATTTCTAATTGCACTTTGATTAACTATTTGTGTACATTGAAATAATCCAGTCACATTTTTCTGTATTCTTTTAATTAACAAAAGCAGGACAGTGCCATTGCTTTGCCAATTCTTCATGACCTTTCAGGTTTAAAATTGATAGCAAATACAAAAAGAGATTCCACAGGAATGTGCTGCTAATGAGACTTAGTCAAAACAACTGTTGATATTGGTTTGACACACCTTGATAGAATTCACACAGGTAAAGAAACAATCTGGTACTTTAGCAAAAGAGTACCATTTTCTTTCTTGATATAACTGTAGTCAGATTAACCATCTTCTCTGTATGCAGTAGCATGCTTAAGTAAAAGTGAATGTTGTGTCAGGATAACAAGTACAGATTTATTGAGAAAGAACAAGGTACATTCTTCATATGTCTATGTGCTTAAAAGAAGGTCTATGAGAAGCAGGATGATCTGTTCTTTACATTATCGTGTTCTCCATCACAAGGAAAGAGAATTCTTTAAAATGGGAAGTGAAAGTCAATTATAATGTAAAGGATAAAATGTTTTATAAAACATATTTAAAAATACAACAATAAGAAAAACACTCAATTTTATCATCTAAATAATGCTTATTTTCACCCAGTGTATGGTATAAACCTCCTTTATACTTAAACTAATGGAATATAATGTTATGTCTATTTCAGCATACAATAAGTATAAATTTCTTTCAGTAGAGTACTGTAACATGTATTTTAAAACCTGTGTCCTTTAAAGAGTAGCAAGTACAGTAAATGAGATATTTCATCTCTTCCATCTATATTAATTTTTTTTAAAGTCAGGAGTCCAGGGGATTTTTGTCTCTGGCAACTGGAGCAAATGTTGTTTCACCCGCACCTGGATACATCAAGTTTAAAAAGCAGCTACTGAAAGGGTAAAACTTTAAAGATTTAAACTCGCATTAATACCAGGAAGAGGAAAGAAGTATGATTTTGTCTATTGCTTTGGAGCACGTGGAAAATCTCTGGCGATGACTGAGATCAATTTCTGCAGGCAAAGTGTAATTTTTACCATTTCTGACCTTTTTCCTCCATCTTTCTTGAAATCCCTTTTTGATTCCCCATTATAAAGCATAAAAGGTTTACTCCTCATGGTAGCAGACCAGCCTTCACTCTGTGCAGGCTCGGAAGGAGGGACTCAGAGGAGGGACTTGAAATTCACAGGGTTTTAGTAATTCGTTTGTTATTAGCAGGCAAGATTTATGGGTTTATTTTACAAAGAAAAATGTTTTTCTTGCTGCATGCCATAGGTATACCACTGCTGGAACAGTGCAGTTCTCTTTGGTACATAAAATATTTGGCTGATCTTAATTTCAAGAATGTGATATTGTTTCTTGAGATACAAGTAGGACTTGGGCCTCAGCATCCCATTAAAAATGGTAAAACCTGCAGCTTTAAGCACATCGATTTCTTTGCATCTTAAACCACAACCTCCTTACAGAAAGATGTCTGCTTCTACAGATTTGGAAACAAACCTACCTAAATTTTATAACTACCTGTACGTGCATAAATATTTCTGTTTTAATGTGCTGCCCCAGGCCTTAAGGTTCATGTTCTGTTTATAGGCTTATTTTTCTAATTGCTGAACAGCAGAAGCTTTCTGTGATTCACTCAGAATGGGTAAAGCTTTCAGATTAGGTTTTTGTAATGAGTAATGCTTTTAGTGCTGCACTTCAGACAGCAGGCGCATTGATGATATAATTTCTGAACTTGTACAGTTAATTTTTTTTCTTTTCTGGTAGCATAAATTTTCATAAAGGTTAAATAGGTGCAGTGGAAAATCAGGAGAAAAAAAACCCCAAACCACAAAATGTTTTCTTTGGATTATGTGAAAAGTAAAATGCTTGATAGCCTATAGAGCTGTTTGCAACAGTGGGCTTTCTGTGTGAAGACCCATGTTAAGCATTTTGTGTTTGCTTTGTAAATGTATTTTGTTTAGATATGGGTAAAAAATAATTTTTCAACTGTAAGTCTTTTCTTTTTGGAAGGAAAGAAAACACATGTCAACATTTAATTTGGCATGAGTTTTGGACTAATTTGTAATAAGGTAGCGGTACACTTCCAGTAAAATCAGAGACACATCTAGAATTAATAAACTCACAGAGAAGAAAAAGGCCTCAGAGAAGGAAATTTTCCCATCTTTGAAGACAATAAAACTAAAAATTCCTAGTAAATGCATTTTTAGGGTAATTGCTTGCTGGAAACTCTTTGCTTTGCAGGCTGACAAGACCTTTATCACTAGGGCGAGTAGAGATATGCCTGAACATATGGAGTACTACACCCAGCTGTGGACTCCACAGCTCAGGAAAGACATGAACCCATGTCAAGGCCCTGAAGATGGTTGAGGGCTGAAGAATCTCCAGAGCACCTCTCCTTAAAGATGGACTGAGAGAGCTGGGGCCACCTGTTCAGCCTAGAGAAGAGAAGACTGCAGGGACACCTAAGAGCACCTTCCAGTACCTAAAGGGGTGCTACAAAAGAGATGGAGAGGGACTTTTTGTACAAGGGTATGTAGTGATAGGACAAGGAGTAATGGTTTTAAAGTAAAGCAGTGTATGTTTAGATTAGATATTAGGAGGAAATTCATTACTGTGAAGGTGGTGAGGCACTGAAACAGGATGACCAGAGAGGAGGTGGATGACTGTTAGAGTAGGGTGGACGTCGGCAGATGACACCATCATTTTGGGTGTTACTGCAGTTCTAAAGCTAGGGACTTATGCTGTTTTGACATTTTTATGAGGGTCAAATATATATATAAAACTTCCAGGGATAAATGCTACTTGTGTGTGGACAAAAATCTCAAGTCAGAAGTCAAATTCTCTGTTGAGTTTCCCTTTGATGTAGAAAGTCGTTTATGTCTTATGTCCATCTAAAACTAAAATGAAAGAAAGATTCTTAATGGAGACAGATTCCAGTTACACTTGACTAGTGAATGTAAAGCTGTAAAAAGTGTACAAAATTAAGAAAAAAGTATGTTTATTAGCCTTGGAAGTTTTTATGAACATGAGTTTAATGTGGCACAGTGTGGTGGTTTTAATCTAGGCCTTCCCTGGTGACCAGTTTGTAACCAAGGAAGGGGCAGTGTTCCCAGTATTCCATACGATTTTAACGTAAATTGGGGTATAAATAAGAAGGGAGGAGAGGCCTTCACTCTCTTCTCTTCCAGTGAGGTTCAGGAACAGTGGGTCCTTGCGTTGGTCTCGCTTATCTAAGGCTGAGGCCTGCAGCGACCGCTGGCCTGACACGTGGGGGATCCAGGGAGTGCTGGCCGTGTGTGCCAATCCTGCTTTTCTAAGGGACGTGGTGAGATTTGTTTTACTAGTTATTTTACTAGTTCTTGGGTTTGATTGCGTATGTCTGCTTGGTGTTCCTTTTTTGTCCCCTTTTGTTCTTTTTTCCCCTTTCCCTATCCCTTCGGGGGGTATTTGGATTCCCTTTTGCTGTGTACATAGCATCTTAACTGTAATACACATAAAATATGTATTTTTTATATAACTAGCTTGATTTTCAGGTTCTTCAATTTGCATAGTTTTTTTCCTTTGCCCTGGAGGAAGAAGAGGGGGCTGATACTGGGGGTTTGGCCATTTGGCAGGGAGCCAAGTCTGAACCATCACACACAGACAAGGGGATGGCATGGATCATGAAGGATCAGTGTTCATAAAAATAGAGTCTGTGTCTCATAAACTCAGAATATTCTAATCAGTGAAACTGGGCAAGCATCCTGATGTATGGGTTTGAATTTATAAATGGTGTTCCACTAGTTTGGTAAATTTACCAAAAATTCAGTATTAGGTATCATCTTTGCTCATAGAATTGCTAAAACCAAAATTTCTAAATGTCTTTGGAAAAGCAGGGCCAGATTATTTACCTTGAAGGAAGAGTTGCCCCCCTCAGTTTGCAGGAGATTGCAACTCTGAAGGTCAGTCCTGATTTCTTTCTTTAAGCATTTAAAGTCACGACAAAGAAATCCTTCAGTGTACAAGCAAGGCCAAAATAAAAAAGGAAGCCCTTCAATCTGTTTCAATGTATACCTTCATGAATACTTGTACATTTAAATTCTCAGAAACCTGAAACAAAATGCTTCTTCCTTCAGGCTGTTGTAGCCAACAGACTGCCAAGTAGCCAACTCATACGGCACTTCTGAATCCTTCACACGCTGAACGCACAGAGCTGCAGAGGAGTGGGAGTTATTCTGCAGGATTTGTGGAACCTTTGATGGGAAATGCACAGTGATTGAAGTTTATAGCTTTTTGGCTTGTGGATTTTATTTTGTGGGGTTTTCTTTGGGGGGGAGGGTTGGGTTTTTTGTTTTCTTTTTTGGTTGTTTTGTTTTTAATAATAAGTGTATCTGTTACTCTAAGGCATAATGACCAGCTGGAAACAATATATGGTTTTCTTTATATCAGACACAAGATGCAACTGATTACCTCTGAAGATAAGGGGTACACCATCAGCACTGTTTTGGAACATGAGTGGAAGTCTTCTGTGATAGCAGAAGATAGAGTGCTGTAGATGTTTTTTATCAAAACGCATCTGCCATTGTTTTTGAAGCACAAGAGTGTCAGGAGAGGGCCTGTTGCTCACCACAATGATCTTCAGTAGGTTCTGATCAGTTGTTCCTGCCAACAGGAAAGAAATAGCAAAAACTGACTGTAGTTCCTGAAGGAACTTAGTACCATGGTCTAGTAACCACAGTGGTAGTGGATCAAGGGTAGGACTTGATGATCTCAGAGGTCTTTTCCAAACCAGCTGATTCTGTTCTATGATTCTTAGTACTCTGAAAGTCTCAAGTGGCAGAACAAATTCCTGTACCTCACAAACTGCCACATTTCCATCTTTCGGAGTCACAGTAAGCTCAGAAATGCTTTTCTCCCTTTTTACCTCATTGTGAATGTGACAGCTATGATCAGGTTGCCTGCACTGCTTGGGTCAGCATCCACTGCCAGTGTGCAAGTGCCTGGTGCAACCATGCACCCCTCTTCTGGGAGTCACCCTGCTTCTGTAGAGTGCTCCAGTTAGGGAAAGTTTTATCAGGTTTTCAAAACTGTGTGCTGCAGGTAGCTCTGATGACTTAAACCTCAAAATAAAACTTCTGTCAAGGGCCAGATTTCGTTAATTAATTTTGATTATTTATTAATTAAATTTTTAAAATAAATTGAATACATTGCAATATGAACAGCAACCAGGTTTCACAAGGGCTAGAGTGATATTAACCCTTTGCTTTAGCACAGGACGGAGAATATTTAAATGCATCCTCTGAAAATGAAAATATACTATGTACAAGACATGCAGTTTCCAAAGAAACAATTTTTGGAATTTCCTAAGAGCAGGATACGAGAAGATGTTGAAACAAAACAGGAAAGTTCCATTTTAAATTCCTTGCATTAGTAAGGCAGTGTTCTCCCACCTCTGTAAAACAGTCTGCACTTCCCTACTCACCCATCTCTCTTGCTGATCCAACCACTGGCCAAACAGGATGCTCTCTCCAACATGGTTCCATGTTACTGACAACTGACTTTCTCTTGGGCTCCTTATTCCAACAATCATCCAGGATGAACTGAAACACAGACTCGAGACACCTGCCTCCTTTTTCCTGGTGTCACAACACCTTTCAGTGGTCGTCTCGCTCCTCATCCTTCTCTTATCTCCCCAGTCCCCATCTCTCCAACTGGAAAGTTCTCAGGAAGCTTCCTCAGGTACTTACATGTGAACTCAAACACCTTTGTTCCTGGTGTAGGAGGAAAGAAGGAATCATCTCTTTGTTCAACTAGCCCTTTCTTCTGCAAGGACTCCCCCAGGGGACAGGGCTCTTCCCATATGACTGGTTTCCGAAGCCTCTTTCTTATGTGGGTTCTCTGTTTCCAACAAACAGTCTCCATCAGAAAGGTTCTCCTTCTGAGGTGTTCATCATCTTGCTGTGGGGTCTGTGATTTATTAAAGATGGGGTTTGGATGTCTTTTCATCTCTCACAGGTCATTGATTGGTGTTTCTCCTGCATGGGCACTTGTTTTGATTTCACTACAGATCTGTGACCTCTCCTGTTGCCTGGTCAGGTGAGCCAGGCGTGTTACTTTATGGCTGAGACAGTTCTTATGTTAAACTTTTCTTCCATTTCAAATATTTATACAGTGTCTCACAGGTGAATTTATTTATGCTGTCTTGGGGAGCATCTCCACCTCATCTACAAAGGTTCTTTATGCAGAGTTCCTCCTTGGGGAAGATACCTTGCTGCTGAGAAATTTCTGAGCTCCCTCTTCAGGTTTTACTTTGGTTATAACATGGATTTGATCCCTCTCCTGTGCAATGGTTGTCGTGATCAGGGATGCCTTTGTGAATACATTTCATGCTAAACTGTTTTATCTGATTCCTCCTTGGAGAGAATCTTTGCTGCTCCTCAGAGCTGTATTCACTCTGACAGTCTTCCCAATACCATACCCTGGGGAATTTTAATTTTCTATTCTCTTGGTAGTCTGTATATATGTGTTTTAATTCCATGAAAATTTCCTCTTGTACATCCTGTCATGGGCTTATGTGGCTGGGTTTTTGGTAGTGGGGAGTGGGGGTGCATTGGGATAGCTTCCCACTGCAGTCCTTCGTGCTCAGTGTGTGCACACAGTCAAGGCCCCAGATTTCCATCAAGTACCAGACAAAGGAACTGCAAAAACACGTGTGTCCTGAAAGCCTCCTTCCACACCCTGTCCACTCATTCAAATCCACATAGGCTCGACTGATGCACAAAATGCTCCAGAAAAATCATCAGTCTCGAAATGAGATAAGAAGAAGCAGGATGTGCTTCCACTTGCCGGGTGAAGTCTCAGGGAGAAAAAATAGTAATGTTACTGCTAGAAAGTATTTATAATGATTAGAAAAACAGTGAGAGGATGAGGAAATTTGACTGAGTTTCTGCTTAAGAGGAGAAAGGAGACATAAGTGATCCAGAAGTCCTTTCTCCCCTCATCAGGGTATCACTTTCATAGTCTGAAAATTCAGTAGTCAGGCTCTAGGAATCTAATCTTCCCAGTCAATTGTCACAACTAATTTATTCCCACAATTTCACTTTTAATCCAGTGTCTCAGCAGCAAAACAGTGCAACTTGAGCCTAGTTTCCACTGAATGGCTCTTAAAGGAGTTAACTCTGGTTTTAGTAATTTGCTGAGAATTGCTGGCACGGGTGCAGAGCTGATGGGGGACAGACTCCTTTGGGTTTCCAGGAGAAAAGGAGGTCTGGAAAGTACTGTGGCCATTACCAGCAGTTATTCTGTAGTGCTGTTTATGTGGCCTGATTAGCTGTAAAATTTTGGGCAGTGACTTTTTGAGACTATTAACCTTCAGTGTCTGAAATGTAAACCTGAGCTACATGTTTAAGTGCCTTTGATGATTGATGGAGGAAACAAGCCAAATTGGATCAGATTAAAAGTGCACATTGCAAAATGTCCAAGGCCTGCTGGATGAATCCCACTTGCTGCAATTTTCCCCTGTACAGAGTCCACCTTTGATTAGAAAGTAAAAAGCCCGCCTTGGCTGTGAAAAAGCCCATACCTTTTTATATTTGTAAAGATGCCAGAGAATGAATGCTCTGTTCCCTGGACATTTGGTGTAGCTGTTGCGCATGATTGGTCATCTGACCAACTTTGAGTGATCACTCAAGCATTTAAAAGAACAGTTTATGGAAAATTAGATGCTCTGATGAAGAATACCCTTAGGATAGAGAGCTGACATGAACTGAACAAGCAACCCAGCTCAGTCTCACCAGGCTGTGCCAACCCTGTTTAACCCCAGAGGGTTGTTAAACTTGGGATCAGGAGAGCTGTGGCTTGAGGTTATTAACCAAATCTAATACAAGGTGAAAAGTGGGGTGTCAAAAGCAGGAATCCAGTATGTAGAACAAGATTGTGTCAGAGAGACAGAGACAGATCCACTTCAGCCCTTCAGCTTTCAATCTTGTTTGTCAAATGTAAACATCGGGCTGAAATTTTTTCTCAGTTTTCCAACCCTTTACTCTCTGCCATTGCTCACCCCTACTTTGCATCCCTGTCCTTCTCTTTCACTGGTTCCTTTTCTTGACAGAGAGGTCACTAAGGGGCTGAACATATGGAACTCATCTCAGCTTTTCTGATCTGTTCATTCCTTCTGTGTTTTACAAACAGGTGTTCAGTGAGGTTTCTTGAGTAACGTGGAACCTGACACAGACAACCCATCAAAGCCGGGTTTCTGTGTATGTTCAGGCAGAGCCCCGCCTACATCACCCTGTCCCTATGCAAATCCTGCAATAGATTGGGTAGTTCCCTGTGAGCTGCTTGTTCCCTGGCACAGACAGTCTGTGTAGAGTAACTACAGGATCCCATCTGTGTGTGTCTCAACCTCCTGTAGTCCCTGCTGCTGGACACAGGCCTGGGCAGCAGTCACAGGGGTAATTTCTAAGGCACCTTCATTTGAGGTTGTCCTAGTTAGTGCAGACACCTTTTGTACTGCTACCAAAATTTGGCAGATAAGGAGAACAGAATACAGACTGCCTTGAATGTCATGGGAGACAAAACCATAGGGTGATTTTTCATTTAATCTTTATTCTGTCTTTTGTATCGCCCTCACTGAACGTGATGGAAAGCATAGCCATTTTGCACAATTTAAAACCAGGCTACTGGTTTTTAGTCTATAGATACACAGGCTGGAATATATGCCTTTACATTCTGAATAAATCTAAAACCTTTTACATTCAATGAAAATGTTCTTGTCAACATTTTTTAAATGCAATTTGCAAAAGACTAAGCTACATGTAAAAACCATGAAGAAGTTAGAACCATGATATAGAAATATAAATTCTTTCCACAGAAAGATTTTCTTTATTTTGAAACCATATTTAGTGTTTTATTGGTATTTAATAAGCCTAAGTGAAACTCTTTTCACAAAGAAAAGCTCCATGAAGCTCTTTCCATTTTAGGACACTTAGCCTACCAGATGTCAGCTTCAGGCAAATTTCTCCTCATATTTCTCTTGAATTTTTTTGTCATATTCTCTATACCTCCTCTTTAAACAATTTGTCTTTTTTGTAGTCCTCCTGGTCTTTCATAGCCTTCAATGTAACAGAATTGAATTTGATCTCATCTCAGTGAACACCCAGCTTAAAAAATTTTCTGGCACTCCTCAAGATATCCTTAAAATCATATTTCATGAATAACACATACTTGTTATTTCTGTACTTTCATTACTGTTCTCTCCCTCCAGATCTTCAGATCCTTTCTGTTCTGTTTCTCTGAATTTACTCTTGCTTTCTCAACTGTACTGGTTTCCTCTGCACTATTTCAGGTTCTTTCCCCTTTCCTTCCTTGCATCGTTTCCCAACTCTTTTCTACTCTTGATTTGGAAACTTGCTATCTCTTACATCATCCGTGGCAAAAAGGGTAAAGAAAATGGGTTAGCTCAGTTGGTTAAAGATTGATTCCTCCTCATTGCAGAGGGAAAAACAGTGTTTGTTTAGTTTGAAAAAGGTAGTGCCAGGTTAAAAAGTGTCCCTTGGTAGCTGAAGGGGAATTCAGGTGACAATAGTCTTCTGTGTCAGTGCTTGTTGTCTAATCTGTGTCTGTGCTCAAGGGAGAAAAGTGAGCAATTCTCCTAATCCTAAAGGAAGTATCTAAAATAAACGATAAAGAGCCCCAAGTTTAACTAGTGTTAATGTCTGGAGTTATGTGAGATCATATCACCTCAGCACTCTTTAACTGTCTGATAGAGAGACTGTATTCTAGAGGAAATGTTTTGAATAGTAACTTCAGCAGCATTTCAGCAGATACAAATTCCTTCTTACTGGTTGCTCATTGCTCAGTGTTCGAATTTCTCTCAGGCTAGACAAGCAGTTTCATTTTACCTAAGGTAAATCTCTGGTGCACACTAGTGCAGTGCTGTAAAGGCATCCAGAAGATGTTGATGCTTTTCCTCCCTGCACATAGGGTTCATTTCCTTCATCCTCTGTATGAACTTTGCCCAGACCAAATCACAGTGCTGTCTTCTTTGGATTCACCATCCATGATTCCTACAAAAATGATATTGTGAGGCAAAGTACACTCAAAATGTAAGACTCAGAAATTTTTATGGAAATTGTCAAAAACATTATAGGGCTCTTCCCTGCAGGACACAGCCTAAATGCCCATGTTACGTAGGAGCCTTTCAGACAAGTACTTCTTGTGCATAGCACTGCTTGGTGAAAAGGGCATCAGAGTCACTAGAGGAAAGGAAGAGTCTGATCCAAATTCTGTCTGGGTGGAGTATGAAGGATGCCCACTGATTTTATACGTTTTAAACAGGGTTTAGCTGCATACTGCTGACAGAAATGTGTTCTTCAGGGTGGCTGAGTAAAATAAGCTGAACTCTTACATCTTTAGCTGAAGGGGCAGTAGGTAATAAACTGGTATTGATGGCAGGAAAAAATGTGCTGATGAACATGGATTATACTTTTGCCTTAAAATTGGAAGCTAGGAACTTTGCACTTGCCTTTTCTGTTACTTGAAGTTCCCTAAAATTAATCTGCTTTAAAGAAAAAAAAAAAAAGCAGTTTATTGTTGCTAGGCATGAAGAGCATCTACAGGGAGCTACTAAAGTAGCACCTGTGTTTCTGGTAAAGTCTGAAGCCAACAAGAAATACATATTCCAGCTCAGCCACTGGCTTGTTGAATAAGCATAGGGAAATGGAGCTGAAGAGAGGTTAAGTAGGGATAAAATACATTTGTAAAGCACTTGAGAGCTGTCTAAATGCTAATAGTAGGTTGCTGCATGGCCTGTGGCTTAGGTGGCTGCATCTTGCTTTCAGCCTGCCACCACCCTGTGAGTGAGCATCTCGTCTCTTCTCAGGGACCAGCTGAATAGCCTCTTACCTCCAGATGCTTTTTTTCCGCCTTGAGTATTGAGACTGGAAAAGTAGAAAATTTCTTTTTGGAAAAAACTGCCTTTTGGACAGCAGAGCTCATCTCCTGCCACCACCTCATGATGCACATTACTTACTGGCCCAGTGTGTTGATCCTCTTCTCTAGAGGAGTCAGGGAAGCTGTTTTTAACCTAAAACTGACCAGAGAAAAAAGGCTTCTCAGGATCTCAGGAAGAACCAGCTAGTACTAAAACAAACATGTTTGTTTCTTTCTTAAACACCCATGGGAAACTCATAGCAAGCCTCAGAGTCGACACGTCGACACTCTCACTGTGAACACTGAAGGGTTATCCTTTTTTTTTTTCTTTCAGGCAGGAATTTGGAAGAATTTGCATATTTGTCCAGAAAGGCATATATATGGCAAGATTCAGACACATCTTTAGCACACATGTTGGATATCTGTGCTCTATAAGGACAGCAAAGCTAAAACTTGCAGTAAACATCAGACAGCCTCTGGGTATAAAGTGTGAGCTGTTGAAGCTTAAATCCCCACGTCCCGAAAGCACAGGTTCAGTGTGCCTGCATAGACCATCTATAGGGTGGAATAGACATATTGCCAAAGCTTTTGATGTGTTGCATGTGCTCTGCAAGGGCATGTTCCTGGTTTCCTAGCAAATGTTTGCAGTATCCAGCTATGAGGGGATACAGGCAGGACAATGACTGTAGGTAGATGTGCTAGATGAGCTGTCAGAGCTGAACAGGGTTTCTGGGGCATGAGCCCTTCTTGAAGGTGAGAATAGAAGAAGGGTCTGCAATAGAGGCAACTGCTCTAGATACCATCTGAACAACTGTTCTGCTACTTAGGTATTTACCAGTTAGATTATTTCTGACAAAGAAGTAATTGGAATCCAGAAACTATATGAGATCTCTATGTGTGTGTGGTGGGTGCCTGTCTGAAGAAGCTGCAACCAGAGCACAGCTGCAGATGTTAGCCTGAGCTACTGTTCTTGAGGTATTGCCCTCTGTTAAGGGAGCATTGAAGCATATAATGAAATGTTGCTTGAATCCAGGGATTCAGAATATTGGGAAAGGGAATGTTGCCTTTACTTTTGTAAGAATGAAATCCTTATATTGCATAGGAGGACTGGGGACAGATGTTTATAATTTCAAATATTTTCACACTCATGAGTTAATCATACTTATTTCTAGAAATTACTGGAAGGCATTTAACATGGATGAGAATGGTGTATATTATCCAGAACACAGGGATTCTTGCATTAGGATGCAGATTCCAGCCCAAGTAATGTGCATATTTGTCCAAACCAAATATTTAGTTAAAGGAGTGTGAAAATAACTAATTAGACACGTGACTGTCTGTTTTAGCTCATGCTCATCACAAGTTTAGATAGGACTTCTGTTAATTAAGTATCTACATTCTTCTGAGTTTTCTTTTCCTTTTTAAAAGCCTTTCTATATATTTGTTTTTGTGTTTTTGGTACCAGATATTGTTTACAAGGTCTAGGTAGAAACTCTTCAAAAATTATCTGTTTACAAAATCACATATTGATATTTCTGTATTCTTATCAGGAGGAGAAGGGTCCTGTGTATTTGCTCTACTTTATCAGTAGAATCATAAATGAGCATCTGTTATTAAAGCTGAATAAATACACTGTCAGTGCTGTGGTGTTTCAGTTTGAAATCAGACTTTAAGGTATTCAGCTGTTGTTTTATTGTTGAGACCTCAACAGAACAGAAATACTGATGAAAATTTTTATATAGAGAATTCTAGACTCATGTTCATTGGCACTCATTAGATCCTCTAATGACTCTAACTGTACAGAGACAGTCAACAAACACATTGCCTATCATCTCATGTACTTAATTGTCATTGTTAATTACTATTGGTAAGTTAGGTGGGATATATGCAAGGAGAGCCAGAATTCATTTATGTTAATTTTATCATCAGCTTTTTGTTCTTTACTTCTGTCATTTAGAGATATCCTATCTCTAGGCACACCTTGTTCCACAAAGAAGAGGGAAAGAAGGAATTAGTTAAGTATCATTCTCTTTAGACAAGTCTTCTTTATCTTCAGGGATGCCACCAGTACCTGACTTTCCTGCCAAGACTAAGGTCTCTCTAACCTTCTTTAAAGAGTGCTGTAACAGTAGGTATCCTTTTACCCACTGATCACTTGGAAACAATCCTTTCAGGAATCTCCTTATATTAGTATCATTCATTCAGGCTGTTCAAATAATTGCCTATACAAATAAATGGATTATCTAGATTGTGTTTCATTGCACGCTTGTGTTTCACATCCTTATAAACAAATCTGCTCTGACAAGAGAAAAGCCAGGAGGCTATTTTTAATACATCTGAGCAACTGACTCTCCACCGTACTTAGAGGTTATATTTATTCATTTACCTTTTAAGCAGTCAGGTCACATCTAAATTGTGGGAACTGGGGAGTGCTTCTCCATTAATGTATGAATACATATGTGGGTGGTATCCTGGCTTCATCTCATGATGGTACTTAAATATATTCCTTCCTTCTTTTCCTCTTAAGGTTATCTTGTAAGAGAAAGCTCTTTTCTCTGTACAAGGGGAATTACCCTCACAAGAGTTTTTGAGAGAAGGCTCTAATATTCCACAGCCAAGGAATAAATATCACTATTGAATAATAGTGCTTATAATTATGTATTAGATGATCTATTTCATTCTATTGTGGTGATTTGCCTTATTTTGAAAAATTGAAATATTGCTAAAACCAAGCTGATTATTTCATAGTTTTCAGTCTAATTGTCCCTCATGAAATAATTACACTGAGTTTATCCCATCTTATATTCTGTATAAAGTGTGAAAGTTTAGATCTTCAGGATCTTCTAAAATGAACAGAACAATATTGTTCACTCTCTCCACAGACCTATACTGGTTTTTTTTTTGGATAGAAGAGCGAAGCCCAGAATTTAACCCTAGATCTAAAACCAGGGCAGATGCTTTTACCTGGAAGCATCTGGATGTTTGCAAATGTCATATACTTGCATGAAATGTAGAACAAAGCATGGAAAAGATATTTATAATACAGGACTTGCAAACTCTATAGGAAACTGTAGAAACAAATATAGGTAGGAAATGTGTATACACATGTAAGCAGCTGCTCTCCAGCCATATAAATAGGTAACAAAAGAATGTAAACAAAAGTTGGATGGATGGTTTTGGTTCACCTGTGTTGAATAAATAAGGCTTTCAATTGGATGGAAATACCATCATTTATACTTATTGTATAAATACCCAGACTTGCACATTCCTTTCCTTTCCTCTCCTTGAAGCTAGTAAGATTGTGAATTTAGTTTGTGGAAAATCTTGACGCTTTGAAATTTATCTTAATTGACAATCAAAAAAAAAAATCATCTACCAGCTTCCCATAGAATGAGAAAAATTATTCAGAACCATGTAATTGTTTTATTCAGATAACATCAAGATATTATAATGTAAAATATGTTTTATAATTGTAAGATAATAGAATGGTAGTTTGCATATTTTCTATAGCCAAGCAAAGCGAATCACACAAAGTAAGCATAATCTTAATAATATTTGAAACAATATGCTCCACCATATAAAAAAAGGATAATTGAAATGATTGAAATTAATTTACGTGCTTTTTCCAATCATTTTTTTTAATTGACACATTCCTTCCTTCATTGGTTTATTCTAGCTAAATTGTCTTGTCCTTTTTTTTTTTTAAATGTAAATTTTGACCAGTGTTGTCTCTGAAAAAAAACTATCAAAACATTTTGTTCTTGACTAGTGCAATGAATTGCAGTAGAAGTCACAGGAGAAACATTCAGTAATATTCTTTGTGATGTTTTGTCACTGACTGTATGTAAAGGGTAGTTTAAGTCATTCAGTAGCTGAAAAATTGTTTGTGATTTGGATTTTAAGTAGGTGTTTTAGTACTTGCAGATATCCAGCTGAAAAACTGCCACCCCTGTAATACCATGGAAACTCTAGGGTCAGAGTTTCTGATTTCAGCATCTTTGGAAATCTGTAGAGGTCTTTGAACTGCCAGACTCCCCAGTCTATGGTGGAAAATTCCTGGTCTGCCTGTATCTCCACAGAAATAGCTTCCTGGATTAATGATCTGTTGCAATTGAGAGGAAAAAATTAAAAAAAAAAAAAGCTTTTTTAATTCTTCTGATTTGTTTCTTCCCAAGATAGCCATTCAACAGGAAATTTCAAAATTTCTAAGTTTTGTTCTAGCAAATAACTTGAGAAGTGAACTGCACAAGTTGACTGTTACTGGGGTCTGAGCTCCAGTGTTGCCAGACCTAAAGTTTTTATTGGTTTCTGTTGTGTGCTTTAGGCTGTTCAAAGTTACAAGGCAGCTACCAGTTGGCAGGTGAAGTGATGAACTGCGTGATTCATTAATCTAGGAATTTACAGAAGAGACCTCTCTTGGTGGGATGGTGGGTAGTTTGTAGCTCTGCTGACTGCCTCTTGTCTGACTATGGACAGATTGCTCAAAGCCAGGGAATGTGAAACATCTTTTGTTTCACGGAGAGCACTCAACATCTCATTAAAAGATAATAGAATCACAGCAGCAGAAAATTTGGCTGAGGCAACCAGAGATCCGTAGTAGCTTTTCCTGAGAGCTCCTGGAGGCTGGGTGAGCTCTGACAGATGAATGAACATGACGTCTATCTTCAAACAACGTAAGAGCAGGCCAGACAGTTTAACTTTGTTGTTGACAATAAGCAGTAAACAGAACATTATCATGACTTTAGGAAGATCTCTAGTGCTGCCATATCATATTCACTTAAGTGTATCACAAAGAAACTAAGGAAATCTGAATTAGCTGAAACTACTCTGAAGGGAAAAGAGAACTGCAGAGCATGACACAGAGAGAGAGTTGATCAGTCATTCACTGTCACGTGGGGGGACTGTGCAAGGTAAAGTTCTTCAGTGGTGTGATGCTCTTCAGTATTTTCATTAATGACTTGATTGAAATAATAAGAGCCTACTCTACAGGTACGGAAATCGCACTGAAGGATAGAATTAGAAATCCAAACTACCTTGAGAAACTAGGGAAAAGTCTCAGAAAACATATGGGGAAGGTGAGTGTACAAATTGCAAGGCTTCTAAACCTCAAAGAAATTGTTCCATATTTTGGTAGGAATAAATGCAAGATAGAGTAAGATGATGGACCAAATAAAGGCAAGATAGGGAAAACTATGTTGGGATCTAGTGGTGCACTTACTGAACGTGAGCCAGCTCTGCAGTTACAGTGATATATCTAGCAAAAAAGCATATGGTCTGAGACACTAAAAATTACAGCAATCATAGAGTTCAGAATATTTAGAAATTAAAATTTTTATAGAGTTTTTATACAGCATCCAAGATAATAAACCCATCTTATTTCTTAGAGTATGTTAGCTTAGCACAATCACGAGTTCCTATGAAACCTGTCATGTCAGTGTAGATACTCATGGGCATACACTTTTGGAGGAGGGAGAAGTGTAGTGACTTTATATAGCTGCATAGTTTTTAATCCTGCAGTCAAACACCCATAAAAGAGAATCAAACCTCAGTTTCTGTGTAGGGCTATCTCAGCACAATCAACATTACAGAGAACTCCTGACATGTCTGTAGCCTTACCAATGGCAGATGGAGTAAGTCATTGCAAATGTGATCTGCACAGTTGCAGTACAGCTTTCCAAAATGTTTCACTGAGGCCTCAGAGATTACAGTACTTGGAGCATGTTCAGCAGAGTGCTTTGAGAGAAATGCAAACTATGTGCATACAACACCAGTAAATATTTGAAGACAAAGGTCACCATTTGTTCTTGAGGTAACCCTGTTGTCTTCAAGGTTCAAATCTGGTGTGTTCTGGCACAGTGGAAAGGATGGACATAAAAAGGATACTCCAGGGGAGGTTTAGGTTGAATATTAGGACAAAATTGTTCACTGAAAAGGGTGGTCAAGCATTGAAACAGGATACCCAGGGAAATGGTGGAATCGCTGTCCCTAGAAAAACATGTAGATGTGGCACTTAGGAACATGGTTTAGTGGTAACTTGGAAGTGCTGGGTTAGCAGTTGGACTCAATGTTCTTAGATGTCTTTTCCAACCTTAATTATTCTGTGTTTCTATGACTCTCTGATGATTGTTTCCCCATTCATTGCAGAGCCTCTTTGGGAGCATCATCAGGTTTTTCCATGGTAATAAAAAGATTAACTTCTCTCTCTTGTGATTCTCTACTTTATTGTAACATTTTGTGTGTGACAGGCTGTTCAAAATCATGTCTTTGGTTACTCAAACACAAGGAGTCTGGGGAATAAGAGGATTATTATCAGAAAGATTACACTGTACTTACCTCCATTCTTTTTCTTTGAATGTGTTAGACATAATTCTATATGCACATTTTTTGCACTTACATTCATGGAAATATGTGGAATGTTTTAGATTAATTATATTATAATTATATAAAGAAATAATTTAAAATATGATGGTAAATAATTGAAAAGAAGTAGAAAAATACATAAACCACTAAGCAAAAAGCACGAAAAAACCCTGTTAACCACCCAACACCCTCTGGTCCATGCAGATTTTATATCCACCAGTTAGAGGAACCAGACAAATAAACAGAATAAGAGTATCTTAAGCTACTGCTGTTCTTCCAGTGTTATTGAGACACCAGGTATTTACCTCATGGAAAAAAAGATTCCTGCATTTTATTTTTATTGTTGGTTTATTGCAGAAGTTTTTATGTATTCTTTAGTTTATAATTCAATGAAACAACCATACAATTTGTAGTCTTGTGAGGTTCTAACTATTTGAACTTCCAGAATACATCTCTAATGAGCATACTAGGTTACTGAATGAATGCCCACAGAGATTCTCTACCCTGTTAAAAGGATAAGTTTCCTATTCCAACTGGAATCCTGCTTGCTTAAACATCATGACAGACTAATATTTTATAGTAACAGTATTTCACTGTTCTTTTCCATGGTTAGCTCTTTTATTCTAACTGATCCTTCTGAAACAACAGTGCAACCATGACATTTCCACTCTGTGTGTAAGTGCTACAAATGGCATTTTTGCTATTTTCTCAACATGAAATTATTTGTTCCAGGGGGTTTTTGCTTTAGTCCAGTTATATCTGTGTACATTTCATATCTTGTTACTTCAAAAAAACAATTATGAAAATTGCAAAAAATATTCTGTCTTTAAGCTTTATTATCAGTATCTCTTTCATGTTGCTAAAAACAGATAACTTTTGGGTGCAGTATAACCAATTTATTTTTTTTTCTTCAAGAGCTAAACTTGAAACCATTGGAAAATGCAATGCAGTATTTCTAAATTTGTAACAATAAAAGAAATGCTATACTTTTGCTGAATTGTTATATGATTTTAAACCCTTATTTAGTATCTGTGTCAAGACATGTATACTAGAAGTCAACTATAATTCCCAAAGGAAAGTTGATTTCCCAAGGTTGTCACAAACATTTATATTTATGAAGCGAAAAGTGCAGAGACTAAAGTTTTCCACAGACTGAGAATTAAATCCATACATTTCAAACTTTTTGCGTTCTTGTATTGTCATCCAATGGGATGACAATATTCCCTATTCACGTTATAGGTTGGATTAAGAATATTTGTTTCGGAAAATTACCTCTGAGGATTTTATGTCCGTGAAAGCAAAGGCATTGTGGGAGTTGAATCAGCATCCTATACTGGTTGAAGAGTAGAATAATATTACATGAGTCATTCAAGATGAATTTCCATGGTTTCATATAGGAACCCCAGGTTGTTAAGAAACTATACTTGCATCCACCACGTTTTGAAAATAATTTCTTATTTTATGTATTAATGTAGCTATTAATGCTAATGACATTGCAGGTGCTAAAGTGACAGACTATATTTTATCCCTGAAGATATGAAGTAAAAAGTTCAATACGTCAGCTGATAGCATTTTTCTGAAGTATTTGACAAAGATGCCAATTCCCAATTTGTCTTCATAGTTCTGAAGGTGGCTTATGATAACATTTTATATCTTAGTATTTTGGCCTGACGTTTGGTGGATGAAGCCTGTTTGAGTGGCACATGATGAAAAGTGGATAGAGCATTTTCTAAGAAAGCTTGCATTATTCAACTCCTTTATTATGTTTGATTGTCATTAAGATTTGTTTTGTTCTCAATTTTATAAACACAGTAGCTACTAAGTGTTGTAGAAAAATATCCAGAATCTGTGGTTCTGTTCTCGAAATTCAAAGTAAAATTCCATAAAAGCATCAGGTCAGTTCTATGATTTTCCTGTTTAGAGAAAGGCTTTTATGTAGAAAAGTGCTTAGAGTGTGAAGGATTAAAATGATTGATCTGTTTGCCACAAACCTTGTACATTCTGTGGAATGAAATAGCAGTTTCTTTTTCTCCTTCCTCTTCAAGGTTAACTTGCTAAGTATATATATGCATATATTTGCATATATGGTTTAAAGTCACTCACAGTGTGTCGTAGCAGGATTGACTTGGATATTGTTGTTTCATAACACATGGGAATGTTTTATTGCCCTGAACTCCAGAGACAAGAGCTCTACCCGTAACTCAGATGACACTTCTGGACACAGAGTTCTCATGCAAATATGCCAGACAGAGGAAAATTATATAAGACCATAATGTTAGTAGTGCCAGTATGAAAAATACCTGTGACTCCACAAAGTAATGCTAGGAAATAATCAGTAAGTGAAAAAGCTAAGGTAGTCAATAAAAATGAATGCAATCCAAGTTAACTGACTTTTCCAGTTCTCTAAATATCAGAGAGATTCAAATTCTTATTGAGGAGATTAAAGGCCTTGTGGGAAATAAACATCACTCTGAAGCCTGGATGCATTCCTTCTTGTCAACCAATGTGATTATTGATAGCAAACTTTGAAAGCCTCTGATGACAGAGGGTACATGACTGCACTCCAGATCATCTGAAACACATGATAGAAAAATAAATTTCCTCAATGATGCTATTTGCATCTGCAGAAATTTTTTTATTTTCCATATTTATTCAATAGAATATGTGTGTATTTACACATATCTATAATAAGAACTCATCCTAAAATGCTCCTTTACTATAATAGCTTGTAATTAATAACACGTTTTTCACCTCTTAAGTTTAAACAATCAGCGTGCGTGTGGGGTGGTTCAGTTAGAAAATAATACATATTGTTCACGTGATAAAATAAAGTAAATACCTTAAAAACAGAGTTTGCTGCAACATGGTCCATTATCACATTAGCAGTCAGTTGATCCATTAATGTTTGAAACAGTGGGTTCACTTCTGCAACTCTACAAAGGTTTCTTCTGCTTGAAAAAAGCTTTTGTTTATGGAATTTGTTATTGGATTGTTGCACATGTAAAGCTTTTTATCTTCCTCCCTAAATCTAACAGTAGCGCATTTCACCATATGGTAAGCATAATCCTAAATTCTTTGCAGCCTTCCATGCTGTCCAGCTGACTCAAGTGAAATGTATGAGATGGGAGATGTCAGTGTCATGAAAGATCCTTTACTTGTACTGTATACCCTTTAAAACATTACGTCTTCTAAAAAGTACCCTTCATATACCAAGTCTAAACAGACTGAAAAAAAAAAAGCAAAGCAGAACTCAATCTTTCTGTGCAGACATTTCAAGTACTCCTGAAACAAGCCTTGGGCTGGGGAATGCATTGACAACTCTTCACACTAACTCCCTGAAATCAAGCAGAACCTCTGAACCTGGTGGCCTTTGAAATGTCCAAACCAAAATCAAAGCTGGTATGTTGGTGCTGTCAACCACATGTGGTGAACTGTGAAAATGTTCAGTAAGAGGCTCACACTGTGTCCTACCAATTAAAAAGTAAAAGCTCCAGTTGCCAAGGATTTGTGGGGCAAAGCTAAAGGATTTGCCATGATTTGGTGTACTGCAAAGGGAGTTGGTGTACAGTGTCTCTTAATGTTAAGATGAGAAACTGTTCCAACAAGCATGCAATGAGCACTGTTGGAGAAGGGATTGCACATCCAGCTGCTACTGCTTTTTTAGGTATTAATTTGTCATGCATAATTTCCTATTATTTCATGTCATGACATATTACATTAAGTTATTTTAGGATAAAGGTTGTGACTGCAGCTGGCACCATATGTCACATTTCATCACATCAAGTGGCAGCATAAGGTAAATGCTTGGTTTGAGCTTTTAATTTTTTCACAAACTGAACAGTTAAGACCATTCAGGTGAATTAAGTGTAGAAGGTAAGAAACAAACAAACCACCTTGTGCCTTCTGAAAAGGTAGAAAACTGAACATCCTTTGAAGGTCTCATGCTCCCAGGGCTACAACCCAGGGCTGTCACCATGTCCCTGTGGAGCCTATGGCTTTGTCCCAGTATGAGTGCAACTCTGCCTCTCTGCTAGGCTCAAATCTGGTTTCATTTTCCTGGGAGCCTTCTTGCTTTGGAAAAGAAAAGACAGGTTGTGTTTTGAGCTTCAGAAACTATAAACTCAGCATGGTCTCTCCCTTCACTTCACTGCTGGGCACTACAACACATTTGGATGAGTTCAGGCTTTTGTGGCACAGATGTCTAGAGGCTTGAACTTGCTCAGAAGCCTGGGGCGTAAGAAGATAGGCAGCCATCCCTCCTCAGTTCCAGTCAACTTGGGCTTATGCTCCTTGATATCAGAGTATTATATCTGATTTTGTCCAGAAATGACCTAAGTGCACAGGCACAACGTGGAAAGTCAGTTTGGGACTCCTCATCTGCCCCTTCACAGGTCAGCCGCTCTCTTGCCTGGATACTTTGTTCCTCCTGACTTTTGCATTCATATCTTCTCAGCCGCCTATTGGCAGGGGCTGAATGAGCAAGTATGTCTTCCCTTTTTACTTCTCCTCCTGAGAAATTAGTCAGATCAAAAGAGTAGCAACTAAACTTCCAGTCCTAGGTGAGAGAAAACAAATGGAATATTCCTTGAACCCCTTTACCCCTCCCTTTTTACTCAGAGGTCTGGTATTTTTTTAGACTGCTGCAAGCCTATTGAGGCTCCAGCTCTCAATATTTACTAAAGACCAAAATAGCAATCTGAGAAATGTTGCACCAGGACTGAGGTTGCTGCTTCTTAGCTGTCCTTGATAAAGTTAGGGGTACTGTCTCCTGCCCCTTTCTCTTCTGTAACCCTGATGTGTCAGACCAGGCTGAAATAAGAACTGGCAAACCATTGTCTTGGTTGATGAGTTTCTGTCCATGTAAAACAGCTGAAGGAGACAGAGCCCCTGAGCAAGTGGTTTACTTTATTAATTCTCTGACAAAACATGCACTGGGTTTCAGCTGCAGTTAAATGCTTCTTGCAAGACTCCTTGAGTCGTGCACTTTTAAGCATATGGTTCCGCATAGGTCTCTGGAAATCAGGCACCAGGTATGTCACTGACTTTGTCATCCACGCTGTTGTGCCATCTGTGTTTTGCTCACAGATGATGACGTGAATCTGACAATGGATCCCCAGATACCAGTAAAAGACCTTTTGTTTCCGAGTTGCTAGTAGTCACAACTCTCAGCACTGACATTTTAGTTCCCATGTATTTATGGGCTGTGAATAAATGTAGACTGGAAATCAGAACCAATGAGGGTCTGTAACAGCCTTCCTGAAGAAATGATGGGAGCGAGTAAATTACTTCTTAGGTAGAACAGAATGGGGGAAAGGATTGGATTGTGTGGGTGCCTGTGATATTTGAGGGTTTCATCACCCATGCATTTCCTCTCAGGGCTACGTTTTCTGTTTGGAGGAGAAAACAGATTCCCTTCTACTCCTATGTTTTCAAACTGTTAGTGCCTTATGAGCACCCAGTGCAATTTTAAGTTTTTGGGTGCTAACTTCCTCTCATCTAAGTGTGCTGATGCTTCATATTTAGATTAATTATTCTGTCCAGTTAAGCTCAGATGCCACTTCTATTTACGTTGGCTAAGCCACTCTCAAGAGCTAATGGTCCACTAATGCAGTCCTATATTCCCTCCATGTGTCCAGAAAGATGAACAAGTTCCCAAGACATCTTCAGTGAAAGATCAGAGTAGCTCAGCATAATGGAGCATCAAGAACCACAGGAGATGTCTGCAGGCTTAAAAGATAGCATGCATAAGCAGAGTAACAGAAAAGACCCATTAAATGGATTGTGACTTTGTAGTGTGATTAAAATCAGTTGGACAAGGGTAATCCATTTGTGCTGATGCAAGATAACTATTCCTGTGAGTTAATGGCCTGTTAAAGAACATGCAGGATTTTTGTCTTCTAAGAACACAGGAACATTTCTTTCAGACAAAAGGGCTGTCTAGTCCTGTACTCTGCCTTTGACAGCAACCAGCAGTGGCTACGAAGGACAAGGATAAAGAGGGACTCTGGTTTTGCCCAGGGCCAAAGCACTAGTTGTATCACAGGAAGTGTGGACATCTCTGATGAGGAAATATCTCTGACTGAGCCAAGGAGAAAGGCAACTGACTTCTAGAAACAAAAAAGAGACTTTATTCAAGCTAATGGAAAATGTAGATTTCCATGGGGCTAGGATTTCAAAACAAATTTTCAATCTTTGAATTTTTCAAATCAGACGTGTCTGTTTCTATTAAATCTCTCAGAATCAAAAGCTACTTATTTTTATCCCTCGAGGCTCTGCTCTCCTATTAAGAATATCACCAATACCAGTGCACCATGACTCTAAATGTATACAAAACCAATCTGTTTTTATGGCAGTCGGAGACTGCAAGTGCCCCTCAGTTAGCCGATGAACTGATGCTCTATCTCTGAGCAAATGTTAAAATATAGTTTCATGTGTATATAGATAAACTTGAAGACAGCAAGGGTTTCAATGATGTCTTCTTGTATATGAATGCCCAAGTACTGGGGCACTGTATGAACCCTGGCTTTCAGAAAGAATTGGGGAAGCTGGTGAGCATGGACCATTCTTCTGAGATCAGGAGGAGGTGGTGAGACTGTGAGACAGTGTCCCAGTCTGCAGCAGCAACTAGTGTGGAAACAAGGGAATATGGTGATGGAATATACCAGGCTCAGCTTCCATTGGTTTAATTTATTTTCACTGAGGGTGGCAGGTCCAGAAATCCTATGAGGTGTTTAAAGGCAAAACTTGTGACAAAACTGAAAACATGTCACTCTTGTACTTTGCTTTACCATGTACTTTGTTTTTGCCATGGCAGCTGTGCCAAAACTGGTATTTGAGAGTCAATTTGCCTGGAAAAGTCTCCTATCCTTTTCAGGATGCAGACTCTGCAGTCCACAACTTCCTTGTGAGGGGAAGAAAAGGGGCAGGCACTGATCTCTGTGGTGACCAGTGACAGGACTCAAGGGAGTGGCCTGAAGTTTTGCCAGGGAAATTTATGTTGGATATTGGGAAAATGTTCTTCACCCAGAGGTGGGTTGGGCACTGGAACAGGTTTCCCAGGGAAATGGTCACAGCACCAAGCCTGACAGAGTTCAAGAAGCGTTTGGATGATACTCTCAGGCACGCGGTGTGAGTCTTGCAGATGGTCCTGTGCAGGACTAAGGATTGAACTTGATGATCCTTGTGGGTCCTTTCCAACTGCGAATATTCTGTGATTCTGGGAGAGGCTGAGGTGGACTGTTCAATGCAAGCAAAGTTATATTCAAAGGGATCATGAACTACTTTCCATCTTATAATTTTTCCTGGTTGAACATTTGGAATGAAGTTGGTGGCTCCAAATTTCTTCTGAAATGGGTCCTTGTCTACACCATTGAACTCTTAGCCCTAGTTCAGAATAAGGCTTTTGACCTGATTTTGCAGTGATTGAAACCCATGTTTAAGGTTAACACATCAGTCTTCACATATCAAAATCTGCAGTAGAGTGGTGATGGGATGTATTCACAGTGCACAGCACAGCTTATTTAAGGAGTGTTATCATTATGGGCAGGGTGTCTGGTTCTACTGCGCTTACCAAAAGGTAAAGCTGATGGTAAAAGTGTAAGGTACTGGTAAGGATGAAAAGTATATGAACACATCTGAGAGATGATATATCTTACTCATTTGACAAATTAAAGGGCTCTGTAGCTTTGCAGTACAACACACGCTGATATGAATGAACAAAAAATGTATGCCTAGTAATGCCTATTAGCATCTTCATGTCCAAACCTGTAAGATCAATATTGCAGCAGGCTGAAATATGAACAAAGTTTCTTTTTTATTTCAATGGATAAAAACTTTGTCTTTTATCATCTCTACGTCTAAACAAAATTAGCTGCTCATGTGAAAAGGAGTGATTCAGATGCAACTCCTATTTTTTTTGCTGTTTCTCTAGTTAGATTAAAGGCACTTTGGCCTATAAGAGGACAAGGCTGTTCTTTTATCTAACTGTGAAAAAGGTCTTTGGATGTATTTTTTTTTTCTCTGGGCATATCAGAAGTATTGGTGATTAATGAGGATCATGCTTTCAGGCAATGTCATTAACAATGTTGCATATCAGAGAGATCTTAAAGTAACTGCTTGCTGAAAGGAAGTGGAGAATAGTTCATTACAGGTTGCTACATCAGTATTCTTGGGGAAGGAGGTAGGTAAGCATCTTGCAGCACAAAGGCAGTCACAGAGCTCTCACTGTCATTTCCAGAGTTTTGCAGTGCCTGTCACCATGTCCTGGTTCTGGCCAGGACAGGGCTAATTTTTGCAGTAGCCAGGAGGGAGCATGTCCAGGACCTGGATGTTATTCTCTGCCACCTCAGGTCAGTGCTGGGGGCAGGGAGAAACGACTCTCTTCCGAGGAGAAGGGTTCCTTCAAGTGGAGTGAGGGTGGTGGAGGGAGTGGTCCATAACCGTGGTTCTGAGCATTTCGCATGTGAATCACTCACCTCTCTCTTGTACACTTTAGTTATTAATATTGTTGTTGTTACGGTTTGGTTTTTTATCTCATTGCTGTTTCCAGTAAATTCTTTTAATCTCAACCCGTGATCTTTACCTTTTGTGCCTCCAATTCTCCTGTCCTGGAGGGGAAGGGGGGGACAGAGGAGTGAGGAGTGAATGAGTGTGGCTTTAATGAGAACACTAAATTGTAGAATACCATTCCAAAACCACGACACAGTAGCATAAATGAAAACCAAGCTTGGGATACCTTGTAAACTGTAATATATAATGTGATAATTTCCTGTTGCCATAGACTGAGAAACTGGTTTCCCACTATTCCTTAAATAGAAAAACAAAACAAAAATACATCTTGAAGAATAGAAAGACGAAATTCTAGTGTTAGAATAAAGAACCTTTTACCTTGTTTTGTCTTCTATGGCTTCCATAAATAAATATTACATTTTAATATAAATAATAGGCAACATTGTAGTCTAAATACTTTTTTGTATTTAAAATTGGGAATCTGAAATTGAACATCTTGATGCACTCTGAGTAATTTTGAAAACAGAGAATATTTCTGAATAAAGGGCATCACATTAGCCTCACACATTCAGAATTCAAATCCTAGAATTGCCTAAACCCACACTTTGGAACCTAAGAGAGATGTTGAAGCACTTGCACATCCAGGATATCACCTTAATTGGTAGACAAGTCAGATGGAGTTTCAAAAATGCAGCCGGGAAGGAAATGCTGTATGGAAATGAATGGCTCTATTTCTGGGGACCAGCCTTCAGGTTAAATGCATAGCAGCTGCCTCTAGTTTGAAGAAGTTTAAGGCACTGAATTTTATACTCTGAAGCATAAGAAGCGTATGGTTCTTACAACAATTGGTTAAAACTTACAGGGAGCCTTGGACTGCATTCAACCCCTGGATAGTCAAATACACATACAACTCTGACTTCAGTGGGAATTTCATTCTTGGTCCCTAGGAAAGACTTAGACATGCTATGTAATATGTCTTCTGACATTTTAGGCACTTCTTTCCTGTCAAAGTAAGAAGATTCACACATCAAAGAGCATTCCCAGCCCTGGCGTGTCCTGGTGACCACTGCCTGCCAAGTTCATTTCCTGATCGCCAGGGTGCAATCTGCCTTCATGGAATAGGTAGATTTAATTTTCCAAAATAAAACTTTACGTATTCAGATGCAAGTAGAAATGAAGAGGCATTTATTATTGATGCCTTTGGTTAAATATTAATAAGGAGCCATAACTCTGCCTGGTATTTTCAGTATAGTATTTAGAGATTTATTTCCCTTTCTCCTCCTGGATTACTAACGCTGATGTACTTTCATAGGCTTTGAATTAGTTCCATGCTAGCATCAATCTCATTTCTTCAGAAAAATCTTTGGGCTGTGATTCAGCTGGATGTTTAGGTCCTTCTGTGGCATGATGCCTTGCTCTGATGAGAGCTAGTGAGCTTCTGGATACTGCAGATATTTCCACCTGCGCTAGGTCAAACTTTTTGAAGAAACAGTTCCCCACATCTTCCTTTCCTAACCAAACTTGACAACAATACCAGGTAACAAACCCTCAGTGCAGTAGAGAGTTTCAAATCATTGCATGCAATCTCTTCTTTTTCACACTATCCACTAATTTATATGGCAAGTACAGTCTGCAGAGTTTGGGAGACGCTCAGCTATCCAGATACAGGTGTCTGCTTTAGGGTGAAGTGAACTACTCTTGAGCCCCCAGTTACCTTGATTAGGTCACCATGGACTGAAATGGGAGCTTAAACACCCAGTTCATATTTAGAAATCACACACTCCAAACCAAATTTCACCCAAAGTGTTCACACTTTTCAGCACTGGTTTCACTTGCCCACACAGAGGTGTAAGGTGCCATTTTGAAGTGCCTTTGAGGATCCCAACTGGTACCTAGAGGCCACTCCAGAAAAGTGATGGACTCTCAGAAGTCCTATTCCATATCATGCAGCTTTTGGTTTTGTGTCACTCAGTATCTGCATTCAGATGCCTGAATTCTGCTGTTAAATCCCATATTATTTATATTGCTCTAGGAAAACAGCTCCTTGAGAGAGATGCTCTTTTTCATTCACTCAATACAGAAAATATGTACCCTATATTTGCAACCTTTTCATAATAAATACATCATTATTGATTTTCTACAGTTTTTCTTCCGGGTTATTTTTAATAATGTATTTATACTGAACAAATTCCTGCCTTTTGTGTGTGTTTGTGTTTTCCTTTGCTTTATCTGCAGTGCAACTATTTGTTTTGTAATTAATAGCAGGACTATACTTCCGAAATTAGCCATAAGCTATCTTTATTTTATTTTTTTTTATTATATAACTATTTATTTTTGAAATGTGTTTGGGTTTTGTGCCAACGCTATTATAGCTGTTTACTTAGCATGATGCTTTTCATTCCACTAATAACCACTCTCCTGAAAGATGAGCTAATTTTGCATTACTGTGTAATTACAGACTCTTTTCAAAAATAGTGAAAATCCTTTCACTTTCAATAATATATTAGATGATGTTGATTGCTTACATTTTATGCATAAAATTCAATTGAGTTATATGCATTTATTCTGTCAGGGCATTCAGAATGGACAGAAAGCTACTGCAGTTGTTCAGTGATATAAGGTAATATCACAGTTCATTTCAGTCGTAGAGAACTACTCTAAAGTTTTCTGGATACTTATCTCTCAGAAAATTTTGCTGAGAACATGGAGGTAATATTTTTTATGGCTGAACTTTTTTTATAGTGTCTTGTGATCTGAGAGAATTTCATATATTGCCTCAAGATCTGAGAACTAACTCCTAGTTACAATTTTCATATACATGATTATCTTCTCCATATCTAAATAATTATTCAGGTGACTGACACAATTTTTCTTGATTGGCAAGTATTGTTTGGACTATTTTTATAGGCATATAAAACCAACCACTGCCACTATGATGATCAGCTTTATACATTACCTGTTGATTCACTCAATCTAAACCTCATGCAGAAGTTGCAGTTTTTTCATGGGACCTGAGAAGACATTTTCAAGGACACCAGAGCTGGCAGACTGCCTCATCCACAAATATGAGATGGTTAACTTCAGTCACAAGAGGTTTAATCCCCAAATACACAAGGTGGAATATCTGCTTGTGTTTGTGGATTTACCTCTGCTTACATGAGTGGAGAAGACGTGCTAGAGTCATATTCAGATTTCTTGCAATGCTAATGACTATGAAAGGCTGAATTTCAAGTCTTTCTTCAAAGTTCATAGAAATTTCTTCAGGAACAACTTTTCCCATATACTGGCTTCAAACTCATTTCCTTTAAAAAGAACTCCAAGTCGAATAGAAGATATCTCATAATTAAAATTATTGCTACTTCTTTAATGATCTAATTAGTTTTACCTGCCAGGGTCAGCTTCATTGATTTCAATTAAAAAGAAAAAGAAAAGACCTGTCAAGTGACCTACTTCTTAATGTATTCAGTAAGATCAAGGTTTGAGCAGCAAAATGTTTTAATGAACACAACCCCTGTTTGCTAAAAGCAAAGCTATTACTGATTTCTTATTGATCTGAAAAAGGAAAGGACAAACTAGGTTAGGGGATATTTCATGTTTTTTCATTAAAAATCAATGAAAGCAAGACCGACCTGCTTTCTTTCTCTTGTGTTTACTCTTGAAACAGATTAGATCATTAGGGGAACAGTAATGGTCTAATTATTTAGACCATTCTTAATTCAAATTGTAAAAGTTGATGAACTTGCCTAACTATAAATAACAAAATGCTTTTACATAACAGTATCTGGGGAAATGGTATGCTGGGAGTCAGATTATGGCCTGGGCAGAACAGTATTATTAATTTATGTCATCACTTCACAAGTACCATGTAACATTAGGTTGGACGGGAACATCAGAGTTAAGAAGAAAAACAGCTTTCAGATCAGACTTCAGTAATAAGTGAAGTCTCCTCTCTTTGAAGAGGGATAATGATGTGTGATGTACATTACATCTTGTGAACTGGCTGTCTAAAGGGCCATCTTCAAGGCCTGGAAATCAAATAACACATATTGTTTAACCAGATATTGCACTATGGAATATCATGGTGATGGCTATGACTGTGCAGTTAAATTACAGAGGCAAAAGGAGTGACCCTGAGTGCTGGATCCCCCTGTGACTGTTACCTCTCACTCTAGCTCTGCTTTGGACCTCTCTAGCTGGCTCTTTCTGAGATCAAATTTATGTAGGTGTTGGCAGTGTGGCTGTGAGCTTGACTCTACCCTTTGGTCTTGGTGCCAGGGATTGTTTCTCACCTTTTTTTTTTTTTTGTTTGGCAATGGGAACACAACCAGTGCAACTTACTTGAAGTCCAGTCCTGCTAACCCTTTCTCAGACATACCATGTTCTTGCTGCACTCTGACATCGGTGTCAGTAAAGTGTTTTTCTCAGCAATGACAATTTTTGTGAATAAGGAACTTTTGAGCAAGGTATATAGACCGGTTAAGAAGATCAGCTCAGCTGTAGGTGGAATCTGTCTGACCTTTCTGACTTCTTTGATCTAGAGACTGCTTGCTTCAGTGATCTCAGCGCAATAATATAAATGAGAGAAAGCATCTTACTCTGTTAGTGATTTTCTAGCCTTTAAAGGCATTGTTTCACCTTGAGCTTATGTGTAAAAGTCCCCTAGCACAGCACTACCATTAGTCTTAGCCAGGAGACTTCCCTTGTCCTACACTGAAGGGCTCTGAAGGGTTGAGGGACATGGCTCACTATTCTATTCCCTTCTGAAGTACAGAAATAGGCTTAAATTTTTCTAATTCATGCCTGAAACTTAAAACAGGCTTAAAACAATAATTACTCAAGCCCTCATGTTTAGGCAGACAATCAATCAGGCCACTGTTGTGCAGGTGAAACCTAGTCTATTTTTACTGATTCATGATATCATGTTTTCCACTATTTATATCCACAAGTGTATAGTACCACTTTTAGACTTTATCTGCCTCTTTGAATGACCCTAATGCTTTTAGACATTTTGTTAAGAAAGTCTTATCTATGCCCATTTCAGTTCAGCTGCAAAATCCCCAAGTAATATATTAACAAAAATAATATTCATGTAACTTCTTCAGAACTCTGTTCAGTCAATAATTTGATTACAAAGCCTTCATACCCATTTTGCAACTAACAACTTGGTAATTATAAAGCTGAGGTGTTTGGGTTGTATATTATTGGATTAGTTTAATAAAGTCAACTTCGGAGAAGCACAACAAAGTTGTTAATGAAAGAGAACTTTCTTGTTCTATAATGATTTTTTACACCAAAATTCAAGGGACAAAAAACGGTCTACTGAAATCTCATTATTACTGTTATTAGTACAAGCTCTATGAACTTCTTACGTACATGGCTGCAATGTCAGTACAAAACAGGCAAGGCAGATGTCCTGCTCTGCATATTTTGAAACATGAGATGTAGTTAAGTTACTCTCCTAGCAGTCTTTTGGGAAATCAGTGCGTCTAAAAGCCAGATGGTTAGTATCATTTGTCAGGTATCTTGAGTTTCTGCTTAAATAAATGCAAAAAGCCCTTTCACAAAACAAAGCCTAGCATTTAAAACACATGGGCTGTAGTTTCTTCTAGACAGACAGTTATATAGCACTGGATGCTATGAATATCACGCTGGTGCAACGGTACTGCTTATCTCATGATGTATTTGTTTGAAACTGAGGGCTGCTTCCTACATGACGTGCTAGCAATGAAGCTCTCTTACTTCTTGAGCGGGAACACTGAAGAACTTGCAAGGAATTTGTAAAAAAAGAATAGAACAATAATTTGCAATAATATTTCTCAGTGTTTAGTATCTACTTGGTGCCCCAAATGCGAAGCTACAGGGTCACATACTGGAACGTACTCTTCATCTGAAGAGGTAATGCCAAATAGTGCGAGGGAAAGGAAAGATGGGAAGGGAAGGTTTGGGAAGGTTTATGAAGGGAAGGTTTGTGAAGGGAAAGGAAGGTTTGGGAAGGGCAGGGCAGGGCAGGGCAGGGAGCTCCACCTTACCTTTTTTTTTTTTTTTTTTTTAATATACTTTCAAGAGAAAAGGCACTAGAATTACTTAACCTGTTGGTCCTTGTATGATGCTCTGTCACCCTGCTGCTGTTACACTCCTTACCCTAGGAAGCACAGAGTTTGAATCAGTTCACATGTTCATCAAAATCTACTGGTGTGGCATATGCTGGCCTTGGCATCCATGTTGCCATGCAGACAGACCTGTTGGAAATGTTACTGAAGTAGAAACTCCAGTACTTGCGATTGGGGTCTAAAGAAGAAAAGATTCCCTCCCTTCTTGTCCTTGACAGTATGGTGGATGTGAGATGTCCCAGGGAACGCTATGTCTGGGGAAGTATTAGTTTTTCAGTTGTATAAACCTATTTTCAGCTATCTAACACTTAACTCTAAAGGAATTCTCTCATCCCTTCCTCTAAGCCTTCATCTGAAAAAATAGAAAGCCAGCTCAGCCTTTTAACCCTAAGAAATAACCTGTCTGTAAAATTGCCCTCCTGCCTTCTCTATAAAGCAGTGTGGTGATATATCACTACATGATATTGAAGAGATGAGTTAAGCAATAACAACTTGATACCATCAGTTGCACAAGGCAGCACTTCTTTTCTAGACTCTTCAAAATCTTGGATTTTAATGCATGCTGCCAACAGTAAGTTTTTGTTTCTGTTACTGTGTCTCTACAGAATTTGTACACAGAGGAATTCACTTTATAGGTCATGCAGTCACTAGACAGCAAGCATGTCCCATCCCTTTTAATTCTCCATAATCAACTAGAACAGAGCAAGATTAACAAACCAATCTTTTGTGTTTTATTGTCAGCAATGGATACTGTTATTAAAAATACATACACTGGTTTTCAAACTAACAAGTGGGAATTTCTTGCAGTTTGAAGTGTTTATTTTAGTACACAACATCTTTGTTACCTAACCCTTGACCAGTTTAGGTTTTGATTTGCACTTTGGTTTCTGCCTCCCTTTATTGTCTTGTATTTTTTTAGACAAGATGAAGATCAAACAGTTTAAGTCTCCATGATTAAATTAACACAGACTTTATTTTTTTCTAATTAACTTACCCAAGAACCAGCCTCAAAAACCAAGGCTTTTGATAGTCACAGGGAATTCTGTTTATCTGTGTTCAGAAGAATGTTTTTGGATGAAGGCCTTGCAACACCACGTGCATCAGGGCTTAGATGTGTTTTCCTGTTTGGTAGGCACATGAGATTACAGGAAGAAAGTAGTGTGTAGCCCTTGTTCAGGAAGTGCACTGTAGCAGGTGTAGCTGAAAGGTAAATTTTAAGGTAAGCCTCCTTTTCTGAGCACCAGTGTGGGACTAATCTCTCTTTTTCTTCATCTTCTTATCTTTTATTTTTTTCCTCCAATTTTGTCCTCCTTTTAGACCTTGTTTGCTCCATCCTTGCACACCCTCCCCATTAGTCTTTCCTGAGACATAAAAAAGCTTCAAACGCTCACAGGGCACAGTGTCCTTGTGTCCTTATGTGCAGAGGCACTAACTGCATCCTACTGCTTGATTCTAATACTGAGCAGAGATTGAGTTATGCAGATGAGTTCCTGCACTTGTCTGATAGTGAGTGTCTGGGAAGAAGAGGGGCATCTCCAACAGAGAGATGCCAGCTTGCTGGAGGCAGTTTAGGAACCAGTGGAAGGACAAGAACTGTTTCTAATAGTTCTACCAGAGGGGATGAGATTACCTCCAGCTCAACTTTGACCACAGCTAAGGGAATTATAGAAGCTCCCTCTCTTCTCTTTCAGAGTCAGTCCCTCCGAGTCAGTCCTGGTTGTTTGGCTGGGGGTTTACATTGCTACGGTTTTAACTCTGCTTCTTCACTGGGGAAGTGAAGAACTTCCATACCTGCTCTGGGTCCAGCATGTGAAGGGCAGGACCTCTCCAGAGATCCTGCAGACAATGCACCCTGGGGACAGGGAGGGCAGCTCAGTGATTTTATTAATGCTGATAAATAAAGGAGGCAAAGAGCTATTCCTGATGCCAATGCCATGTAGCATACACTGCCTTACATTCGTATGGCTTGGAGTTTTCCCTAGTGGAATGGATTGTCTGTAATCATACCTACCCTGGGTTTCCTTTGGGTCACAAGTAGTACACCTGAGATATAATTTGCCTTTTGTACCTGGGGAGGTGATTGAGTTCAAAAGTCTGAAGCATAGTCTGAATTCTGTGTTGCAGTGTATTGGAGAGATATTTTTTCAGTATGAAACTGAGGATGTGTCTGGCATGATTTGAGGTTTTGCATAATGTGGGGTGGAAGTGAAGAGCTTGTTGAGAAAGAGTTGAAGGAGTTTGGAGGAGCCCACACACAGAAGGGTTGGAAGAACTCTGGCTGAGTGATGCCAGAGATAAGTGGCCTTTAATACCCTCATGCCTCCCTTCCTTCCTTGTTATCTTCTTTCTCCTTTCCACTGCTGCAGACTTCTTGAACACTCAGTCCCTTGCAGTACATATTCACTGGTATTATTCAATTTCTTCTTTAGAAGAATTTGATCTCCTTCTGATTTTTTTTTTTTAAATAATACAGCTCAAAGCCTTTTCCCAAAGCCTATGCTGGAGAATATTGCATCAAAACATTTTGTCTTTCTTCCTTCAGCATTAAGAGGTTGGGTGTGAACTGATGATAGGAGGATGAGAGGCAGCTGCAGTGAATATTGATCTGACTCACATACTACCTAGCTCATATTAAAGACCTCAAAGTTAGAAGTTTGAATGACCTTTCATCTTTACAGTGTGCCTGTAAAGTGTGATCCCTTCCCTTAGTGAGCACTGATGAGAATTGCGCTCTCTTTTCCCTTCGGGTGTGCACCCTCTGTGTAGCTGACATACTTGGGTGACAATGAGAGCCATGAGTTAATCCCAAGGGCAACGCAAACAAGTGAGTGAAACTTGCCAGTTTTAAGAAAAACTGGTTTTTGTTGTTGTTGTTTTCATTTGCGTTGTGTTACGTATTTGTCCAGAATTATGCTTGTCAAGTCTGCCGTGTTCAAATACTCCCAAAATCTGGAACAGTGATGCCAAACACGCATCAATATAAATTTTACAGCACTTAGATCAGTTGATGAGGAAGAGTGAGTGCACCTTTAATTCCAGTAAAAGTGGCACTCAGCTATAATAATAAATGGGGAATTACTGAAAGCTTTATTTTTTTTTTTAGGACAAGTATGTTAATCACTTCTCAGTCTGCGACAACTCTTCGCACTATTTTAGTAGCATTTCTCATCAAAATTACTTCAACATCTGAACTAAACAGCATTTGTTTAATCTCCTGCTCTTTTAAATTTGTGAAACAGTCCTTAATGAGTGTTTTTCTGGCTCAGAACGATTCCCACTGGAATGGTTTCAAGGATGCAGACCTGGCAAGCAGGAAGAGAGGTCTGGTTACCTCCCGGGTGCTTTAGAGCTGCAGTGTCTTACAGCAGGGGCATGTTCTGAACTTGTCAGGGGGAACTGCTCTTCACAGCCATGCCTCCTGCTTACTTTTCTCTTCCTCTTTGTACTAAGTTAAATTATCTCCATCTATTTTTGCGTTCAATGCTCCCTTACACTGAATTTTTTGCTGTTATAAATAAAGTCCAATAAATGAAACAACTAGTGCTTGTGGCAGCATTAACACTTATACTCTTGACATTGTGGCAAAGCACTTAGTTTTACACTGAACACAGAGAGGCCTGGCCACCCTAAGAACTTCTATTCAAACAGAAGAAATGTAGCATTGCTTTTCCTCTCATGTTCAGCCACAAGCAAAGGAAGTGATGCACTTTATAACCTGCTGAGCCAAGGCACCCTTTCAGTAATGTAAAATAATGGTGTTGGAACATGGATATATTCACACAAAATACATGGTTGTATTCTCCGTTCTTGATTTCTCTCACTTCCAATGAGGACAGCTATTTGCTTGTAACAGTTTGCCTGAAATACATTTGCTACCAGTGAGTCATCCCCCTGAAAAAGGGCTGCTTGCATTATATTACTCTAGGAACTTTGCTACCCTATACTTATCATTAAGAGTTGTAGTGCTAGGCCTTTGGGAGGAAAGTCTGGAGACAAGATGTGAAAGAATTTAATAAAGAAGACGAGCTATCAGAAATATGTTTTTCATCCTGCATGGTACATGAGATTTGTTCTAGAACGTGTAGTGAAGGACACCATCTCCCTGCCTCTTTGGTATTTTTTCCAGTATATTGCTTTATATTAGTTTGCAAAAGATGGCATTATTTCTCATTCCTTTAGGAAATGACATGTTAGATTCCATTTGGCATCATCTGTTGAGAGCTGTATCTGATGGCTGACAGATCTCACATTCACAAAAGGTTTTATAAGCTGACTATTGTATTCAGGTTTGGAGGACAGATTACACTTAGTATAATTTCAAAGACATCAAGATGAGTCACCTCTTTCTTTTAAATTCCTCCTTGCCTTCCTGTTGACATGCTGAGGTTTATATTCCTGCCATGTTTTGAAAAGGTTTTAAGGAGATACTTTACTGTGATTGGGCAGTCCAAGTTCTCCACTCCTCAGTGCTCTGCTTCCAAAGGCAGCCTCTGATTGTTGTGCAACAGGTTTATCAAAACACATTCCCTGCATATGCTTGTGTATTTCTTTACAAATAGCTCTATCTTGTCTCATAGAAACAGGATTTTTAAATATTTTTTTCTGGTTTCCCAGTAAAATTAGACAGAATCAGATGTAGATGTTGTAAAGTACTGAAGGAAGTAAAACATACAGAACATGTGACATTCAAACATTTGTGGCTAGTGTAATGAATGGTTTTACAGAGAACACAGAAATGGTTGATAAATTACTCTAGATACAAAGAAATAAAAAAGAAACATTATCTTGAGAATCCTTACCATAAACATATATTGTCTGGAGGAATCATGTGGAAAAAACATCACCTCTGACATTTACATTCCTAGTGTGATTTCCAGAGGAGTATTTCAGTTCTTTTGTTTTCCCTCTGATTTCTCTAGTGGCCATTCCTTAGACTGTGTCTTGATATAATGGATAATATAAATGCCATGGTTCTTCAAAAGTAGGAAGTGATGCCTTGCAGCTTGTAAGCACTTCTGCCATATCAGTATTCAAAAGACTTTGTCTGCATGCAGACTCCTGCTAACCAGATGGTCTGAATCTGTCTACTACTCAGGGCTCACCCTCTTCCTTTTAACTTTCTTGGCCTCCTGTGTTCTCTCATAGAGCAAAACCTAATTAAAACTTCTGTGTTGACTCCAGGTAGATCACAAAGCAGCAGTTTACAGGGCCAAGAAATAAAAATATTGCTAGGTTTTAATCATCCATCTATTTTCAGGTTAGCTTAAAGTACTTTACATAAAAGGAGGAAAGTGGCATTTTTGGAAAGGTTAAGTATCCATGCAGATCTGCAAGCGGGTCTGTTATTTATTGATCTCTATTGAAAAAGATACTTCACATTGTCTGGAAAAATAGCCAAAAATCTTCAAGTGACCTCAGAAAGCTGCACAGTCTTAGGGAAAGGGCAGGTAAGCATGGTGCTCAAATTTGGGAGCAGGAAAGCCTGTGGCAAGAGAGAGGGAAATACTTGGGAAATAATCCCTCTGTGAAAGGCAAATGACTGAGTGGATTTGTTTTATTAAATCCTACCTCTGCTCCATAAGTCTTGAGAGATTGCAGAAAGTGTTAAAAGAGGAGTGAGAAAATTTCACTGCTTGAGAAAAGACTGAGCTGACACTAGTGGGATGCTTAGGGAGCCAATCCTGCCTAATGATGACTCCACACAAATGGCCTCTCTTCCTTTTTTTTCCCTTTGTCTTTTATTTTTGCATCTTAGGTGGAAAGGGGTAACAATACACAAGAAAAGTATCAACATTGCCTGCTCTGTACCAAACAGATGGGATGTAACTTTTTTCCTGGTTTGGTGGGGTTTGCTTGTTTGTTGGTTTGTTTGTTGTTTGGTTTGATTGAATATTGATGAAAGCAGACAACCATTTTGGGGACATGTGCAAAAGGAGCACATATATCTGAGACATTCCCAGCATTCAAGCAAACCCAGAACTAGTTAGGCAACTCTGTCTAATGCTGTACCTTTGAATTAACAGAATCTGGACTAGGACTCTCCCACACAAGGCTTGATATAGTCAGATATGTCTCCTTCTCCCTTGGTCTACCATTTCTTGAAAGGAAGATCATCTACCCCTGGATACAGGCAGTCCCTGTTAGTTTCAATTAGAATTGTCTGGTTACATCTCTTGGAAGCATCTGGCCACTAATGAGAATGTAGGAACGTAGTAAAACAGATTGTTCTTGTTCTCCTCATTGACTCTGTAACAACATGTACAAAGTATTTCAATTTGCTAAATGTGTCACCAAGCCATTTTCTCAGAATATGAACAAACATCTCTCAGAAATAATCTGGTCTGTTTCTGTGAGCTGTTGCAAAGAGTGGATGAAACTATTTAAGTTATATTTAGTGGAAAAGAACTTGCCATTATTCCCAAATTTCATCAGATGGAAAATCCAGACAACAAATTGACATATATTTTATTTTAGCATACGAGTTTATTGAAGAAGAAGCAGCCTGTGTGTGTGTAAGAATGCAAGAGACCATTTGCTGTGTCTGACTATTTGTATAAGCAGAGCCAGTGCAGCTACTATGCTGAAGTAGCACCATCTGTCAGATCAGCTAAGAGGCATGTGTTTATATCACAATAAAGATCTGATGATAGTGTCTGTTTCATCTTAAAAAAAATGGGGAGAGAAAATGGGGATTTGGTCTATAAGTTTATGTCTAACTGCTGCCTCACAGGTGCCAGAACAATTTTTCCCCAATAAAAAAATACAAACAACAAACCCACTATCATCACCATCACCACCACCAACAACCACCAAAAAAAAAAAAAAAAAAAAAAGAAAAACCACCCCTCACTTTTCAGTTTCCTCATCATCCCTCAGGAAAAAAGTAGGTGTCTCAAACATTCTCATTTTGAGACTCATGTTTCCTTCCTGTTACGAGAACTCAGAGCTTATGGGAGCAGTGTCACCAACTTTCCCAGTAGTTTCTGGCACTATTTGGGATATGGTGAGTTCTCAGCTTCTGACACATAACGCCAAGCAGTCAAAGGCACTGCTGAATTATTTCCTGCATTTTTTTCAGATCTGTTTTTCAGACCCAAGATTATTTCTGTTCTTGAGTCCCATAGTCCGAGTTTATTTTATTTTGTTAATGAATGTGTAGTTACAAAAATGTCAAAATATTTAAATTTTCTTCTCCTTTTGCTTCAAGGAGAAACATAATTTATGTCATAAGAAGTTGAAAATTTTTCTCCCTAAGAGTTTTCCCTAGCAGAGGAGTCATCCTGAATGAGAGCTGGACTGGTAAAACATGCTAAAATCATCACTGCATTCATACTCTGTAAATGAAGTCTAGAACTGCATGCTGTAATAACTTATGCCTGGTGAAACACCTTGTAAGAGCCCTAAAGTTATACAAATTAATTATCCCCTAGGCTTCTAGATCTCTTCTGTGTCTGGCTCTAGAATTAGATTCCTACAAAGAACAGAGGCAAAACTGCCTCTGCTCATATAAAGGGAAACGGCTCCAGTGTGGCTGGAAGAACAGGACATGCACTGGCACATGAAGAATGTAAGATCCTGAAAAGGTGCCTCTGTTTGAAATGGTTAGGTCTTCCTGTGCCTCAATTTGATGCCTGTGCAACTGTGCAAATGATATATTAAGTATAAGAGCTCTTTCACACCTTATTAATCAATGAAGTACAACAACGCATTTTGAAGAAGGAAGAAAACCAGATGTTTTCTGTGAGAATACAATCTTAAATAGATCATCAAATCTTTCAGTAAATCATTTTGGCTGTTTGGTGACACTGTTTGGTGACTCTGTTTGGTGACAATGTCTTTAGGGTCGCAATGCATGACACGAGAAGACAATTTGAGGTATGAGAGGAAGCCACTCTCTACCTGGGGTGCTCATCAGAGCACACTCCTTTTCCTGGCTCTTTGATCCCCTCTGATCTTTGCTTTGGGGCAGCCCATCTGTTAAGTGTAGATGGAGATGACTTGACCCTTCTCCCGAGTCACAAACCCTTGCAGCTGTGCCCGAGGTGACCATGCACAGACCTCCATTGCTTCCACTATCTCATCAGTACCCTCCATGCAAGTGTTCACTCCCGTGGGACTGCCAGAGAGCACCAGCTGGTGACCTTTGCCATGGTGATGCTGAACACACAAGGCTAGTCACCTCCCTGGTTCTACAACAGCATCTGTTGTTCTGTAAGTGACTCGGTTCCTGCTCACTTCCTGCAGGCAACTTCCTTCTCAAGCATTTTGAAGATGTTGTATTTCAGTTGCTATACTTCCTACAAAGCATATTGGAGCAAGCTAACCTTTAAGAGAATTTTTCTGACCTGTATTGAGTTCTTTTATAATTAAATCTGGCACACTCCAGTTATAGGTTCTGAGTCACCTCTTCACATCATAGCAAGGAACTACTGAGACATCCAGCCCTTTGAAATTGCAAAAACATTTTGTAAGACCATTTTCTATGTTGATTGAGTTGTAGCTACCTTGGGAAAAGTCTCTGGAACCTTGAAAAGAAACAATTTCTTGTCAGCTCAACGTGACACTCTAAAAAGACTGAGTATTAGGAAATGATTTCATTAAAAAGGAAAAGAATTCTTACCGAAACTTTAAGATATGCCAAATCCCTATTGACAAGACCTTTCACTTACCACAAATGAGATAAATGAAAACATCAATGTCATATTAGGTAAGCAACTAAACTGAAAGAGTGAGTTTGAAGAGTCAAAGAACCCATTGGGAAAAGCAGAGCATATCTTCAATGGACTGAAGAAATGAAAAACATTCTTCAAACAGCTGCTTTATCAGGATGTGAAAAGGCCAAGCCTTTATGCTGCTATAATTTATGGATATCTCCTGTTTGTAGGACAAAGAGAAATAGAAAAACTTAATCATATTTCTGCTGTAGGAAGAAAAGACTCAGCCTCTCTTCTGTTTAAAAACTCAAATTAATTTTAACTCAATTTCTGTCTGTGTTGCTACAAAGTATGAATAAGTAGGCAGAGGTGAACAATGTAACTTTGGAAGCATTCTTGCCAAAGACAATGGTAGCTGGAACTCAAAAAGCAAATCTAAAATTAGGACATGGCCCTAAAGCTGCAGTTCTTTCCTCCTGTGGGGGATTTGAAGCAATTGCAATTTGGTCTCTTCAGCTTTTCTCTCCGTTTTGGCTTTCACACACATACTATCATCATGATTAATGAAGACATCATCATGCACTAAAAATGTTACATTTGACAAGTGCTGCAATTAATGCATCAAATGTTATACTCAGTTCAAATTCCCTGAACCTATGAAGTTCACTTGAAAGCAAAGTCCTTCCTCTGGGCAAAGCTCCCAGCTTTTGTAGCACTCTCATGATTGCTGTAATGGAGAAGGGAAATTGCCCCCAGCTGCAGTTTCTGAAGTTTTACCATTAAGTCATTTCTAGAATCAAGAGAACACATTTTTAGTTCTATTTTTTTTGCAACAGCAGTGACTTCTGGTGGGTCCTTAATCTAATCCCAAACTCATTTCCCTGTGTGATATCCCAAAAAATCAATGAATCCACTGGCCTGTCTAAAGAGCACAGGCAGAATGAACTAGGAGAACCAAGTCACCTCTGTATTGTAATACAAGTCATGCAGTTTTCCCTACTGGCACCAAACTTTAAATTATGTCTTAGTTAATATTTGTCAAAAATCCCTATTTTTCTTATTTGTTCTTTCATTAGAAATGCGTGGTAGAATTTGACCCTGGCTGGCTGTGACATGCCCACCCAGAAACTCTCATTTCCTCTCCTCAACAGGACAGGGGATAAATTAAGATGAAAAAGCTCATGGATTTCAATAAGGACAGGGAAATCACTTCCCAATTACTGTCACAACAAAACAGACTAGACTTGGAGAAGTTTAGTTTAATTTATAGACAGCTAAAAATAGACAGTGAGTAGAATGGTAAGAAACAAAAATAAAACTGAAAACCCCTTCTCACACTTCTTCCCAGGCTCAACTTCACTGCTTCAGTTCCAATTCTTATACCTTCTTCCCGTCATAGCAGTGCAGGGGAATGGGGGGCTGTAGTCAGTTGGTAGCTCCTTACCTTTGCCATTCCTTCCTCTTCACACTGTTCTGCTGCTCCATCCATGAACTGCTCCAGCATGAGTCTTTTCCATGGAGTGCAGTCCTTCAGAAATAGCTTTCTCAAGTGTGGGCTTCCACATGGGCCTCAGGTCTTACCAGAAACCCTGCTCCAGTGAGGGGTCTCCACAGGCTGCAGCTTCCTTCAGAGCATGTTTGCCTGCTCTGGTGTTGGGTCCTCTGGGGGCTGCAGGTGCATGTCTGCTCCACTGTCAACCTCCACGAGCTGCAAGGTGACAATCTGCTTCATTGTGGTCATCTCCACAGGCTACAGGAGATTCGCTAGAGCATCTTCTCCCCTGACCTTTGTGTCTTTAAAGTCAATTTCTGCCCCATTTTTATTGACCCCTCATTCTCACAGCTGCTGTGCATCATTTTTTACCCTTTCCTAAACATGTTATCACAGAGACCCCATTAGTATTTCTGTTTGGCTCATCTGTGTCTGGGTCCATCTTGCAGCTGGCTGGGACACAGGTGCAGCTTCTGTTTTTTTTTTTTCCCCACCCCTGAACAACCTTCTACTATCAACATCTTTTCAGTAACCCAATACATCGAGTTCATTTGAGAATCTTATTGGATTCTTCAGATATGCTGTACTAAAAAGGTGATACTGTCTATACAAGCTTCTCCTTAGTATCAGCAGAGCACATCACAATTCTCCCTTCACTTACACCTCGTTACTTATTTATACAGAATTATGTTATTAAGAAACATGCTCTGTGCCCTTAGCAAGCAGTCAGTTCTGGTTTGAAAGGTAATGAATCCACACTGAAGGATGTTCACATAAGAAGTAATGGTGGGGAACTGGTATGATACTGCTGATAGTTGTAACAAACTAGATGGGTGATTTGTGGCCTTTTATTTCATGCAGATATTTTCATTTAACTGGAATTTGCTCAGTTTTTATCTGGCTGTAGCTGAGAATTCTGTTTCTGATGGATATTGAGAGTGTTTAATTCTGGGGTTCATAGACATTATGCAGCTCTTTGGGTCTGTGTTAGCTTTCGTCTTCCAAAAAGGATTTATCTTGGCAGTATGGCTGTCAGTGTTCCCATACCAAAACAGGCCTTTGTAGAGGAATGTGAAATGTGTGCCCCAATTTTCTAGGCTTTCCTAATGCTGGCTGTATGAAAGGCCCTCTGTGAGTTTGCCTATTCATTCTGCTTAACTCACTGCTCAAAAGAATGGGGAACCTTTTCACTTGTTGTCTCATTCAGAGCTGGCTTTTTTAATAGATGAGGCTTACAGATAAAGGGAATCAGTTTTCTTTATTTTGTCAAAGTGAAGGTTAAGACAAGGGTTCACAATTTTGAAAACAAGATGCAGGGCAATGAAATGAGTTATTAACAGTACCCTTGCATTTTGACTCATAATCTTTCCTCTCCTCTTACATTTGCCTTTCAAGGTGTTATTCATCAACTGGACTGAGAGTAAACCCTTGTCTCCTCTTCATCTATGTGAGGCTCTGAAAAACTTTAGTCTTTGCCCTTTCTTTATTTCCCTCATTCTCTTTTGCTCTCTCTTGTCTCTACTCCTCTCCCTCCCACACCCTTTTCAATCAACTGGTATACAGATTTAATTTTTTTAAAATAAAACCAGGAAACTGGGGAATACATCTCTTGCTGCCTAAACTCAACTGCCCAGCCTGGCTTATTCAAAACATAAACACTAGAACATGTTAATTTTACTGATCTAATTTTCCTCGTGAGATGCCAAGCAAATGCTTTGTGGGGTTTGCTGATTCCACCATACCAGCCTCACTATAAGTTAGTGCAATGGGTTTTCACTCACTCAGTTCATCAGACTCACTCCAGTTTCAGCCCAGATAGCATGCTAAGTCATGTGCTAATGCAGCAAGGCTTTGCTTTGTCTAGCTGCACTAATCTTATGCACTACAATCCTTTGTGAATAATACAAACAAGAAAACAAATAACTATACAAAGACATCTGTGGATTGAGCCGGAGAGCTCTACCTCTTCCCATATTTTCACTGAGTTTGTACAACAACACAGAATAATTTGTCACAGAGTTTGATTTCAATCCCTTCTTTTACTGTTATAGAAGTACCAGGCGAGCATTTGTTTCTCATACATTTAAAGCCTACTACTTTTCTGATCTTAATTTATGTCCGGCATCCAGAATGTATCTGAGTAGAGCAAACAGTTATTTATATTCCAATTATGATCAAAGAGGAACAGCAGTCTCTCCCATTTACTGCCTCTAACATAGTCCTATAGGTTGTCACTAAAAGCAGCATTTCAGCAGCTATCAGACAAGCTGCTTTGTATTCTTATGAGTTTTCTGCTACAAGAAAAAACCCTGTGGAAAAAGAACTACATATGCAGAGGACAGCACTGGAAGAGATGATTTCATTTTTTAATGCTCTGCTTGGATAGAAATTCATGCCTTATTTTTGGGTTTGTTTTTCTTTCCTTTTTTTTTTTTTCAGCAGCTTTAAAGTAAAGGGTGGAGGTCAAGATACTGCTATTGCTCCTTTTCATGAAGTGGAGCTCAAATTCAGCCTGCTGTGTCTCTGTGCCTGTGGTAGCAAGCATGGTGACCCTGGTTCTTTCTCTGTCTCAGGGACCAGTGGCCATGTGGGGTCATGTGCTAAGCCCTACTCTCCTACAAGGCACAGTGACCTCATCCGTGTGGTTTACTGGGTGCAGCGTGGGTATGAGCTCTGCTGGTCCTTGGTTCTGTGAAGGTTGTTCGTATGCTTGCTCTGAGTGGCAGCCAGGCTGAACCTCTGACAGCACACGAGCATGCTAGCAATGGAATGGGATGGGAGCTCGAGGCTATGCTCTGGACATAGGCCTTGGGGCTTCCTATGGCCCCAGAACTGTTCATGGGTGAAGAATGTCTGGAAATCCGAAAGGAGTAGCCTGGTTGACATGGTGTCAATGGCCTTTGCATGGTACACAGTGGGTAAGCAGCACTGAATGAGTTACCCAGTCCTCCTGTGACCATGGACTAAAACCTATTGAAAAGCTTTCCTTGCCCACCCAAGTTCCACTTGGCTATCCTCTTACTGGAGAGGACAGTGAGAGATACAAGGGAACCTCAGCACCTCATGAGCCCACTGCTGGAGCAGGGAAGTGGCAGTGTGGCCCCACCATGGTGTTGAGATGCTGGCCGTGAGAAGACAAGGTTACACTTTCCCCCTCAGTCAGCCTTTTTCATTCAGGCATCTCCAAGTGGCTCTTGGCTACTGTCTGTATTTGTTTTCCCTGGTGAGATAGCTCATTTAATGCAGAGAGATCTGCATAACCCTTTCTCCACTGGCGTTCTCTAAGTGAATGTTTAGTTTTCTTTGTTAGGAAGTATGAATTTGTGTCCCTGGCTACCTTGGTTAGCTTCCTCTGTAATTAACAAGTGTTTATATTTTCCCTGTGGGGTACAAGTACCAGTCAATCTTTACTTCCTTTCCTGTATATGCAGTATATTTTTACCAAGGCTCAAATGCTTTCTAATGTGGTACACTCCATCTCTTTCCTAAAATCAATGTTTCCAAACACAATTAACAGTGCAGTAATAGACTTCAAAATATCACAAAAGAACTCTGAGCTAAAGGGCTTCAAGTTAGCACTGACAGTCTAGATAAGAATATGTTAGCTCTACTGTTGGAGAAAGAAGTTAAATTTTCCCTCTTTCACTCAGATAATGAGTTCCAAATATTAGATGTTATAGAAATAATTTACATAATTGCAACTGTTGTTGACCTATGCTGGTTTTCCACATTGTTGGAAGAAAATACATTTATCGTAAAGATATAAATAGCTTTTGATTCCCTTCTACAAGGACTACTTTCCTTTCTCACTTGAATGCAACTAGTTGAATGTAAAAAAAAGGTATTAGTGATGCAGAGTGTCTGTCTAAAAGACATATAATACACTTAATCTGATGATATTATAGAATACTTTCTTCCCAAACTTTTCCATGAGCCCTAAATCACAGGTTTGGTGGTAAACCTAATAAAGAATCTATTTTAATGGAAATGGAAAAGTAACTGGAGAGCTCCTTCTAGGCATAGAGAAATGCCTATAATCTGCTATCATCTGCTATTTATTTCTTTTAAAAAGGGGTACCTCAGGATCCACATAGAGGATACCTGTCCACTCACTCACTGGTAGCTAAAAGGGGGACACGAACCCTACAGTTCTGAGTAGCAGAAATATGTGTACCTTGCTGGCGAAACCAGTCTCTCTTCTAATGATACCAGGCTGCCCTGACTTTAAAAGACAAAAAAGGCACTTCTTACCCCCTCCCTTTCCTTTTGCAGGATATGAAGAGCTTTTGTTTCCAAATTTAGACATCTGGATATGGCTATAAGAGTACAAATCTGGCATCTGCTTAAAAAAATAAATTGTGGTGAGAAAGCTTTGTGCATATTTTTGATAGATTTGCTAAGTACTCCTGACTATGTAAAAATCCTCCAAAATAATCCTGACAATTAACTGAAGAGGCCAAGAGTCTGAATCATTATTGATTTTATCCTTTAAATAAAATTCATAAAAATGTTTTTAATTTGCTCTGACCAGTGAAATGGAATCAACACATTGCAAAGTCAGAAACCTCTCACTCAGCTATAGCTGGGGTTTTGCTAAAGGCAAAAAAAGAGCTGCAACAATCCATTTATTTCAGTGAGCTGTTAACAAAACTTGTGATTGCTGTAGTCAGGTACATTATTATCAAGCAGTTCATAAATTTTTTCACCTTCACTGCATCACTTAAAACAAAAGCCTCTAGCCTCACACAGGAAGTGTGACGTTTAGTCCAGGAAGTTGTGCATGTGGAAGTAAATATTTGCAAATGCAATTTAGGAACACTCTATTTTATTTGTATGTATGGGAAGGGAAGACTGCATATATTAAAAGTTTGCAGTGCTAAAGCTGATCTTTAATAAATTAGTTGTGGAATTAAATAAAAGTCTTTTTGTCTACGTTGGACAATATCTTCTCACAGAATCATAGAATAGTTTGAGTTGAAAGGGACTTTAAAATGTGATCTAGTCCAACTCCCCTGCAATGAGCAGGGACATCTTAATTTATCGTCTTGTTCAGTACATACTGATCTGGGGTTCTGATCCTGCTAAGCCTCTGTGAGCCATTGCAAGAGGCTCATGGTTAAGTCAATCATGGTTACTTGGTAGGTTCTTGCTTGCATCAGTGGTGCCTCTAAACTCTTGCTATGGAATTTCAGTCAGCCATAGGAAAATCCAGTAAGGCATTCACAGGTCAGGTACCAGTCACATCAAGCAGTGATGCAAACAAGGCATGCTCACTGCCATCAGAAATGCAACTGTCAGGTCTCCTTCTGAGCTCCTCAAGCGCCTGAACCTCTGAGATACCCAGAGGCTTCCCTTAGCAACTCTGCAGCCTTACCTTGTGGTACTGCTGGCTGCCTTTCACTGTCACCTGGGCATGCTGAAGCTGCTGTGGCAGCGTTTTGCTGCTGTTGCTTTTGTGCTGATGTTCTTGTTCTCTTGCATTTGCACGTCCTGAAGTGTAATGTCTCTTTTGCCATCTTTCTCATGGAAAGTGATTACCAGCAGCATAAGTGAGACTTTCTTTCTCCTTTTGTTTTTACTTTTTTTTTTCCTGAAAATAATTTTAATCATTAGAGTCTATTGCATACCATCAGCTACAGACCATGCAGAGACATCCTTATGCACTTAAACTTGTCTCAAGTCTGTCTCTACATTTTTTAAGATACACAAAAAACCCATTTTCTTTCACAATCAATAATTTACTGGTGGGGTCCTTAGACAAGGCATCATTTAGATTAAGAGTTTGAAAATAAATATAGAAGACACAAAAAATAATGCTGTCCATGAGACACTGAGTTTTAAAGCAACATTTTTTTAAAAAAGAAGAAGCTCATGAGACTGAATCAACAGTTGTCAGCACAGGCTTAGGCAGGGATTCCCTTTGTGGACTAATTCTATTACTGTTCATTATGAAGTTTCTCTGAAGACTTTGCTCCCTGCTAGTACAAGACACAAGGCACCAAAACAGGACATTAATTTCTTAGGGAGTGTTGCTATAGAAAATAATTAGTGATGAGGCTGAATTGCAAAGTTCAAAATGGGATCCAAACTTGGAGGACGTGACTATTTATGTGGACACAGGGACTTCATTAGTTGCATTCAGTGTAATTGCAAGGGTGAATGTTCTAATAAGCAGATGAATTTGCCCTTGTCTCTTGGGTCCAAAGCATGTTGAAGCATTTTTACCCAGAGGGCTAACTTTGCCAGATCTCAGGAGAGACCTTGTTCATACAAGCAATTAAGAATAGACATCAAGAAATCTTTGTAAGAAATGTGAGACCAATCTTAAAATCGCTTTTCTAAAATACAGAAGGACTTTTATCCTAGGCCTTACAATGAACGTAGAAGTGTTGATAATAAGAATTACAAATATGTAAGATATTAAAGAAATGTGGAGGAAGGGATATAGTCCTTTCTTCTCACCTGCTTTTTCTGGATAGGTCCTACAATGCTGAAAATTCTTCTCATAAGTTCCCTCTGCACTAAATGAGAACTAGGTGGCAAATAGCTTATTTATAACATGTTTACCTACCTCCTCTTCTAAGTGGTAAAGTCCTTCCTGTGAATGTCGTCCTGAAGGCCTCCTGTGAATTGTGGGGTGTTTTTAATTGCCCATGACTTCAGCAGGTTTGATGATACCCAACATCTCACAGGAGGAATTTCTATTGCACCAGCTCTCAAAATTACGAGCACAGAAAGCATTGGCATAGTGTCATGGGGTTCTGACAGCTGGGTCAATTATGTACCAACATTTGAGTGTGCAATAGCTTAGCCCTACTTATTCTTACTAAATAGCATGACAGAAATGGATAAAACCACCACTGCCTCTACAGAGTGACACATTTATGTTACAAGGGAAACTTGCTTAGCTTTGGGGTAATATATATTTATTTGGAGTTTTGCAAATCAACAAAAATAAAGTAGTTGTAGGAGTGATATTCTGAAGTGCTGAAATCCAGAGTAGAGGTATAAACAAAAAACCCCTTGTTTCTCACTGAAATATGTAGAGTAGATGAGCAAAATGTGAACAGAAGTCTGAATAATTTTGAAAAAATGTTTGAATTGTACAATATGTTAGAGTGAAAATAGCATAGCCAATTTTTTCTAAGAAAACTAGATCTTTAGAGGGTATTATCATAGCTAATAAAAGGTAATTTAGCACCATCACATTAAAAAGCTCTGGCAGGGTGCTTGTTTTGTCTGGGATAGTGTTCATTTCTTCACTAAAAGAGATGTTAAGGATTGGAATGGGTTGCCCAGGAAAGTGATGGATTCACCATCCTTGGAAGTGTTCAAGACATGACTGGATGTGGCACTTAGGATGGAGATTTGTGCTAGAAACAGTGTTGATAATACAGGCATGTTTTTGTTATTGCTGAGCAGTACTAGCACAGAGTAGAGGTCTTTTCTGCTCCCCACTCCACCTCACCAGAAACCCAGGCTGGGGGTGTGCAAGATTTTGGAAGAGAACACAGCTCGGAGAACTGACCCCAACTGACAACAGGGATATCCCACACCATGTGGCATCATGCTCAGCAATAAAACTAGGGGAAGGCTGGCAGGGCAGCTGCTGCTCAGGAACTAGCTGGACAGCAGTCAGTGGTGAGCAATTGTTTCCATTAGCATCACATGCCTCTCCTTGCTGTTTTCCTTTTCATTAATATTGGAATTATTATTATTATTCATATTACTATTACTATTTGATTTTATTTCAATTATTAAACTGTTCATATCTCAACCCCTGAGTTTTCTCTCTTTTACCTTTCCAATTCTCTCATCCCCAGTCCCACTGTGGCAGAGTGAGCAAACCATGACAAGCAGTTATATGGGCTTTCCTGTAATAAAGCACAGTCGATAACAAGCATTAGCGTTACAGCTGCTGTCTTCCATTTCTGTCCAATTCATCTGTCTCAGTGCCTGAAGCTGTTCAGCAAGACCAAGGGAAACAACATTAGCCTCTTTATTATTTATAACTCATTTTTTTCCCTGATAACACTGCAATACCATAAACACTGTTTCCATGGAAACTCAAATAAGACAAAATTACCATGGATATTGTTGTTTATACCTCTAGGAATATAGGTATCTAAAGTTTCAACCTGCTCCTGCATGACAAAGGAATGCAGAAGTGATTGATATTTTTAATTAGTGGGTAATATTAGTCGAGTTAGGGAATTTCTTGAATTGCAGTGTGGTGTGTTGCAATCATGTTATCCAGTTACATCTTGTGCTTCTCACTGACTTTATTTCCTTTGAAAGCTGTTCTTTTAAAAATGCAATTAGGAGGGTTCCTTGTGTCTGTAGACTTTGGTGATGCTAAATGGTGCATTACATTTATGTGATATGGAGTAATAGCATTTAAGTACTAGGAAACCAAAAACGCCTTTGTGGGTTTTGTAATGCAGATGAATAAACCTGAGGCTGTATGAGAAATGAAAAAAAAAATTAAGTGATCTGAACTGTAAAGGTCATTTACAGGTTACCTAAGGCATGACTGAAAAGGAAAATATTTTCTCTGAGTTAATAGCTGGCTGGAAGACTGAAGACCCTCACAGAAACTTCAAAGGCCCATTCCCTCTGGTTGAATTACTTAATAAAAACATAGGCTCAATAATTCTGTAGTAGAATCTAAAAATATAAAAATGGGCCAGAAGAACTGCTTTAGCAATACCATATCAGTAGGTATTGCTGGCCTAGGAGAAGGTAAGGAGTTCTCTTATTTCATGCAGAATGTTACACAACTCCAAGAATGTCTTCTTCCAGTTATGTGAGAACAAAGTTTCTGCAGAACTGGGTGATTCACTCAAATCAATCATGTAAAAGAAAGGGGTGCTTGTCTCTGGTTTCTCCTAACAAGAGAGCTGGTGCCTTTTAGTAGATAAACCAAACAACCTTTGATTCAAAAAGCAGAGATTGAAAAAGGATTTCTCTCTTGTGCTGTGGATTAGACACTCACATGAAAGGTGTTAACTGCTGCTGCTGCTGCTGCACTGGACCTTTAATTATTTATGCAATGTGGAATTTTATAAAAAAGGGGGCTAAGAGCAAGTCCTCTCCCCTGTCAATAACAAGGATGGTGTTCTGAGCACTGCTCTGTGAAACAAAACCAAAACCATTCCTGCAGAGATGAATTAAAGGAAAGTTTCTTGGTGAAGTGGTGAATGAGAGCTGAAGCATTTTGGAGGAAGTCTGGAACAGAGCTAAGGAATAAAGGCAGCAGCTTTGTGTATCTAGTCCATCCTTTCCTTAATTTACTTAACAAGTGCTTAGAATCAAAACATTTACTCTTGGGGTTTAATGGAATACGTTGTCAGACTTGAACAGAATTTTTAACTCTGCCTGTTTTGCTGAGAATTTGGATTTGTTTGTTTGTTTTCATCTGAGCCAAATCTATTTTGCAATCATTTGCTTTGCAAGCAGATAATTTATTGACAATGCCTATCTGCAGAATAATGCCATGAATATTTCTACTTCTCAGCCAGAATGGCTGCTGTTTCCTGCTCAAGGAAACAGGAATAGCTCTTCTCTCATTGGGGCAGAAAGCAATCTTTCTTTTTGCACCTCAATAAAGGTACTTCTTAAGTTGAAAAGTCTTTTTGCAAGACAGCACATTAAGTTAGTGGGTGGGCTAGTTAAACATTTTTCTGTCCAGAATAATAAGGTCCAATAAACTTAATGCTCTATTCTAATGCCACACTACAACTTTTTGTTGGCAAAGAACTGAGATACATTGTTTGCTCTTCAACGAAAGAGGAGCTGAACAAAACCCACCTGAATAAGTCTTGCTTCATAGAGTTGCCCTTGTACTTTGCTGCACTTCACTTCCAATTTCCTTATTTCCTTTTGTTTTATGCAACATGTTCCCCATTCTGTTGTGTCTTTAAAACCCAGTTCTCTCCAGAACCAAGCTTGGGATTCAGCTGTATCCTCCTTGGATTGGGAGATACACTACAGGACTTAAGGCAGACTTGTGCCCTTCTAGAATAGCAATTGAGTCTGTGGTGTTTGAATGTGCTAGACCTATCTGCAGTGTGTTGTGTGCCAACCTTTCTGAGCCTTTCAGAGCCTTTCAGAGAGGCAAAGGGTGTTTGCTCAAAGAAAAAAAGAAGTAATGAATATATGGACTGCAATGTCTTGTGATAAGCTCAAAAAATCTATTTATTGCAGATAAGCCTGTAGCACTTCGAAGTCTTGAGAAGGACTCCTAGAAATACATGTCATTCCATCCTTGGATCTTCACTAAACTAGTAAACAAATGTGCCTGGGACTCTCCTCCAGCACTGTTACCCACAGGCATGCAAAAGTTTCTGTCCCCACCATCTAAGCCTTTCAGCTACCTCCAAAAGGTAGCTACATACAAACTGTTCATTGACAGTGTGTGAAGGTGTGTGTTGTCTCCTCAGCTGTGTCCAAGATTGTTTTGGCAGATGGCTAGCTGGGGAAGTCCAAAGAGATGACTTAGTTTGGCTTCCCAGAAGCATTCCTTATAGCTGTATTGCTTACTGCTGTACATGTAGCCTATGACTTCACCAGCCCATTTCTATGCTCAATCAGAAAATAATTCAGGAGGAAAGGGACCTCTGGAGCCCATGTGGTACAACCCCCTGCACAAAGCAGAGTCACTTTTGAGATTAGAGCAAGGTGCTTGGGGCCTTCTCCATCCGTCTGCTGAAACTCTCTGAGGATGGAGATTTCACAGCCTGCCTGGACAGTCTGTTCCAGTGCTCGATCACTTGCTGTGAACATCTTTGTCCAAGCAGGTATAGGTCACATCTCACTGATTCTTCAGGATGTCCCTCTCTAGGCAACATATTCTTGTGAATTATTGCCTGGATTTTGCAGTGTGCAGACACAGGTGTGAGCTACTACAGGTTCCCCTTGTCTCGTGTTAAAGAGACACAATGGAATGGGCTCTCTGTGTGCTTTCAGCCCTGCCCAGCCCAGCAGCCAGGTGAGACCCAAGAGGCTTAAACACCCTTGAAGGTGTATTGCGCAGTAGTGAAGAAAGGCAAGAAGAGGTGGAGACTCCCCAACCCTTTTTGCTTCCTTCCAGTGCCTAATTTTTCCCTTTTCCCCCCTTTTCCTGTAGTCCTTTGTGCTGCATATTTTTTGTAATTTTTGGCTTCTCAGGCACGAGGAGCTAAGGCTTAGAAGAAGGAGATCAGTCTGAAACAAAAACCTGGTTAAGAAATGTAACAGAGCGGATGTGGGTCTGTGTATTGGGCTTGCATGGCCAGATCTTGCTAGTAGAGGGGTTACAAGAGTGGCTTCTGTGAAAAGCTGCCAGAAGCTTCCCCCCCCATGTCAGTCAGAGCCAATGCCAGCTGGCTCCGGGTTGGACCCACTCCTTGCCAAGGCTGAGCCGATCAGAAATGAAAGTAAAACCTCTGTGATAACATATTTATGAGGGAAAAAAAAGTTATTGTACAGATGTAATTGTGGCTACAGAAGAGCGGAGTGGGAACATGTGAATGGAACAGCTCTGCAGACACCAAGGTCAGTGGGAAGGAGGGGGAGGAGGTGCTCCAGGTGCTGGAGCAGAGATGCCCCTGTGGCCCTTGAGGAAGGCCATGGTGAAGCAGCTGTGCCTCTGCAACCCATAAAGAACCACGGGTGTGCAGAGATTCACCTGCAGCCCATTGAAGGAGACCCGCATCAGAACGGGTGGATGCCTGAAAGGAGGCTGTGAACCCATGGAAAGCCCATGCTGGATAAGCCTTCTAGCAGGAAGCTGTGAACCTGTGGAGAAAGGACCCCATGCTGGAAAATCCTGGTAGGACTTGTGACCCTGTGAGGGACCCACACTGGAGCAGGTTGTGCTTGAAGGACTGCACCCCGTGGAAGAATGACTCATGTTGCAGCAGTTCGTGGAGAACTGTTACCTGTGGGATGGACTCACACTGGAGAAGTTCATGGAGGACTGTCTCTCACGGGAGGGACCCCACACTGGAGAAGGGGAAGGACTCTTCCCCCTAAGCAGCTGGCAGGAAAAATGTGTGATTAACTGACTGTAATCTTCATTCCCCATCTCCCTGTGCTGCTGGAGGGGAGGAGGTAGAGCCTGGGAAGGAGGGAGGGATGGGGGAAAGGTGTTTTTAAGATTATTTTACTTCTCACTCTCCTGCTCTCATTTTGTTAGTAATAAATTCAAATAATATCCCCAAGATGAGTCTGTTTTACCCATAACAGTAATTGGTGAGTGATCTCTCATGGTCCCTATCTCAATTCATGAACCTTTTGTTTTATATTTTCTCTCTTGTCTACTTGTGGAGGGGAGTGATAGAGCAGCTTTGGTGACATCCAGCCAGGGTCAACCCACTGGGGTCTGCAACAGCATCAGAGAGAGTGGTCTCTGTAGGAAGTGTGTCCTGCTCAGCTGACTACCTTTGGCAGGTCATTTCAGTAAGCCCCAAATTCTGTGTGCATAGATGTCATCTAGTTATCACATTGTGAGCTTCAAGAAGGTGTCTTCCATTGCATTCAGTGAAAACATACCCTTCCTAGCTATTATTTCCTTAGCAAATATTGGCATGATTTTATTTATTATTTCCTCTAGAGAAAGGAATTTCATGAATGTCAGGCTGTGCTACAAACCTGATTGTATTGTTTTCAGCAAGCCAGGGCAGAGGATTTTAGTCACAAATTCATTTAATTACACTGGAAAACAGACTAGCAGTGGAGATTGCAGCTCAGCCTCTTGATTTCAGCTGTAACAAGCTCCTCTAATTCCCCACTCCACACATGACATCCATCCCCACGTCAGAACACTTCCAGGGCTCTGAAAACAGCAGGAAAGAGGCCATGCTGAGGTGGGGCTGGGGACTGGGGCATAAGGCCAGGGCCACTGGGATGGGGTGGGGTGGGAGCTCTGCGTGATGCTGGAACACGTCACTCAGGGGCAGGTTCCTGTGCCTGTGGTGCCATGGGGGCCTGGCATGAAGGACAGCTTTGTCATAGTTTGCCATCTTCTCCAACAACCTCCTTCTCTGCCTCAGGTCTCCTCACAAGTACGTGCAGTACCAAGCCACCTCTGGAGTGTACTGTGTCTGTAGAAACTGAAAGGAAATGAAAGCAAAACTCTGATATGCAACCCTTGTCTTTATGATACACCAGCTTGTCTTCGCTTTCTTCGTTATGCATCATGTTCCCTCTCCCTCAATTCATTTATCTTTTAATATAAGTAGTGGTTTCTTTGAGTTCATGCTAATACAGTTTAAAATATATCAGTGGAAAGGATTTAGATGATTTTCCATTTATAGACAAGGTCTAAGACTAACTCTATTGTTTGGTTTATGTTTTCTTTTTGACTGCATAGCAAAGCTTTATGTTACAAGATTAAATCATAATGGAGATTAGATTACGATATCTCCTTGTGTTAGACTTTCTTATTCAGATTAAATACAATACTGTGCAACTAGGAATTGTCTTTTTTTTTTTCTTAGAAATTGCTTTTCAGTAATACTGTGTACTCTATAACTTGTGACTCTAAATCATAGTTGATTTTCTCAGACATAATTGTGTGGCAGTGTGAATCAATGGGACTACTTTGGTGTTTAGATGTGCTGAATGATGTGATGACAGGATGAGAGGAATGGCCTCAGGATGCACCAGGGAGGTTTAGACTGGAAAGTCTAAGTCCAGAAAAGTGGTGGAAACACCGTCCTTGGAAGTGAGCAAAAGGTGCATGGATGTGGCACTTGCAGATGTGAACATGGTGGTGCTGGGTTAATGCTTGGACTCAGTGACTCTAGAGATCTTTTCCAACTTTGCTATGATTCTAAGATGTTTCCTATGGAAGGTGATGATGAAGATGAGAATGTAAAATCTTGAGATATTTAAAGAAGTTATAATCACAGAGAAAATGAAATATAAGTTATTTCTCTTAGCATTGCTTAATTGTGGAAATTTTAGGGACTTCTGGGACAATTATGACTAGCCATTTTGATATGAATATTTTGACTTCCTTATTGACAACATGGTCCTATAACAAAGACAAAACAAGATACAATTTTCAACGGAAGTACATCCGATGGATTTAGTGCAGGCCTTTTAAAAACTCTCAGTATGTAATGATTTCATTCAAGTCCCTAATTTTTTTCATCGCTTTCTAAATCATAGTTGACTTTCTCAGACATAATTGCATGGGAGTGTGAATGAATGGGACTACTTTGGGTATACCTTGAGATTATTAAAAGCGTAGTTCCATTGTTTTCCAAATGAGATTGAAAATTACATTTTCTTTACTTCTGACTACATTTTGTCTTACCTATCTTTTACCTCTGCCTACTACTACTTTTCTGAGACATGAAATGAGTTTCTGAGATGCTTTCTCTGTGAAAAAGAAATGAGCTTTATATTCAGGTCAGCACTGTGGTCAGGGAAAAACTGTCCTGAGATTATTGTTTTTGCATAATTACCTTTTGCCTGGTTGTTTTTGCACAGCTTTTCTCCCAGCTCCCTATTACTCATGAAGCTTGAGGTAGATAAAGGTCCCTTAAATTCTGTGTGCAGCATGCATCCCACTTCATCCCGTTGTGAATAGTCTGAGCCTGAGGAGGGAACCATCCCAGTCCCAACTGCCTTGCATTGCCTTGTGTACATTACTGCTGTTGGCCTGTGTGTTTAGTGTGAGATGAGCCCAAGAGGCTGAGTAGTGCTGCTGGTACCTGTTGCCTCTTGTAAACTCCAGAGAGTCAGTATGCATAATGAATGGGAAGCCTTCTTGTTTCAGTGACCTCTAATGCGCCTCGGGTTGAAACACCTCTCATATGAGCTGTGAGCTGTGTAAAAGGCAGTGATTTTTTTACCTAGACTCTGTGGATCCCTGGAGGTGTGTGAAAAATTGCAGAGGAATGTGTAAATTCAGAGCACAGACAGTAATGCCTCTTCCAGGAAATATGTAGGGCTACAGTTGCTGAACAGGTTGAAAATCACTGAAATAGTCTGTGTTTGCAAAGGAGTTTCCCTCACCACGGGTAGGTAGGTGCACTTGTAGGATTCTTTTGTAGGAGTATTTTGCAGGAAATTCTGCAGCAGTCCTTCAGCCTGTCTTACACTCTGAGTATTGCTTGGCAGGTAAACATGAAAAGGACCAGAAATAGAGTGTATGGTAAAGCACAAGTGGAAATATTTGTTAAAAATGGAAATTACATTTTGTAGATCTAACCCTTTCAGGGTATGTTTAATGATGTCTAATTATTTGAACTTCAAGAGAGTAGTATTTAGAATAAACCATGCTTTATATTCATTAACATGACAACTCTTCTCCCTCCTCTGCTTCCCCTGTTGAGGCTGTATACACTTTGTTTAATAACAGAAATTCTGATGAGTTTTATAAGAGAACAAAGCCATAGTTAGAACCACTGCCTATGTGTGGTGCTTTTTTTTTGAAGTAGCAGTCAATTACTAAGACCTCAGATTTTTTTCCCTCCTCTGTTGAAGGGCCCCTGGAAGGCAGAACATTAAACACCCCCTCTAACAATAAAGATATCCGAGCTTCTCCATCAGAAGGATTCTGTATCCAATTATTTGCAAGCTCCTTGCAGATATGATTCTATGGAGTAAATGGAAAACGTACTTCAGTCATTCTCTCCACTGATAGTAATTTAATAAAAATAAAATCTATTGATTTTTTTTTTTCTGTGTTAAAAGACCACTGTAATCTTGGCTTCACTCTGCTGTTGGAGAGCATTTGCCAGCAAGTAGATTTTTTACTTTTCCTGGGGTACCATTTATTAAATGCCATCTTAATGTGTACAGATGATTAGAGTAGCTGAAGCAGGGGAAGATTTATAATAGCTTCCTGTTATTTAACTTCTCTTAGTCAATTCAGCTGTTAGGAGCATTTGCAGAGATTTATCTCTTGTACTTTGTGATTTTGTTTCTTCCATTTCTTAAGCCAAATGTGTCTCTGAGCTTACTGAGCCAGGACTTAGTGGGCAGGAGCTACTTTTGACTGAGATAGAAAATAGCATCCTATTTGCTAGCTGTTATGGAAATAACTACTCTGGGATGACAGAGGAATGTCACTTAAGCTGTTCTGAGGTGGACTCATGTTAAATGAATTTATTTGTCTAAAAGAGTAGATCTACTCTAAAGTGCTTATGGACTGCCTTTTCAAAAAACCTTTCATATAATCTATTCCCTTTGGAAGTTCCTATTATTCACATTGACCATAGCTGGAGATGAAACAATTCTTTAAGTGAGATGTAAATTTCAGATGATGAAAACTGGGTTATACACTTTCATTTAAATTTAGGAGCGCTTGTAATTTCCTAAAACAATGTTTTCTGTGATGTTGAAACATCATAATTTGAAATCCATTTGTCGTGTGTGATTAATACTGATGCAGTTCAAGAACATTTATGCAGTGGCACATCTTCATCTTTAGCCCTTTCAAAGACTTAGAGCTGCTGGTTAGGATCAGAGAGCCCATCTCTTTTCCACATGTGCTGGTTTTATCTGGGATAGAGTTAATTTTCTTCATAGCAACTAGTATGGGGCTGTGTTTGGATCTGTGCTGGAAACAGTGTTGGTAATACTGTCATGTTTTAGTTATTGCTGAGCTGTGCTTGCACAGAGTCAAAGCCTTTTCTGCTTCACCCCACACTGTCAGTGAGCAGGCTGGGGGTGCACAAGGAGTTGGGAGGGGACACAGCCAGGATAGCTGACCCCAACTGACCCAAGGAATATCCCAGACCATATGATGTCTATATGCTCAGCATATGGAGCTGGAGGAAGGTGGAAAAAAGCAGAGATGTCTGGAGTTCTGGTGATTGTCTTCCCAAGTCACCATCACACATGATGGAGCCCATGTTTCCTGGAGATGGCTGATCACCTGTTTGCCAATGGGAAGTGGTGAATGAATTTCTTGTTTTGCTTTGCTTGTGTGTGTGACTTTTGTTTTACCCATCAAACTGTGCCTCAACCCAGGATTTTTTTTCACTTTTTCTCTTCTGATTGTCTCCCCTCTCCCACTTTGAAGGAGCGAGTGCATGTCTGTGAGAGGCTGAGTTGCTCACTGGTGTTAAAACCACAGCAAAAGCTCTACTTCAGTTGGCAGCCTCCACTCATCCAAGGCAGGCCTGGTTTGGTAGATGGTTCCTGGTTTCTTCAAAGTGCAGCCCTTTTCTGGTATCTGCCACTATGCCTAATAAGCCCTTCCAATTCCCTAAGACATCAATCATAGAATCATAGAATTGTTTGAGTTGGAAGAGACCTTAAAATCATCAAGTTCCAATCCCCCTACCATGGTCAGGGGCATATTCCACTAGACCTTATTATTCATAGTCCTATCCAGCCTGGCCTTGAACACCTCCAGGGATTTGGAAACCACAGCCTCTCTGGGAACTCTCAAGCTGCCATAGGATGTTTTAAATGTAATGACAATGTTCATGCAGCTGAATAAAATTCTGGTTTGACACTAAGTTCAGTGGGAAGAAAAAAATATTCCTATTGTGAAAAACCTTGTATTTTAAGAACTACTGGTTTGTATGATTTTATTGGCAATGATATCCATTCTGAGGTTTTCTGAACCATCATTTTAACACCACGAACATTTGTTACCAAAGCAACAATAAGGCAGACTTACAAAAATGTGATGCACTTTGCCTGTCCTTGACAGAATGATTTTGACTGTACACCTTCAGTTACAGGCACAGATATTTGGAATAAAATCTTGGCCTCCAAATTCCCATCTATTTTACTAGAGCCAGAATTTTAGGTTTTTTTCTTCAAGGGAAGTGATCAAACTAGCTTGGTGTTTGTGCCAGCTGAGATCCTGGCTTGGGGTGTAATAAAATCATGTAGATATAATAAAAAATGCAAATGTGATCGTAGTGCTAGACCCCACCTCATGATTCAGAGGATAACATTCCTACTATGAATGCAGAAGAAAGGAAGACAAGAGCAGTATTCAGCTGGATTTCTCAACACTTAATGTTAGAACTGTGAATAATTACAAGTCTCTGCACTGCTGTGCCCAGCTCTTGCAGATGCAGGTTATGTAGCCATTTCTACTGCTTAGAAAGGGAAGAAAGATCTGTGGTTATAATAGCCAAGTCAGAGCTGACATTTCTATCTGTCTTCTGGCCCATGTGTAAGAAGTGCAAATACCAACTTGTTTGAGAACTGTATTGTTCACTGAGGCATAATAAGGTCTCTCAACTGTAACTAAAAATGTGCCAGTAAATCCTGCACAGTAGCTATAAAATTACTTCATGTTGATATTGAAGCTGGTAGCAGATAGCAAAGGTTACACCTACAGCATGAGATATGAAGCCAGAGCTTCCAAACTGGGTATACTTCTGAGACAGCAGTGCCCTCAGAGGGCAGTCACAGACACATCTCACTACTCAACTCTCCAGAGAGTTTCAAGGAAAGGGAGAGGCACACCTAGCAGCATTAATGTTAGATAACCAACTCTATCTCAAGGACAATGCTGTTCTGAGCAATGTCATTCATGGGTTTGTTCCAGCTAAATACACCAAGGTCAGGAAAGAGTCACAGGATGACATCAACCGTATGCTCAGACCCTCTGTGTATTTTGTGTGTACATCCTGACCAGGCAATGACAGCACCACACAGTCCTGCCAATGGGAATTGCAGAATGGTTGAGATTGGAAGGGACCTCTGGAGGTCATCTTGACCAACCCCCTGCTCAAGCAGGACCACCCAGGACCATGCCCAGATGGTTATTTAATATTACCAAGGCAGGAGTAACCTTCTTTCCTCTCTCACTCAGAGGAGGGTAATACTATCAATGCACTTCAGAAACCTCTCTGGATTACTTTTGTCCTGTTCAACTGTCCCTCTAAAAGATTTTGGGGTGGTTGAAGTCCCCTAGGGGGTTCAGGGCCTGTGAATGTGAGGCTGAATGAACGACTTGAAGTAGGCTAGTAATCTGTGATTGCAGATGTCCTTCCTGACCATATGCTAGGAAGTGGTACAGGCTCTTAAGGAACAGGACACTTATTTCAATTGCCTCATTGTGGTCAGGAAGCATCTGGTCATCTCTAGATGGAAACTGGCACCACTGTCTTGCTTTTCAGCTGTAGCACAGCAGTGCAGTACTAAAAAGCCTGCTGTGACAATTCCTTTGAGGAGTTATGCAACTCCCTATGTGTATATTGTTAGTCCTAAACTGGTACCACCAGTGGGGATACTAATTCTGGAAGTGTGGCGTGCCCAGTATTTTAAGGTCATCAAAATCACATCCAGTGTTCTCTGAGAGAACATATGACTACTGTAATGATGAGGAGTACCTTTCCATCTTGCATTTGGAAAATCAGTGATCACACTGTGTAATTTATACATGCTGATACTGGACAAATTTACTTTGCGTATTATGTCTGTGTGTTTCAAAATCAGGGCGTTTTTCTCCGGAAACTTGAAAATGTCCTTTCTCAGCCATGTTGTTGGTATCAGTGAAACAAAAGAATGCGTATTTCTGTCAGGGTGCACATATTTTATGCTGACTACTGCATCCCCAATGAGTACTTCAGGTACAGCCTAGTTCCAGTCAGTTATCCCTCTTTTGCCAGTGAGGAAGCTGTTATGGCACACTGAGGGGAGTCCAAGACCTAACTCTAGAGACGCCTCACTGGGATCAGATGGACACACTCGAAAAGGTACAAAGAGATGAATATTATGTGATCTGACAGTAAAATGATATGAATGTTAGTCATCAGATCAGGTAGCCTTGAAATTTCTGGGGGGAAAAAAAAACAAATATGGGGAATGAATTTTGTATCCAATTCTAAAATACTGTAATACTTGAAAGATATGGTGACTCATTACTATACTATGGTCCTGTTACTGTTAAACACACATTTCATAATAATTGTCTTTTTACTTCTTGTTTCCTTACCAGTTTTCATGAAGAAAATCTGAGAAGGCTTTCACAGCCTAGTATAGCAATGGTCAAATTATGAAATTCCTACTCAGTTCAGTCAAAAGCCTATCACTTTTTGTAAAGAGCTTTCCTGTTTTCTTCCCTAAAAGGACATTAAAAAGTAGTAAAAATTGTCTAGAAACTGTCCTATAGCATTTAAATGAGAAGCAAAGCTTTCTTCTAATTCTTCTGTGTGCTAGATGTTTATTTCACTGATGCAGGGTATAATTTTTATGAATGATGACATATAACTCAGTTTTCTATGAATACTTTGGATTTGCCATATAATCTCAGTGTCCCTGGGTAGCTGGTAGGAAGAAATGATATAACAGCCTTTTAATTTTTTTTTGCCTTGCTACTGCAATAGAAGCTGTTAGACCCACCAATCTGATGATGAGGAACATACCTTCCATTAGCCTATAACCATGAAAAGAAAACCTTTACTGTTCAAATTCATTGCCTTCCCTTGCTTTAACCTCTTTTGCTTAGTATTCAGGTCTTTTTCTGGTGTGCAGTGTATTTTTCTAGCACATTCCCAGCTAGGAGGTAGTACCTGGCCTCCTTTCTTGTTTAATGTTTTTCTCAACAATTTTCCTTTGATTGTGGCCAGTAATCAGCCAACAGCATCCTGCTTTGGTCTGTTCCCTTAGTGCTTTTATTACATACAGTTATTATGTTGCCAAAGGACTTTCAGAATAAAAAAGTTACATTATTGTTCAGGCTGCTTTCAAGTTCTACTCAATGGCTTTTAGCTGTCACTAGGATAAGTTGCTACTCTAGTACTTATGACCAAAAAGTGGATGCCATAGTTCGATAACTAGTCACCAAAAGCATAATGAGAATATGTAATAAAAGTATTTACTTTCTCTTCTGGATCTCACTTTTTATTTTAAAAATTTATTATTGTCTAGTGAATATAATTTTTTCACTGTTAATGAAACTACTTGTGTCTATTTCATGATTTTCAGAGTGAGTAGGCAGCAGTAGAGACAGATCTGATAAGGTTCTGCCTACTTTAGACTTCAGAAACGTAGTTAACTAAATCTAAGGTAGCCCTCCAGAGCTCCCATCAAAGTCTTTGGTGAGAAATAAGCATTTCTGGGGCATGACTCATCTGACTTATTTTAGACTTCTCCCTTGGGATGAAGTGAGTCACACCAAAGTGGCTTTTTCTTTGAGGTGATTATGAAAGACATTTAAGGTGGCTGGCTCAGTCAAATCCCACCTCTCCACATTGAGCATCATGGATGATTGATGTGACTGGAATTCACACAACATCTGAACTCGAAATCTGATTAGTGGTGTCTGAAATCATAAAATCATAGAATCATTGAGGTTGGAAAAGGCCTCCAAGATCATCGAGTCCAACCTTTAACTGAACACCATCGTGTCAACTAAACCATAGCACTAATTGTCACATCCAGTTGTTTCTTGAAGTTCTCCAGGGGTGGTGACTCCACCAACTCCCTGGGAAGCCCATTCCAACGCTTGACAATTGTTTCTGTGAAGAAATTCTTTCTGATAACCTTCCTGAACCTCCCATGGCACAGCTTGAGGTTATGATGTCTTGTCCTATCAGTAGTTGCCTGCGAGAAGAGGCTGATCCCCACCTGTCTAAAACCTCCTTTCAGGTAGTTGTAGAGACTGATAAGGTCTGCCTCGAGCCTTCTTTTCTCCAGGCTGAACAACCCTGAGCTCCCTCAGCCACTTCTCATAGGACTTATTCTCTAGACCGTTCATCAGCTCCGTTGCCCTTCTCTGGACATGTTCCAGCAGCTCAATATTTTTCTTGTACTGAGGGATCCAAAACTGCACACAGGATTCAAGATGCGGTGTCACCAATGCTGAGTACAGGGAGCTGATCAACAGCCTTCTAGTCCTGCTGGCCACACAGTCTGATACAGTCGAGGATTGCCGTTGGCCTTCTTGGCCACCTAGGCACACTGTTGGCTCATGTTCAGCCTACCAGTACCCTCAGGTCCTTTCCCCCAGGCAGCTTTCTAGCCCCTCTTCCCTCAGCCTGTAGTATTGCCTGGGGTTCTTGTGATCCAAGTGCGGGATCTGGCTCTTTGCCTTATTGAAGTTCACACAACTGGCCTTGGCCCACTGGTCCAGCATGTCCAGAACCCTCTGCAGAGCCTTCCTACTTTCCAGTAGATCAACACTTCCATCCAACTTGCTGTCATCTGCAAACTTGTTGAGGGTGCACTTGATCCACTTGTCTGAGTCATTGATAAAGATGTATAAACAGGACTGAAACATAAGAGCAGAGGAAAGATAAGACCATTAGCTCTAATATGGGCAATTATATTTTCAAACATAATGAAACAAATTATTTTAAACAAAAAATATATAAACAAATGGGGCAATTAAATCTTTAAACATAAACTATAAGCTCTTTTTGGTATATTAGGCAGCTATACATTCTTCAGGAATGGTAGTGGACTACAAATGATAATTAGCTTGATGACTGAGTCACATATTTGTAAAATTTGTTAGAACTGTAAATGCATTGAATGCTTTCCCCCAAAAAGGATCACAGAAACTTTCACAGATGCAGTGAAACAAAAAAGGGACTGTTTTGAGGGTACTTCATAGATATGATAGGAAAAAGAACACTTCCTGCTAGCCCCAAGGTGGGGTTTGCAGTCAGAAAGACAGTACTGGTGAAGTCTGATACATAATGCACTGAAATAATTTTGTTTGTTTGTTCTGTTTTGGTTTTTTTCCCGTGAAATTTAATGGATGTTTGAGCTTACAAAAAAATCAAGCAGACAGAAAATGCCTTTAGTCCACCTGTTGCTTTTAAGCAGTGATAATTTTAGGCATGAAGTATATTTTCTTTAGTACAGATGTACAAAAAGTGCAAGGTAAAGCTTTACCTGCCTCTGGTGCTGAAAGAAGACATGTAATCTGATTTCTTTGAAGTAAAATATTGGTATGCAATCATGGGGTCTTTTTTTTTAAAAGGGCAAACCGTAAGTGGAAGGAATGGGGGGAGTCTTCCAAATCTCATGAATACCACTAGCTCAGAGACTGTTGTGACAGTCTTCTCGAAAGACAAAGACCCTATCAGAGAACTTCACACCACAGAGGACATAAGTTATTTCTCAAAATGATGGCAGAATCTTCTTGGAACAGAGCAGTACCAAGTCTAAAGGGTTTAATGCAAAATCTCCTAGCCCTAGGCACTGATGTACCAGTCAGTTTTCTCAGATAAACTCATCTCTACACATAGTCAGACTATAGATGTGTCACAATTATTTGGAAAAGGATCTATGCCCCTGGATCCTTTGTAAAAGGATCTTATGCCTGTGGTTGTCCCACATGAGCGTAAGTCCCTGCTCTGGTGTTGCGATGTTCAGGGACGAGGGTATGAAACAACAGCACTTTATGGGGTCCTAAATTCTCCTTCACCTGGTCAAGTATGTTTCTTCTGTGCATAGCCCTGCTGGGAACATTAAAACATCTAAGGCTCATTCCCTCAGGACTACTCCTTTCTTGTCTCCATACAGCTTCTCTTGCCTCCACTCTCCACACAAATTTTCTCTAATTTCTTCAAATAGAAGACTAAAAAGACACTAGAGCTACCCTGTAGACTTTGAATTATCTTTCTATTGTTCCTTCCTGTCACAAATATAAACCTCTCCTTTGTTTTTTTCCATTTTGCTTCCATATTATCTCCCAGTGTCTTCAGATGCCTTTCTTGCACTCTATCTTACTGTTAGCTGAGAGTATTTCCCCATTTTCCTATACTTAAGAAACTCACCCACAATCCTCACCTAACTTTTTAAGCCTTTTCAGACCTTCCTTTCTCCCTGTTCCTAAGGTTGTTATTACCCTACACTCTTTTCTTCATCCCATGTCGTCTCTCCTCTATCCCTGACATATCTCTGAAACTTCTCTCACCAAGGCCCTTGATGAGAGCAGCTGCATCTTAGACACAGAGCAGTTGACTTATCTTTTTCAAACTATCAGGCACCTCCAGCCTGTTTACCAGGCTTTTCTATCTGAATTCTTGGCCTTCCCCAGGAACTCTGTCTTCTCTGGGCCTCTTTCCTACTCTCTAATTATGTTTTTTTTTTTGGAGACAATTCCTTTAACTTCCTTGTAAGGACTTAAAGAGCACAATTTCCTGCCTCAAACACTGTTAAGATCACAGAAGGATTTTGCCATGAGATAAACACAGAAAGGAGTGACAGGATGGTGTTAACTCCAGTCCAGGTGGAGGCAAGATCTGGTTAGCACTTTTTGAGTAATGCATCCAGGCAAAAGTTCCCTGTGGAAATGTGGCAAACTGTGGAAAGAAGCAACTGCTTGTACACATATCACTGGCCAAACAGCGATGACCCCAAGTTATGGGACAGATGGCATTTGAGACCACCAACTCCCTCCCCTTCCCCAAATATGCCTATGAGGATACTTGGAACTTGCACTGTAAGTTAAGCCACTGTGATGGGAACTTGAGATAAGACAAAGGCGGTAGTGTTGTTTGAGTGTTACCTCAGAACTAGGGGGAGGTTAACAAAGCTGGGCTAGAAGAATCTGTCCCTGATAATGGACATAAAGAATGCAGAACTTATGGGCCAAAAGGAAAGCCAACTCAGCAACTGTGCTGAAATCAGCTTGGACTGGGTCAAAGGTAATTCTGGTAGGAGCAGAACATGACCACCAACCCCAATCCACTGACTCAAGAAACCCACCAACTCAAAAGAAGAGAAAGACTGAGGATGTGGTCTAATTAGCATTAGAAGTGAGGGAATCATTTGACTAATAGAATAAGAGAACTGTAGCCAAGAAACATTAATTCCTTTGTTTTCTAAAGTGCATAAATAGTGAAAAGTTTTGAATGACCTCAGGACCCCCATGGCTGAGAAGCCTAGGGTGAAGAAGGACCAACGGGATGCTGCTGGATCCACAGGTGGTGACTATCTCCTGCTTGCTCGCTCTCTCTCACTCTCTCTTCCTCTCTCTCTCTCACACACACCTCTTTTCTATTTCTTTCTGTCTTTTTACCTCATTTTTAAGGCTAAATAAAACCTATATTATTGATTTCTGCATATGGTCTCATTTGCACCTTAATTTGGGCAGAGGCATCTTTCATTAATCGGATCATAACAATTCTCTGGGTTTTTATGCTGTTTTTTTAGCTGTTTTGTGTCATTTTCTGCATGCATTTTCTTTGGATAATTTTGTCAAAAAGCAGACTCAGCTCCAGTCTTTAGGAAGACACAGACAAACAAATTTTCTCTGTCCAAAATCCTGGTTTCTGTCTTTGGTATCCCCTTCTGAGTGTTCAATGATCCAATTTACTTACCTGTGACTAAAAGCAAACTCATTTTCTCAGGGCTGCTTTGTAGCAGTTATTAATATAATAAATAATAAGTCCCATGGGGACTGTAGCGACACCAACGTGGTGTGTAACAAGAGAGAGAGAGTTTATTCAAGGAGTCCCAGCTTATATAGCAGTTTCAAATGCTGCCACGTCACACAGGTAACTTAAGCCAATCCCATACAAGCATTCAACAGAGCATGTGTAACAGAGTACTTAGAACTACAACTCCCAGGATGCTTTGCAGCACCTGGTGTAACCAGACCCCACAATTCCCCCATTTTTATTAATAACAAGATACAAAACAGTGTAAATTCAAAAAACAGTGCAATTCTTAACAAAACGTTTTTCTCTTGCTTAAACCTTATATACCTAAGAGTTCTATGCAATAATAAAACTTTATTAATTAAAAACCTTATTTACCTAAGGGTTTCTTGTAACTGGGTAGAACAAAAACTTTTATCAATCTGAGGGTTTATATATAACTGGGGAAAACTTACTTTATTAAAACACAAGGAAAAGTTTAAAGGAGGAATATCATGTTTTGAGTTGTCTTTTATTAAGGTGATGTATTAGAGGTAGTGTTTGTTGTGTGTGCTCGTTTCAGATATTTTGTATAAGGTGTAAATGGTTCACATAGATTCATACATTCACACAATCTCTCATTCATTCATTCGGGTGGCCACCCCAATCATTTTTCATTCATGTATACATGTAATTTTTATTTTGTTTTCATATTCTAGTTATACAACTTAAACTTTTATGTAGTGTTTGGTCAGAATGAAAATTGTTTGACTCAGGATTTACTTACTTAATTACATGCATATTCTCTGTCTACTCCCCTTCTTTTGTTGTGATTATGGAAAGTTAATGAATTTAAAGGTATAAGTGGTAAATAGTGTGTACATACTTGAGTGTGTAGTTAGAGAAATTAATAGGTAGGTTACTATTATAATTTGTTAACTAATAATAATAGAAATTTTTTAAGATGCTAATTACTACTTAAACGAGATAGTTACAAAGTTAAACTTACTTAGATATATTTAAGAACTTAACAATTTTAAACAAGGGAAATTAGAAACTTAAAAATGTATTAATAAGGCAATGTTGAATTTTTCTCTTATTAGCGTAAATAGAAAACTAAAGACAGTTAACTAAACTATTTTAGACAAAAACATTTGTAATAATTTCTAAAGGTTTATATGTAAAACATGTAAAAACAGTCAGTATCATAGTGTCTGTATAGTTTTGGTCCCGGCCCGGGTATTTGCCCGGGCCGCCGCCGCCTCTCTCACGGGGGTGGGGAGGCGGCGTTGTTACTGTTGACGCTCCCGGAGGAGCCGGAGTGGCTGCGGCCATGGCCCGGCCCGCTTACGGTGGGGGCCATGTCGCTGCTCATCGCCGCCGGGCCTCGGCTCGGCTCGGTCTGGCGCCGCGTTGTGCCGCATGTGCGGCTGTCCCGGGCCGCGCTGCTGCGGCCGCGTGGTCCGCTTCAGGGGAGCGGCGGCACGGGTGGGCTAGCTCCTGTAGTGGAACGCGGTCGTCAGTTCCAGGCACGGCTCGGCCGCCGGCACGGGCTGTTCGCGCTCCAGGTGCAGGCGGGCGGCGAAGGCCTCGCAGCTCTGCGCCGCCGACACGTGCTCGCCGAGCCGCCGCGCGCTCGGCGCCCGCACCAGCTGCATTTAAACAAACTTGCGCCACAGTCCGGCGCGAAGCCTGCTTCGACCGCCCGGGATGGCCGCGGGGCCGCCCGCGGCTTTCTTCAGGCACGGCGGCCGCCCGGCCCGGGGTTCCACGCAGGAGCTCCGCCCGGGAGCTCTACGCGGAGTCGGGGCGCGGCGGGAGTCGCCGCCAGCTGCGGCGGGGCTTCCGCTCGGGTCACCGCCTCCCGTTCGGCCGCGCCTGCGGGCCTTGGCCCGCTTGCGGGCTCTGGACAGAGCGCCGCGGCGGCGCCGCTCCGGCCGCCCGGCTCCTTCCACGCTGTGCGCCGGGCCCGCTCGCTCCGGTGGTGCCGCCGCCGCTGCCGTCTGGGTTTGCGCAGGAACCGCCGCCGCAGCCTGGTCGACACCAGCCGGCACCGCGAGAGGAAGTCGCCGTCGCTGCCGAGCCCCGTCCCGGAGCCGTCCGGCTCGGGGGGGCCGGAGCCGCCGCCCGCCGCCAGCAGTCCTGCGGAGCTGTGCGCAGCTCCGTCCCCGGCTTGACTCGCTGCGGCTGCCGAGCGCCTCGACAGCCCCGCGGTCTGTGCCCACCGCCGGCCTCGCCGCTCGCAACGTCGAGCGGCTATCACGTATCTTTTTTAAACATCGCGCCGCTGTTGCTGGTAGGCACAGCAGCTGTTGCTTAGCTACCGGCTCCCAGCACGGACCATGTTCCATGCGTGCCTGCAGCAGAGGCAGCTTACAACATGGCCACGAGACAGGAAGAGAAGGCATTACCTCCTGCTCCCGGCATGGGCAAGATGGCGCCGCCCACGCTCCGGCGTGGTCTCCACGTGTCTGTAAGTTTTTAATGGCTTGGGAATTCAAAGTTTGTTCCCTTTTACCAGTCACATAATTCGCGACACGCGTCTTCTTCCCGGAATTTACGCATCCGCGAAAATTCAGCACAAAAAGGTATATTCTAAGGTTTTTCTTCCGTGCTCTCGGACCCCCTCCCCCTTTCCACACTGTAGTAGTACGTGGAGTTCCATGCTTTACAATGTTTGGGGGAGGGGAAGATTCAAAGTTTCTTTCTGTGGACGAGTTCTCTTGCGAGGGTTTTAAAGTGTCCACCTTTTTTACTTCTATTTTTTTCTCTGCTTCTCCACCCCTCTTTCCAAGCAATTTCACTAAGAATTGTAAATAATAGTAGTCCTAAAACAGTTATTTTTATCAGTTTTAGAAGTCCAGTTATTTTATGTTTGTTAACTTGTTTCCAAAGTCTTTTCAATATTAAGCTTAAGGCTTTTGCAATATTCTGTGGTTCACGTGAATTAAAAGTTTTCATTTTTTCTTTTTCTTTTTCTCCCGCCCTCTCACCTGGGACGTAGATTTTTCTTCTCGAGAGCGTCCTCTCAAAACGTAGGTAATTTCCTACCGAATTCAGGCCTTTTTTCGAGCTCAATCGCGGTTTCTCCCGCCTACGCCCATCAGAGTTTCCTTTCCTCTGGTACCTGGCGTTTCTTTCTTTTTCACGGCGGACGTCCCTCAGCGTTAAATATAGGCTGGTACCTGACGTCTGGTCCGTATTTCTTCCTGATTCAGGATAAGGCTTAGGTCCCTGTTCCGGGCGCCATATGTAGCAGTTATTAATATAATAAATAATAAGTCCCATGGGGACCATAGCGACACCAACGTGGTGTGTAACAAGAGAGAGTTTATTCAAGGAGTCCCAGCTTATATAGCAGTTTCAAATGCTGCCACGTCACACAGCTAACTTCTTAAGCCAATCCCATACAAGCATTCAACAGAGCATGTGTGACAGAGTACTTAGAACTACAACTCCCAGGATGCTTTGCAGCACCTGGTGTAACCAGACCCCACACTGCTTGGCAGATTTATGTCCTGTTTGTTCAGTCTTTAGTGAGTTGTGTTATGGCCGATGACTGGAGTGCTGCAGTGTATGACAATTCAAATAACAAATAACTGTGGAGTTTAACTAGATGGAAATAAATCAATAGAGAAATGAATGGCACATTACCTGGGAGAACACTTACATAAAGAATATTTATTGGCATTAAAAAAATCGGCATTTGAGTAAATTGTTCCATCTAGTTGAGTCAATGTCTTTAATAATTCCAAAACCAATACCAACAGTATTGAATTACATGCATTCTAGGTTTCAAATACAATTTGGAAACTCCATTGTCAATAATTTGGTTTGTTTTGGTTTTCCTGATCTCCTGAAGAATGAGAAAGTCACTAGATGTAAATTGGAGTTATCCCATAGGGATATGGAGTCAAGGTGATGCAACTAGGATCTGATTGTTCTTTTAGAATTACAGTGTTAATAAAATGGTAATTACTCCATTCCAAGCTTAATTTTAACACTAAATTTGAAAACAGTCTACTAATAAACAGTAAAGGCTTATAAAGGAAGTGTGTTGACCCAACTAAATTTCCATCTAGCTTTTCATTGCAAAATCAATAATGTGAAAACAATTGCACACAGTCAAGTAATTGTGAGGGGATAAAATAGCATATGAGCACACAATGATCATGTTGGGTAAACCATGGCTTTATCTGTCTCTATTGATTCTTCCTTTTTTCATTTACTTGATACTCCATGAAAATCTTCACATCTAGGCACCTCTGTTTTCGTAAGAAGTTACAAATAAGAGTGACAAGTTTATGTCCATATTCACCCATGCAGGAAAGTGCTGGAAGAAGAAATGCATTTTTCTTATTCTTCTGTGAGGTTCTATTATTCATCATGAAAGAATAATTTCTTTTTGATTCTCTCTCATCTGTAGAAAAATGACACATTTTTCTTCATTACCCCCTTTTGATTTCCAATGTATGTTGGAAATTGTTGTTGAGCGAAGCAAATTTCCATGATGATGGTCTGGAATTAAAACTGTAGAATCATTTAGGTTGAAAAAGACCTCTTAGATCATAGTCTAACCATTAACCTATCACTGACTGCCAAGTCTATCACTAAACCATGTCACTAACTGCCACATCTACCCTTCTTCTAAATACCTTCAGGGATCATGACTCAACCACTTCCTTGGGCATCCTGTTCTGATACTTGATAACCCTTTCAGGGAAGAAATATTTCCTAATATCCGAAATAAACCTCCTCTGGTGCAACTTGAGGTCACTGTGACCCAAGTGCAGGACCTGGTCCAACAATTCATCCTGTCGAGATCCCTCTGCAGAGCCTTCCTACCCTCCAGCAGATCAACATTTCCATCCAACTTTGCCAGTTTTTTACACCTATCCACACCATGGAAAGGCAGTTTTTCTTGGAGAACGGTGTGGGAAACAGTGTCAAAGACTTTACTAAAGCCCAGATAGGCCAATTCCGCAGCCTTTCTTTCCTGCACAAGGTCACCTTGTCATAGAAGAAAATCAGCTTAGACAATCAGGACATGTTTTCCACAAACCCATGCTGGTTAGGTCTGATCACCTGATTGTCATATTAAATTGTTTATTCATTAGAAATGTAATTAATGCATTTGTTGTCTAGTGCTTTATCACAGAATCACAGTTGGAGGGGATGCACAAGTATCATTGAGTCCAACTCCTGGCCCTACATAAGACCATTCCCAAGAGTCACACCTTGTGCCTGAGAGTATTGTCCAAACACTTCTTGAACTCTGTCAGGCTTGGTGCAGTGGCCATTTCCCTGGGGAGCCTGTTCCAGTGCCCAACCACCCTCTGGGTGAAAGGCTGGATATAAAAGAAAATAGCACTTATGCTTATTTGCATGTTTCAAACTAGTTTCAATAACACACCGTATTTAATATCACTCAATAATATATAATATTATTGTCCTTTGAGTAATGGGATATTCTTGTTTTTCTGATTCAAAGGATTTTAAAACCTCCTTTATCAGGAAGAATCTAATAAATAACTGAGGTTTTAAAAAATTCTATCACTTTTAATTAACTTGATGTCATAATTCACATCTGTATTCAGGGAAAAACTCAGTTCTTTGTCAAAAATTGCTGGGGCAATGCTCTCAAGGCCAAAGCTTCAGATAGAGTAAATTGTGTGGTTTGAAGGAATTATGGAGATACTTACCACTTGAGAGTTTAGCTTTTGGCTTCCATCTTATAGAGTCATTGCTTTCTGTGGGCTTCCTGGCATTCATTCTAGTCAAGAGCTGAAGAGAGGTGAAAGCACTCAGATGATCTTATATCTGTGCTTATAAGTCTTTCCACAGTGTAGTTTAATGTCTGTAGTAAATACCAGCTTTAGTCTAATAATGTCAAATGATTCAATTAATATTGATGAAAAAGTAGGCAAAACTGGTAAAATTGTACTTATCTGTGGCAAGATCTTTATCTGATGTAGTTCACCCTGTCCCTGCTAATGTTAGTCAATTGCAGCTCGTCTGATGATCTGAATGCTAATATTACATTTAGGTAGAAATTAAAACTAAATTTACTAGAAATGTAAATTTTGGACATCAGTGCGATTCTGAAGCTTTTATGCTTTTCAGTGGTGTTTCATTCCCATCAATTTGTTAAAATGAATTATATAATAGTTTAAAGCTGCAAGGCACAGAAGAAACATCTTTTTCATCATTTTGCTCTTGACTTGAACCACCCACTATCTCTTAAGTACTAAATGCAGGACAACTTTCTTGTGAAATCAGAGAGTATCATAGCAGAATCATCAGACCTCAGGTGTGGGGTTTTTTGTTGTTTGTTTGCCTTTTTTTTTAACTACTAGTGATATTTTGAAGGGCTGGTAACCATAGCAACCAAATAGGTTTTAAAGGCTGCAAACAGTTCAACAGTCTGTTGAACTGACAAGATGGCATGCTGCAGACAAAACAGTAAAATGAGTTGTGTACCTTTTGGGACTGCTACATGAAGGGACAAGCTCTTTTGTTTGAGACAGTTTCAACCTTGAATATGAAATTTATTTTTGTCCATATATGAGTGTAAGTGTCTCTGAATACTAAAACAAATGCTGCTGCAAATGGCATGGTAGGTGGCATTGTGAGTCCTAGTTTTGTAATACTGCCATCTCTATCGTGATTGTGTTGAAGTTGCCAGAGAGAATGAGTCCAAACTAGGGGCTGGAGGATACAAGAGGGCCAGCACAGGTTTCTGCCCCACCTGGCAGTAGCACTGCAAGCAGGGTGCCCGTGGGTGACCCTGGGCTGTGCTGGTGAGCTCAGTAAATGGCAGAGAACCTTGAGCATGGGGCAAGGTGGTTTGGGTGCCATCACAGAGACACGAAAGGGGCAGTATGGAAACCTTGAGGTTCTCAGTGGCTGGAGTGGGGGATAAGGGACCCAGGACAGCTGCTGACACAGCTGCTGAAACGCTCAGTTAAGGACATCCAACACTTCTTGTGCTTTTTGGTTGTCTGTTACTGGAGGAGCTGGGAACCTTTTTTTTTTTGTCTACAATACGTTCGACTGTGTTATGAATGCAGGTGATCAATTAAAAACCTGCCTCCTTGAGTGAGCATGGTCCTGGGATTTTCTGGTCTGCAAATCTCTGTGATTGCTTTTTTTTACTTGACTGTCAGTATTTCAGGGAAGGTCATAAGTCTAGCTATACTTTTTTCCAATTCTTTTTCCTGGCTGATATTATTTGTTTTTTCTAATCTCCTAACTAAAATCCAGTACTTTCACCATATTTCTCTTATTCCTTCTGCAGGATTAACTCCTTCTTTCCAATTCCAGTTCGTCTATAAAGGCTATCCTTGGAGCACAGTCTTAGTCTGCTGAGCCTACTTAGGTTCTAGAGAATTGTAGTGTTGCAATCAGAAGGTTTTTAATAAAAAATTATTGGACTCATTGCTTTCATTACCATAGTGAAACTCACTCTCTTTCTTCAATTTTTTATCTCAGTCTAAAGAGTGGATCCACTTCTAGACTGCAGAAACCTAAAGGAAGGTGGAGGTGCAAGGAAATTCCCATCATATCGTATAATCCTCAATTAATTGCTAATTAAGCCTTTCTGAAGTCCACTCTTCCTCAGTACACATTTTTACTTGGAAGCATTCATGGAGAGGCAGGGTTAGATTGACTTCTGAAAGATTGTTTAAGGTAAGAGATTGAGTGTCCCACCAGATCCTTGTTCATATGTGATGAGTAGACAAGACCTGGTCTAGATGAACATGTGGCAGTCCAGGTTACCAGCTGGTATCCTGAGCTCAGCTCTCCTTCAGCTTGCTAGGGGTGCAGTAGACCCAAGTTCAAGTTGAACAATACCCAACAGCCAGGCTGGAAAGTGCCCAGGCAGTGTGACTCGTATGCTTACATGTATTCCTGAAGCTGTTGTTTGTGTTTCATGGCAGATGGACCTAGGATTTATCAATACCTGTTGCCTGTAAGTGGGAAGTATCTGGGACAAGAAGCAAAAGCCCACTGAATTCTATCATTTTGGAGTAAAGCTAAGCCCTGCAGTAAAACAGCTGAAACAAAGGGATCCAGGCAATGATTTAACCACTTAGTACTACTTTTCTATCATTTATTTTCTTGAAAGCAAGAAGGAAGTACTGGAAAAAGAAGAAACAAGGATGGAAGTCATTTGAACACATCACTAAGAAATTCTGATCTAAGATGGTAAGTTACAGAGGGCATCTAGAAGTACTAAACATTGAAGGAATACAGAGTCCTAATCCAACTACTTCCTCTTGAGTTCTTAGTCTAAATAGTTTGAGAAAGTAGGAGATTGAAATAATCTGTATTCATCTTTGTGTGTGCACAGCTTTATGTTTGGAGTTGGTCAAATAGCAGAAAACTGTTGGGAGGTAACGTAATCACTAAATTATACACCAAAAGGATTTAAAATTTACATATAATGTTACAGAAATAGTAAAAAATGCCCTTCTTTTTGTCCAACCCCATTGTATGTGTGTGTATATAGAGAGAGAGAGATTTATCTACATGCACACACACACACACACACACACACAAACATACACATTGCTGCAGGTGGTTTTGCTTGAGTTCAGGGTCAAGTTCCTCAAGCCACATGACTTTGTGTCCATAAGGCCTCCAAAGGTCTGTGCTCAGGAACTTTCCTTTGCTCCCTACAGCTCTCTGCCTGTGCTTCCCCAAGGGTGCATTGCCACTTCAATCTCTTGACTAGAGTGCATTTACAGACATGGTGTTCAGTTGAAAAAAAATATGAGCTGGAACATGACTTAAGACCCATGCTAACAACATGACATAGTAGCAAATGTTCCTATTATGTTCACAGCATCACAATTCCTTTGTACTTTTCTACTCATTTAGCTTCAACTATGTCTGCAATAGCTTTATAGCAGCCTTTTTTTCCAAGCATCCTGCTCCTTACAGAAAACTCTGGTGTCCTGATAGATCAATTGCCTGTCACCTATTCATAATTAGTTCTTGAGGTCACAACAAATGCCTGCAAGCATAGGGAGAGTGCTAGTGGGCATAAACAAGAGGTGGGTTGTAAGAGTCACTGACAGGGCAATACATCTCTCTGGTCTGGTGTCAGCAGGTGGATCATTCATTATAATCTGAAGAAACTCCTGCAAAATTGTGTGGAGCAAACTGAGGGTATAGCAAAGTGAATGAATGCAGCAGTACCAGATGGACATACATATTTCTCAGATTTTTTTTTTTTTTAATATAAAACCCCAGATGGCTATAGTTATCTTGTCTTCACTACATTACAAACATTTTGTTTACAACCTGCTCTGACTTCTCCATCAGTACCAACTGGCAGTAGAAATCACCTCATTTGACTTTGAACCTGTAACAGTTAGATATGAAGCTTAAGCTGGCTGAAGATCAGGCTTGGCTTCCATGGACACACTTATTGCATCTGCAGGGGAAGCTTAATCTTGCCTTTTCCGGATACCTATCTTAAAAAGGGATGGATTGCTACACTGAATCACCTCTTTGTCTTTGCTGAATATATTGGGAATCTAAACTTTGGCTTAAGGTGATATGATTAAGTTTAAGAAGGCTGATTATAGAGAAGAGAAAGACTGTCTTAAAGGTCCGTATGATGTCTCCCATGCATTACTGTCCTTATATATAGCTTACAGTTGGCAAAGGCAGAGCTTTAAGTGTTCTGTGTCTTTTAAAAAGGATGTGGGTATCTTCTTCATTTTGAGAATCATAACTGCCCTGTCCTGGATTTTTAAGTTTACCTGTTTTCCTATAGGAGATGATGATCCCTAAAAAAAGTGTGATGATCCCTAAAGTAAGAAAAGCACTCAGACTCCAAAAAGTATAATTTAAAATGCTATTTATCAGCACTAGCAGTGGATGGACAGAATAGTGTAGGTAATATTACACCTCTTTAGGTGCTAGAAACCACAGTTTGTACAGCATTGAAGGAGCCTCTGATCCATGCAGTGCAGACCTTGCCCATGAAAGAGATTGGCCCATTTTGCTGTACTTTTAGATAAAGGTGAGATTAGGCTGGTGACATAATCCCTAGTACCAGTGGGAGCTGCCTCCAGGCTCCTCTGTTATAGCAAACTGGCTGAGTTTATCTTGCATCCAAGAGCTTTGTGGGACATAACACTGCCTGAAGGCCAGACTGGACTTGCAGAACAGTGTGGAACAACACAGCATGGGCCTGGACTGCTCATGTTAACTACTTTGTGGATTGTAAATTCTTCAATGTACAATGGTGCAGTCAGCGCCACTACAACATATACAGAAGATCTTCTGCAGAGCTCATGCAAGCAGTATCTGTGTCTGGGTTTTATGGAAGCTTTGTGAAGCTTGTTAAATGTTACTTCAGGGCTAAATTTCCTTTTTCCTCTATGGTATATCCTGGGCTCTTTACTCAGCAGTTGCCCTCCTACAACAAGCTGGTGCACACTAAATTTCTGAGGCATTAGCAAAGCCCCACACATGATGCCTTTGAGAAGGAAGCGTAAAATGTTGCATTATCAAATTGACCCTGGAACTGATGCACAGAGCAGAGATCCAGGCTGATTGTTTGAGCCCAGCATAGCAAAGGTACATTCTAAGATAACCTTTATGTCAGATCTACTGCCAGGAAATTTTGCACTAAGCTGTGTATGCATGTTTTTATGAGAGTCTCAAGGTGACTTTTTGAGTCAAACTGACATCTCTTCTTGGAAGGCAGATTTCATTTAAGATACTATTGTGTCTCACACCCTCCAAATTTACTCTCAGGTACATGGTGTGACTCTCGGGGATGAGCCTGTGCAGGGCTAAGAGTTGGACTCGATGATCCTTGTGGGTCCCTTCCAACTCAGCATGTTCTGTGATTCTGTGAAAGTGCAGAACCTCTTAAAGGTCATGAGTGAATGGCTTTGGGACTTTTGAAATGCTGCTTTCACTGCTGACTTATTCAATGAGTAAATAGTTTTTCTCCCAGTGAAAGATCAGATATCATTATTGTACATGATAGTATTTGTACTGTGGAGACAATCATTATGGCAGATGCTGAACAAACATACAGATATTCCTTGCTCCAAAGAGTAGTGCTGTGGTATTTAGTTAGGAGACAGAAATACTTCTAAAAGGACAAAAATCTACTCCTACAGAGGCTTATTGTCTGAACTGCTTTTTGGAAGAACAACATGATGAAAAACATCCTAAGGGCTTCAGAATATTTCTAATCGTAGACAGAGCCATTTCTCTGCTGGCCACAGAGTAAACAAGAAGGTTGCACCAGTGTCTCTGGAGGGCTGGTGTGAGGCTGGAGTGAGGAAACACTGCAGCCAGGAGTCCTCCACCTGTTACCTAGAATCCTGTCAGGGAGAAGACAGTGATGTGTCTTTATTTTCCAGAAGATGTGGTATTCACTTGCTAAGATGACCCTTTTCTCTTTACTTTCAGACATCCCTATCTTGATGTCTGGTGAATTAATAAGGATCATATTCCCCGAGTCACCTATGAATATCTAATCTTACTGCTTGGCAGAATCTCAGACATATTTGGTCCTTTGTGCTTTAACCATACAATTGACCATTTCCTCCTGCTTTTCTCTATGCAGTTATTAAATTACATTTTTTGTTTTCTATGTAGTCCCCTTTTTTCCTAGCCTTAGTATCTAGAAAATACAACCTTCTCTTCATACTTGGTTGATGAGTTTTCTTACTGCACTGGTTCTATCTGATCAGGCAGTCAACTTTTTGTTGTTTATGGAAGTTTCAAAACTTTCACAAGGCTGATTTTCAAATGATTCCTGTCTCTCAAGCTTCCTTTTAAAAGATCAAGGCCTTGCAATTTCTATCTGGCTGTTTTCCATACAAGTTTCCTTCAAAGGTCTTTAGTTTCTATTCATTTCGATTAAGAAATAATAATTTTCAGCTGTAAATTGAGTACATGCTCAGATTGCTGAAATAAACTTTTTTTCCTTAAAACTTGTATCTAACCCATTTATGCTATCATTCCTTCATTTATCATGAAAGACAGGACAGAATTCCACAGTTTGGGTTTGCTGTAGTTTAAGTCTAACTTTAATATATTGATTCAATGTATGAAGGATTGATTCAACCTTAATCTGGTCATTATAGACCATTAGACAGAGTCCTTGACCTTTATCACATTGCGCTACAGACTTGGTCTGGATGAACACTGGGTGCTGCTCCTGGAAAACTGCTAAATACAAATAGTCTGAGAAAAGGGACCACTTAACTAATTTAATACCTAACAGATGGACTTCCTTAAATGCAGAAATCATCATTATTCCATGGACAATGCCTTTTAGAATTGAGTAAGGGTCTGTGAAAAGGAAACACTGGGACTTTCTTTGGCTATAGGATATTGACAGCAATTTACCAATTATAATTTGTGTCTAAATAATAAGAAATTGGATAAATTTTCTTCTTGAATTTGAAGTTTCCAAAACTTCAAAGAAGTGATCAGCTGTGACTGAGAGTTTGGACAGAGCTATTTACAGTAATTACAAGTGTCATATTTATTTATCCTTTTAACATAAGCAGAAAAAGGCCATGAAGTTTTTGAAATAATTCAGATGGAATGAGGAAAAATGTTTTATACAACCACTAATGGATTTGCTACTCCAATCACTAGCATTTATTATGGAAAATTGTTGGCATTTATGTACCATGCAAATTTACAAGGGTACCCACAAATACATGCACCCAAGTACTTGGCATAACAGTAATGATTGCAAACTAATGAAGATAAACTTAGGTCAGACATCAAAACCTAGTAAAAAGCTGTTAAAGTAAATCTTAATAAAAAATCCATTACCACCTGTGTTAGGATTTAATAAAATAGACACAGATTTGTATGATAAGCCTTTATGTTGGATACTAAAAACATATAATATTTGGACAAGAGTCTACTTGATGATTCTGTGATAACAGAAAAAATGTGCTATCAAAAGGAGATTCCTCCTGCCAGACCTGGTGCACTGAAGATCGAGTTGCACTTCCTTTCAGGTGTCTATGTGTTGCTGTTTGTGGATGGCTATTTTTGACACAGCTTTTCATTAATGACACACTGTGCCTACATAGCTTTTTATTGTTTTCAAATACCTGCGTCTTAAGCAAACCCAGTTACGTAAACATCTTGGGTCTTGTTTTTACCTTACAAAGAATTGTTAGGAAAATGATAGACTGAGGGAAAAATGACTGCTTTTTCCAGTAGCATAATTATCTCTATTCAACTTTCTTAGATACCCACAGACTTTTGGAAGTTACATGGTTATTATGAATATTTGGGAAAAGACAGCTACCGTATCTCCCCAGCTAGCTCACAATGCATTGTGGACCTGAGTGTCCTAAATATTGCCTATGTCTCTGATGGTAATACTTTCATATCCTCAGGGAGTATCTTTCTATTTGGTACTGCAATTCCATGGTTTTCATATTGCTGTAGCTCAGTCAGTGCAAATCTGATTGCTGGATTGGGTCCTTCCTTCTGTAGGTTTGATTTCACACATCTGGATCTGTCTGTACTGAATTATTTAAAATCTTTGCCTTGGAGAGTAATAAATGACTTCACCACAGCATGGTGAAGGAATAGAAATTTCCTCTCCTTCCTCCCACTCACTGCTGTGACTTATTTGGAAACTCAGAACTCATAGAGATCTTATTTCAACAATTTCAATCCTTTTCTACAAAGTCATTAATTTGTGTTATTACTTTTTTGCCTACATTCTATTTATTGTAAGCATCTGGCCTCAATATGAACCTTGAGAGTTTGCCATCCAGGAGCATTAAAAAGATTTAAATCCCTAAATGTTCAATGCTTTAAAAACTATTTTATGATATGCCAATTAAAGGTGACATCTTGCAACTCTTTAATTGTGAATGTCTGCCTAGAGTAACAGGATCCTATGGAGTACATTGCAGATATGGCTCAACAGAAAATTGGCAGTATATCATATTTCTCGTCTTGCCATTTCCCCATTCCCTGAAAATTCAACTTTCAAAAGATAAAGAATTCAATGCAGATTATTGGTGGGTTGAAAGATGCCATTTTTGATGGAGGAGGGATAGTTGTAAGTGTTTTAGAAGAAAATAATGGCTATCCAAAGCAGGTAATTCCTGCTGCAGGAAATGTAACTCCTAGGGATGGGAGCGTTCTCCCTTCATAAATATTTTCCAGAGAATGGTATTGAAAGCTATAAACTCAGGCAGAACTGCTAGAGATAATCAGTCTTAATGTTCAGCTGCTAGAGATAATGTCTTAATGTTCAGGTGCCCTTTCTGACTCATCCTCATGGTCTACTTCAGTTGTTTGTAGCTATGTACACTCCATACTAATTCTGGAGGAGTGGATGGCAACTACCACATTTGGGGGACAGGAGAAAAAAGGAATAGCTTTGGTACACTTGTTACCTTGTTCTCTACACATTTGAGACTTGCCTAATGTTTCTCTATTCTGGGCAAACCTGAAGCCAAGTCTACCTTGAACAAGATGCAATTTCTCAGGAGTCCAGAGAGCTGTGCCCTCACATTATTTGATCATATTACATTATTTGATGAGCTTGCATTCTCCTTCTGTTTAATCAAACAGATGGATTAAGAAAAGGTTTTACATGTAGGGAAAGACAGAAGACAGAACTGGTTTCCTTTAGTGCTCACTTGGGAAATGCTGGCACCTATAAAAGTCCCACTCAACCATGGTCCTTCTTGGCTTCTCTGTGGCCAACAAAAGTGGCACAAAACAGGCACCACTAAAGATCTGAATATTATCTATATATTCACTCCTATCTGTCACCTGAATTAAACTACAGAATTTTTCTTTAAGACCACTTATAATAGTTCGGGGCCGACCAGCTATCAAAGTTAACAGACTGAAGGAGACACAAATGAGTCTTTCTGTTTCTAAAGTTCTTTCATATTCTGTCTGCCAACATCTAAATACTAAAAATTAATCATAGTTGTAAATCCAGGTCTCTTTAGTCACCATCCAGGAATAGTATAGTTATTGCAAAGTGGCTTAGACTGAACTGTAAACAAGCAGCACTTTCAGACATGTTCCTAGTCGGCAAAGCATATTCCTGGTTATTTTATTTTTTATTTTTATTGTTGGTGGTTTTGTTTTTGTTTGTTTGTTTGTTTGTTTGTTTTAACTCAAGGGCATATTTGTATTCATTTTACATATCTCTTATCTTTGCCTTCTTCCTTGCCTGGAAGGATCTTCAAGAAAACAATTTAAAACCTCCTCCATAGGATGAACCAACTCACCTCATGGGGAATAGCAGAATGTCTGTGTATCTTTGGTTCATCTCATGCACTGGATAGTACTGGAGGAGGGCTTTGTTCTCTTCAAAAACAGATTGCCCTTTCAGAAAGCACTTCATTGGTAGGAAGAGGTCCTATTTTTTGAAATGAAAAGAGGCCAAAAAATGTTATACTTTCTGTGCTGTGCTACATCTCTTGTGTTGTCTGGGGGAAGAGCTGATAATCAATGTGCCTATCTTGAACCTTATCTGTGGTTCCAGTGGAATGCCTTGCAAAGCAAAAGCCAAAACCTTGAAATTTTACTGTTGATAAGAAAAAGACATTCACTCACAGATTGAGATATAAGTGAAAGATGTGAAAAAAAAGAAAGTCCTCATCACATCTAGTCTTTTTCCTCAAGTCAGAGACTTCCCAACAGACACTGATCTCATAGTATCACAGAGCTGAAACATTTGGTGTTTGGTTACTGCCCAAATGGGAGACCTCAGGGTTAAAATCCCACACCGATGTGGAAGCAGAGTAACCATGTGTCACCCATCCCGAACTAGCTGAGATCTGGGAAGAGTTCAAGGGGACCAGGGAAATTTCATTTGTAGCTCACTAAGAAACTTGAGATCTTAGAGCAGAGGTCTGCATGAAAACAGACTTCAGTAAAACTGTTTTGAGAGGTGAACCTTTTAGTTTCTGATTTCTGCAGCAGTTTGTACCCTTCCCAGTTAGGTCAGTTCAGTAGTGAGGCCTGTACAAATTACATCAAGCAGCAGTGTAAAGGTGGGAATGAGAGGGCAAGGAAGCAATAGCATAAAGAGATTTTTACAAACAGAACTATTTTTCCCTCAGGGACTTGACACCAGTATAGTCTATCAACCACATTTTGCAAAAAGCAGAAGGATCTAATTGAGATAATATTGTTTTCAGTTTCCCTTTTCCACAGAGAAGGGCAGAAGAATCTGGTATTTGAGAAGGGGCTCTATAATATTATGAGGAGGTGGCAAATTTTAATGAAGTTCATATCCTTATAAAATCCTTTTCCTTCTCTTATAGCATTGAAAAAGTTACACTGAAGACTAAAGCACTTTACAGGAATAGTGAGATTCCATTTCCAAATATTTAATTAATTTCCTGACTTTAGATGTCTCCGTGTAGGTGTCCATGTGGGATCCAGGGACTTGACTCACTTCACATAAAGGGACCTGATTCCAGCTGAGGTGTTGTAGGTTATCTCTCTTTGTCTCCTGCTGTTGGTCCAAATGGGTCTGAGGGTCTTTCTGTCATGCCCAGCAGCCCTGTATATAATGTCTTCAACACACTTCCACAGACTTTTAGGACAAATCTGTTGAATAACCTGATTGGAACACATGTCTAGTATTCAGGAATGATGGGTTCAAAGTATCCTTGAGCCTTTGGAGAAGGGAAAAAAATATCAGCCCCAAATAGCCCAAAAAATTGAGAATGGGCCATCTCATTGCTTCACTACCCCAGGCAGATCCTGTTGTGAGCCATTCAGTGTGGTTGCTTCACACTCAGCAGTGAGAAAATGTCAGCAAGAGCAAAGCTGTGAAGCCGTGTGGTCAGGGATTTTGCCTAGAAAGGATTTAAATGTGGCTTCAATTCTTAGCCTGAAAATTCCTTCAGCAATTTATTCATTAATTGTTTATAGTAAAAATAAACACACAGGCACATAACCAATGCACTAAAATGTGGTGTGTGTTATTTATGTGCCCATGTTTTTCACACTCTGGACTGATGAATTCTGAATTTGTTGATATGAGGTAAAAAAAAAAAAAAGAAAAAGAAAAAACCCTAAACAAACAGGAACAAGAGAGGGCGAGTGGCATGTGTGTTTGTACTTCTGAATTCCTTTCTTATCATTCTCAAAGCCTTATGCTTGACATACTCAAGAGACAGGGAGGTGATTTGGATGTGAGCACTAATGATAAGGAAGCTCAACCAAGTCCGTACTCTCTGGGCTTGCTCCACCAGCAGAGCTGCAAAAAGAACAAGAAATAATGAACATTGTCTTCAGGGGTAACATTTCAAACATTTTGATATTGCCATGGTTTCTGGTTTTAGCTGAGATCAGAAAAGAACATATTTTCTTGGTATCAAGTAAATGCAATGATTTGAACGAAATCACACAAAAGAGTTTTCTGTGAGGGAATTATCCTCTATAAGATTTTCTGCAAAGGACAGTTACAAATATCTTAAGCCGGTATTTTTCTTGTCTGCTCATTTTTACAGTAATTGATCTCTTCTAAGTCCCCAAACAGTGTAAGATTCTGGCCAAGTATTTTACTAAAATGCAGTGCAGGAGATAGCTCTGCATGGAAGTAACACCTTTTTTGGCAACAAATCTGGATTTCTCTTTTAAAAGAGTAGAACAGACAGGTACATTTAATGGAAAACAACTGAGAAACTTTAAACTTTATGTATCATGAATGTGAAACCAAAGAGTCATCCTAGCATCTGATTTTTAAAATTTTCCTATTTGCAAAATTAATCCATAGTCTAATATTAATAGAATGCTGAGTATAATAATATGGAGCTGAATTGTAGATGAATCAATTAGGTGTACCAGTTCATCTACCAGAAGGTACTCTTACATCAAAGGAAGGTTACATCCAACCTTTAAGAAAAGAAGAAATATTAGTAGTTTAATCAGCCTAGCAGTGGTTTAAAATCTCTTTTCAAGGTTTCTTTGAATGTATCTGTCATTGAAGAATAAAATTTGTGAGAACATAAGTGACCTACACGTACAAAGCTAACTAACTATCACTACAATAGAGTATATAGTATTTTCTGTTGTTGTCATGCTGGAACACACCAAGAGTAGACTTCCATGTTTCATTGCAAACTGTAATATCATAACCTTGAGAAATATGTAAGGACTCAGCAAATCAATCCACAGAATTATACTCTCCTTTTAATATAGCTCACACTCCTCCTTGATGATAGCAGAGAAGGGACGGTTTGGATTAGTGTTTAATCAGTAGGTTCTCTGACTTGGTCTTGAAATGTCAGCTCTTAATCTCCCTTACCTTGAAAAGTGAAGATATTGGGATTTGATATAATAGCTTTGTCTGAGAGGTATAGTCCTTCTGTCAATACTCACCCTACAGAGAGACTTGCTCATAACCCAGAGTGTCCTGCATTTCCACTGTCCTGGCCCCTGGCTCTATTTCCTGTGACTCAATGGTAAATTCAGACATTTTCTCTGTGCATTTTTGCAGCCATTTAATTTAAACATGGGTTTCAAAAAATAATAATAATAAAAAGAACTATACCAGTAAAAGACTAGTTTGGACAGTGAGTATGATTTAGGAAAATTGCATGAAAGCATTATTAATGATGTGTGTGCTAAAAGTTGTCAAATCATAAAGGTGACTTAAACCCCATAAATATAATCCATTGAACCTAGGTACTCAACCATTTTCTTCTCTACCCCAACATATCTTTATATAGAGAGGGTAGTTAAGTAACTGATTTCATGGAGAAGGTTGGACACAAAAGAAAGGAGAGATCTGCCAATCTCTAGTGACTCTGAGCTCTGTGGTGAAAGTGGGAAAGACAGATAAAAAGCCAGTAGGATCAGCAGAAAGAGTAGTGGTTTCATGTATTTTGAATCCAAATACTAGTGCCTCTGGCTGCTTTACCACATCACAGTAAATCTGAAACTAATTTCTTTAAGACTCATCTGCAGTCTTAGTTGGTCATTCTGTCACAGTGAACTTTTCAGGCAGAAAAAACTGGTATAAAATATAGATAACTGATTTTTTCTCTTGATAACTTAGACGAAGCCAGTGTTGGAATGACCATGTCTTGCTAAGGAGGATTTATGAACCAGTTTTGTTTTCCATGAGTTCAAGCTATACTAAACCTTTGTCCTCAGCTGTACCAGCTTTAATTATCTGAAATATTTTAAAGTATAACAGTAGTTGAGAGTGAGTGCCTTATCCAAAATTAAGTCACTAAAGTCTAGGAAAGATTCACAGATTATATGCAGAGTGTAAGTGGCTTTGTGGGCACCTAGCACAACCATGGTTCTCAGACATCCATACTGGAAGACTTCCAGGGTGCCCTGCTGCTGCCTGCTGTCCTCTGAAATTTCCTTTTGCCCAGGGAACTGAAGTAAGGGATTAAAGGGGATATGAGGTGCACAGTATTGTGTCCAATTAGACCTTCTGGATGAGAAGTGCTTTCAAATCTGTTAGCATGCATCTATCCCTAATGATTTCAGTAAACTTTGTGGAGGACAGTAGACCAGCACTAAAGGTTAAGTTTGAACAAACAACATGAAATTAGAGCAGGTAATGCAAAAGAGACTATTTTACATAATACTTCATAGAAAACAATACCACCTGCATCTTACTTTCTAGGGTATTTTAAAAATGTTTTTCAAAGTAGAGTCTTCTTGGTGTTTTTCTCATTCCCTTTACAGTCAGGTAGACAGTATTGCCATTATTTCAGATCAGAATGCTATGTATTTTTCCTCACATGCTGATAGCAACAATGACTTCTAATATAACACCTAAAAATACCACACCTATTTAATCTGGAGGGCATTAAGCCTACATAAGAATGTGAAAGAGATAAAAAGCACATCCCTACTTAGCACAAGTTAGAGTGCAGATAACACACACCACCTTCTGCATTTATGCTTTTATGTTAATTCAGCGTAACAGAAATGATCTAATTTTCTGCAGAACATTTCTATACTGAAATTCTTCAGAGTAACTGCAGATGCTGGGTCCATGAGTACTGAGTGGAGAAGAATCCCTTTCCTCAGCCTACTGACTATGCTCTGCCTAAAGCAGACCAGGAGGCTCTTGATCATCTTTTCTGTGAAGGCACATTTCTGGATCATGGTCAGCTTTAAAAAGTGTGTACAATGCACTAAGAACATTGAGGAAGACCTCTGTTCTACCCTGCATTTTCCTCAAGTCTGTAATACAGTTTTAGTTGTACTGAAATAAAGCTTAATCGTAACTTCCCTAAAACCAGAAATCTCTGTCATCACAATCCTGTTATCTTATGGTGCCAGGGATGTTAACTATGTGTTTTCTATATATTTTTAGCTGACTACATGTTATTGAATCCTGGATAATTTTATACTTACTTAATTTTTTTAACACAGGTATAATTGTCAGGTGTGAAGGAGGAAAATAAATTTTACCTAGTTATTTTGTATGAATGGCAGAATGCCACCCTCACAAGATTTGCAACGGTGAAGGGATAACTTTTTCTGGACTGACTGGAAAAATATAGATCATATATAAGGCCCTTGCAGATCTGAAATGAAAGATGTGTGGTGAAATAGTTAGCATTGACCTTCAAAGGTAAACACAGACTGAGAATAATTGCTCTGACTGTAACTGAACAGAGTCAACCAATTAAGGAAAAGTTAGCTGTGATGCAGAGGAGCAAGGGGAAAGAAATGAAGTTGTTAGAGTTCAGATCACATACACCAAGACAATGATTTCCGTATATCGCATGTGAGATTCTTCTGCCAAGTGAGAAAGTATCATTGATTTTACCTACAGAGAGTGATGTGAAAAATGAGAGGAAGCATCATAAATCTCTACCAAATACTGTAAATGAACTCTGTTCATCACCTCCTCCTCCACTCTCCATCAAAGCAGGTGGGACAAGAGTCCTCAAAGGAGAAAAGAATTGGATGAGATTGCTAAAAGAGATGGTACTCAGAAAAGATAAATGGAAGTTGAGTAGTTTGCCTACAAGTGTGGATATGATGCCCTACATAGCTGCAAACAAGTTTCAGCTAGTAAACTAGGGAATAGTGGACTTTCTGGTGGAGGCTGGTTGGAATTTTTTCTTTGTGCCACTCTCTCTGCTTCTTGGTAACTTTGTACGTGAGTCAGAAACGTCACCCGCCTGCTCAGGGGGGTTACATTGTCCCTCATCTAAATGAAGCAAAAGCTGGAGAATATTTGCTACCTGCTCATAGCCAGCTCAGGTATGCAATGCTGTGGGCAGGGAGTGATGGAGCCTAAGGAGACACCTGGCCTTTGGAGAGTCTGGCCTCAGTTGTCCCTGAAAGAAGCTTCACTGGTTACTTTACAACCACTCTATGATTCAAATCTCTAGGCTAAAACATATTGCAAAGAGAGTAGAAGCTTGCACTTTTGCTTTGATGATTGATAAGAGGGTGAAAAGATAGAGAGAAGTACCCCTGTCTAATCCAAGTAGTTTGACCCTCAAACAATCATCTACAGGTTAACAGTGGAAAAGATTTCAATGTGTTGTTTCTCTTTTTCTGTGCCTCCTTGGAATATTTTGCCCTCCATCATCATGTTCTCCCTCATGGCTTCCATGTTGTACAAGACTGGACTTGGCACATACACACACTGCATTTTGTAAGGAGTTGGTTTCCATTTGAATCCTCCATGATCTCACCCCACAGCTATTCTCAAAAGCAGAATAATTCCTTTGTCTCCTTGCTTGGTGAAATAGAATGACTTTTGTCACCACAAGTGAATTTACTTACTCTTCCCCAGAGTTTTCCTCTGTGGATTGCTGATCTTTGATGATTTTCACTGATGTTATGATGGTGAAAGCCCCGGGAAACATTTCTTCAGCTATTTTTTGCCTCTAATAATCTGATGGGAACTTCTCATATAAGAAAGTAAATAATCTACTTCCTGTTTTGGTCTCTCATAAATGTACTTGAGTGCTCTTTAAATGTCACTGCAATTTATATCATGCATTTCTACTCAACACTTAAAGCTCAGAGACAATCCTTTCATTCAGTCAAGCCGTCTCATGGGGGAAAGATAGTAAAATCCTACAGTGGAGGGAGGACAAGAAAGAACAAAAACAAATTCAGTATTTTGGACAGGAGTCTTTGGGTTAGACATCTTTAAGATGGAGCAAGTGTTTTTGTAAAGGTTGGAAGAGAGTAAGAGGGAGAAGATACTGACAGGTACACAGAATAGGAACAGTAATACTTGTGATAGCAGCCAGGAGACAAAGGACAGCTGAAAATACAGCGCTGAGAAAATAAAGCATCCAAAACTAGGAGAAAGGAGAGGTTCATTTACCCATCCCTAACATTCCACTCTATAGATTATTCACTCTGTCTGTAAATATGGTACTGTCAGGGTGCATTGTTTCAATGGTCACTTCACAGAATCATAGAATATCCTAAATTGGAAGAGACGCACAAGGATCATCGAAGGCCAACTCCTGGCCCTGCACAGGTCAGCCCCAAGAGTCACATCATGTGCTGAGGAGCATTGTCCAAATGCTTTTTAAACTCTGTCAGACTTGTTGCTGTGACCAGTTCCCTGGGGAGCCTGTTCCAGTGCCCAGCCACCCTCTGAGTGAAAAACCTTTTCCTAATAAATATATCCATTATATTATGTATCACTCATATCCCTTAATGTTGAGCAACCAAAATTCAAGACATGCAAATATTGATGCTCCTGTGAGAAGGAAGTTCATCCTGCCCCATTTTCTTACCTTTCCTCACAAGGGAAGCCTTGAGCAGGTGGGAAAATAGTACTAAGCAGGGAACACAGTAACAAAAAAAAACCACAGTAGCAGCCTGAGAATATCAGGTGAGGTCCCTACACTTGTGCTACAGAAAGAGCTCAAGCCTCACACCCTGCCATAGGTGGGATGAGTGTGGTATGGACAGAATGACATCTCCCAAGCACTGGCCCAGATGTGAGTTCCTTCAGCATATTTCACACCCAAATCAGAGGCAAGTGTTTTGAGCAACTTCTCTGTGCAGATGCTGGGATACCTGTGTCCCATATCAGAGGCACTCCCCAGGATGCTGGCAGGCAGGTATTAATGACTGCACCCCAGTGGAACCTTCCTGGTGGCCATCCACTGCAGGAACGCCACAGCTCAGCTCTTCTGCTTGCCTTAGAACACAGAAAGTGTGGACAAGTGATATCACAGAACATCAACTGATATTCCTGCTGCTGTTAAGAGCTTAATGAGCAGATGAAAAAACTTAAAATGTGAGAGATTAGAGAGCTCACACTAAATACTCCAGTAAATACTACTACTTTAAAACTATAAAGGAGTTTACTCACCTAAGTATTCCCATGCATTACAATGAGATTTCTCAAGTGAATGCATCAGGTTTTATGCAACGTTTGGGGTATTTTCTTTCCACATACAAGGTTTTAGTGTTCCTATTCTTTTCTTTTCTTACAAAGATAAAAAAAATTTCAGTGTGGCATGCCATATTGTTGCCTCTTTCTAGTTAGGTTTCATAATACTCCTTTACATAGATAATGGCTTTGATGTTATTTACCACTCTTACTGTATCATTGACAATGTCTACATCTGCTTCAAACTGATGAGAATGGTTTTATTGCAGTTCATTTTATTGACTATATTGGGATGAGTCGCAAACATATCTCATGCACCATTTCCTCATATCAGTAGATTCTCGTTCTTTTTAATCACTTAGTATGACTGTTTCTTTTCTTAAATCCAGTGTATTTTGTTTCTTGCTTTTATCTTTTTCTTCTGTGGATATTGCTGACCTTCATCCAAAATACTGTTCTCATAGTCAGGTAATATAACCACAAACTAAGCTTTTTCTCAGCTTTATCCTTTCTTACATATGAAGAATGAGCTCCGTTTTATCTATAGCCACCAGTATCATCATTCTGGTCCATGCACTGGAGATAATGGGGAGCTCTACTGTGCCTAAGAGAACTTGGAACAAGAGAATGAGGGAAGTTGAAAAGAAGAACTGCAGTAGCAGAGTTTGACAAATTTTTCACATGACAGTGACAGTGACCTGTTCACTCTCTTCTGTTTAAGAGTCACCTGGAAGTGGGCTTTGCCACAGTGCTTGATCAAGCTCTGAGTTTCCTTTGAATTAATTGCTATAGCTCTCAGCCTTTTTATTAATGTGTACTTTGTCCCTGATAATTCAGACCACCTTCTCCTTGGCTCAAAGTCTCATTAAATCTATGAAGACAGATGTGTACATTTCCAGTGTTACATATTTGTGTAAGCCTCTGTTTGCAAACCCATGTCCAGTAGCCCTGTCTTCAAAAGTTTTTGCTCACAATCTGCCATGCGACAGACTTTCAAAACATATAAAAAAGGAAGTGAACATTTTTGAATGGATATTTACAGGTATTTTTCTGCAATATTTGCCCATGTTTAAAGTGTTTATAGAACTGCGATGCAGGAAACACAAAGTTTATGTACAAGTCATGCAAAAGTTGCCCAATATAGACTCTGGACATCAAAGAAGAAAACAAATATTGTATCTGACTCAGATGAATCCCAGAGTTTAAGTCATTACCATTAAGTAATGGATGAATTGATGATCTCAGGCTTACTCCTGCTGGACAGTTGACACCATCATACTAATGAAATCCTTCTCTTTTTGCTTTGCAAGCTTACGAGAGAGAAAATGAACAGGACAGGTAAAGTAACCAAACTACACCTTGTCTTTAAAACAAGGTGGCAGCTAATTAACAGGATGCTATGGTGGTAACTTTTATTCCCGTTGCCCTTGCACAACTTCTTTAGGTTGAAAAATATCATTTCTAAGGTCTCTGAAACAGATTCAAAAGCTCCAGGCAGGTTTCTGCAATTCCTACATGAAGCTGACCATTTTCCTGTCAGAATTTTATGCCAAGCGTTTTCTAAAAGTTTTACTGATGACTGGAAAATGAGTCCTTATTTACAAGCAACCTGACCCTTGGAAAAAATAAGACAGTTAACAAAAGCAAAAGGAACAATATGGAAGAATGCAGCATTGATTAAATAACTTACATGGAAGGGAAGACAAGATTCTTCAATGCATCAGTTTAAGCTGTGTCTTGTCTTACTGACTGCAGATTTGGGAAGCAGTTGATTTCCCTCTTCTTTATATCAGTTTCTGATGTACTTTTTTACATATTTTTCTCTTACACCTTGTTCTCCTCCTACTGCCAAGAAACCTGAGTTTTTTCAGTTCTTCCCTGAAGATCATGTTTTCTTGACTCCTGAAGGGTTTTACTATTTTCCTATGGATTCTGCCCTTAAACCCTTACTAAAGTTTATTTATATTAAATATAATTAGACATTCCTTTCTCTTTTACCACCAAAACCTTGTCCTGTGATAGCACTTTTGATTTGCTTGACAAGATTTATCCTTGACAAAATCATGGCCTCAGTCATAACTCACATACTCACTCTTTACAGGGCAAGAGATCAAGTCTTCAGCTTTCTCCTTTCTAAAGGATAAACCAAATATGAAGTTTCTCATTAATGATTAATAGGTTTTTTTATCCTTATTATTATGGCAGGCTTCAAGGGAATGAGAACATGAGAATAAGGCATGAAATGTGGGGTTTGAACATTCTTCTGAGAGCTGTCAATAAAGAATCAGCTCAAGTATAGCGTATCTGCAAAAAATTCCTGAAGTCTTATCTGTCTGGTGAGTTTGCCTTAGAAGACATGAAAAACAAAGAATTTGAGGATCTGTGTCAAGAAAAGTTAAACAGAACTAACTTCTGGCTGGCCACTGCAAGGGCAGAAGTTGTTGTTATCTCAATGACCCTTCGCTCAGCACGGCATTGATGAAACATCAGATAACCAGTGGAGATCAGCAACAGCGTGGAACTGTGTAACCAGATATTGATAAAGCATGCCAAGTAATAAAACAATGGAACAGATGGGTCTTATTCATAACTCATGAATTACCTGGAAACTTGTAATACAGGTAAGACAAAAATTATCCAAACATCCTGATAATTTAATTTTCATTTAGTAGTTTCTTCTGCAAAGACTGGTTTCCCATTGGGAAACTGTCCTCATGGGTTATTATAAAACCACCTCCCTTGCCTTTCATAGCATTTCTGCTCCCACACATTTTCATATCCTTCTCTCCAGATGTCTCTCCTGAGAATGTGAATAGGACAAATAGAGCAACAATAAAGCCAGAAAGTCTTTCTTCTCCCCATGAAAAACAAAGAATAGCAACACATATAGAAGATGTCTCTCACTTCCGCGCAGAATAAAACTTAACAAACATGGAGTTGCATGTTGGGCTGCTCTCCCCAGTTCCTCTTAAGAAAATAAAATTCACAGAACATTAGTAATGAAGTCCTGCCTTGTGACTTAGTACCATTCTCAAAAACACAATGTTGCTAAGAATCATATAGAATAAAAGTAATATACAGCCCTTATGGGTTTTGCCATAATTTCATCCTTGAGAAGTCTCCTTCAGGGGGGCCCCAAGCAGACATTCATGCAAACAATAGGAGTGCTGGAGATGGAATATCACATCTGTTGCAGAGTTTATATCCTGTATAACAGGTACAAAGAAGGAAGTATGCAGAGAAGAAAATGTGGAAGTTTCAAGTGGAATTTAGGGGAAGAGGGAATTCAGGTGTTGTTTCAGGCCTCCTGTGGATGCATGTTGGCTGGAAACCATGTACTTGTAATCCTCTTCTCCCCTTTCACCAGACCACCAGTAGATTAATTCTCATGTCTGTTGCTGACAGGTTTATGAATTACCTCATTAGTTCCTGTGAGTCTGCATTCTTCCATTCAGTGTGTGAGAATAAATAAGTAAAGACAAAACAGAGACAAAAATTTCACAGCAGCCTGGAATTCATTTGTCAGGCAACACAATGGTATGGTATAAGAAATTAGTGCAACAACAACAAAAAATGTCTTGGTCAAAATAATTATATTTCATTTGTGCCAGACATAGAAAGGAGTATCTAATTTGATTATTTATTGGAACACTATATTGATCAGTCTTATAAACACATTTTCCTGGAGACCATACACTCAAACTTTACCTGTAGACACTCTATGCATATTGAGCTATTGTGAAGTTGCCATGAAATTATTTTTTTTTGTAATTGTTTTACAGTATTATGTTTGCTTTTACAATGTCCAGTTTTATATGAATGAGTACTGTTGTAAAAAACATATGCTATAGAAATATATAATAAATATATATAAACAATAGCTACAACTGTCCATGTGTTTTCAAGGTGAAAAAAGGACTTTTTTAATATATAAAATATTTAAATGCTATGTATTTATTGACTACATAGTGATCTAATCATTTTTAGATTAGCAAACCGGTTTTGGGGAAGGAAATGCTGCATATCCATTTTTAAAGCTAGAAACTCAGCAAAGCTTCATAAAGTCTTATAACCATGGCTTATGGGAGCTAGTTTTGAGTCATATGTTCATAAAGCCCATATCCTTATTGTCCATGGTGTGCCAAGTTTACAACTTAGCCTGAAGAGTAGTATTCTCTGCAAAACAATGTGCACAAAAACTTTGATCATTTTTTGTCTGTTTTTCCTCTCATCTGACAAACATGAATACATAAAGTCCATAGTTAAATGCCTGAAGAATTTGTTTTCATTAGCACAGTCAGCAGCTGCCCTGAACATTTGTGAGGTATTCTGACACTTCTGAAATCTGCAGACTAATTTCTAGAGCCTAAGCATGTGCGCTTTTTTTTTTGCTTTCTTTTTTTTTTATATTTGAGGTGACAGACTTGGACTGTAAGTCTGAAAGTTAAAATGGGTGAAATAGGATGCCTGGATTAAACATTGCTTTATAGGCATCTTAGAAAGTGGTGGAAGACAGAATTTCAGAAGGACAATACCAAGAGTGCACAAATAACACAGGAAGGAATAAATTACAGAAAGTATCAGACAATACAAATGAGATAAGATGATCTTGTACCATGGGATTTCTGTGGGTGGAAATTTCACACATAAACAGGTAGAGCAGAATATGACAACCATGTGAAGGACAGCCCATGTAACCAGTGGTGCCAGTGATTGTGGAGAGCCAGTGACCATGGCATGATACCTACTACAAAGTCATCCGGATGGGATTTTGGAAGCTCTCTGTGCCAAAGCAGGGCCACCTCTAGGGTCAGACTGCATTGCTTAGGGCTTTGTCCAGTTGAGTGTTTAAAACCACCAAGAACAGACATGACACAGCCACCTTTCAAAAGTAAGTGAGCATGGCCTTGCACTGACACTGAGTAGCTCTTTTACATCTCATGGGAGTATTTCATCAGGTCCCATTGACTTGTGTATGTCAGGTGTTCCTTAATCTGATCCTCCTCTACAAAAGGTAAGTTTTCCTTGCTTCAGACTTTCCCACTGGTCTCAGGAGACTGGGATTTGTTCCTAAATATTAGTGTTGCAAGGAAAAACTGAGGCAAATAAGACATCGAGAAACCTCAGATCTTCTGTGTCTTTTTGTCATCAGGGTGGCTGCTCCATTCAGCAGCAGGCACAAATTTTCCCTTGTTTTTATTTTTCTGCTTATGTATCTATAAAGTGGTTCTTTTTGCCTTTCACATCCTTCACCAAATTCACCTACAGATGGGCTTTAACTTTTCCTAATCCCATCCCTTGAATACTTGGACAGTGTCTCTATACTTCTTCCAGATCACCTGTTGCTCTTTTCACCTTCTGTGCTTATGCTTTGCCTTCTGTGTTTATGTCAGAGTTTAGTGAGGAGCAGCTTTTCCATCCATGAATGCCTTCTGACACCTTTGCTTGATATTCTGCTTTTGGGTTGGAGCATTCTCGAGCTTGGGAAATTCTTCCAAGCACATCTCTGAACCAGGGTTGTGATCCTGCTACTTTTTTGCCTTGTTTCATCCTCTCAGGATCCTGACCTCTGCCATTTCATTGTCATTACAGCCAAGGCTGCTCCTGACCTTCACATTCCTGACTGGCTTTTTTAAAGTATGAAGTCCAGAAGAGTGTCTTCACTTTTGGACTTCTAGTTTAGCTGTGTTGGGATGTTGTCATCAATGCACTCCAGAAATCTCCTCACTACATCGCCCCTTCAGCAGATATCAGGGTGGATATCAGGGTGTGAAAACCTGAGATTTCTTCCAGTTATCTGAAGGACTCTGGTTGTGTAAGGTATCCCACATGCTGGTAAGATTGCATCTGTACAACTGCACACAGACCTCTATTCCTCCTGTTCTTCAAGCTGCAGAAAGCAGTGTACAGAACTTCAGAGAGGCACTCACACATGCTGATTTCACAGAAAGGGTATGAGATTTTTCCCCTGAGAAAGATTCCCCTGGGAAACATGGGAGACTTTGTCAGTAGACTGAAACGAGGAAGAAAAGACATGAATAATATCAAATGTTTGTAACTAACTTCTCTGGTCTATTTCAGACTCAGAAAATTTATATTACCATGATGCACAGGTTAAGTATTCAAACACCATTAGATACACTCCTTAGAGCACATTGTCCTGTCCATAGTAAAACGGGTCCTGATTTAATCTTGGGCAACTTACAGGGAATGGTTTAGGACATAATTATCAGTCACCCATAACAGTGTAGTCAGATTCAATATCCTGGTAAGTGAAAAAAAACCCCACCAAAACGGATGAGATAGTAAAACTATCTGAAAGTTAGCAGACGAGTAACTAGAAAGTGTCTAAAAGCATAAAAGTATTGCAGACAGCATGGAGTCTCTTTGAAGGCTCAGACTAATTTTCTGTGTCGGTTAACGTGCATTGCAAATCAATGTTTTAGGTTCAGAGTAAGCATATCATAAATTGAAAAGGACTTGAAGAGGATCTTAAAAAAAGAAAAAGGCCCATGCTAAAGGAAGAGAAAGAAGGAAGCTCTTGAAAATAAGAAGGCATCTTTAAAAATCTGCTCATATGAGGAAAGTAGAAATAGACATAAACTCAGGGAAGTTAAAAGTTAAGTCACAGAAAGGCAAGCCAAAAAAAACATTTGATGAGAAATATGCTAAAAGCATTTAAACTAGCTGTAAAAAGACAACTTTAAAAAGAAAAATATCAGAAGCGGGATGCCTGCCAGAGAATCCATGGGGTTGATAGCTGGCATAAGCATAAAGGATTACTCAAGGACAAAAAGTCATAAATTCCCTGTATCAGTGTTTGTTATACAAAAAGTTAGGCTTATATTTTTTATTTTTTTTTTAATTTTTATATTGGTGAATTGGTTATAATGTTCAGTGGGACAATTGTTTGAAGAACTCACTCAAAACTGAGGCATCAGTGGAATATGCTGTGGAATAAATTGTCAAAAATGTTAAGACTTTACTTGGACAAAATGATATTTACTTATGGATTTGTGAGGAGTTCGCACACAAAATTACCAGATTGCAATGGATAGCAGTATATCACCACTAGTCAAAAGAACCTCAGTATCAGGCAAATAGGAAGGGTCAAAAATGAAACTAATTTGTTTATAATAAGTCTAGGGATGTTCTAAAAAAATCACAAATTATAAATTAAGGTATCTGTCAGATTGGTAGAAATAATAGTAAAATATAAAATGAATGGACCCACAAATAAATATTAACATAATGATCAGGACTCTATAATAGTTTTATAGAAGAAGGTAATACGTTACAAAATTTTTTAAGTTTTGAAAGGCCCAAGAGATGCAATAAAAAAAGAGGGTCTGTTTTATTTAGCATACATGAATTTTGGTCTGTCAGTAGAGGTTCTTAAAGAAATTAAACAGTTAGAGAATGAAAAAGGAAGGTGCTCTCATGAATTAATAACTAGTTAAAAACAAGAAACCAACAAAAATAGATAAATTGATTGTTTTCAGAGCAGGAAGAAAGATGGACCATCTTCAGTGCCACCCTGATCAGTGCCACTCAACATTTTTATAAATGATCAGGAAAATGACATGAACAAAGAGGTGACAAAATCTGCTCAGAGTATACGATTATTCAGCATAATGAAAATTAATGCTGCCTGTGAAGATCTGCTGAAGGGTCTTCAATATGGAGATTTACAAAGATACAACAGTAGATGATAGGACTGTCCAAGGAGGCTGATAAGAATAACAGTTACTCTTTTAAGGCTTACTTGTTAGTTTTTTGTTAAATTATCTTGATCTGAAATGAAAGATAAATCAGACTAGGGCTCTTTACAGATGAAAACTCTGGCAGAACATTACTAACCTTTTCTGTGTTACCTGCCTGTGCTGTGTCAATGCTTTCACTCAGTGGAGCAATGTGGATGTTAACCAAGAAAAGGACATTTTCATGCTTTCCAGTATCAACAATTAGAGTCCAAATCAATTTGTTTTGATTTTAAAAAAAGTCCCAATTGATTGCTGTAAAGATCAAAAACTGTCTCTTAAGAATTACTGTCATCTCTTGGCAAATTATTTAAAGAGGAAGGCTTTTTTGGAACTTAGTATTTGGCAAGCAATTTCCACCTTGCCTCACATTGATCTGAAACACCCTTTTGAGGATAAAGACACTGTAGGGATATGTTTGTGCATTATTGCCTTTCCTATTTGTTATGTAATAAATTTAATCTGTATGCATCCTCAGAAGAGATTGAATTTTAAATGTCAAATGGATCCACCAAGGGCACAAACAACTGGAACAGTAATTCAAAATACTTTTGGAATGTATAAATGCAAAAAATACATAAATGCAGTAAAACATCAGTAAAATACTTCCATGGTAATGACCATTTTGGAAGATCTGTTCCAAATGTAGGTGGAGTGGTACTGCATTTGGCAGTTATCTGGGTTGGATTAATGTTTTTCTCTTGAAAACGTTAGCAAGCCCTTGTGTGAATTTTCCCTCTTCATAGCTAGAGAGGAAGAATTTCCGTTCCTGTCTCAAATCTAACTGGGCCTGAAATGTAATACCTGTGTGTTGCAGGATCAGCCAGCCCCCTTGGGTCAGTATACTGACCTATGCTACTTCACTAAGCATAAATGTTAGGCAGGAAAATGTCTGTCTGGAGAGTTAGGGACTAGTACCAAGCGGTCAGCTATCAAAACCCCACTGCTACAAAACCTTCAGCATTACTGATATCCTGCAAATGGCTTTGTTTTGCAGATGAGAAAAACATGTCAGAAAATGTAGATTTGATTTTAATGGAAAATTCATAGAAAAAAAAGCATATAAATTTCCTTTTCATGATGCATACACAAATGGGTATCATTTTCTCAAACAGCAGCATCTGGTTTAGCGGTGGGTTTGAGCAGGGAAATTTAATAATGTTATCAGAAAGATATAAACCATATGTAGTGTATCAGAAACCTTCAGTCAAAATAAAAGAAAATAGAATATTTTTTTTCACAGTGCAATAACCAATAACATGGTTAGTAGGCCTCCTCCTATATGAAGGAAGAGTTCACATTTTGGAGAGAACTTGGGGTAATATCAGTTGCTTTCAGTATTTCAATATTGCTTTCAATTGCAATGAAATTACACTTCTATCACTGTTGGTGTTACCAGTGGTATGGATTCATAATTTAATACCTTTTCCAATGAAAGACCGATGAGATATCAGATTTGGTGCAAGGACAAAACCAAACAGAAACAGTGAGGCTAAATAGGTATGAATTCTGAGAACATAATAGAATTTTCCAGGTCAGAAAGCAGCAATGAATTCTTCAGAAAGAAGGCAAATATTTTGTGAGACCTTGTCTCTTTAAAACCTTGATTAAACCAGTTAATCTACCCAGCCAGACTTGTAGGACAGACTTTATAACCCTGGGCTAAACAGAAACCAAGGGAATGAGAATTTTTACTTGATAAAAGCTCTACATATTTGGATTTTTCCTTAAACATGAACCATTTGCATAATTCAGAAAAATATACAAACATGGTGTATTTGAAAAGTCAGATGTGTAAAATTGTGCAAGTCAGCTTTTCTGTCAGGTCAGATATCGAAGAACTCATCTTTTCAGTGAGTATGTGCAAATAATGATGTTAATACTGAAATTACTCAGTTCCAAAAGGTAGAATATTGTTTTCACTTCAAAGGAAAACTCTTCAGCCTTCTTTCAACCACCGTTACCATTAGCTATTACTCTGATCAGATATCCCTCTGATCCATGTGGCCCAGTAGGAAACACATGCAGAGATAAAAAAAGAAAAAAATTTCTTTAAATATTTGGACTATTACCTCATATATCCAGATGTTAGTGTAGGGTTTTTAGGCTTGTGGAGAGTGTGGAGTTTGTGTGTTTCTGCTTGAAATTATCATTGTAAGAGAGGAACTAATAGTGTCTTCTTGGTAGAGGTCAGTAAGTGTTCAGCAGCTCTGTAAGTAGCTACGTATTACCTTTTTTAAAGCCCCCTAGCTACTCTGTTAGTAACTTTAATTATGCTAAAACCAGTAAGATTTTGTGTGGGAGTGATGCTGCAGAAACTTTTCCATCCATCTGAATGCCAAGTGTATTCTCAAACCTTTACATGTACAAATTAGCCCTGGCAATGTTGTAAAATCTTTTTGCAACTTCTATCAAATCTACAGTCATATAGCCACAGAGCTGCTGACCCTTTTTGGAAACTAGGGCAAAACCCATGCTCATAAACCCCTGAAAAGGGTGGTGTGAGGACCCTGACAGTCAGCTGGGACTTCATCTGGTCCCATAAAATTTCACCAGGAGAAAAAGTACTACTACAGCAGAAAATGAGAAAGAACAGGTCTTTTAAATACTGTGCACTTTTAAATGTCAGTAATGTTTTGAGCTGGTGCTCTGGAAAACTGGTTGCCCTGTGTAGTGTCTTGACTTGTGGTAAGGTGTCAGTTCTGGTACATGGTAACAGAAACTGAGCTGTCCTTGGTCATAGTTCCTGGTTAAGTTTTGTTTGCACCTTGACAACAGAGACAGGAGTTGTCATCTGATAGGTATTATATGTTTTAAAAACCTTTAAAGAGATAAGCTCCACACTGACAGTACAGGTTTGTACTATGGACAACCTATATTGTGTGGTCAGGCTGTTTGGTGTTGAGCAGTTTAAACTGTAGTAAGTGAAGGTGTGCCTCTGCCATTTCATCAGTGGAAAGGAACCTGTCTTTACCTTTGCATTGTCTTAGACTGTGAGCTGGCAGGACCTGGGGCAGTCTCTGTGTGATTTGTATATACCTATGTCAGACCATGGATGCATGCGCTACAATAGGCAGAACAATTACTAAATAGAACCTTTTTCTGGGCTAAGTTCTTCTTCCTTGACATGTAGAATACAATCTGGCCTTGCTGACTTAGTGCCTTTCATAAATGTTGACTACTGAGTTCTTTATTGAGCATTGGACTTGCTGTAATTTTGTCCCTATTTCTTATAACCCATTGTTGTGGGGACCTGAGGATTTTTGGAATGTTATTTGATCACACTGCCGCAGTCTAAACTCACCTCACCACCAAATAGCTCCAGAGGCTGGAATGGTTATTTAACAGTAGAGGTATAAATGGGAGTGATAAAGGTGTCTTTGACAAGCTGCTCAGTCTTAGTGGGATTTCCTCACAGCAAGTGTGGCCTCTCATTCACCTGTCTTGTTGTGTTTTCTCAGGGGATGAGCTCTGCACATGCCTAAGTAGACTCATGTTGGTTCCAAAGGGGAATTAGAAAGGCTTTGCATTTTATATAAAGTCCAATCCTTGATACCCAGAAGATTTTCCAAAGTATTCCAAACACCTCCAAAAGAAAAAGAAGCAATGTGAATTTATGTGCTGTCAGAACATTAGAAAATAAGGGAGAGACTCAGAGTCTACATTCTTCTACCTCTGACTCCCTAACCAATTGAAAAGGCTGGTGATATAACCGGAAGCATCACCTTAGAAAGAAGGCATAGATGGAGATTAAAATCAGGTCATTCTTATGATGAAACTGGCAACAGCAAGAAATTTAAAAAGAGGCTGTTCTGGAAAACAATTTCAAAGATTAATTGGTTAAAAGACAGCGTTATTTCAGAAGTTCCCATCAAGAAAAACAACCCTCCAGAAGATGTTAAAAATAAAAAAAGTATGCACTTTGAGATTAACATTTCCAGCTGACGGAATACCTAAGGAGAAAAAAATTTGAATGTTGTTGCCTGAAAGGTTTTCAGTTATCTGTGTAGATTAAAAAAGGAATTGAGATTCTGTGTGAGGCTACGGGCTCTGTTGCTCAGAGAGCCTCTTTGTAATGAGACTTCTGAACGTTCTGCTTGCAATGCCAAGGAAATTATCCTCACTATGAAAGCAGGGTATTCAGGATCCTTCTGAAGTGGTGAAAAAGTCTGAATTAAGGAATTGGTTGGGAGGAAGAAACACCTTAGTGTGAGGGTCCATTTTTCTCCAGACTTACAACTATTGAGAGATTGAAAAATGTTTCTTTTTCCTTGTGTGGGATGTAAACGTGTTGTGAAAGAGGTCGTCATTTCATTCACAAAGTCAAACTGGGCATGCAGAAGTTGAAACGGTGCTATGTCATACTACCACTTCAAAGAGATACACCAATACTCACTTCAAAGAGGCACACCAATACTTTTGTGTGTCAAGTGTTAGGACAAGTTGCAATCACCCTGGACAGGTGTTCTCACCCTGATACTTCTGAATTTGCATGTCTAAATGACCAGTGAGATCAGTGCTGCCACATGAAAAAGAGGTCATTAAGCATGATTCAAATTTATTATTCCACCTCCACTCTCACTGTGCCACTTTGACAGGCACGTGCTTTACCAAAGCCCCTGTTCCTTGCAAGAAAAGTCAAATCCTTTTTCTCAGTTGACTTGCATGAAGAGCTTGTGGGACATGGTATTATTCAGTGTGATTAAATATGAGAGAATCTGTTCCTTGTTTTTGAGGACATAGTGTCCTTTTTTTTTTTTTTTTTTTCATTTTAAAAAAGCAACCGAATAAGCAGGGAAATTATCGAATCTGGTAATGATCAGCCTGGTGAGTGAGACATCAGCACACTAATTAGACCTGCTTACACTTGTTTGTGATTTGTTCCTGTGCTCACAGTTCTACGAAGTAGTTCATATATACTGTAGAATGGAAGAATGAAATGGTACATAGTGGCTATGATTGTCTTTATGGGTAAGTAAATAATGCTCTCAGTCCTGTAGCAGTAATTATCTCTTCAAAAGCTGCCTTTTCCTGATAATTAAGGGCCCATTGGAGTCAGTGTCATTACTTCTACTGATTTCTATAGGAACCAAGCAGGCTCTTTGTTTTCTACTCTGTTAACTGTAGGCTACCACACAGACTGATAAAAGGCGTGGCAGCAAATGTCTAACCCTGGCTCCGATTTTCCACCCTGTCCAATATCCAGAGATTTCCAGCAGCAGAAGAATGACATCAGATCTTTCTCTCCTTTTTTTATGATCACAAGCTCTTGCCAGATGTGCTCGGTGTTTCTGAGTCCCACTCCTGCACCTTTGGAAGCTTGGATTCAGCAGGGAACCACTGCAAAACTCCTGTCTATGTACCTGCTGTGAAGGTGGGAACAACAAGGGATTTAGTTGTTATAGCTCCACGAGAAAAAAAGTGACAAAACCAAACCCCTACCATGCCAGAAAAATAGCACAGAAGTCACGTTATTTACTGTTTTAAACCCAATCCATTCCTGTAGAAAACTTTCAGTATAATACAAATATCCTCATGGGCTTGTGAATCATCTTTGCCCTTATTTTCATGTAGTGGTTTATATTCATATGTGTGAGTGGTACAACTTGACCATGAATGTGATGTCTGAAAGAGTTGTGAGCTTTTTCTTGCTCTTTGTTATATCCACTTTTCCATGGAACACCTGATGCTATTTTAATACATCTATAACATTTGTGTTTTGGAGCACTTGCCTGCAAATTCATTTTTAGCATTGTGCTGAACTCAGCTTAATACCAGGCAGATCCCTTGCCATTTGACAGGAGAGGCTAATTTTATGGTTATATATTAAACTTATGATATGTGGGTAAAACTTGCTATTGCTACTGCCATAAGCTGTTTCAAATCAGCAAAAATATCTCAGATGTGCATTGTGAATCTTCTTATTAATAAGACCTTATTGCAGCTGAACCCCTGCAAATTGAGCAGTTATCACTAGGAGAAAAAAGTAAGTATAAGAAATGAATATTCTTAAGTAAGCTGTAAGTAAAGAAAGTCCTTGCTGAGAAAACAGACTGTACAGTTGTCAAAGGATTTTTTTTTTTAAAGTTAAGAATCTCTTATTAAAAATGAAGAAAATAAACCTGAAGACAGGCAGGAAGGGAAGTAACCTTCATTCCCTGGGAAGACAGCACAGCTTTTGATTATCAGTTTTCAAATCCCATTGCCACAACCATGACAAAAGGACAGAATCCTACTCTGAATACAGTAATGAAAAATCTATCACAAATGCAGACTCTGGTAGTGAGATGCAGTGATGGATGCACTTGTGTGCTGAACTGGGGCCATGTCTGCTCCCAGATATGTTCGCTCACTTTCACCCTGTGAACACTATTGGCTTATGCAGGGTATCAGGTTTGTGGGTTTCTCCTCCAGGTGCTTGTTAGAAGTACAGAATAACTCATGGAAGAGAACTGTCTAGAGACTCAAAGTGAGCCTATGCTTAAGTCTCAGGTACAGATTAGATCACATTGCTCAGGGCCTTGACCAGGGAAGTCCTGAATAGTTCTTCAGGAAACAGGTTCCACAGCCCCCATGGAAGAGTTTGTTCTAGAGTTTGACTACTTTTCCTGTCAGAAGATTTTATTCTAATATCTAATCAGAATTCCCCTTGTTGCAACATGTCTTTGGCCTCTCTTCCAGTATGCATTTTCAATAGAAACGTGACTTTTCTTTTTTCTAGTCTCCATTTCAGTGGTTGGAGACAGTATTAAGTTTACCTTCTACCGTTTGCCTTCTCATCTTCAGAATGATCAAAGATAAGTTCTCTCAAACTCTTCTACATGCTTCTAAAGACAATAGCATAAAAATAATTAAAAAGAAGTTTTGGAAAGACAGTGGAAGGGAGGAAGATCTTCGATAGGTTGTCACATAGAAGAGGGGTTATATGTTTAGGAAGTATTAGTTACAGAACTAGATCTCAACTACAGAACTCGTTATGGAACCAAATGCCAATCCATGTGGAGTGAGGGTTTAATGTTTTGCTTGTCAAAGTTCTGAGAAAGAGAGATGGGCTCTCATTTCAGGCACATCTAGCTGTGTAGCCCATACTTGCAATATATATTTTCTTGTCTCCTAGTGTATTCTCATGTCTTCCAGGTACTAAGACAAAAGAGGGTTTATAAAATACATTGATAGTATTCTGCTCTCAGCAGCTTTTCACCTAATAGAAACATCCAAATCACCTCCTCTTCTCAAAAATCCTTCACAGACACCTTTCTTCTGCAGAAGTGCTTGGATATGTATGCAGTGAAGTAGCTGATGTTTGCCACTGTGATAAACAGCAGATTTTATCTCCTTGACATGTGTTGCAAGACTATCACTCCATGCAATCACAGTGTTTATATAGCAATATTGCATTGCAAGCAGATAGCTATTTTGATTTTCAGGAGCAAGTTGGAATATATTTAACTCTACATATTTTAAAATATTCCACACGAATGAATATCTATTTTTTGAATTATTCCCCTCATAGTCTACTAATTTAAAACCTGACCTAATTTTTTTGTTTCTCATTATTTTTTAATTCATTCTCCCTCCATTTTATTAGTGATTGCAATGTTTCTCTTCTAGTAGAGGTGGTAATATGCTGTTGACACTTTCATCTAGCTATGGAAGATTTCAAATAATTGAGTAGCATTTCTTGCACCAACTGGAACATGCCTTTGCCTTGTTCTGATCTATACTGGTACCTTGTCAATATTTCTTCTTTTTGTTTATACTCCTTCACTGAGTTCATTATTCCTCTAACCTGCCATCCCATGCAAAACAAACCACAGAAATTTTCACTATCCAGAACAATTATCATCCTGTATTCTTAGACAGAGAAATATTTTTAATATTGTCACTACAGCAACCAAAGAAGACAAACAACTGCATATTAGTGGAAATGAGCTTGTAAAAGAACAAGGAAATATTACCAGTTAATTAGGAATCAATGTTAAAGCTCTAAATTGCCTCTCTAGATTGATGCAACTATATCATACATGAAATATCAGAACAACAATTAGAGACATTATCTTTGAAGAATTTGCTAATGTATATGAATATACTGAATTGTGTTAAGTTCAGCCATTTCTCCCTTTGGCCCTCCATACTTTTGAGAATGTACATGTGCTTTTCATAATAGGATGAATACATTTTCAACTTGAGATTCTGTAACAAAAGCAGCTTCATGAAAGAAAGTCCATCAATTGATATCTGGACAAAATGGTAAACGCCTGAATTCCTTTGTGCCGGCTTATTTCTTTTTCTTTATTTAAAACTCTCTTCCTGTTTGTTTAAAAATCCCACTAGAAGAGTTTTGCTAGTAAACAGACAGGAACAGTCACATGGGAAGAGGCAGAAGATGCCTTAAAGCTAAACCTTTACTGTCTTTTGAGGTAAACTTTAAAGACATCTTACTTTCATTGTGGTGCTCCACATGGACTCTTTCATGCTCAGTCACAGACACTTTGCATACCTTGCACACCTTTGTATGTAGGCCAACTGCTGGGGAACAACTCTGTTCCCCACACTACTCACTCGACCAGAGGAAGCTGTGGGATCTTCAAAGGTGTAAAATAGCTGGCATTCCATCTCAAACACAGCTGGGCATCAAGTGCTTCCAAGGAAGGTTCATGACTACCAGTGGTGAACAGTTTTGAAAGCAATTGTAATCACAGAAAAATGGAATAATTTAGGTTGAAAGAGACCTCATAAGGGTTGTGCAATGGTGGGAAAGTAGTATTCAACTAATTCCTTTAGTTTATTTTCATTATTTCTTCCTTTTAGTTTTTGCTCATCCTATCTTGAGATTTGCTAATTCATTAAGTTTGTAACAGACCTCAAAAATCATTGAGTTAAACCTTTGACTGAGCACCACAGCATCAACTAAACCATAGCACATAGTGCCACGTTGAGGTGTTTCTTAAACACTTCCACGGGTAGTAACTTCACCACTTTCCTTTCTGCTTCTGTTACATTTGGTAATTATTCTCCATATTTCCTCTTTTCTATGTTCTTTCCTGCACATTGCCGGTCCTGGGTTACTGTTTTTTCCAGTTGACTCCTCCTGAGTCAGATTTATTTCTTCTGAATGAGGTCAACTGCTCTTCAGTAGATTTTGAACTTTAGTACCTATCGAGCTAATTTCCTTGGCTATTGGCTTATTTCTTCTACTCATCACATACTTTTATCCATGCAGATAAAATCTTAAGATATTTCCATTGTGACAAGAAGAATCCAACTACAAATAATGTTCTAGGGAAACCCCAACTAATCATTAGTTGTCTAGAAATCCTATTGCTCAGTCTAATAAAGGTACTTCTGTTAATTAAGGATCAGAATGTGCTTCATCAAAGGAAACTGGAGAGGAAGTATCAGGAAATGAGGAAATGAGGGCTTTTCCAGCATGTAATGTTTAAAGCAGTGACCCTGAAGTCAGCTTTAACTACTCCTACAGATAGGAAAAAAATTCAAAGCACATGACAATGGCCTTTAAGGTGAAGGATGAATACTGAGGGAGAAAAAGAATTCACCCAAATCACATACACATAAAACCAGTTACTGGATTTATAGACTGCTGCAGGGTACTGAAGGTGGTTAATTTGTTCAAGTTCTGTAAATCTTTCTATGTGAAAAGTTTGTTTGGATGGAGAATTAGTATAGTATAGTAACTTTATAGTGCAAAATAATAGATAACTTTTCTAAAGATATTTGATGATATTTTATTATAATTGGTCAGAAATCCATGTATATTTGTGATTTTTAAGAGTAAAGCAACCTTGTATTTATACCTAGAAGAGAATTCTTTGTGAACCTAAACCCCAGCCTAAGAGATCTGTTTTTCTAGCTTTGTTATTCCTGGCAAGAACAGAAATCCACAAGGGCTTCCTTCTTCATAACCTACAGGTTTCTCTACCCTACAGCGACTTTGAGTACTTAACGAGCTAGTTTCTGAGTCAGATGTAGGAAGGAGATATATTTACAATAAAATAAAATTGCTAATGGAAGTCTGAAAACTGAACTACTTATCACTTTCTTTCTCTCCCCTTTTTCATCATAATATCATAAATTCAATTACCTTTTATTCTCTCAGAAAGGCCTTTGTAGCTACAAATCCAAATGGTTATAACATGAAAACAGCTCATTCCTCCTCCTAGCCTTTAATTTAGTTTGCACCTCTGCCACTGAGTCTCAACTGAAAAATAAAACTTGCTGGAGAAAGCCAGTGAGCTTTTGGACACTTCTAAGTCAGAAGTAAAAATTTAACCTTTTAAATGGATAAGTAGAAGTGAAAGAACTCCTGGTAATTTTCTTTCTAGAATTCTGAAATGTTGAACCTTTGCAGCTCTTGGCTTTATTAATTAATTGTGCTGAACTTGCCCAGAACCACGATCTGTGCCTTGGGATTTTCCCTGACTGTTTTGAGAAGCACACTGATCCCAGTGTTGCTGCACTGCGCTGCATCTGATAAATGCTGGCCTGTATGATGCCTGTAAGGTGCTGCCCTGCAAAAGTGCAAAACCTACATCATTTCCCAGGCAGTCAGAGACTATTTGCTGTGCCAATATTCATTATGTTGCATCCTCAGTGCTCCTCACATCCATGTGAGATGCCATCTGTGCTCATGAGAAAATGGAAACTACATTGGTAGCCAATCACAATACATGCAGCACAAAGTGGGAATCTGCTTTGCACATCATCTGCCTTGGATTCATCTCTTCCCTCTGAAAAATGTTATTTACTAATGTTTTCGGTTATTGATTCTTTTGGTTTTGGAATTTTTCCTCCTGAATCTTGAAGTTGTAGAAATAGAGTTACCGTCAAGAAGAGAATAGGGGTTTTTTCCAAATAAATTTGAAAAATTTCCTGCAAAAGTATTTTCATTGATTCCTTTTTTTTTTTTTTTTTTTTTTGGTGGTATTTCAGGAAGGATACTGGCCACAAGAGTGAGTTCATTCTGATAGTTTTTCTAAATGGAAAATATGTTTGAGGAAATATATGTATGAAATGGCAGTCTTCCTGTTTTTACATTCCTAAAAGTGAAAAATTACTTTATTCCATTTAAAATATTAGCAGTTTATACACAAATTTTAAATCACAAATTGAAAGAAAACCTTCCAAATTATTAACCAGTGGAAATTACATATTTTGAGCATTTGTTCCTATCAAAAAGCAATTCACGTTTCCTTCCAGATATCTGATTTCTTCTCCTTTACTGGTGGAATCATACAGTATTTCTTTCACAGCCTCTATAGTCTGATGTGTGCATGTGAGAAGAAGCAGAATGATTTCTGTGTTTCCTGTAAAATGTCCAGAGTGGCTGAAATGAACGGTGATCCCTAGGATTTCCATTGTGAAGTCAAGTAAACAGAAAATATTACAGCAGCAAGAATCCTTCAAACTATTGCAAGCACTGGAATGATAACCTTTAAAGGCCCTTATTCAATTATTCTAGTTGTGTGACCATTGCCTTAATATCATTTTTGTTCATTTAATGGTCCTGGTCTGTGAAAAGTAATAATGTAGTCACTATCTACTAGGATGTCTAAAATGCCTAATGCAGTACCATGTTTCAGCACAACAGTGTGGTGTTCTCATGCAGTGTTCACTGGAAACCTGAAGAAACTGCTTTTTAGTGAAACAACACCCAACTGCCATTTCTGTGGAAAGAGGAAGAGAGGTGGAGAGCTGAACATGCTTGTGAGAACACACATCTACAAGTGCTGTTTGAATAAACATCTGATTCTTCAATGCAGCTTTCCAGATTCTAAATTTTCTTCAGCAGACATATATTACTAGTTTAATAATTTATACATTGTTTTTATATTCCATTGAAGTGTTTCAAAGCAGCTTGACTCCCTGTATATAACCCAGAAAGGGTTATGCACATATCAGTTTAAATATCTCTCATGTCACTCTTAATGGGGACAATAAAAAAAGGAAGGTAGTAGTCTAATGCAATGCCTAATGTTGTCCAACCTTATTTTTTTAAAGGAATTTCTCAAACCTTCAGTTAAGAATAACTATTTCTATTTTAATTTTTAAATTTTGCTGTTGGAGATAGGTAAGGTCAAGATCCCTCCCCTTCAAACACATTGTCCCCATTTAATTGCAGGCAACTCTACCTTAAACAAGAATTGCCTTATGTGACCAAAATTAGTAAGCTAGTTCACGCTATCATCTCTCTTTTAAGATATTGTGACCATGCCTCCCAAGAAATAGGATATCCACTTATAGCTTGCACAGTCTATCAGGAGGAATTCTTCAGATTCTCAAATGCTTCTTGTAAATTGATTCTTTTATTGATTTGTTATTCCCTGAGTGTAATGCATTCCCTGCAAAGGGTAAACAGCAGAGTATACCAATACCTCTCTGAAGCTAGAGGGAATTTCCATATAATCTGTTTACTCGTTCATGTCAAATAATTCCTAAATCTTAAATTTGAAACTTTCATTAAAATGATGATTAGGAGTTTCCCTGGAGATCTTTATATGATGCACAGAGTTTGAGAGTATCACATGAACTAGAAATGTCTCTTGTCTTACCAATGTTGTACATCTACATCTTATTAGCCCTGATGTTTTGAATTTAGAAGTTGCAGTAGCTTTTAGATGAGAAGTTTACTGAAGATACCATTTGAGGATGAGATTTACTTGAACTCCCACTGCTTTGCATCCTGGTGACGTGTTACATGAGAATCTTCTCAGTCAGAAAGGACCAATGCAATACTTTCTCTACAAGTCCATCTGAGAGAAAAATAAAGCTCTTTTCTTTTAATGCTTTTCAGACACCTTCAGTAAACCTGCTGTTTTCCAGAGATGTGATACGGATAAGAAAAATACATCCCTGAATAAAACATCTCAATAACATCTCACGTTTTATACATCTGACCCTTAGCCCGCCTTGTTATGTATCTTAAGTAATACTTAACAGAAACCTTGTCTAGATTAATACTGAATTGTGACCAACTTAAACAAAACTTGAAAGAAACAAAAAAAGTCAGGGCTTAAGAAAAACAGGAGTAAACCGCTATGGGCCGGGCTGGTGTTGCTTGCTGGAACTCTTTTTCAGAGAAGCTGATGATAGCCAAAGAGAAACTTACAGTTGTAAATTACTTGCTTTTTCAACACAGTGGATCAACTTGGACATACAGAAATCAAGCCAAAACCACTGATAAATTCACACTATGCCACTCTACTAATTCAGATTCTGTCTTCCTTTTTTGTGAAAATCATCACAGGGAACGTGTTATTACAAACCAAGCCAAAATTAATGCTCATAAATATGTGATCAGAGAAAGGCAGAGTCCCCAGATAAAAGATTAATAATGGCTGAATGGCCTTAACATATTTCCTTTGATTCATAGGAGCATGGTTATAGCATAGGGAAATGCCATTGCTTTCAGATGAAACAAATGGCTCTGTATTGACTATCGAAAGCAACAGATGTTCTGCAAACCAGTACTTCCACAAAGGGACAGCCTTGGAACTATTTTGTAAACAACCTAGCTTAAATTTTAATACATGCACTTTGAGGATGGCTGTGTGACAGAAGCTTGTACAGATGGGTCTGGGAAGCTCTGTAATGCAAAGGGCATCTAACTGAATTTGGAAAGCCTCGAGCAGCCTGGTTTATTATTTGGAAAATAAAGTCTGAGATCACTTGCCTAGGGTTGTACATTTCTGTGTGTGTGTGTCTTTTTCTTGATATAGATATGAGAAAATAAGAGCTCTTTCTTAAAAATGTTCCAAAACTGTTATTATTGATCAGTACAGATACATACATATAATTTTCTGAAAATGTTTTTTTTTTCCCCATTTGACTGTTTTCTTTCATTCAGCAATGAACTTATGAATGGATACTTGACGAAAACATGGGTGAAAAACAGCTGGAGAACTCCAGTGATACTGTGAAGCTATTAAATTACTGTTCCTCAGGTGTAATTCCCACAGTGTGCAGCTTACCAATGTACATCAGAGCACCTTGAGGTCTTCATCGACTTTGCATTTTCTGATGCCTCATAATGAGAGTGGTAAAAGAGAGGTGCCATTTCAGGGGAAACTGATTTGGTGGACAGGTGTCCACCACACATCAGATATACAAACATCTGTGGAATCTAATTCCTGCCAAGTCTTCCTGTGTATTGTCAGGGGGCAGTGAGAGCTGCCTGCTCCCTGAGGGACTGGCACTGCTACAGCCTCACCCAAGCAAGGATGTTTGGGTTTAAATGGGACTCCTGAGCCCATGATAGGTGGTGGTGGTTACAGGGAGCAGGTACTCAGGCACTACTGGTGCCCACAGGGCCCTGACACTTGATATATCACTGCTTCTTGAAATCAGAGAGCTGCAGTGGGATGACCTTCAGCTTACACAAGGCAATATCACTGTCAGAATTTGCTCTGTTTTAAACTGTAAAGATCACAGTATATAAACCTTTGATGAAGTGTCAAGTACAAGAAAGCTGAAGAGAGACAGTTTATAAGGGCATATAGTGAAAGGACAAGGGGGAATGGCTTTAAACTGGAAGAGAGCAGATTTTGGGAGAAATTCTTTACTGTGACATTGGTGAGCCACTGGCACAGGTTGCCCTGAGAAGCTGTGTATCCTGTAAATTCCTGTAAGTGTTCAAGGCCAGGCTGGATGGGGCTTTGAGGCAACCTGTTCTAGTGGAAGATGTTCCTGCCCGTGGCAGGTGGGTGAAATCGGAGGAGACTGAGGGGAGACCTCATGGCAGTCTAAGCTTCCTCGTGAGGGGAATAAGAGGGGCAGACAGTGGTCTCTTCTCTATGGTGATCAGTGACAGGACCTGAGGGAATGACCTGAAGTTGTGTCAGGGAAGGTTTAGGCTGAATATTAGAAAAAGGTTTTTCAACCAGAGGGTGGTTGGGCAATGGAACAGGCTCCCCAGGGAAGTGGTCACAGCACCAAGCCTGACAGAGTTCAAGAAGTGTTTGGATGATGCTCTCAGGCACGTGGTGTGAATCTTGGGGATGGTCCTGTGTAGGGTCAGGAGTTGCATTTGATGATTCTTTTGGGTCCCTTCCAACTTAGCATATTCTGTGATCTTTGATGTCCCTTCCAACCCAAGCCATTCTATGATTCTATATCCTTCCTCCCCTCTCTTACCTGTGCAGAGTGAAAAGGCCCCTTATGATGCCATAGCAAGACCATATCACCTATAAATATATTTGGGGCAGGGGATAGGGGAAATCTCACAGGTTGTGGGGTTAAAAAGGCACACTGAGAGGTTCTCTTGTCTGTCACTTCAGCTCGTGGTGTGCTGCAAGGTTGGGACCTCCTGTTATAATGACTTTTTTTCCAGTTGTTGATGTACAAGATGCTTTTCCAATAGCTGTTGAATGGGTTCACCTGGAAAATCAACACAAATCCACACTTTTTTCATTTTACCATTTTTTGGTTCTGATGGCTCCAGGAGATATGGCAGCTTTATTTTGTAAGAATCTTTGTGACTACCTATGACCCACACTTATATGTCATTGACTCACCTGAGAACTTCCACCTGCCATTCAGTTTCAAGACAAAAATTGCTTAAACCCTTTTAAAATGTCCAAACAATATCTCAGTGAAGAAAAGAATAAAACTCCTCTGGATAAGGCAACTTTCTGTGTTTTGAAGGAGCTTTTTTCAGATTTTTTTTTTTTGGCTTTTCAGTTGCAAGGACAAAGACTGTAGGAAGACTGAATGTTTTGAAGTTTTGCACAGCCCATGCACCTCACCCTTATGAAACAGAAAAAATTATTGGAGTTATATACCTTTTAAGTCAATGAACTATGTTTATTTCAGCAGTTATCATTATTGATAGATATTTTCTCTGTTCTTCTGGTACATATGACTCAGGGGTCAAGCTTTAACAGGGCTCTTGTGCATCCTCTTGTGCCTACAGGAGAAATGGTATGTTAATTGAGACTATACACAAGCACCCATGGTTATCTGGCCTTGAAGATGGAGTTAATTTTTTTATTGAAAGGGACATAAGCAATAATTTTAATCTCACTGACTATGTAAGTTTTAAGAATGTACTTACATGCTTTTCTAGTTGTTCTCAGAGCTGAAGGCTTTGAGAATTAATGTTGCTGACTTAGGAACCCAGGCAAAAACCCCACAAGCTCATTGATCTATCATGTGTGAGGTAGATAGGCAAACAATAATAGGCTCTTTTGAATAGATCTCAGAAAAATGAGGAACTATTAAATTTCTATTAGTAAAAGTAATATGTGTGAAAAATGGATTGCTGCCTATTTTGACTGATTTGAAAAAGAAAGTATGTTGAGGTGAACCTCGTTACGGTCTTATATAATACTGACTGAATGCCAGTGAGGTAATGTACAGTTACGAAAAAAAGAAAAAAAAAAAAAAGAAAATAAAACTAGACTAACCTCCAAATCTGCATTACAATGCACATTTTCCATTTTCAGAGAAATGTTGTTTGAGATATACTTGTGTGGATCAAGAAAGGTATTGCTCTGGTATTGCCCTTAGGTAGCACACGCAGTAGTGTCATATTACCTCCTGGGACAGCTTGAACAATTGCTGTGCTAGTGCCTTTCTCCTTCAAAGATAGTAATTTGCATTGGATTCAGATAAGGTTGCATCCTGAATGCAAATATGATCCTAATTAATACAAGGAAGGGACAGGCATAAAATTGCGCTATTATGGCTTTACTGTAAAATCCATTATGTTTATAGGAAGCTCCTGACAGAAATAGCTTGCCTTCTTAAATAGCACTAATGAAAAAGAGGAGGACGAAAAGTCATTGATAAACTGCCACCACTCCTATGTCCTTGCAATATATTAGCCCAAAATAGCACATTGACAATGTATAAATCTATGGAATTACGATGGAGAAACATGAAGGGTACAAAAGCATGTGTTTCCAAGGGCATTTACATTATGCAACCCTCTACAGTGAGCCAATAGACTTAATATGTCACTCTCTGATAATTAAAAGGGGAGGGTTACTAAGGATTTTTTATTTTATTGGTTTGTCAAGGTATCAACGGGAAATTAGCATATTAAGGGTTCTGAGACCCAGAATTGTCCATCTTACATTAGAGTTTCTCAATAGCCACAGTAAAGTTTCAGTTTCCTTTGACAGGCAAAGTGGTTGAGTCTCCCAGCTGCTGTTGAAGCCAGTGGTCAAATTCCCACAAATACTGGAGTGAGATTTCTTGAAATGGTATTGAGGTTGATGCCGTTACCTATGTCTCTCTTCTCCTAAGGACAAATTACCTTAATTCTGGGACAGGAAACTTGGTGCTCACCCAGAAGATGCTGCCAGCCACTGCCCTAGATCTTGCCCAGCAACCTCAAGAAGAGACAACCTGCCCATACATACTCCTGGTACTGTGACACCTTCTGGTGCCATTTGGCTTTAGCCTTACCTGGAGTTACCAGCACTTGCTGGATCTGCCCTGTGCCCACCTGTCCGTGTGAGCCTCAAACTTAAACCTCCTGGACCGGGATGGATTCATGGTCACATCAGGCACAGAGCTCCTTTTGATGGCCCAGTCTGCCTTAGTGACTTCTGCACTGAGCATGGTCCTCAGGTCCTGAAGAAAGAATAAATGCTCTTGTTTTTGCTGTGGTCACAGCCAACCCTGTGCAGTAAATGAAGAACGAACAGATTGTGCAGGCACTGCTATCAGCTGAATGGCAGGCTGTGGTGGCAGACTGACGTGGGGTTTTGGCAAGAGCTGCAGGAGAGAGATGTATGAGCAGGAAATTAATTGCTGGCCCCAGCAGATGCCACATACTTCATTAATAAGAGTTAATATTAGTAACACTAATAAAATATTATTAAGCTATCAAATCTGGTTTTGAATAAATTTCCTAAATTTTAAAATTAAATTAATTTTAGTTTAAAATAAAATTCTACAGAAGTTGGTGAGGTTTTATGCAACTAATTTAAGGCATTCTGTAGGAACATGGATTTACAACGGCAGCCTCAAGAGCACATTTGATTTAATGCTTTCTAAGTATTATTTGCTTTCCCTCTGGCAGATATAATTAGTGGCTCCCTAATACGCTCAGAGTCTGATTTGCCTTAATTTAACATGAAATCATGAATCAATTTTTTTTTAGCTGTGTCATGTATCTACAACACTGATCAAGAACAAACTGCGTGGAATTAGCCTGCATTAGTAGGTAAATGCTGGGACAGACTTTTCTTGCTATTTTTGTCTTTGTGTGTGGGTTTTACTTTGGGTTTGCTCATTGTTTTTTTTTTTTGGGGTTTTTTGTAACAGAAGGCTCATGTTGGCACATCTTGATGCTTTGGGCAGTATTCCAATGGAATTTAGCAGGGCAAGCTGCATAACTGAAGTGGACACTCTTTGGTCCAGTCAGATCCATGTGTACATTCAGCATGAAGTACAAAGATTCACTGTTTCAGTATGTGCCCGAGTTTACAATTTCTGGGAATTGAAACAATAAACTCTCCATCCTATTCTGTTTTGGCAGCATCTTGTCTTCACAACTCCGCATTTTCTAAGAGAACATCTCTGCATGCCATCACTTAAACATCATTTGCTCACTGGCCTTTTCAGTATTTTTCCTTTTTTACTTTTTAAATCTCCTTTGTGTTCTACAAGACATTCCAGGTAATCTGGTGAAAAGACAGCTGAGCCTCTGTCAACAGAAATTAGAGAACCTAGCTATTCCCTGACACACAATACAAGACAGCTTTCTGAGTGTTTTATTAGTGATGTTTACAAGCCAATGAAGAACAATCAAGTGCGGACTGACAATCTAAAACTCAACAGAATAGGGATATGCAACGTGTGAGCTGAGAAACAAACGGCTAATTCAACTGATACACACAAGAGATGATTCAAGAAAGCCCCAAATCATCGCTTTTCAGAGACAGTGAAATTGTCTTGTTAGTACAATGGAGCCAAAATTCTTTTCTTTGAAAGTACAGTTAGAATTATATGGTATCTTTACTCTGTTGTGGCTACAGTTAATTTTAAATTCAGTATTTCATTTTACCATGTTACATCTTACCCAATCAAGTCAAATATTTCAATACTTACCAGTAGTACTCTATCCTACTGCATTCCATGAAGCAGGAGTTGAAGATGGGTTGATTGTATTGTGGCAAAAGCTGCTATTGTAGAAGCTCTCTGGTAGATCACCAACAGTCATGGAAAGCATTTGTGCATGGTATTTCCAAACAAGGTATTGCGAGTACATCCCTGAACTAAATAGACATCGTAACCTGTGGATATCTGTAGGAAGGCAGGAGGCCTGGGAGTGGAACACTGACCTCAAAAGTGGGTTTTTGGGAAGCTCGTGAGTCTTGCCATTTTCTGGAGCAGATGGAGAGTCAAGGAATGGTAGCAGAAAAGCTATTTGAGGCACCTGGAAAAGACACCGCTGCCATGTCACAAGACCAAAGGAAGCATGAACAACCAGCTCTTCTAAGGCACAGCCTTCTAAACACTTTATTGGTTTTTAAGAGACTTGATACATCTGGCTTCTTTCAGCAAAACAAAGAGGGACCTAGCAAAGTGATAGGGGGAGAAAAATTGAGTCTGTTGATTTCTTACAGACCATAGGAACTGAAGAATAGTTTTGCAAAAAAGGAGTGTAAGAGCTCAGTGGGACTAAGCACTGCAGCCCACAGGCATGATATCTCAACTGCAGTTATGCACAGATGCTCTCCCTGTCACTCAGGCTGGAAAAGCCAGACAGCAGGCCTGGCATATGTACAAACGCCTGTGCTCAGTTTATTTAAATATATACTTAGAGTGTTTTGTGTACTGAAGGCTGCAAACTTGCTCTGTGCTACCACCGTGTTTTGGAGTGGAAGAAAAAATGAATCTTGTCAAGATCCCAGCATTCTCACGATCTGGCTCTGCCCTGGGGAGCCCTGCAGATGGCCCTTGTCATCTGTGCGGGAACAAACCAGCTTCCCAGCACACCTGACACTGGCTCTGCCTGTTCCCCTGGATACTGAGTCCTTGATGGGGGCAGGTTCACTTTGGTTCTGCTGCTGTGAGATGCTGCAGCTCATTTAAACCAACCAACTGCAAGTAGAGGAGGTTGTAGGAGGTCTTAAATAGAGGGGTCTTTATGCTCTACACTCCTGTGCACACAGGTATGCTTGAAAATATGTTCATACATTTAGTGGACAGAAAGTACAATATATCAGTCATTCTTGCTGGTCTATATGTAAGACATTGACTGAAAGGAAACTATGTGTTAATGGCACAGTGTGTGGGAAAAAAAAGTAGGCTGTGATGACTAAAATACTACTTTCTTGAGGAAAGTATCTACCCTATGAAGTATTCCATAATCCAGAGGAACCTCAGAGATCTCAGTTTATCCCTCACTTCTCAAAATATTGAACATGTAAATCATCTGCTTAAGATATGTGTGATTCAGCTTGTGCTTGAACTTGTTCCTCACCTTTTAAGTCAAAATATGGAGAGATTCCAGAAAATTAAGTATATTCCAGAGTGGATAGTCCACAAATAATGCAAATTCTCATGTGCTGAAATTTGACAAAGGAAATAATTTCCACTTAAAATCCAGTTTATAAGAATAGCTACAGAAAAAGAACATTCTATATATTTGATCAGAGACTGTTTCCTGAATGACAGAGTCTTCTCTGATGGATTTCATAAAGAAATTTCATATTATGTATGCAAGGATGTATAACACAACTCTCCCAAATTGGCAAACTGGGTCTTCCTTTTTTCTTTCTTTCCTTTCCCCCCACCCCCCAAAAAAATCTGATTTTAATCATCACATTTGGGATTAGAATTTCAAAATAGGACTTTATACAGTTTTGCAAAAGACCTCCTCAATCGAGATTTATAGAGCAAGACATTTCCTGTGTTCTTCTGCCATGCGAGAAACTTCCACATGGCCAGAAATCTTGTAGCTTTATTGAGAATGGAGTAGCATTCACAAGCTTTAATGGGCATCTACCATACCTTAAAGGCAATGCTTATAAACTGAGTATTTTTGATAAAATATTATTATAACGAAATATATCTACATAAAAGGAGTATATCCGTGCCCAAAAAAACTATTGCACAACCAGAGATTTTTTCACAGTTACAATGGTGAGTTGTGGCTGCTTGTCACAGCTAGTGACAAAATGGCAAGGAGGAGCATGAATCACATTAGGAGATGGAGAAACAGAGGTACTGTGAAACAGAGATTTTTTTTCAGGCCCCTCACAGGCTGATGGAAGATCTGACAACAACACCTGTTTAAAAGCTTACATAAAGCAGCTGTGGGCCAAAACATACCCTGTATTACAAGCCCAAAATCTGCATGACTTTATTCTGTTCTATGGAATCTAGATATATTTCTAAACTAATTTGAGGCCTCATGATCAGAATATTATATGGTTTAAGTACAATCAAAATAAAGCTTGAGATGCTGAATTTATCTTTAGATCATTCTCTCTCCTGCACTTATAATACTGCAGGCTTGGGAAACGTCAGATTACAGCAGCGACAGGGAGCCTTCCCTAACCAAGCACCCCCTTGGGTGTAAGCAGGATTCTTTGCATGAGCTACTTATGGGAATACGATCTGTGGTAGAATATCAGCCCCAGATCTACAGTATATACTTCTTAGCAAATAATCTGAGAAAATCCATTATTATGGTAGTTGGATTCTGAGAGTGTAGCTAAGTAGTGAGTGTACAATCCTGTGTAAGAAAGAATAAAAACGTACATTAATATTTCGTTTGTCAGCAGTGTGCAAGAAGTTTACTAACATGAAAGAGAACAAAGGTCATCTTTCATTTGCACAAATTGATTTTAATTAATCTGATTAGTTTGCCTAGCCTGTTGTTTCTGGCAAAAATGAATACTGAATTGTGCCAAACATATACTATGAATCTGATACAAAGAGCTTTGGCAGCTTCACATTCAATAATTCACAGCAACACTCTAAACCCTAACAACTGCTCCTTCTGTGATGCTTTAGTGCAAACTAGAAAGATAAATTGGAATTTAACTGGGCTGGATGAATGAGCCCATTACCAAGGGTTTAGTTCACTGTCGTTCTGAGATGACAGTTAGACAAAAGATCTGTACTTTACTTGGTACTACAAATAAGTCATCACTCGAGAATTTTTCAAGCAGATGTCCCTTTGGAATTAATAATTTACTTATTTCCATTATCTTAGTATGTCTGGGCAACATTTTGCAGGCTGTGCTATCAGCAGAAACACAAACTAGCAGGATGCCTGTAGGAGTCCCTTGCAAGGCCATGGATAACTATAAATACACCCATACAGTTTCTGTACTTGCATCACTGGCATACTTAATTTCCTTTCTTTTGCTGCCTGGAAGCGTTATTTGGGTAGAATTCACATGCTGCATTCAACAAACCACATAAGGATGGTTTTGAAAAACGGGTGCCACTGTGTCATCAGCATCATGATATATAGCATAGACATTTGGAAAATTCTTGTTATTCCCGTTATTTTCAACGTCAGCAACTGCTAAGCAGTTTTGTCTATGACCAGTCATGAAGGGTCCATGCTTTGTAGAAATCCCCTATGACAGGTTTATATGTTATCAGGGATTAAAAGAAATGTCTGAATTTCTCCTCTGGAGGGAGCCCACGTCCTGAGTCGTGCCTCTGATTTTTTTCCTTCAGAAACAGAGACCAATCTCTCAAATGAATTACCCAATTCCCAGGATAGTTTCTAGAATCAAAAAGGAAAATACTGTTATGTTGACTTATGAGGAAGTGTTGGCTGACTGATACGTGTCAGTTATTCAGTGTCCAAGGCAGCTATCAATATGCCCATCTCTCCTTACCATGGACATACGCAGACCCAAAGCCATGATCAAAGCTGATGGGTGCGCAAATACTTCTCACAGGTCCAGCAAATTGCATTGCAGATGAGAAAAATCTGTGCCAGTAGACCAAGTTCTTCAAATGGAAGTTATTACCAGCTAATGCAGACATATAACATGCGAGCTTCCTCCAGGCAATCACTGTAAAATCTCTGAGTATATACCATGGTAAAGAAATTTTCATCGTTTATGTAGCTTTGTACAAGTCTTTCAGAAATCTTGGATGGTCATTTCAATCACTGCAATTGAAAATTTTCCAAAGGAGAATTACAATTTTAACTACTCAGTCCTCACATGTTTCATGTGTTATCTTTTACAGTGTTTCCCAGAATGCTCCTTATGTCCTGGACTATCTTTCTGAACCCCAATAGGTAGCCAGCTCCATACTTCAGTTGCAGACACTGTGACTGACTCTTTAACCTGTACATTGATCCACAGCTGTAACAAAGAGCACACTTTAAATTCACCTCCAATGTGCTCTCCTGACTCTCTATAAACAAATCAATCACCTGCTTGCCTTTTCCCTGAAATTACAGTCACCTCTGAAAGAAAAGGAATCTGCATACGTTAGATCTTTTTTTGAGCTTGGCTTTATTACCCTGACAAGAACATACCATTTCAGGCTGTCACTTCTTGCACATTCAGCTGTAGACGGGTTTCCCAAAGGTCAAGTTATCTCATCTGAAAGAATATCAGTATGGATTAAAAAGCATGTAAGGGTGTAGCTGGCATAGTCCTCCAGTGAGACAACAAGGCTGACTGAAGCAGAATTCAGAGGTCATTTTCTGCTGGTATCAAAATATGCCAAATCAGAAACCTGCAAAGCAATAACATCTAAGTCACTAATCTTTATAGAATGTTAGCAATTGGAATTAGGTGCTGAGTCACATACCAAGTTCAGAAGAGCAATACAATAACTGGTGTTCAGCAGAAACCATGAGTAGTCCCTTGTCTCATTTTTCTTTGTGAATATCTACAACAGGACATATGCTCAAGAATATCTGCAAAAAAACCCAAAAAAACAACCAAAAAACCAACAACCGAGCAGCAGCAGCCGTGCTTCTTCAGTGCTCTGTATCCCCCAAGTCTCTGTCTTTCACTGATTTTTGCAGAATTGCAGGGATACCAGGAAATCGATCCAAACCCTTATACAAGGACATAGTGAAACTGAATACACATATTCAACCATGATTAGCCAAAATGATGTTTTTTTCTAAGTCTTCAGCAGGTACTGCCTGCAGGGCAGCATCCTAGTGGCACCAGAAAGAGGAGCAGTCATTTCTTCAAAATTGCTTGATCCATGGACTTTGTCTCATTGACTCCACTCATGAAAGGTAAATGGAATCACCACCGTTACCTTTTTGATCTGAAAGATGTTCTTGAGCAACTGAGATATACTGATCAAAGAATCATTTAGAGACAGAAAAAGTCATATTTCAGCTCTATTCTATGCTCAAGCTCTAGTTGAGAAACTAGAGCTTTAAACATTTGCCAACATCACAAATACTTCTGATTATGTAACTCTGATCAGTGGAAACTGCCAGGTGCTGAGAGTGGTCTTCGTGAAATTCTCAAGGGGAAGTAGAAAAGCCATGATAAAGAAGGAAGGTGTGTAAATAATCATTTTGTGCCAGCATTTGGTTCTCCATACTGCTTTTTGTTGTTGTTGTTGTTCTGACAATATAAGAGCATTCTCACAGGTAATATGCTCATACACCTCTCTGTCATTCTTTATACTATCTCTAGCCTAAGAGCATATCAGAAGGATGGGCTGGAGGAAGAGTTTGCTGTGCTGAAGACTCTTCTGGTTTCTGTCATGTGTCAAGAAACTCTGTCAGGCAGTCAAAGAGATGAAATTAGCATATGCTAGTGCTGTGCCCTCGTTTGGAATGCTCAAGGGTTCAGGTTCAGGGGTTGTATTTTCTCACCTTCCACTAAGGCTAAGGTGCAGCAAACAATCCTGTGCCTTGCAGGAGAAGCCTGTGAAATCCATGTTGATCACCCTACATACAATAGGATGTAAGGCAAATCCAAAGCTTCTGAGTATCCCAAAGGTATCTGGTATAGAAACAGAGCATTGAGCCTGCCAGCCTATTCTTGCATATATGAGAATAAAGCCCTCAAGAATGATTTAGTGAAGATGGTTTTAGGTATTAATCCTATGAAGTAATGACTGCATGCTTCCTGTTAGGCAGTTGACCATAATGAGTCTTTTGACAGTAAGTTGTATCTTCTGATTCCTACATAACTCTATAAAATTCAATGTAAGAATATAAATATGTAATTTATATAGATAATGTTGTATAACATATAATTTTCACCTCTTGCATATTTTTCTTGCTTTTTTTATTCTGTGTAGTGATTGAACATTGTAGAACAAATATGAAATTCCTGCTTACTTTCTTTTTTTCAGGAGTGCAGCAGTGATTCCATGGTGGATTAGAATACAAAAAAAAAAAAAAAAAAAGGAAGATGATGTCTCTTGAGCCAGGGATAACAAGTTGTCACTGTATGTGGTTCAACAGCAATTCTGCTAGAAAGCAAAATCTCAGATTGTTATCAACACAGGAAGGGCTGCTTGAAAAGGGCAATACTGTGATATTTGAAAAAATATATCAGAATTATTGTGTTTTAAGAAAAGAGCAATACCAAGTAATTTAGTTATTATTGTATTACTGTAAGAAAGATGCAAAGAGTTTGGATCGTACAAAATACAAACTCTCATTTTATTAGAGGTTATGTAGAAAACTTGTCCAGAAAAACTTTCTGAGTAGCAGCTGGTGTCTAGACTATCTCTGCTCTCTCAGATTTTCATGTTGAGTGTTATAACCTTATTGATAACATTGCTCCTAAGCCTGATTTAATTCAGAGAAATGAAAAGGGAATGTTGGCAAGGTTAGCATTGTGCAGACAAGAATGGCCCAGAGGTCACTAGGCTTGAAGCTAAGCATGTGTTAGCATATATTTTTTTCTGAACTAAAGCTGATAAAACCAACAATAGTTATTTTTCAACTTTTGAAACTTTTTACTGCATTGGTAAACCTAAAGTAGAGTTTATAACAACTTCACTTAAATGCCTGATAGCTACCAGGCTTGATGATGTTTTGCAGCTTTCTATTTGCAAACAAGGAGAGAATATGGTACTGTTTGTGTAGCATTTGTGGAATAGCTGATTTCATACGGATTTAGTGTGAAGCTGCCTACTTATCCACAGACAAGAAGTTTCCTATTTGTCATTCATCATTCTTTAGCTTAAAATATGGGAATAAGAACAATATCTTATGAATTCAGTTATCTGTCAGATGCACGGAGCAGTGAGTTGATCATATTAAAACATTCATTAAAAAGGACTGAGTTCTAAACGCTGGAAAAATCCAATTTGAATGAGAAAATCTTTAACTCATATTTGAAGGGACGTGCCTTGTTTTCATGTTTTATGTATTTCTGAAAGGCATTTCTACTCTGTAAATGTAAACCTTCTATCTTACCCTCCTCAGTCAAATTATTGCAGCACAAGTGCACAAAAGAACAAGTAATCTGCAAGATGTCGAGGAAAGTTGTCAGTCTCCTTCAGGGTGATACAACAGGGTACTTGCTCTATGGGATTGACTATCCAAATGGCTAAGGGCTGCATGGGAGGTAATGAGTACTTCAATGCTCATTTAGTCATATGGGTCTCTGTCTCCATTATCCCAGTGTTGTTAGATTTGAATGCATCTTTGAAGTGAGAGGAACTACTCTCTTTAAAGCATCTTTAAACAAAAAATTGGACCCTATGAAAAGATGGGAGTATTTAGCACTCTTCAGAGTCAGTTTCCCTGACATTTTATTTTTCTGGTTGTCACTTCAGCCTGAAAACAAGTTTGTGCAATTCCATGTAGAGATCATTTTATAGATTTAGAAATCTATAAAGAAAGTTGCAGAAGGGCTGGAGCTTCAGAGATCAGTAGAATCACAGCAGTGCTCCTCTATAACTCGTGGCATGGTGCAGCAGGGGGTGCAGTCACACGCAATCCAATTTCTTTGGAAAGATGATGGAAGACAGGTTTTATCATACTCACGCCACTCTATTCGAATGCAAATATGAATCTCCACAATTTATTGCTTAGGTTTCTTTTAAGGTTTATTTTTTATTCTCTCTTTGTGCAATTGTGCAGACATGCTGTCTGAGTAATTGCAGGAGTGGAGCTTTTCTTTGGAAGAAAAATCTAGATTATGCGGTGAGGCTCCCAGTAATTTCGCACAATGTGATCATTTCAGTAATTTCCATTTCCAATCACCACATATCTCACAAACAACCTATTTCTCAAACTCAGAAACCTTGTATAGTGGTTGTCTGTTTTCACTCACACCAAGGATGGGAAACTCTGTCCAGACAAAACTAAGATCTGGAAGAGGAATTTATCAAAAGACTTCAGTCAACTCTGCATACAGCCAGTTGGTAGGTAGGGTTTCCCCTGGTCCTTCTGCTAGAATTGCTCAGGGAGACCTCATAAATCAGAGGCAAGGCAGAACTGTGGGCCCTGGATGAATCTGATATGTTTTAGCCATCGGCTGGGACTAGAAATCTGAAGGAAATAGCACAAATTGCTCTAAGAAAAAATGCTGATGTTCTCAGAAAATTAAGTCATTAGAAACATCATACAAAATCTGTTCTTGTAACTTTGTCATGGGATTTCTTAGAACAAAATCTTTTGAAAGCATGTATAATACAGGAAATACATTGCAAATGAGTTGGAGGAATTTGTCTTATAACAAACTGAGAATTGCTTCCTTGGCTTTCTTAGTAGCCTAGAACAAATTAGCTGGAGCTTCATTTTCTTTCAGGAGAACCATTCCTCTCCTACAGCCCCAGTAATCTATCTTCCTGGCTATAAGTAATGTGAGGATGCTTAATGCCTATCTCTTCGCTGATAAATAAATCCACCTTCTCTGTAGGATCATGTGTTGTCCTGATATGAGTCTATTGTTTGAAAAGGAGGATGCTATTCATGGAACAAACAACTCTCAGAAATAGCACTGTAGATGAAAAGCTGACCTTGAAAGCAGCAAGGACATTTAGAGTTTCCAGTAATGAGGCAATACATGACAGATGAAGGGAACACTTGGAAAAATGGCAGGATGGTGTGGGATGGTTCATATGATGTCTCTGCGGAGCAGTTGTTGAGGTCAGTTGAGTTCTGGGGAGAAGGGAAGTGTGGGAGAGTTCAAAAACCCTTTAAGTCACACAATGTGACTGAAGAGCAGACATTTTCTATTTGCCTGTGGATGGAGACCAGCTGAGAATAAAATTGCTGATAAAAGGAAGCATTAGGTTACCTTCCTAGACCATTCACTTGCTGGTGCAGCATTGTTCTCAAAAAATAGACCAATTTCTCCTCTTTTCCATGAGATAATTTTGGAGCTCAGATGATTCAAGGAATTTATCTGTGGAGAAAAACCTTCTTACACAGCCAACGTTATACAATGACTGTTGTATAACTATTTAGATTGCTACCCTGCCAAAGATAATCTGAATCTCCACTGCCCTCCACTCAGTGTACTGCTGTTTTGGCTCTGGTAGTGTGGGGTGTCCATAGGCATAGATGTGATGACCCCAGACAAGGACCAGTTTTGGAGCTGAGGTAGCCAACACATAAGACCCTTTGCTAACCCTTGGCTACAGCACATAAGTCAGTCTAAAAGGAAGAAAACATCCCTTACCTGATTCCCTTATTCTTCCAGCCCTCGAGGGCCACCATCAATACAGACGTCACACACTGTGATCTGACACTTGTTTTTTACATTCCTCCCCTTTCAGGCATATTTTTTTCCTGAATAATTCAGCTAGGCCACATACTCTCCTATTACTGATTTCAGCTGCAGACATGGAGAGGCAGAGGAACACATTTCATCTACATTGCAGGAGTGCGTCTTCATCATGCCTGTGAAGCCAGCCAAGGTGCTTCAGTATGTCTGAGAGAGCCTTGAAGGATTAAGCCATCTGTTATCCCTTACTCATGGTGTGGGGGGGTTGAAACTAGATCTTTAAGGTCTCTTTCAACAGGGACAGAGACAAGGCAGAGGTGTTTAATGCTTTCTTTGCCTCTACCTTCAACATGGATGATGGACCAAAGGGATCTTAGTGCCCTGAGCTGGAGGACCATAACTGGAGAATGATCAACCCCGATTCAACCCTGTAACCCCTGACTACTCTTATGATCCAGTTATTAAAATTATTAGAAATGCCTGCCCAAATAAAGGTGCAAAAAAGACCATATACAAAAGTCAATAATATGGATTTTATTAGACAGTAAATGTGAGGTAGAGAGAGAGAGGGAAAGAAATAGGGAAAAGGGGAGTGGGGGGAGAAAGAGAATCACAGAGAGAGATTAAATAAAAAATATATCACCACTCTGTGGGACCTGGTGGCATCCCATGGGTCCTCTTCTTCTGGTCTTCTCAGTGGTGAGGGTTTCAGAAAATACAGAGTCCAATGGATTAATATATGTTCAGGACATGCCCAGGCATCTCCCCTGGAGAGAGAAGTTTTGTAGTCTCTTGCAACAGGCTCTAGATTTTTTTGCATCACTTGGATCATGTGCAGTGCTCTGTCAGTAGAAGGCCTCAGGAGTGAGTCTAGAGGGTGCTTTGGGGGTCTTTGGTAGTTTATGAGCTCTTCTCATCTGCCTCTCAAGTGAATGTCCCATTTGTATGTGGTCTTCCCAGAGGGGGGTCTCATTCCTTCTGTTAGGTGTAGAGAGATTTCTCCATCACATATCCAAAACCCTTCTCCCCCACCACAGGCTGAGTGCTGTTTACTTCTCCTTAGAGCTGAGATAATTAGGTGATAGTCATAACTCAAGTTCCTATCACAGTCCAAATTCTGGTCAGGAGGCACATTGAGGAGGGAGGATGCTTCAGTGGCCACAGACAGGCAGTTGCTTCTTTGCAGTCTGACAAAAAGTGCTCTTCAACATATTCAGTGACAACTTGGACACAGGACTGGAAGGTATACTGAGCAAATCTGCAGATGATACAAATCTGGGAGGAGCTGCTGACTCCCTCAAAGGCAGGGAGGCCCCTCAGAGAGACCTCAACAAATTAGAGGACTGGGCAAACACCAACCATATGAAGTTCAATAAGGGGAAATGCCGGATTCTGCGTATGGGATGGGGCATCCCTAGATGTTCGTTCAGACTGGGGAATGAGATGCTCGAAAGCAGTGCCATAGAAAGAGACCTGAGGGTCCTGGTTGACAGCAAGTTGAATATGAATCAGCAGTGCCCTGGCAACCAGGAGGGTCGACCGTGTTCCTGGGAGGCATCAGGTCAAGGGAGGGGATTGTCCTGCTCTGCTCTGCACTGGTGCGGCCTCACCTTGAATATTGTGTGCAGTTTTGGGCACCATGATATAAAAAGACATTAAACTATTAGAGAGTGTCCAAAGGAAGGCAATGAAGATGGTGAAGGGCCTTGACAGGAAACTGTATAAATAGCAGATGAGGTAACTTGGTCTGTTCAGCCTGGAGGAGACTGAGAGGAGATGCTCAGTGCAGTTACAACTTCCTTGTGAAGGGAAGAGAAGGGGCAGACCCTAATCTCTTCTCTGGTGACCAGTGACAGGGCCTGAGGAAAGCCTGAAGTTGTGTTGGGGGAGGTTTAGGCTGGATATTAGAAAAATATTCTTCACCCAGAGGGTGGTTGGGGACTGGAACCCAGGGAAGTGGTCACAGCACCAAGCTTGCCAGAGTTCAAGAAGCATTTGGAAGATACTCTCAGGCACATGGTGTGACTCTTGGGGATGTTCCTTTGAAGGGCTAGGAGTTGAACTTGATGATCCTTGTGGGTCCCTTTCAACTCAGCATATTCTGTGATTTTGTGATTAAAGAGGCAGACAAGGCTCCTGTCAAGGGCCCTGCGTCTCTGTTCTCCTTTGTCTTGGTGTCCCAGACTTTGAATCTCCAAGTAAATGAAAAAAAACCTGTATCCCATGGAGTCAAAAGTGCTTATATTTCTTTGGGACACATGGTGATTTTCAGTGCAGTGGAGATGCATGACTTCATATCTTTCTGAAAAGCTTAAGCTGGCTGTGATTGCATGTCTCTTTTCAATTTACTACATTTCAAGGGGGGCTGATGACTTTCCATGTCCACATCCCTGATAGGCAGACCCACAACGGGCTCCAAGCTGATCAGGAGGAATATGCACCACAAGCTCAGCTGTCATTTGACTCCACATCCTATTACCATTTCCAGCATTATCTGCTATCTGCCTTCCCCTCCACCTCGTGTATTAAAGAAGATAACTCAGCACTGCTGGAATAAATATAGCACACAACTCTCCTGTCAGGGTATTTACTTCATTAGTCAAGGAAAAAAATGATTCTCGTAGTTTTTCTCCTTGTAATTTTCCTGAAAGGTTGTTGGGTTTTTTTTTCTGCTGGAGGCCCTGTATGTGTAGTCAGCCATTGCATATATTGTTTAAAACAATATTTGAGCTCTCTGTAAGTAATCCTTTCAGCAGCATTACTTATTTTAGAGGAAGAAAGGAAAGATACCACAAGGATTGAGAACTGAAATTTCAGACTTTTTTAAAATACTTTTTGCAGTTAATGTGTTGTCTTATATTGAGGTGGGCTAGTCAGTGCTGGGTTAACAGCTGGACTTGATCTTAAAAGTATTTTCCAAACTAAACCAATCTGTGATGAATGGTACATGGTCCTTCCACACAAGGTTTAGCTCAGAAGAGAGTCACCCTGGTTTTGGACCAAGTCAGCCAAGAGTGAATTTTGGAGAAAGTAGTGAGGTTTTGCAGCTGGGCAATAAACTGAATTATTGGTATAAGTGTGCAGAACACATCTAGGCAAGCCACTGAAGGAGTGATTCCTGCCTGTGATTTCTAATGTCTCTGCTCCCCATTCATCAGATATCAGGACCACAGGCCACACAGCCACTGCAGTGCCATGTCTGCAACAGGTTATGTACACTTTGACCCCACCCCTCCCATTTCTGCCCTCAAGGGAATATGGATAAAAGGCCCTTCTCAACAACTTGGAGGCTTTTTTTTTGCTGCTGGATTCTGTTGTGGGTGTACCTCACAAGGAGTATCTTTGCAAGTACAGTTTATTTTGAATATTTCAAATTTTAACAAGGTTTGAATGGACACTCTGTCTCAGTCATGTGATCTCCTTTCTGTTTCTTTATGTATAAAAAGTAAGTCAAAAATATTTATTTTGGTCTTTTCTTTTAAATTCTTTTCTTTTAAATTCTTCCAGTTTCTTTTCCCACTAGAAATAGACACTGTCTGCTCTCTTTTCCCCAGACGACTCTATTGATAACTGAAAACCTCACAAATTTTTATCATCAGAAGAACAAAAGTAGTGAGAAATGAGAAAGAGGACATGGATTTTTAGGGAGGTTACTTAAAACTCTTTTCCTTGTCTGTTTTTTCAACTCTTAATTTATTCAAGCACCTGCCAGACACTCAAGGTTTGAGAAAACTCCATAAACCAGTTTATCAGTCCCCTAGCAAGGCATTAAAAACATTGAAGAAGGCTGCAGATTATATCTCAGAAATAAGAAATGAATGGTAAACAAAAATCTTTAAACAAAGAAAAAATAAGTTTTGTCTTTCTTTATGCAAAAGCAAGCTGAAAGAAAGCATGTGTTTTTGTGTGTCTATCCAACACTGAATGGCACGAAGTAAGACACCTGAGGCCAGGAAGCTTGTTAAAAAATCTTTATATAAAATAAATCCTGATTTTAACAAAATAATTATTATTAACATTGATGATCAGGAAGAGTGAAAGGTGTTTCCTCTGCAAAAGATACTATAGTATATTCCAAGTGGCAACTCCTACATTAATCAGAATTTCCAAAGGATCACCTCATAAAAAAATATCAAGTAAGAAACAGGTTGCTGCAAAACTGAGTAGTATGATTTGTCTTGCCAGATGTGGTTAAACTGTAATTTATGATCAGTGGCCTACATATCATGCTTAAAAACTGCACCCTCTTTCAAATAATAAGTATTAAGGTCACCTTTCTTTCTCCTGTACTGAAAGGGGCTGTCTCTGGATGGCTGATTCCTGAGCCAAAACCAGGGAATTTTCTTGATGCTAATGGAAGAGGGCAGAAGATAGCATGTGAATCCAATTTTGAGGATAATGAGTCTGCTTTCCACTTTCCAGAGCTGGCAGGCTGTTTTCAGATAGAGCTGTAACAGCACGTTTTCCTCATCCTCTGCCCTTTCCGGAGGTCATTTGACCTGGTATACACTTGTCAAATGGTGCAGATTGCAAGAGTGCTGAGACATATCCAGGGTGTCAGGAAAGGTATCAGGTAGATCCTTCTCTCACAGTAGATAATTTTGGCAGAAGGATTGTTTGGGACTCCAGACAGAAAAGCATATGACCGTAAGAAGAGTCAGAGCAGGAGGCTGGATCTGAAATGGTGATGACTGTACGTGATATCAGACAATCAGTGAGAGGAAGTTGAAGCTCAAATACTTACTCTCCATGAAGATTTTATAACAGGAATTTACAGAGATCATTCTCTGGCAAAACCAAGTCAGTGGTGTCCTCTACATGGGTGGATAGCTATTGTTGCATCTGCAACCTGCATCTCAACAGCCTTTGCTTCTCTCTGTGGCCCCTTTAGTTGGGTTTAAAAGTCAGAATAAATAATATGAAGGTGGAGATACAGCTACTTGGACCTATAATTTGGTCTCCCATGAACACATGGGTTCTGCAGTGAACTGCTGCTAAGTTACAGACAGGAGAGGAAAGAAAAATAAATAAGGAAGATTAAACATAGCTTGAACCTTATTCCTGTCCCACAGTCAGTTTCAGGGAATGTTTATCATGTGCATTTTTGAGCTAAACTCTGTATTCATATTTAGTTTGTTTCCAGTCCATGTTCTGTCAAAACTTAGTCCTCCATGTGGAAATCTTGCCCTATTTTTATGCAGTTTACAGTGTCTCAATCTGAGATTAGTCTAGCAAACTGCCAGGTATGCATGGATGAAACTGCTGTACTAGAATAACTTATGTGAAAAGCAAATAATTCACATAGCAGACTCCTGAAACACAATTGCTTCCATGAATTACTTACCCTATGATATCCCAGCATTTGCTTGTGCAAAATAATTTGCTATACCTTTTATTCAGCTAAAACTAACCAGGGGATTACAATGTGTATCAGGGACTGTTGGTGAGAGAAAAACATGTAGATTAAGGGAATGTGATGATTGAAAACATTTATAAACTGAACATTTATGTTCAAAAGCCCTGTGTTAGGCAGGCAAGTCCTCTTAATATTCAGAAACCACTGACATCTTCCTCCTGGGGTTCCACTTGAGATACAAAAAATGACAGAATGTCCAAAATGAGGTAACAAACTGAGTGTGGTTTTATGAGGAGAGCCCTTGACAAACAGGATTCATCCTTGTGATCATCACTGCTAAAGACTGGATACACATGTGTCTGACTGGTTCTGCACTCTTGCTTCATGGGGAAAGGTGTCTGTCTTCATGGGAGATTTGCTCTGTGACCTAGGAGTAGTTTCTAGCCTTGCTAGAATTGGACTAAAGGATGAAGGAGATATCTTATGTCTCTTCTCTTCATGGACCAATGCAGAGCGCTCTGGAAAATTTTTCTGAGGTTATCTCTGTGATAACCATGCCTGTGTAAATGGACATCCCAGGGAGATTTATAGGTGTCTGTGTTCTAATGCAGAACTAGAAATGTGGAGAGCTGAGGAGAATCTTCATATCTGAAGTTCCTATAGGTACTAGGTTCCTATAGTGCTGAGCTCAATCTGTGGTAAAGCCAGGAATGAGAGCAGCAAGCAGTTTGGATGAACTGTAAAGAACTTCAGTAAAAAAATTAAACATAGGAAATAGACCATTTTAGAAAGAGCTGCTAAAATTAGGTGTCTAACAGAGTCCACCTGCTCTTGTACTACATAGTTTTGTTCTGAAGGCAGTATAAATTTTCCTCCTTTGCCTAACAATTATTTATACTAAAACTGAGATAATACTGCAGTCGTGTTTCTGAATCTCCCACTCAAATCCTTGTTTAATATCACAGGCAGGGTTTCTAAAGCCAGTGTTTTCTCAAGAGACCAGCTCTATTTCATGAAACAATTAAACTTAAATTTGTTTGATGGCCTGAAAGTCCTCAACTACATTTCAGGCTTACAAACACAGTGGGAAGAAAATGATTCCTGAGAAATGAGAATACAGTCAAGTTGGGGATAAATATCTTAAAATGTAATCTCAGCCACAAATCCCGTTTCAGGAGCAGAGCGCAGTCAGGAGAGGTCGTGACCCAGACTGACAAGGGATGAAATTGGCAGTGCTGGTTTACAGAATCTAGCACAACCATGTTAAGCACAGCCACTGAAAGAAAAAAGGAAGATGGGCTGAAGTGACAAAATCAGACAACAAAATCTGATTTGCTAAAACAATCCATAAAAGGTGGAGCTTTCTCTTAGAGAGAAAAATTACTAAGATGCAAAGTCCTGTGCTCAGTTACTCCCACTGTAGTAAAATGGGCAGCCGGAAGTGATAAAATCAATAATGATAAAATCAATAGTACATTAGAAATAACCAAAACAATTTCTAACAGAAGTAAGTAAAACCCTTTCATTCTGATTGATATGAACTCTATGGGATGCTTATGGGTTTGAATGCTAATAACATTATAACTGTTTTAAGATGAGGTTTCCTTCTGGACCCAGTGTCCCATTTTCTATCACAGTAACATCAAAGTAGAAAAGCAGTTGTGTAAGATGAGAGCTATGTGTGATCACAGTGTGAGGCAAGCCTTATGGAAACTGTGCTAGCATATTTTTACAGGTGGATAACAAGGTACATGAATGTGTCTGAGATGTGATTATGAGTGACCCGCTCAACAGGAGGATTTATTCTGAGAAAGCAGGGTCAGTGCCCAGCTACTGAGATGGTCATATCACCCCTACAGAATACCAGCTTGGCCTGGAAGTCTTTTTCTGATTCAAAAAGGTGCTTCAGCACTGTTATACATTTTTGCTTGTACTGACTCCACTGACACTAAACTCCTAAGTTCTTCATCACCTTCAGGGTTTTATGCTTCTAAGCATTGCAACACGAGCCAGCTAAATTTGGGTTTGAACTATTTTTGAACATCAGCTTTTAGAAGATACTTTGTCAATGTCCTGCTAATTTCTGTTTTGTCTTTTGCAATGCTTTTTGAGCAGAAAATTTTATAGCACATAGTGATGAGGTGACACTGTATAGATCTCTGTTCACCTTTACACTGTGTCCTATACCTGGCTTTCTCTTGCTAGTAATGCCTTTTTGCTATCTGTGATAAATTCTCTGCTAAGATTTCTCCTTGTCCTAATTCAAAGGAACACCACATTTTCTGTTCTACATGGCCTGAAACTCAGTCTTCAGTGACAACCGTTTTTCCTCATATAGGTTCAGTGGTCTAATTTGCCTGTTCAATGAAAAGACAACTAGCTACAAACAAAGCAAAATTTTGCTCTTTATTTTTGACACATTTTAGCCCATGAAAGGAACAGAAGAGTGAGGTAGGCTTGCTCTCACTGAAGGTCCACTGCTACACTTCTGATGTTCTTCAGCAGTGTGTGTGGAGAGAAGATGCCTCAGCAAGGGTAGCTCTGAAAGTCTCTTGCCAATACAGTCCCTACATAGATGGGAAACACAGTGAGGGAGACAAGATCTGACTGGAAATCCTTCTGTGAATTTTGTGAGGAGTTTTTTTGTTTGTTAGTTTTTATTTGTTTATTGACTTCTTTTTCTTTCGAATATAAATGTTCCTACCAAAAATTCAGTAAAGAAATGATGGCCAGGACTATGATAGTGGTGATACTTGTCTGGAAGGAGAAAAGACCAAGTAAAATCTTGGCCAGAGAAAACAAGAGGCCTGGGGCATGGAGGTGAAGCCTAGTGAGGGGGAGAAGCCACCAAAGATTTCCCAGGTGGATCTATCAAGGACAGACTGCATGTGTTCCTCCTTCTGTACTTCTTTTCCCAAACAGGAGGCAGAGCACCCCCTTCCAGACACCCATTGGTGCCTTCTGATGTGTCCTGTGTGTCACCTCTGAAGGGCAGTAGTACCCACAGATGGAGAGAGACATCCTTCTGTGCTTTCCTGGGGATGCTTGAGCAGACTGTGTTCTTCAGGGTGATTTGTTTTCATCCCAAATTGGAAACAACAGCTTTAAGAGGTTACTCTAACAGTGGTTCATCCAGAGGAAATCATATGCAGATTGTGACCTGATGGAATTGTGGCTGATTCAAATAGATTTTGAACACTCACATATGGTGTTACTGAGTCTGGATTTTGTTGTCCAGTGCAGTTTCATGTCAGTAGGCAGAGTGTTGAAAGTGTTTATTCATCACCACACACGGAAACAAGACTCTTTTAGCTCCTTCCTTCCAGTTCACGGCATTTATTTAAGCACGGTGAGAAACATCCCAAACAGAAGAGTTTTTTTATTTGTTTTGCTCTATTTAAAAATAGGCTTATGAGAGTGGTGGTTGGCTGACCCTGGCTGGCAGCTGAGCCCCCACCCAGTCCCTTGTTCATTCCTTTGTCAGGAGGGGAAGAGAACTGGAAGGACAAAAGTGCAAACAACTGGTGGTTCAAGGTCACAACAGTTTAATAAGTGAAGGAAAGCTGCCTGCACAAGCAAAGTGATATGTTCTCTCTTTCCCAGTGGTATGTAGATGTCTATCCAGTTCCTGGAAAACAGGGTCTAAGCATGCATAATGGTTATTTGGGAAGGCAGGTGACATAACTTGAAATACCTATCACTTCCTCCTCAGTTCTCCAAAATTTATTGCTAAGAACAATGTCATGTAGTATGGGATATCCCTTCAACCAGTTCAGATCAGCTTTTCCAGCTGTGTCCCGTTCCTGTCTTCCAGCTCAGGGTGCTGGGTACCTGAAAAGCAGAACTTCTTATTATTGAGGACTGAGGAAAAGAAGGCATGAAGTATCTGAGTCTTTGCCTCACTCTTTGTCACCATGTTTTTCCTCTGCTTCTGATACAGGATAGAGGTCTCCTTAGCCCTCCTTTTGTTTCTAATGTGTTTATAGAGACATTTTTTATTGTCTTTTACAGCAATAACCAGAATAAGTTCTAGTTATTTGTTCCTTCTCATTTTCTGACTACATAACCTCACAACACCCTTGAAGTCATCCTGAGTTGCCTGCACCTTCTTCCAAAGGTCATAAACTCTCTTTTTTTTGCCTGAATTCCAGCTCTTTGTGAGGCTCATCCTCCACTGCTTGGAGTGGTTCCTGCTGTAGTGCTTCCTATGACATACAACTCAAATAATGGCTTAGAACAATTTAAAGGTACGTTGAAGGGTAAGTTTTCTAGATATTTCACAGAGCAGAAATGTCTTGGCCCTGAGAGTACCACCAGCCCTGACTGTTCCTGTTCACCCAACTGGTCTCCTCAACCCTGCAGAACCAGTTTCAACCCCCAGGGTCCTCCCACTTTGCTTACAGGAAGGCTGGCTCCCCACACCTTTTTCTTAGCTTCTGTTTGTTTTCTGCTTTCTACATCCAAACTGAGTTTCTTGCCCAAGCATGAACCTTAGACATGAATCTTTCTAAACAACCACAACCAAAAATATTTCACAGTGAAATTATGATGTGTTTGCACTCATGAATATATTGAAGAAAAAGCCAAGTTTCAAGAAAGGGAAAAAAAAGAATAGAACACAAAAGAGTCAAGAATAGTTTGTAGGCAGAAATATGAAGTATAATTTATGTGTAATTGTGAAAGTTGTTGTTTTAATGAAATACGGTGTGTGAATATTAATAAAGGATGACCTCTAAGAAATAACTTACAATTGCTTTCTCCAGTGTCATTGGTTTTGACAAAATTAAGGGGGGTTTGAACTTTATCTGTGTTCTAGACTGATTCTTACTGCCTTATTTGGGCTGAACATTTGTAACACATTAAAATATTCCTTCTGCTAAAGCCTGAGCCAATGTTTGCACTCAGGAAATTCCCATTAGTACTAACATTTTAAGTATTCAGCATTTTGTTGCTGCAGTGAGTTTTCTCTGCCATGTTACATGTGCAGTTTTTCGTGCCTGCTCTGTAAATTCGCAGTGTGAATGGTCAGGCTACGTCAGGTCAAATCCCCAGTCAGAGATGAGTGTTGCTGCATTTTCTGATGACCTGCCACCAGGAAGAAAAATGACCTTTCATTCTAGTTTTCATTCTTGTTTTTTAGCTGCTACCTTTAGACTGACCTCATAATACGGGTACATAAGAGCTGGGTCAGGATTTTATGCCAGTTTTTTTTTTTTTTTTTTTCTTTTTGGTACTGCTCAGCAAAGTCTCTGGTTACTGAGATTGTTTATGTACACACTCTACCTTTGTTGAAAAAGTGTCCAAAATTCCAAGTCACCATTTCAATTAACAGACAGGAAACTCTAATACAGCATTGTCTTGTAAACTATATGTAAGTGGGCCTTCCAAATGTTTGTGTTTTTTTCAAATGACAGGTTGGCATATTGACACAGAAATTGAGGGGGTAACTATACTACTGTAGGCAAATAATGTTTTTTTCCTTAGCTAAAGCTTAAGCAAACATCATATCTTAGAGGAATTTAGAAAGTAATTAACTATCACATTTATTTCTCTGTGTACATTCCATTTCTCTTTTGAATGAACTACTAAAGAAGGAATTGAACAAAGATATGCCAATCTTCTCCTACTGATGACCAACAAACCTGAAGCAGATGAAGTAATAAAGTTGACAAAGCAGCACGAAGGAGGAAGAATGAGAGCTCTGACTCTGGCAGCTTGAAGCCAGGATATACTCAAAATTTTAATGCTGACGTAATTTGACAGCTCTGATGAAATCATAAGAGTATGTATGCACATTCAGCAAAAAAATATAGCCATGAACTCTATCTGTCTTGACAGGCTGCCACTTGAATGAATGGATACTTGATTAATATTATCTTTATTCACAGTGCTGCTTGGCATGAGCAAATGAATTTCAAAATATTGAGCTAAATGCTTTCATAATTCACTATTGCAAGAAGGATACAGTAAAAATGTGATCTGGAAAATTAGTCCTACATTAAACACAGTCCATTACTTTTCCAAAAGTTTGGCTCACTGGGGTATACAGGTAGACTTGTAGGTTACAATAATCACTACAATACATATTTTATATAAATACAGCTCAAATGATTATTCAAGTAAAAAAAATGTTTTACTGGTTTGCTGAGTAGGGTCTTTATCTGAAAAAATACTTTTTGTGAACTCTAGGCTATCATTTACTATATTTTTATTTACCATTGATTACAATTCCTAAATAAATTAATTCTATCTTTAATGACTGAATCTAAAGCAAAGAGGATCCACCACAAAAACTGTCCTATCAGCAACACATAATTTTGGGAAGGTAAAGCTTCTAGGAATAAATTCTGAGGCACTTATTTTAATGCGATTTCCTTGTACAACTAGCAGTGTTTTGTTCCTGTTTCTAGGGATGCATTTAGAATATCAGGGAACCCTCAATTACACTTTCACTCTCTTGTAATTTTTGCCCCATAATTCACGCTGCTCTTATTTGGCTTGGCTTCTCATGGAAGCTGGCAATGTTATTTCTGGTTGCAACCAGAAATACTGCCCTTTTGGTTAAAAGGAAAGGAAACCCCTCTTGGGTGTTTCTGTGTTCTCTTGGGTACAGGATGGCAGTTCTTTGGCACATTTGCAGCTGTGTATGATCTGGAAAGAGCTGCTCTAAGACTTCTCAAGTCTCTACTAGAAATTCAGTTCCCAAAAGGCTTAGAAATGGAGGATTTTTTAAATTCCTGGCCAAGAAACACTGATATAGGTGAAAGTATGAACCATTTGGTTAAAGGAAACAAAACTTGAAAATGATGTTACTTCAAGAAAGCATTATCATTATATGCTCGAGATTTTTACCTTGTAAGTCATGAGGCACTATTCAGTTGCTCTTGCATCAGTGTTTAGTACCATTTGGGATGCCTGGAGACACCTGAGACATTCATAAGGCTGCAGGAGATCTGTACTGTTTTTTTACAGAAAGTTGTAGTCCAAGTGGAACTAGGGAGACTTAACTGACACAAGATGTCCTGTGTCTGTTGGGTAGACTTCTGTCTACATCACCTATCACTTGACAATGTTGTGGTTGTAAGGACAAGGCAGAGGGGAGAGAAGGGAGGTTCACATCATATATTCTTAGAATGTATTTTGTAGGTTAGAGAAGATGTCCCACATCTCTGCCACAGTTGCTAATATGAAAACTCACGTTTTACGTAGCATTTTATGAGTGTGCCTTTCAGCATATGAGTTGTTCTTACAACGTTTACTCTGAAAACTTGCTCCTTGTCCTACATGAGTTGTGAACTGAGAGCATCAAGACGTGGATATTTTAGAAGTAAGCGCTCATGTTGGCCTTAGAAACTGAAAGATGTTCTTTTGCCCTTTGAGAAAGGTTGCTCAGAGTGGAGATTGCTCTTAGAGGTGTTCCTTGAAAGTAAGAAAACTATACTACCAAGACTGAAGTGACTTAATGACCTTTAATAATAAAATACATTTAAACACATTTTTCTTTACTTTTCCTTCTAATCCTTGCACTGACAAAGAGTCAGAGGTAGACTGGTTATGCTGAGGTTCTCTATTTGATAGAACTAACAGAAGGAACTGTTCACTACACAATAGTTCATGGTCAAAAACATCCTTTTTTTATTATTATTATTGTATTTCTATTGTGTTCTTATGTCATGTATAAGAAAATTCAAGGGCATTTGTTTCAGTTTTTATTCTGGGAACAGAAAAAGTTGTTGCATTTTTTGTTTGGACATGTCCTAATTTTCCTTCCCAATCTAGGACAAAGTGGTTTGGAAATTGCCTTGGTAGACTGCTCTGGGAACTGTTCCCAACTAATGAACACTATTAAGTAGCCAGATCTAGTTCAAGGATGATGGCTTTGGTAATTCTGTGTAGAGGAACATGCTGGTTTTGCTTTGCAGTATAATTTGTCTGTGCATGATGCACACCTGCTTTATTTTAAATGTTAACCATATGCTAACATATGAAAACCAAACATCTGCCATAGAATTGCTTAAATATTTATCTTAAAATACGCTTCTGATCTGCTGCTTAAGAGAAATAAAAGGGATATTGATATTTTAACATTGAATTTTTGGGGTTTTTTTTCTTATTTAATTCATAACTCCTCTCAAGAACTGTAGTTTTGATATACATAAGTCACTTGGTCTAAAAATGCCCTTTATACTTCTGAATTATCTTTCACATATTAACCAGACAGTTTGCTTCTCTCCTAGAATGAGTAGATCTCAAGAATTTCTCTGCTAAATAGTATTGGGATTCAATCTTTTTGACCATTGCTTAGTGAGATTTACCCTTGAAAGATTTAAGACCAGTTTATCTCCTGTCAGTTTCTAACAGAGTAAGAGCCAGTGATTGATGGAATGACAATTTAAAACTCCCCTACGTATTTGGAAACTGCCATAAATTTTCTTTTTGCAATGGTATTTGCAAGAAAACTACTAAAATATACCAATAGAGTAGATGAATGCCAGTAGAGAAGGTCAGGCTGATTTTTCTGCTGTAGCAAAAAGCTTAATACCTCAACTAATAGCTATTACTAATGAGAGGAACTATTGTCCTTGGTCTTCCAGAAAAGTGTGGTAAGCTTGCTGGAAGTTTTTACTTTATCTCTCCTGATTACTGTGACTAGAAAATACAATTAATACATTTTATAATTAAATTGTCTAGCTACTTCATGGAAAACTCAACTGTACTACTTCAGTTTGTATTAAAATCAGCAACACATCAAAAGAACTTGACAGTATTTTCATCGTTTTAAAACAACAAGCTTGGAAAACAAACCAAAACATGCATGATGGCTTTTTTGTCACTGAACAGCCTTTAGCCAATAACTGATTGCTTACTCAGAGTAAGAGCAAGAGCAGAAAGCTTGCTCCCTCAAAACCCTAAAAGTGAGGAGCCTACATTTTCATGCCTTTCCTATAAAACATTGTAATATCCAGTTGTAAGTGTAGTCTCCAGTTATAGGTGTACTTAAAGACATGGTTGTTAAAAACAGTAGTGATTTCTTCTCAAGCTCAGAGATGTATTTCATGAGAAGAATTAGTTTTAAAAAGCATCTGTTTCCTGAATAGACATTGGATAATGTTGATTCAATTTCTTCTCTTACATTCTCCGCTTGAGTTTGTGTGGTTGTTTTTCTTCTTTTCTTGGGTGGAGGGGAGAAGAGGGGACATGAGGAGAAGAGTATATGTCTTTAAATAAGGTTGTGAAAAATAACCATGACATTTCTACAATGTAGTATTCATCTAGTTCAGCAGACAACTCTATGGAACCATCTTGCATCAGAAAATGGAGACTGTTAAATCAGAAGTATTTCACAGGGATATCATTAAGAATTTTAAAAAGTAAATTTGCTTAAAATTAATTTCCAATTTAAAAAAAAGTATACAGTTTTGTATGTTGTGTGTTAATAGTAAATTTGAAATACACATCACATTAACATAATTATATATGTATAATATGGTATCATTCAAGTGTTTCAACTTTAAAAAAATTGATACTTTGGGCTAGGGCATTTTGAATTTCAGTCTGTGGAAAACTTTTATTTTAATTTCAAGATTTGTTTCAGCAGATAAACAGTGAACAGTTCTAATGTAAATAAAGTTCTGTAGCAGATTGGGTCACTACTTAGAATGAAAAGTATTCTGTAATGTTACAGTTCTAATCTGCTTGTTTTCATATACTTGACAATCTTCAAGAAAGGCATAAGCCAGCACTGGGAAAACTTGGGAAGTCAGTGTTTTTTCCTAGTACAATATTTTAAGGTTAAAAAGAGAGAGAGAAAAACTGAAACAGAACTCAAAACTGAGTTGTTCATTTTTGTCTTTTAATACCTTAGTGCATAAACTAAAACATGGTTTTGTTTTGTCTTAACCATTTGTCAAGGAAAGAGAAAACTTTAAGTTTGTGCCTCCGTTTTTGAAAAAGCAGCTAGCAACTGGTACATGAGGGAGTAACCTTTCATCTAAACAGCTTTTCAGTGCTTATGTATGTTTGCAGAAAATAACATTTTTTCCCTAGCATCTGTCTGCAATGCCATCTGCTACTATGCTTCAGGCAGCTTTGATTGTGTAAACTTAGCTTTCCAGTTTGCCAAATGTAGTGGCTTTGAAAATATATCCCCATTCATCCCCTACTAAGACATTTGGTGCCTTCAGCACACCCAGTGCAGAATGTACCAACCTCGTCTACAGTGAAAATATTTTTCTGTTTCCTCACTTCTGCTTGTGCCTTCTCATGTGCCACAGCCACCAGGCTGAGCCTTAGGGACAGGTAACAGCATTTTGTCTGTCACTAAATACATATCTATAGTAACTTTTAATTCCATTATTAGGTCAACACCTCCATTCACAGTTTTTTAATATCTTATAACATTATTTTCTCCCAGCTACTGAAGGACAAGTTAGTGCTATAATAATGACTGACATTCGTGGGGTGTTGTGGGACAAATTCTTCAAACCCTTGTTTTTGTTGCTCTTTCTATTTGAACAGCTCCCACATTAGAACACCCATCTTAGAAGCCTTGTCACGGCTTTTGTCAACATGAGCTTCCTGAGTTTTATTATATGATTGTAACAATGTGAAATAGCCAAGAAGAGAAGCTCCTTACAGACCAATCCAGAGAAGTCAAGCAAAGGGTCAGTCACGTCAATACCATGTTGCTAAAGACTTTTGGGGATTTATGGAGGCAAAGTTTGAAGAGACAGGTAGTGGTGGTTTTCTTCGCAGCTGAATTTGCAGAAACATCCAGGCTTTTGAATACAATAGCCCTTCTTGAGCTCTGAAGGAGGAACAGCACCACAGTTCAAGCTAAGAGCAAACTGGAAACAGTTGAGTTTAAATTAACTATGTTAAACCATATCTAATAGAGAGAAAAGGATGACTGACACCTTTTGAGCAGAGAAAGATGCTAGCAAGGGAAAGGTAAGTTAATATTTTTAATCACTGTGACACAGTAAAAAGAATAGCAGGTAGTGATTACCGGTGGAAGTGAGAGGTTACCAGAGGTGAGTGTAGGAACAAATATTAGTGTACCAAAATAACCTTTTTGTGTCTGTGATTTTGCCTATCCATTAGACTGATGAACTGAGTTTCCAGTTTCATTCTTTGGGTCTCAATTGTCCATCGTCCTTGAGATTCAGGACTGAACTGTCCTAGAGGTGGGTCGGTTGCTTTGAGAAGATCCTTCTCCCACTAAAAGCTGTGTGATTCTGCCCTTCATTGACCATGAGTTCAACCTTGTGAGGGAAACACCTATTGCAAGGACCATGAAAGATCTGTTAGACCAAAGAGGGAGCGTGATGTATCCCACCTGGCTTTCTTGAGATGCCTTGTGCTCTGATCAGTACTGATCTCCATTTGAGTCCCTCTCTTCTGGCTGAAGAGGATCACAGACCCTGACAGAGACAGGTTCTATTTTGTCCTACCTGTAAACTTCTCTCAGAGGAATTGCATAACTCTTAGGAATCTATGCAAGTAGCTTGCTCATCCTTCTGGGACCAGAATACATGAATTAATTAATCTGAGACTGTACCAGCAGGACCAGGTTTCACCTGAAGTCCCTGCAAATGAGCACAGAGTTTTTAACCCGGACGGGAAGAACCTGAAATGTGAGCTTTTTTTTGCAATGGAGATGTACTCCTACTGCAAAAACTAGCAAGGTATCTTTCTATCCTGTATCTTCATAACCAGTGTGGAGGACATGAGTGTCTTTTCTTTACTCACAGCATGAATCAAGTCTGTGGCTAGACTGTGATAGGTATTATGCAAGTACATGGGTAATATTTCCAGTACAAGACCTTCTCAAGAACAATGTGAAGCACAATAGAGCCTGTTATGGCAAACACAATGTGTTCAAGACTTTCTTCTGCTTCATCGTTCAATTAAAAAAAGAATGTAATATATTCCAGTGTCAAAGAAGGCCTGATTATACATTTTAAATTGCTACTATGAATAATGGTGGAGAAAATTCAGAAGTGAACAAAGCTGTTGGAGTTATTGGTATCAATGCACAGATCAGAAAGTAGAAAAGCTCATTAGGTTCTTGTCAGTGAACATGATATTAAATGTAGATGGTTTAAATTGCATTAAAGAACCAAGTTTCACTTTCTGAGACCAAAGCAAAATAAGTAAATCTATGTTAACGTAAAATGGATTATCTACTGGAAGCTTGTAATATGTTCTACAGAAAAGGTAAGTTATCAGAAATTTTCCAATTGAAAGTGATTGTGAGATAAAGGGTCAAAATTAAACAATATTAGAATTCTTATTAGCACCAGGAGGCAAGGAAGCTGAGGTTGATATTTCCTCAAACCAGTTGCTCTTGGGACATATAGACCTGCATGTCTTGGGCCAGGACTGTACAGACGGAGGAAAAGACACAAGCAGTTCTCATCAAATGAAGCTGGATGTGTTCTTGGGATGTGACTGTACAGTCTGAGACAGTTGAGTGAAAGGAGTGGTAATTCCACATAGCTGAAGAATTAAATTCCTTTTGAACATGATGACAGTGCTATTACTCTAAATAGTGACAGGTGGACGTAACATGATGCTTTTCAGCCTGGAGGATCATAGTGTTGATCCTATACTGAGATGGTAAAATGAAGAAGTGTGAAATAACTAGGTGTTAATGATCTCATTTTAGTAAGCCATCCGATAGTCTGGTAAACAACTACAGCTGGTAGAGTTTTACAGTAGCCTGCAGAAGCCATGTAGAAGTACTCAGTGACTCTAAGGTTCTGTGAAGACAGGAGGTGACTCCACATATGCAGAATATTAGTAACAGGTCTTTCTTTTTCACTAAGTATGCAAAACATGGACAAAAACTACTCACATCCTTATACATGCATGGATAGCATGATGGAGGCTTCAGTTTATGACAGAGTTCTCCATACCATTACTTTCCTTCTGTAAATGAATTAATATTTTCAAAGTATATAAAAAAATGTAAATTCTTGGTGGATTGGACTGGAATTGCTAACATCCTCAGCTAACATCACATATTAACCACATATTCATATTAACCATGATTTCTTTCATACTTTGTGATAATTTAGAGTAAAAATATGTCATTGCTTTTCAGACTGAAACATTCTTTGTATTTCCCTGTGATGCAGTTTATAGGATTTAATAGCATCCAACTGCCCTCATATTGAATGCTCCCACTTACCTCTACCTAAAATAGACTAGTAGAAGTTGCAATTGATACAAACCACTGCATTAAATGAAACTTGCTAGATACCTCTGTGGTCAGCATTGTCTATATCATATTTTAAAAATGTCTGCAATATAAAGGAGTCTAAAACCCTTTCTGGATTTAAAAGTCATCTTTGATGGCCTTTATTGGAGATGTGACACATTGGAGATACATATGTGCTCAGCACATTTCAGAAACAGAGAAAAAAAAAGAAAAACAGAGAAATAAAATTATCACCTAACTGTGGATCCATGGGGCTGCCGCTATTGTCTTTAATGCAAATGAGAGAATACTGAGGATTATGTCATTTATACTAGTCAAGAATGGCCTCAGAGGTTGGATGAGCTTCAGTTGAACACAGCTTTCACATTTTCCTCTGGATTCAGGTAGAGTGGACTTGTTTAAAGCTTAAATATGAACTAATCAAATAGGCAGAAACAACCCTCCCCAACACTGGATTGCACTGCTGTGCAGATTAAGCTATGTAACTTCTATAGCTGCTAAGTTTTATGTCAGATGCTAGGTAAAACTCAGTTGTGACTCAATTTAATTAGATCTAAATTTCCTAGCCTATAAACTGTTTCAATGTCAGCCAAAAACAGGTATCCAGGGAAGTGCACCAGAAAATGGGTGCATGTAAGACTTTGCCCCTTTTTCTCCTGCCACGATAGTGTAGATCTCTGGCATATTCCCCTCAGCCATACCTTTACTATGCTGAAGACATTTAATTTACAAAGTCATTCTTCACGTAGAAGCCATTGCTTATTTCTGATCACTCCTCTTGTCCTTTTTCAGCTCTTCTTAGTTATATTGTATCACTTTTGATATATGAGCAGCAAGACTGTATTAAGCAAATTCACTTAGAGGAATAAGTTCTTTTTCTCTCTGCCCCCCACCCTCTTTTTCTATTCCTTTCCTTATTAATTCTACTAGTGACTTGCTGTTTTGGTAGGTATTGAACTGAAGTTTTCATTGAATTGTCTATGTTAAATTCAAGATTTTTCTCCTTGTAATAGACATCCCAGAGCCCATAATTTTAAGCACAGTTATAAGAGATGATTTTGCATCCCTTGAATACAGAATGCAATATACTAGACTTCATCTGCCTTTTTATTTACAATTACATGATTTTATAAGGTTCTTCTGTCAATCTTGACAGCTGACACATCTCTTTGGAGATGCTTTCAGTCTTTGTATACTTCAGTTTAGGTCCAGTAAGCTTCTTTTGTCCTACTCTGCATGTTTAAGGTATCTGGAGTGCTTTTCGCTATTTGCTTGTTTTCATCCTTGTGTCTAGGCTCAGGAACGGTATACGCTTTTTTAGGTGCCCTGGATGAATTCAAAGACTGCTGGTTTCAATATATCTAGGCATCAAGAGACCCTTAACAAGTAAGAGTTTGGCCTGCAACAGATTTTAATATCCAGTCCCGTAGCTATCACAGGGAAGATAAGACAGGAATGTAACCTTCCAAATGGCAAATCAACATGCTTACATGTTTTAGCCTTAAATATTCATTAATATTTTTCCCTTGTTTCTTTGAAGAGTTTTGACATTTGCTTAAGTAATTACTGTCACCTCAAATGGCTGCCCATATTTTGTCCTTCTCCAGTATTATTTATGCCTTTGTTCCATCTTAGCTCTTTCAGCCAGGCTTTATCGTGTCTGCCAGGTGTACTGTGCACACACATTCTGAATTAATCTCCCTGGTCTGTCAGAGTGTGAGGAAGTTCATTTATTCAAAAGAGGAGGGAGGAGGGAAGGGAATTCAGCCTGAGATACCCTGGTCTTGGTTGTCTTTGTGAGTTACTTACACTGGGTAAAATGCTACTTTCCATGTGAACAATTTCAGTGCAAGCAAAGACCATGTCAGACATGAGTAGCCTTGAGTCAAATCCTTCGCCATGAACATGCCTCAAAACAAGCTGATTAATTCTTCAAACCCTTTTATTCCAAGAGCTTTGCTGCACTGCACACACTTCCATCATGTAAAATCTCATAGCTATGTCCTTTCCCATCATGAGTGAGATGGCAGCCCCGGTTCTGCAGCTCGGCACTTTGCTCTGTAACCCATCTCGTACTTGCATAAGTAAATGTTTCCTGAGAGGTTAGCAGTAGCTTTCCACAGCTAGGCAAGTAGATTTAAGGGTACAAAATGAGATGAAAGGTAGTGCAGTTGCATGAGTCTTCTTTCTTGAGATAGTTTGGCTGACCCTGCATTGGAAGGCTGACTGGCTGGAAAACTTTGGGATGTCACATAGCAGTGTTTGAGCACCTCAGTGATGGATTGGGAACTCAGCCCTGGTACATGGGTGTTAATCAGCCAATATTCACATTTAAACAATCAGGAATGCAGAATAAGTTGGTAAGGGGCTGGAAAAAAAAAGGAATGTTTTCTCTTTCAAGTCAGACCCATCCAGACTTGGTGTGACTCTTTGCAGGTGATTTGGAAGAACCTAGCTCTTAAATTAGAACAAAGAGTGTTTCTGAGTGACAATTTTCCACTTGGAAATGAGAAGCAAAAAGGAACCAGGAGGAAACTAATTATGAGTCTATGCTGAATAAACCAAAGTTGCTATTTGAGTTTAAAAACTGTTGAAGAAACATATGAAGGAAAACTGCTCGCACAAATTGGTGAAGACAGTCCTGAGCAGATTTTGCAGTACACAGTGGGGGCTGTGTAAGAACTCTTAGATAGTTCTGAGAAGGGAGGTCTGTGGGAATGCTTTGAAGGCAGATAATGAATACAGTCAGGAAGAATCAACTGGAGGAAGCTAGGAAAAGCCCAGTCAGTGCTGAGAAGAATCACGCTGGATATCCATCATCACAGGCTCTATCTTTGATGTGTGCTTTGGTAAAAAGTTTTGGGAGAGAAGAAAATACAACTAAAGAAGAGAAATAATAAAAAAAAGTTATTACTTACTCCATATGATGACAAGGATCATTTCAGTTTAAGTTAGCCACTACACAGTTCATCACTTCTGTCTTCAGCTGATATAAGCAACTGGTATGACAATAGACGTCACTAAAGGTGTAGTGATGTGATCCATGATGTCCTTTTTGAGTTTAGTGGCAGTCTAACTTCAACCCCAGGTGGAATTTCAACTGGAGAAACAAACTACAGCAGTATTAATTATTAAAAAAAATTAAAAAGTTGGTTTTAAAATTAAAAAATGTATCTCTAAGATGCATAAGAAAGAACATTATATGTCAGGCATCACTGTGGTATTCTCAGTAAAGAAAACAAACAGTGACCATGGAAAAGTGAATGAGTGAACTTCTGACAAGTCATATTTCTCATTTTTGAAAAGTTGCAAGCATGTGCAACTTTAAACTCTTAAAAGTCCCATAGAAAGATCCACAAAGGAATGCATCTAACCCTTTAAGTCAGTCTGTAGCTCTTTAGCATTAGTTTTACAGCAAACAGCTTTGTCACTTCTTACACTTCGCAACACTTAGCCTGCTTGCTGGATGAGCTGCCCCCTCAAGTTTTATCCCATGTGGGTGCTTTGAGCTTTGTCTTTCTGCTTGTCCACCAGTGCCAGGGAGGCTCTGTCCCAGTCTGCTGGCAGGCACCCTGGCAAGCCCTGAGCCCCCTGCGTGGCCACCCTCAAGGAGTGGATGCAAGAGTTTTCTGTGTGAGGGTGCAAAGGAGGTTTTTGTGTGCTGGTGTTCATGAGCTGCCTTATGTGAGAGAAGAGTAGCCTGGCTTCAGACATGTAGACATACTGTGAGGGAAGCGGGAAGGAATGCAAACTAGCACGGTCACAGGAGAAATGCTTCTGTTTCTTCTTCCTGTTGAACCAACTGTAAAATTACCAGCAGGTCCATAGAGCAAGAGGGAGAATTTATTTGTCTTTACTCATGGGATACACAGGAAAGAAGTTCTATGAGGAGAAAGCAATGGAAATCAGTCTAGAGGAGAGAGTGTAGGCGAGTTTTGTTTCTCCTTTGAAAATTGCAACTAGGAAAGTATTTAAATTTGAATTTTAAATTTAAAAATTTATTTATTTATTTCAATTTAAAAGTTTTCCTGGTATTCTTGTCTTACTTGTGAATCTTTTAATCTTTCATATTATATTTGTAATTTTTCTCTCTTCGTATTTGCTGTTATGAATATTGTAATTGCATTAAAACACAGAGAGTAATAGTTTGATTTCTTTTGTGTTGCAGTGGCTGAGTGGTATCTGTAGATGTATGCAAACTATTTTATTTGCCTTATTTGCCTACTGTGCACCTTCAAGAAGTTCTTGGTAACTACTGAAGAAAATATACTTATTACAGTATTTACTGAGAGAACTTACAGTTCTTAACTTGTAATTTCCAAGAAACCCTCTCATAATCTTTTTTGCTTTCCCTTTCTGTAGACATATGTGATTAATTTTCTTCTGCCATAAGCATTTATGGAAAATGAAACTTACTTGCTCAAACATTCACTTAAAGCAAATTCAAATTCTTTCTCCATAAGTAATTTTCTCATCATAATCATCGGACTTGGCACCTCTGTTCTGTGAAAACTTACAAAACCTGTTAACTTATAAACTTGTCCCTCTGGCTCCGACATTCTCTTCCCTCTGCTGCAGAGGTCATATCAGATACCCTGCAGAAGGTTAACATTTTATGTGCAAGAGGAAAGAGGTATTTTATTTTATTTTTTTATTATTTACTATTCTATGTTGAGGACTTGCAACTACTGCCATCTTCAAAGGATCAAGACAATTTGTGAGTTAATAGACTAGACAAGATCATGCTAAAGTAATTTCAAATTGAGTTTATGGAAGTCAACCATAGTGGCACGTTTATGAACCAAGAGATCATAAGGTTCCAGTGAACTGAGGTTGCAAGTCTGATGTTTCTGTGCTGAGAAAATTGCACAGCTTCCATAGCAGCTGATATATTATAGCTGTGACACCCCTGTCACTTTTATGAAATATGTCCTTTCCATTCCTGTAGGCCCCAAGACTCTGGGGTTTGTAAACAGAAATGGCTTTAAAACATTGCAGTTTCAGTTTGGGACTGACCATGATTGAGAGGAAAAAAAGTCTTGTACCATTGCCTCTTCTCAATTATGCATGTAACACACTGGAATGGAAGAGCCTTCATTTAAAAGGTTCAGTCTGTCTGTTGACTCTTGCTTTACTCTGTGTTTAGGAAGATGTCAGAAACTTGACAGATCAGCCAGTTGCACCTCATGTGTTTTGCTCAATAACTAAGTGGCCCCCAGCTGGGCCTGTGTTTTTTCTTCATGATGCTTTTCCTCAACAAAGAGCAGGAAATGTGACCTTTTGTAAGAAAACACAAATAAAGTTATTATACTCTTTGCTACGCTGTGAGAAAGGTAAATTGCTGTGTCTGATTCCCATGGTCAATTTGTGTCTTCACTTCATTTTGGCAACACCAAACAGCTTCATGCCACTCCAGTTAAGCATGGCTGAGGATTGCTCTGTGCTTCTGGAGGAGTAGCTTTCTGTAGCACACTGTAGCAGTGAAAGAAGTGCAAATTCACAGCCCAATTGCACCCATAACTGTGTAATGCCTATCTGTTGGTGGAGAGGATGCTCTTTCCAGCCCTTTGGCTAAACTGGTCTAGCTGCTTGGATGTACATGTGCTTGTGGTGACTGAGCATGAACGTCGGAAAAGTTTATTTCTTCTTTGTTGGTTTGGTGCTAGTGAGAGGCAGGGCTGTTGGAGCTGTGTGTTATTGCAGCACATAGCTACAATATCATATGAACCTCCAATAGCTATAGCTCTGCTCTCTGGATGAGTGTTTATTAATCTTCCTTTAGTTATTCAGAGCCACACCTTCTTCTGTTGTTTCTGTAGAAAAGGTGCACCTAGAAAGCTGAGTGACTACTGCACTTGTGTGATGTTGGGCTACATGTATTTTTCCTGTTAGTGTTGATACACGTTTCATGATGTTAACAAAATTAATAAGCAAATAAAATTGATTTAAAAGTGCTGATATTTTTTTCAAACATAAATTTAAATATTTTGCTTCCCACCCCAAATAAAAACATACTAAGAGCTTTTATCTTCTTGACTTGAAAGTAATTTCATGAATTCTCATGGAGGCTGTAGTTTGATTGCCTTAAGTTTTCATTTCTCTCTATGTACTACATATAACCAGAAGCAAGAGTCACCTTTCTGGTGAGAGAAGGGCCTTTTCCTCATGAGTGTCAATGACCAGAAAATGAAGTTTATCCTCTGAAAGCAGCCAGTAGGGGAGAACTAGTACAGGAGATTACTGAAACACAACTTCTCTGAACTAGAAGGAGGGTATTTCCAAGTCATAGTGATAATTTTTTGATTAAGGAGAAAACATGCATTGTGCCAAAAACCCTGTTGGGTACTGAAAATAGATTAATCTGAAAATAGATTAATCTGAGATTTCCAACCCCACGCACATGTGCAGATTGATACACTCATCAGCTATTTAAATTACAGACTCACAATACAGCTTGTTACTCTCATTTTCTCACCAGTCACTTCACGTTTTCACCTTTTGAAACCTTTCTCAAGAAAATTACAGGGTTATATGGGGCCCACATACACACTATGGAAGACAGGAATTTACACTCAGAGATTTAGCTATAGATTCTAGTTTCTTCTCTAAACTTTTTTTTAAAATGATTTTTTATTTTCAGACTACTCAGTGCAAAGATTTCTAAAATAAACTGAATTTAATCAAATGAGAAGTCAAATGTCTTGGCTTAGAAGATGTTCAAAATGGGTCCTTGGAATACAGCTTTTGACCTTCCCATTGCATTGTATTTCCTTATGTTTAATTCAACTGTTGGGGCCACACAATCATCAAGGTTTGAAGAGACTTTCAAAATATTCCAGTCCAACCTTATCAACCCAGCACCACCACAATCACACTTGAAACATATCCCCAGGTGCCACATCCAGATGCCTGTTGGATTCATTCAGGGACAGTGACTCCATCAATTCCCTGGGCAATTTATTCTGTGTTCTTATGCTAAATCACTCTTTCAGTGAAACATTTTTTTCTAATATCTGAACCACCTTTTGCACAACTTAAGGCCATTTCCTCTTGTCCTTTCACTTGAGACATGGTAGAAGAGAGCCATCCCCACCTCACTAAAACCTCCTTTCAGGTAGTTCTAGGGAGCAATGAGGTCCCCCCTGAGCCTCCTATTCTCCAGAACAAAACACATTTCCCTCAGGGACTGCAGGAATTCAGCCTTCAAATTTAAGGCATCCACAGTATGCACATTGGATGCCTGAACCTGGGTTGAACTCCACTCCTGCTGCTTTAAAAGACTGTAAAATTAAAGCCTGCCAACAAATATAAGGTATTAGTGTGTACTGCATTTTGTCATAAAACATTAGTGATGTGAGGAATTCAGGGATGAAAAAGAGATGTGTAGATGTATCATAGTTACACTGGAGGCAGATCCACTTAGAGTAATGAGATAAACTTTCACACTTCAGGGCTTAACCAATTCTTTTTGTTCACTTCCTGAAAAACATTACAAGATGTGGTTGCTTAAAATAGCAACGCACTGGACTCACAGATCAATCCTTGGTTCTGTTGATTAAGATCCAGAGCTTGAAAGATTATTCCCTCCATGAAGAATAATTTCCTTAATTATCCATGACAGGTTGTTTTTGTAGCATTCTCTGAACCATGCACCACTTACTGCTCTTGGACGTAGGGTATTGAACTTGATTAATCATTGCTCTAGGCTTGGCCACCCCTCCACACTGTATTCAATCAGCCACTTTTGTTACATGGTCTTTATTAGCCTCTAACCTTTAGGCACCTTAAGCAAAATAAAGCAAACATCCTATTTCTGAAAGGCTGATGCATAAGGCTGAGTGGTGTTGGGGCCAAGAGACCTTGTTCTCACTCATGACCTTTCTCATTGTGATACTTTAACACAAGCAGCTGTCTGTATCACTGGTGAACCATTCTGCCCTTTGGGGTTTTTTTGCCCATCTGCTTTCCCTGCAGATGCTTTTTTCTCTGTCTTTTGTGGGACAGTATAGCATTAATACCTAGTATGATGCCCAAGAGGCATGCTAAAAAAGCCTTAGTTTACAGGTGAGTTCACTTACAGTTTACAAAGTCTTCAGCTCTAATGGCTATATGCCACAAACTTCATGATATTTGCAAGGACACTCTCAGAGGATCTTCCTATTTCAGTTTAAGATCCTTTTCTTCTTGGAGTTGGTAAGTTGCCAATTGAACTTCTGGTTATTGAAAGTGTGGACAGGTACTGAATGCATTTTGAACTAACTAATAATAGTTTTAATTCTGCACTGTACACCTTAGCATTTAATGAGACAATTATGGCATCAAAATAAGTCGTAACTGAAGACACTGACTGGCAGTCAGCAGACTACTCTGATGTGCACAGCTGACATTTCAGCTTGGGACAAAGGACTCACTTTCCACTTGCACAAAACCAGAGTAGAAATAAAAACAAGCATGAAATTGCAGTTGAGGATAGATTCTAACTCAGGGGTGAAGGTAGTAAAGGCAATACAAAAAAGTCATCTTCTTGACGTCCCTACTTCCCCCGCCATGTTCTGTGACAAGTGCTATCAGAGCACTTTTCAGATTAATGAACAGATGGACTATTAATGTGTGCCACATTTATTCTTTTTATTGCTTCTGAACTAATAATACTGCTAAGAAGGTAACAAAATTTGATTTTTTTACCTTGTCTTTCAGCAGAGTAGTGTGTAGTGTTTTGGTTTTTTATTTCAGGGTAGGACTTAGTTCTCTTTGATCTACATTAAAAATCAACAATACTTAATGATCTAGAACAAATCTGTTTGGTGTCCCTTGAGTATAGCGGCACACAAATGAAGTGCAAATTCTTTAGGATATTAAAAGCAGTAGAATTGTCAGTGTAATTAATTATATTAATTAATTGTCAGTATAGCATGAAAAGTTTATGAAGTATTTTACATATAAGTAAGAAAGAAGCCTTTTTTATGCCCCAGCACAAAATATATTTAGAGGATTAACCTGCCTTTGGAGCTGATTAATAATCCTTCCCCCCACTTTCTGTTTATGAAGATGTTTTCTTTGCATTTTCCACCTTTTCCTAGAAATATATGTAAAAAAAAAAAAAAGTTGGCACTTCAGTGGCAGAACAGTAGCAATTCTGAATCCAGGGGTTTGATCCTTTGACAGGAGAAATCATGTAGGCTGAATAACAGCCAATTTTCCCAATTCTTCAACAAGATCCTCCACCTGTCACTAAACGTTGTCAGGGTGGGAAAGTCTGAACCTGTTGAATGTTACAAGATAGGCACTTGATTCAGGAGAAATTGAGATTATGGATGCAATCTGGAGATATCCTCGCTAAATTTTTCATTCCTTTTTCTGTTTTCTAGCTGCTTATAGTCAAACCATATAACACAGCTGAGCTGAGTGGGGTGGAATAATGGCATACAGTGTGATAACCAGGGCAGTAAACTTGGCAGTGTATTTCCCATTCCCACAGCTTAAGTTCTGGCAGTAGTCAGCACTGAGCTATCTCCATCAGAAGCAGGAAAATCAATCCAACCTCTTCTCAACTTGGTGACAGAGTTCCTAAAAGGAATCAAAGACCTAAAGAGTCCCTCAAGGCACATCACTACAGTTTTATTTATCTTGACAATATTTAAACTTTTGATTTGTACGGATTTATGATTTCGAAAGATGCCAAAGGGAGTTAGTGTCACATTGGAGCAAAATATTTAAATGTACAGCTGCAAGTTTGAGACATAATGCCTTGACTTAGATACAGGTTGCACTTAACAGAGCTTCTGAATCCTCTTTAAATGTCATTGTGCTATATGTGATATCCTTACAGCCTGTGACTGCCTGCCTTAAAAGATTTCATTTTATTGTGCTCTGAAGCATATACGGACAAAAGAGCCTTCAGAATTACCTCTGGCAGTAGCCTGCATGAGAAATTCTTGATTTCATTGGAAACTTTTATTCTTAATTTGTGTTTGCATTGCTCTTTGGTGAGTTATAAAAGTAGGTATAGTTATAGTAACTGTAGCACAGTTACAAAAGGAATGGATAGAAAAAATTGTAGATGTACAAGTGAAGAAAGTAGTGAGAGAAATATTCTTCTCTTTTTTTTTAACCTGCTACTGCTTATGTTTAGACTTCAGCACTTAACGTTGTAGAACTGTCAATACCATGAGTACCTGAAAACCTGTAAGGACTCCTTTCTTCCTTTCAGGAGTGTATCTGAAGTACAACATTCAGAGAAATACAGATTTCTTGAACACTGAAGGTGAAAGGGTATTTTAAATGTTTTCAATTAATTCTCTGAGTATGATATTTTAATGAAAATTTGAAGTACTTACTAGAAGTACCCTATGAAGATAACTGAAGTTAATTGTCTGAGTAAATCACGGATAAGCATTTTTTTCCCTTAAAGTATATGTACAGAAAAACCCAAAGGCTTTCAGACATTTTACGTTTGCTTTGAATTTTTTTAGTCACTCAAACTCAGTGAAATACAGTAAGAGAGACAAAGCTATATCCTTTCATATACTCAAGAAAATGTACATTATATTTAGAAAGAAAATATTGGGGTTGTACGTGATAAAATTTTTTCCAAAATGGGGTGAAATAATCTAAAAGGAGGCACACATTAAAACATTTTGAGTAACAAGCTTGGGATCAATTTCCTCTTCCAGGTGACTTGTCCTTTCAACTGTTAGTCAGCAGAGCCCATTTGATGGTAACATCAAACAAAAAAAAGATTGTTTGAGTGTTGACACTGTTCATTGGGATGAAATCTGACTGTTCCACTTGAGATACAAAAGCATATTCTACTCTGATTGCACCATGGTAAGAAGGATGGAATCAAGTCTGGCCTGAAGAATGCAGGCACTACTCAGTAACATCTGCATTTTGCCTTCAGTGAGACTTGAATTGCTGACAGAGAGGTAATAACTTACAAAGTGCAAAGTCTATTAGAGTCATGTTTGCAGCACAAATGTGTCAGGATAATTCAGTGTGTGAGAAAACGCTGTTCTTGGAGAACATCGTTTTTTCAATCCTTTAAGAAAAACCTAGTCAGACTCCAAACTGGTAGATTTTCTTCATTCCTGTAGTAAGTGATGGTATGGATTCTAAAGGGACATTGGAAAGCCATAAATAATCCATCTAAAGCTTCCCAGCATGGGAAGTGGCTCAATATACAAAGAAGAAGAGCTCTTTGAAAGCTGAAATATCAACATACAGCAGCTGGTTAATATCTATGGGATCTTCGTGTTCCTGCAAATAACTCTGCCATGTAAAACTGGGCATTTTTTTTGTTTTTAAGTAAGGCTGGATGTCTTCTGTCTAGTGATGGAAGGCTGTATGTCTTTGTACTTGAGCAGTACTTTATATAAGAGGGAAAAAAAGGTACAGACATTTGCTCTGCCACTCTGATGCAAAGTGAGGGTCAAACTGCTACACAAATAATTCTGAGAAACAGTGAGTCCTCTGTAGTTTTGAACTGCCTGTGTTCAGAGGCAAGGAATTAGCCTGACAGGCAAGCAGTAAACACTTTACAAACACTTCCCTTCCTGCTACATATAGAAGGGGAAGAGTAAGGGAAATCTTTCATTTTAAGTGATCTCTCTTCAACCACTCTTTATAGTGAATGGGCCTTAAAACTCCTCCTTCCTCTCTTTTACAGCTGAAATACGCTGCTGTAATTAGCAAAATGCAAACAGAAATGTAAACTATATTCCACTAGTAGTTTTCTATCAACAAGTTTGGAACTTTAGTGAAGCAAAAGGATAAATCACCTGTTCTATTGCTTTTAGGTGGCCAGCTTTTGCATAGTCCTATAGCTTGGGTCCTGGCAAAAATACAAAATCTGGGACAAAAACATACTGAATTAAAGCAGCTCGAAGAGAAGAATGTTACCATGGAGACAAGGTTCTGGAGCAGATGTTCTTGTGGGGCAACTGGCAGGGTAGAAACATTCTGCCATGATCTGACCTCCATGTCTGGTGTTCTCTGAAGTGACTATTTTTTCTGTATGACATCATTCTTCATCACATCTGTAGCTTAGGAACTTGTTGACAAGTATTAATTAAATATTCAGAATAAGAATTTCCCTTTAAACACTTTTCACCACATTCTACCATATCCCAAGGCAGCTAGAGGAACTTAGTAAGCTTTAACAGTTCAATGAGGTTGGACAGTGTCAGGACAATGTGAAATTCCTTTGGCTCTAAAAGTCCATGCCTTGGGGCTGCACTAAAGGCATACATGTCACTTTAAAGGGATGTCCAGCATTGCCCATAACAGAAGTACATGTACAAATATGTGGCCTGAACTCTGAATGAGCTCTGAAGTCTATTACGAGCTAAAATCCCTTTCAGAGACCTGTGCAGAGAGTGTGGGCTGCAGCTAAGTTGGCATATGATAAAACAAAGCATTTGGTTTCCAGCATCCACTTGGGAAAAATATCCACAATCAGACCTTCAAAAAATGTCTGAGATAACTGAAGGCAACTTTTTGAAGTGTGATGCCAACAGTGTTCAAACGGCACAAGGGCCTGAAAGCTCAGCTGAGGCTGGGACTGATAAGGCAGAACGAGGGTTAGTTAATGACACAGCAAGTTGTGGGGAAGATGAAACAAGTGAGAGTGCTGTGATTCAGGTAGAGGCATGTCTGCCCACTTACCAGAGTTAATTTTCATAGGAGCTTGACATTTAAGTCTTTATCTCAGATAATGGTTAATGGTGTCCTTAAATTATCTTCGCTTGAGTAAAAGGATTGCATGTCTTGCATGCAGAAAGGTTAGGGCTTTTTTGTAGTCTGATTTTTTGTGTGTGTGTGTGTGTTTTTTTGTTTGGTTTGGTTTGGGTTGGGTTTTGTTGGGGTTTTTTTGTGTGTGTATGTGGTTTTTGTGTGTTTGGTTTTTTTTTCCCCTCCCTAATGTTATTAATGTTCTTTTATCTATTTCACAATTAATGACAATTCCTAGAATATGCAAAATCATGAAGCTGTGAGGCTGTATCAAGCTCTGGTCATCCTGCAAAGCTTGTATAATGTATTTAACACACTGCAGGTATGTTAAATACTGAAACACTTTCTATCTGGTAGTGTGTAACATAAATGTTAAGCATGTGCTAGTATAACATTAGAATGCTTCAAAACATCCTGGTACTTACACTCTGTACTATAATGAAATAAAATCCCTTAGAGAATCCTGCATAAAAGTCTGTTTCTAGTGCAATAAAAATTCGTGGTTGAGCTATGTTACTGATTGTACCTTGTTAAAATTTTCATGTGAAACTGAAAATATGTGCAGAATATACATATTTTTGAATTCATAATGAAAAAGCTTAAAAGTTATAGGAGTAGCAGTGAAAGCTTAAAAGTTATAGGAGTAGCAGTGAAAGGAATCAATGGATCTCAAAAAAAATTTAATTCTAAATCCTTCCCTTATGCAAAGAGGAAAGTAGTAGCTGGTAAGAGTAAGAGTTATTTAGATGAAGACCATTGCTACACTCAGCTGACTGCAGTGGGGAAGGTGGAGGGCTGTTTGGCAACACAGAATTTGTGAGAAATTAACAATAATTATAAAATCCTCTGATTTCTTACTGCTTGTCTTTGTTCTCCATCAGAGCACAGGGATTTGCATAATGTGTGGTTGTCAGCTAGAAGTGAAGGATAGGTGCAGGCAGGTAACTTCCTAACTCATCCAGATGGAAGTGAGCGTGCATATTGCAAGTCAGATGGCAATGATACACCATAAGCTGACTTCAGGAAACGTGGTAAACTCCCACTCACTGAAATATTCACTTTCCCTGGCACAAGCTAAAACCCATTACAGAAATGTATTGCTCCAAATGTCCTGCTGGTCAAGAAACTAATCAGCTCATGGCTGGACTCATCTGGGAGATGATCTGAGCAGTATCTGAAATTGTCACTGAGGAAATTCACTCCCAAGTACCTGATGATGGTGTAGAAGGCTAAAGCTAGAATGGGATGAACAGGGGAAGAAAAGGGAAACTGCTTCTGAAAATTGTACATTTTAATAAGGTCCACAAGAATGCATGGTTCCAGAAATGCAGTATTTCTCAAAACAATCTGGGTCCCAGGTTGGAGGAATCAAAGAAGCTTGCTGGATTATTGTCTCAATCCCCAATTATGATTGCAAGGAAGGGCTTTAAACAGCAGTGTGGCAGGTAATGAAAAGTGATACTGAGTCCTTCTTTCTTTAGGGGTGTGGGAAGGTTACTTTTATTTGTTATTCTTCTTCTGCTACACAAATATATGAGAGACTTGACTCAGAAATAACTGTGAAGAAAAAAAATACAGACTATGCCCCGTGAGCATCATTCTCAGTATGTGAAGGTGGAATGTGAGTGGAATGAATCTCAGGTAGGTAAGCAGCTCTGCTGTCTGTGAGATCTGAATAACTAACAGATGGGTAATCTGACTGGCATAAACCAGGCTGAATAAATCAAAGGAAAATGAATCACAATGTTGCAGAAAGAATGCATTCTGAAGAGTAAGGAAGCAAATAGCTATGAAATTTAAGTTATAATTCTGTTTAGGGGGACTAAATCTTGCTTTATTCATGGAGACATTACTAACATCTTCAGTGTTCAACATGGTACATTCCAGATGCATTATGAGTACACTCAGAGACTCGCAATGAAGATGAAAAATGAGGCCTTACATCGTTTAAAAAAACAAGTGTTAATATATACAATATACCTATACAATAATTTACATCTAGGAACTTACTTCTTGTTTGCTGATACTTAAAGTATTAATGTTGGAAACAAACTCAGTATGCTTGTCCTTAGCAATCATATCTAGTTTGCTAGTAAATGGGAAAGGCAAGGATTAGTGCTAATTACAGTTTAGATAATTTGAAATAAGTTGTAGCCCATGGTAACTCAAGTATTCATTACCACATTTTTATTCCAAGAAACCTGTTTTTAATAATGGATGCAAAGTATATGTTGCTGTCACAGTTCACTGTTTAATTAGTTTTCTGATCAAACACATTAATGAAGGAAGACCTAATAAATCATGCAAGAGCAGAATGAAGTACTTAGTTAATATGTGTTGCATTGATTAATGGTTATATGAAACCACAGCAATCTTGAAACAGTGGTTACAGTGGTTATATGTGACCATGCACAATTACAAGGGCACCTTCAAGCATATTTCTTCAAAAAAAAAAAAAAAAAAAAGAAAAAAAAAAAGGAGGAATATTATCCTAAAAATGTGAGTGCCTGGAACATTTCCTAACTTGCTCTGAGTTTCAGGCTGTAATGGTGATGGATTAAAGGTGTTTTTGAGTCCAAGTAAAAACTGGATCTCTGTGGTTTCCCAGTGGTGCTGCTGTGGTCAGTGTAGGGTGGTTCAGGGTGGTGGGAAGGGGATACAACAGATGCACTTGACCTCTTAACCAGATGAGCAGTAGTTTGGTACAGGCAAAACCAGACAGATATTTGTATGAGTCTGAGTTCCCTCTAAACTGCAACTGGACTGCACTCCAGTGACTCTCCCCTTGAGCTGGGATATCTCTCAAGGTTTGAGATTCCTTACCCGAGACTGAAAGATCCTTCTTTACCCAAGGTGGAGAGATGCCTTATTCACAACATATCATTAGGAAGTGGCTGAGATCGTGGTAAATCAATACTAATGAAATCCATGTAGCTTATTCCTTTAGACATAAATCATTGTCCAAGTCTGAGACTAAGATTGGACCTAGGTGCACCTAAGCTCCACCAGGAGTTTAGAAAGCAAGGGAGACAACTCTGAGACTCATGACTCAGTGGAAGAGTCTCCCTTACCCTTTGAAGTCTTTGGTCTCTGTGTAAATTTTTCTAGCTCAATTCTAAGTCCATTTTCCTTTGTATGTTTCATCTATGTAGCAACTAGCAGAGTGAACTTTGCCATCAAACTTTTTGAAGTAGCACTTTTACAAATTCATATTAAAAACACTCCTGCTGATGCCTTTGACGGTGATTCCTTAAGCAACCCTCAGTCACTCATCTGCCACAGGGAACTCTGCAGGGCATAATGTGGTGGCATCTTTCTCAGTACTCAGGAGTTTTAAGGTGAAAGTAGTTGTCAGTTATGATGATGGCAGAAAATACATCTCTTCTTGCTCCCAGAGAACATATTTTGAACCATCATTTTACTGGCCCCTAACACTATTTGCTACATTATTGTAAGCTTAGAGTCTTCTGGTTGTGTGATGGTAATGGCAAAAAGGTGGTTGGAAGCCAAAGGTGAGAAAGAATGACATAATAAAAAAATGGAAGAATGAATGGAAAAAATTGTACAGGTGATAAAAAATGAGACTGTCACCATTTAGGCACACTCTGTTTGATCATAGAGTCATAGAATCGTTAAGATTGAATAAGACCTTGAAGATCATCAAATCCAACTGTCAGCCCAGCACCATCACCATGTTCACCATTAAACCATGTTCACAAGTGCCATTGGAACATAAATGACAAGTGTGTATCATGCGTGAAACAGTAGGATACCCAGAACTCTTGAACCTATAGAGATATATTGAGCTTTCAATTTTAATTTAGCTTCAATTTTTAACTTATAAGCTGCAAATACGTGCTCAAGACTTACAGTTCTTTTAGCACTGTGCCCTCCCCTCACTCCCTGCAGGGACTGTTGGTACTTCTTCAAACCCTTTAATCTGTCCTCTCACCTGCCACAGAGCACATTTGTGGCAATGGGATCATGGGCTCATGGGCTAAGAGTGGGCACCTGGCTGAGTGAGCTGCCGTGCAGTTTGGCCTGTTAACATGGGTCTACATCTAAGGAAGGTTTCTAGGACCATCTCTTTCCCATCTAGCTCTGGGCATTTGTGGGTATAAAATGCTCAGATGATCAGCCAGATTTGCAAGGTCTGCAGCATCAGAAGAACAAGATCAGAGTTTCCCGTAAGTGGATGTAAACCACTTGAGTTCCTCCAATGCTTTGGAAAATCCCAGTGGCCCCTGATTGTATCTATTATGTGCTGAAGTATTCTGAAAACTCTTGCCCTACACAGCTTACTCCAAGTTCCACTGCTTGTGTGTGTTACAGTAAGGTCTTCCTCAGTGTACCCTCACCAGTAAAGCAACTGTTTGCTTTGACTTGCCTTTGCAGCATCTCCCAAAGGGATTGCTTCCTGAAGCAGAAACTTGCTTTTCTTCTCCTTGTACAGCCCCAGAGGAGATTCCCCCACAAACTGCTATGATTAATGCATACACTATCAGCATCCTCTCCAAAAATTGTTCCTTTTGATTTCCAAACAAACAACAGAAAAAGGATGGAACAAGTTGTTCACCTGCCAGAGGAACAGAGGGAGCTGACCTGGTTTCCCTCAGACACAGATGTAACTGGGAAGGAAAGAATATGAGTTTGGTTGGCTGAGCCTTCACAAGCACTTTATTCATGCATTGCAAACTCCACTACCTTCCAGCTAAAAGAAAAGTGAGGTTACAGTTTCCTTTTTGCAGAACACCTACCTATCCAAAAGGAACTTCTTTGCAGTTGTTTCTTTTGAGTTTATTTCCCATGAGAAGAAACTAGTTTCTTTACAATATTCTTGGACAAGGCAAGAAAAGCAAATTAGATTTAAGATCCTGTTGTTGGAGTATCTCCAAAAGAGGAAGCTCATAGTCATTACCAAATATAAGACAATTTGAGATGTTTTAAAAAATCCAATTCAGGAAAGTTATAAGAAAAAAATGTGCTGGATTGTGTATATTTGATTGCATATGTTTTAAAGAGGCAGAACAGAACCACTCAAATTACCTTTTGATTGACACTGTTGACAGAATCTTTCCTTTGAAAAGTGAAAATGAATTCATACAACCTGACACCATTATGAAACCAAGGGTCAAAACCCCAAGGCCTGCTGGAAAGAAAATAGAAGTAATGCCATAAACAGATAATTTTTATATTTGTGTTAAAGTTTAAGGGAATTAATTTTACCTAATTAATTTTGGTAGAATTTCTTGGTTTTCAGTTAAATAGGAATCTTCTTGGAAACCATCACAGCCTGGTCCTCTGATGGTAAGGTGAATCAGCTCTCTGCTTTGTCTTTCTTACAGCTACTAAAGAACTCTCTATGGAATGTGTACTGAGGATGGGGTCCAGAAGGGATTTTCTAGCTTTCTGTCATCATTGTAGGTTGTGTCATTGCACAGATTTGAAGGAGATAACATGCAATCTCTTCCTCAGAAGTGAATGGAGAGATAGCAAGAGTAATCTGATGCTATGAAATAGAGTGAGGGAATTCTTATGGCAGGTTATTGTGGCAGCAACTTTGGTTTAAGTAACAAAAATTGGACCAAGTAAGACTAAAATGTGCAATCTGTAATCCCAGACTACCTAGAACAGGAGTAACAAATATATGCATTATATTCATTATGTTCATAAGGTAGCATCTCTTCCCATCATGTTCACTTAAAGAAACTTGAGAGAATCTATGTCTAAGGGTGTCAGCCTCTGTTTCTGAAGTGGAAGGCTAAAAGCAGGCTCAGAAGTGGTTGTCTCTGGATCTTTGGAAGGGATGAGGATGAAACATTCATTGTTCACTCCCCTGTTTATTACAACTTTTGTATCGCTGTAGAACTCCCACCGACTTTCAGAGAGACAGGATTTCACTTCAGGTATTTGATCTCCAAAATCTCAGATTCTTTTTTTTATTTTCTGAAATGGTAGACTAATTTTAAATAAATTTCTTTTTAATAAGGAGAATAGAAATTGCAACTCCAGAAGAAATATTCAGATTGATTAAGAACTTTGAAGACTTTAATCAAAAGTAAAAATAGGCTTTTTCAAAACAGTTAACTTGAACTTGAATAAGTGAGAAACAGAAAGATTTTTTTTTTCCCCTTTCTACAACAAATTCCTAATGTGAGCAGAAAGCTTCTGACATCCATCTTTTACTTCGTGGACAAAAAATAAGTGTACTGAAATGTTTCATGAGAAGTGATGCAAAGAAACAATTGTCCATGGAAAGAGTTTCCACTGTTTTCATTAATTTAACTAATTATTTTCCCAGCCTAATTAACCAAAAGGTTGTTTCCTGCTTTTATTTTCTGGTGAAAAGGTGAGTCTTTCAAAAGTCTTTTTCTCAGAAAAATCAGGTGCCACTTTGTTCCTTGGTCAGTCCACCAGTTCGTATATCCTGTGGGGATAAAAATGAAGATAAAACTTCACACTGAACCCACCAAAAGAGTGGGTTCAATGTGAAGTTCCATGGAACCCCCAAAAAATCACTGGGCTGTGCTAAAAAACAACCAATCGTCTTTGCCAGAAGCACGAGGTCTGAACAAAAGACAAATATGGCCAGAGTGAATGAGATCCAGGCCACTTGTCTTCCAGTCCACATAAAGAAGTGAAGGGACTTACCTGCTCACCTACCATGGTGAAAAGAACAGCTTCCCACAACTTCAGCTTCCATATCTCTTTAGGTGAGCTCTATGAACAGTGAATGGAAAGGATGCTACTCACTGAACAGGAAACACTTACTTTCTTTGCCAAATGAAAGATGACTTCCCAAACACGCTACTTTTCTTACCACACCATGCAAATGAAGACTCTAGGATCACAGAACAGGCATGAGTCATGTCTGCAAGGGTCTCAGATCATTTAGAAAAATGATATATCATGAGGTATGAGATCTGTCACAGCTTCAGACAGCTGAATTGTGATTTGAATAATCGGTTTTTACTCTTCACCTATTTTAATAAACTTGGGAGTTACAGGCATCAAAGACATTTGTGTCCTGTGACAGCTTGTTGCTTGAATATAAATGGTGAGATCTGATGCGCATCACTTGGGTGAAAGACCATGAGGAACCCCTGCAATTTCCAGCTCTCTGTCCCTAACTGTCTAACTGGAACAATAGAGAGCCGACACACCACAGGCTCTTGAAGCTGTCCTTAAAGGTACAATTTATGCTAGAACATGTATGTTGCTTTAGGGCATCTCAAGAACAATATGCATAAAGCACCATGTGAATATTGTGAGCAACAACTGTACAAATTAAACCAATACACTGTAAGGCTAATGTGTGTTCTGCCTTGATGCCCACAGGGTGAGAGAGATGGAAGGAGGTCTTTCTTTTCACTGACACCTCCTCCAATTTCTGCACAAAGCTTCAAAGACTCCTATGTCTAAAACTTGTCTGAGTCCTTGCTCAGTAGCCTGAAAGCCGAGTGATGTGTCAGTGTTCCCAGAAGGGAGCAGGGCAGGGCAGCACTGTCACACTGATAGCTGGGGGTGGACCTGGCTGCAGGGGCAACCCCAAAGGCAGAGCAAATGGAGCTGACTACTAAAGTAAGCAAAGGTAGTAAATGTGAGAATGAAAATTCTGAGAAATGAATGGCACAACACTCCCAGAAATATTGTGTATTTCAAACAAGGCAGCTCTGTATGGCATTTTGTGACATGGGTGTGAATAGGAATTGGGGTAAGGGAAAGACAGCCATGCATATCATGTATTTCTTACTAGTTTAATCTCAACATGTGTGGATGATATACGAGATTTAATGTACATCTGCATTTGCACCTGGAAAGATTGCACATTTGGCTACATTTCTAACCACTACTAACATTTTCTTTCTTCAGAGTGCACAGCCTTCAGGATTTGATGCTCTTCCATTGCTGTCATTTGGATTGAATTTTTCTTGGCTGTACAGTAGGACTGAGTATGGTGACTACACCACTACCTGTCAACCTTCTCCCTCATTCCTGAATTTAAATCTCTTCCATCCATGCCAGCCTCAGCACTCAGAGGCTATCTACCTCTTCTCTTGCAGAGTACTCCACTGAAAAGAGACTTAATTTAATCCTTTCTCTTTTTTTCCCTCCTAGGACTGGAAGATTTTAAACAGCAATGATTTGAGGGGTTTTTTTTGAGACTTTTTCCAGTCTGATGAAGTTGTCCTGGGCTGATTGCTGGTGGGAAGTTCTCAGTGTCAGTTGCCTGTGCAGCCTTCCAGCTTCACCTTCCACTAAGTGTTGGAACTGGTGTCTGAACCCTCTCACTGTTGTCAAATTTACTCCTGCACAGCACATACATCTGTTCTCACTCTCTGGACAACAAAAAAACAAAGTTAAGATCACTTGGTGCTAACCTTTAGAATTTCAGATTCTAAAGTTATGAGGATCCCTCTTGAATGAGAATCAATAAATGCAAATGTCCAGCTCTCCTGATCTGATTCATGTGGATGGCCTCATCAGCCACAGACTTAAAAATCAAGTATTTTAGCTTTGTTAGGATGTTGTGGTGTTATGTGGATTGAAAATAATGTATGCTGGTTTACCATCTTTTACCTGAAACAGAAATCTCACTAGCGAAATTGAGAGTTGGACTAGATGATCTCCAGAGGTCCCTTGTCACCCCAACCATTCTGTGATCCTGTGAAACCAGAAGCTTAAACTGTAATTAGAGTTCCACCATAGTATAAACAAAACCTACCTGACCTATACAGAACTAGACCAACTTTAGTTTATAATGCAACAAAATTGACAAACACAAACCCCATAAACATAGGCAGTTAGAAATAAATATTGTACAGACAACTTTGATGTATACTTATGGATCTAAGCTTGCTGGCTTGTATTTGCTTTTAGTTAGAACAAAACAGCATCAGACTGATGAAAGAGAGATAATTATGTCCTGCTATTGCTGCTTAAAAAACCTTGGATGAAAGAGTTTCCTGGCCAAACACATACACCTCTGCACAAGCTTGTACGACACACACATATATATGTAGTGCTGGTGCTATTTATGTTTATAGTGCCATCAAAAGCCATTGAGAAAAATGTTAATATTTACTCCTGTCTTGACAAGACTGAAAACTTTTGATTTGATGACATCAGAAAGCAGGTATCTGACCACTGCAATGTGTTACAACTGTTAGTAGGGTACATATGAGGGGTGTGGTGAGATCCTCATTGTCACTGGAAACAGAACTGAGCATTTTGGGGACTTCTCCATTGCTACTTGACATGAAAGGAGGGCTACAGCTGCTGGATCATCCTCCCCTGCAATTTCCCCAGGAACTTCCTTTATTAGTTTTGCATTCAGTATATTGAACACTATGGACCTTGATTTATATTATTATTTGAAGTTAACAGAAAAAATTGCTTCAGTCTTACTAGAAAGCATTTAAGACTGTATATTCTGTTGGCTATACTAGCACATAAGGTCTTTCTTCTCTTTCAAGACATATTTTGCAATTGCAACAAGATTTTCTTGGAATGGACTTTCATCGTAAGTCAGACATCAACCAGTCAGATATCAACCAGTGTGCTGGTTTAGGAGATACTTTCTACACAAAAAATCTGTTTAATATAAAGTGATTAGATGGATTGTGGCTAAACTTTCTGTAGGTACTCTTTTTGAGTACTTAAACTTATTCTTTTTGATCTAAATTTTCTCAACTTTGATGTAAAATTCTGAAATTAAAACCAAAATGAACATTCTGGTATTTAAAGTATTTTATTGGTCAAAGTCCATCTTGTTCACAGCATAGAGCATGTAATTCAGTATGTCATTAATAAGGGTAGGTTTTGTCAAGATTAGAAGATGTATGCTGGTGTCAGTACTAATAAATAAAAAAAAAAGTTTAAGTGCATCCCAATCAACGTTAATTTTAAAAACCTGTTGTTTCATTTTTGTTCATATACATGAAAATACTTTACTTCAGACTGACATTTTTAATACAGACCATGACCAGAAGTTCCCTGAATAGTGCTTCAAACATGCCAATAGCATATTTAATTGTTGTTTGCATACGGCACATTAACATTTATTTGCGCTTTGTTCCATCTTGAATTACACTGCAGACACAATGGCAAGCTGTCACATTGCAGGAATCAAAATAAATGTCATGGGCAACAAACTTATGCCATGTCATACTAAGATATCTTTAGGGCATTATGCAATAAAGCTTAAAATCATTTAAAAGCTGACTATGAATGCCCCTTGCTTGCATTGGTTTGAGACAGCATGCAGAGGCATAAGAAAGAGATTCAGTGCCATTTCTTCTTCCAGTAGTTTGTTACAGGCAGATCTTTCTCAATTTCACACTGAAATTCTTCAATTCATCTCCCTTAACTTTCACCACCTTTGCTAAACAGCATCAACATTTACTGTGTTATCTGGTAGAGTCAGTTATCCAGTTAATCTGAAGAGATGGAGAGATGAATCATTTGGTCTGGTCTCCTGGTCTTACTTTGTCTTGGATAGAGACAAAGTGGTTGAAATGTCAAAATATTAGCATGGTCCCTGGTACAGTTTTCATGGGCAGCAAAAATTCTTCATGCAAGGCCAAAGGTAATTTAGGAAACAGGCTGGACCACCATGGACTATTCCTAATGGATAATATGGATTAGACTGTTTTGCTTTTATGAGGTGGAAGGCTTAGGTATAGGGATACAAGCTGTCCTGTGACTGCTGAAAATGGGCTGGCATAGATGTGCACTGCTTATGTTGTTTTGATAGATGAGTATGTAGTTCAGAGAAGAGTAAGCCAGAACACTTATCTCTATGACATGGAGATGCTGTGGTTTCGTTACTGGTAACAAATAAAATGTATAGATATCTATTTTCTCCTATATAGAGTAGAAGTTAATTTCCAGATGATTGAAGAGAAAGGGGTAAAACTGACTTTTGTTCCCAATGGTTTATCTAAAGCTTGTGTAATCTTAAAGGTTTTTCTCTGCAGAAATAATTCAAGTAGTTTCCTAGCTCTGGTCCCTGCTCAAGACTGCTGACTGTATTTCAGGCTTGACTGTCTCAAGCATTTGCTTTCTAACTGTGAATAATTTTTCCTATCCTGAGAACAGAAAAGGAAGTTTACTGTTAAAGTATATAGAGAATGGGAAAAGTTTCCAACAAAGCAAAGTAGAAAGAGAAAAAACATTTGTAGAAGTACCCAGCATTGAATCTTGTTTCTTTGTAGCAGGGTTTATAAAAATTTACTGCAGTTTATGTCTCAACATAATTCACAGTACATCTGGCCCTCAGTGATGACCTGTTGTCTTGAAGTGTGATTACGCATGATCTTGTGTTGCTGTCTCGGATCTGTGTTTAAAATACATGTTTTATTCCATGACTGAAAAGCAGCATGGCTTTTCAGGGTGCAACTGGAGGGAGCTCATCTTCCCCCTTGTAGTCTCCCCTATCAGTTATCATGTCTGTGCAAGGATATTAACACAGGAGAAAGAGTGAGATCATCTCCCAAAGGCCCTGCTGTGTACACCAACAAGATCAGGGGAGGTATCACAGGCTGGGGATTTAAGACAGTCTATACAGATGCCTGGAGGGCTGATCTAGCTGATGGTGAACAGGAAGCTCCTGAGGCTGCTGGTGGGTGCTATGGCAGTACAAAAGAGGCATATGGAGTCAGATGTTGATGCAGGACAAAGTTCACTTCACTAGTGTTCAGATTTAGGAGACAATGAAAAATAGCAAAATTTTCAGTAAAGATTAATTTTTGCAAGGCTAAGTTAGTAGCTTAACGGAGAAAAACATGAAAAGCAACTGTTAAAAGCACAAAGGTCAGGGTAGAGGGCAGTTTGTGTTAAAGGATCCTTCTTTATTCTCACCTAAAAATTCCTAAAAGTTGGCCTACACTCTTGCACTTTGTTTCTGACTGCTGCTACTTGCATCCATGGCCATCAAATAAACAGAGTAACAGAGTGTGTTGAAAGTGAGTTGTAAAAGCTGTTTACAAATATTTTTTTGAAGTGTTATGGTTTAACCCCAGTTGGCAACCAAGTACCACACTCTCCTACCAGTGGGATGGACGAGAGAATCCAAAGAGTAAACGTAGAGAGCTCATGTGTTGAGATAAAGGCAGTTTAATAAGGAAAGTAAAAGTTGTGTACAGAAGAATGTAAAACAAGGAATTCATTTCCTGCTCCCCATGGGCAGGCAGATGTTAAGCCATCCCCAGGAAAGCAGGGTTCCATCACTCTGAATGTCCTCCCCTTCCTTCCCTTCCTCCTCCCACCCCCTGTTTATATAATGAGCATGAAAGTTTGCTGCTTGTATTTCAATGCTATAGATGTTTTTTATTAATAAAGCTCATGAGACCCCTAGGTATAGAAAAACAAAAGCTCCTTATTTACTGTCATAGCTAAAAAGAATATCAGAGTCTGTCGCAACCCTAAAAAACTATTAGAACAGAGGTTTGCAAAATGGAGTATCATTAAACATGCAATTTCATCAGTTTCTCAGTTAGCCAGAGCAAAGGCATAACTGCCAAAGAGTTTGCCACACCATCTGGGTTTTTTAATTTAAGATCTCAATGCTTGTGATATTTGACTCTTTGATGAGACTGCTGTTTTTCAGTTCTCTAAAGAAATGTGTTATCCATGCTCTTCATTTTGAAAATCAGTCACCCCAGTTCATTAACTAGTAATACAGTAAGACAGAAAATGCAGTATTCTTAGCATTTTTATGACTACAGTATGATACAAAAGTATGCACCTTCAGCATTCTTTGGCAGATTGGTGTTACAACTTCAGTCAATACAACCCCAAAGGGCTCAGCAGAGTTCTACACCTGGGTGAAGCTGGGTGGGCATAAACTGCCGTGTTAGACTGGGGCCTTCAGATACCCTCTTGTGCCACTCTGCCAGCTACTGGGGACTGACCCATGGGAGCATGAGGCAGTAAGAGTAGGCAGGGGTCTGGAGTTTTACAGGAGTCTGCTACACAAACTGGTCTCAGAAAGTAGGACGAGTTGGATGTTGGGCAGCGTGCTCGCTCAGTAGGGATCTGCTCACTGAGCAAATGTCTATGCTCACCCTAGGAGCAGGATTTGTTAATAATGCAGAGTCCAAAATCTAAATCTAAAAGTCAACTCCAAAATCAGAGTAGTTCCACAATTCATAAAAAAGTCCCCAAAAGCTTCCAAAGGAAGAGTCTCTGCAAAACAGAAGTGCAGGGAGATAGAAAATGAAGGGGTAATCTTCCTTGCTATATGTGTGCTGTAGTGAAAACAGATGGCAATGCACAAATTTATGAGGATTATAAAGTAGCAATTAATCTTTCCTCAGACATGGATCGATGCCTCCTTCACTCAGCGCTTCACAGGAGGACAGGGGCTCACTGAGCTCAGTCCCTATTTACCAGAAGGTGGTGCTGGCTGGTCACCCAGCCCTGCCATCAGTTATTGACAGGATTATTCCAGTGTAACTTGTTGCCCTGGGATGCAGAAGTGCAGCACTGTATTTTTTTCAGATCAAGTGTAGAGCAGCTGCTACACAGAATTATTTGGATGGCATTGTACTGACTGCAGAAACACAGCAGTACTTGCAACTTGGAAATTACATTAAGAATGTTCACCTTTGTGTTAAGAGTGAGAAACAAAATTGCAAGTATTAACAGGCAATTGTAAATAATTTGAGAGGAAGAGTTGATGGTGTTGGAATTCAGCTATTAGAAATGCAAATGATAGATCCAGCACAAACTGTGAACTCTCCTGCCATTGCTATGATGCCACAGAGAAGTCATTTCATGCTTCCTTGCTCTTGCAAAACATGTGAGCAAATTGTTCCTGAAACATGAGATATTGGGGTGGTCATATGAATGCCAGAAAGCATTTATTTCCTGTTATCATATGGCAAAGACTTTCTCTGTATACCTTTAATATCAACCTGGAGATAGAGGTTGATAATGAAAAGCAGAATTTGTCTTTGACAGTTGTGAAACTGTAAAAGGAGTTTTGGATCTTTTTCTTAGTAGAAATCTTAAATTCAGTACACGGATGTTATGCAGACTGTGTTTACACTGAACACCCTTCCCACAGGAATTAAATAGGTTCCTTAATGAGTGGTAGAAGGTGGAAGGTGGAAGAACTTGATTCTGACAGTAAATGGAGTAAACCCTTGAGAAAACAGAGCACATCACTGGTCAGTAAAGGGGATTTTTTTTACTTTCTTGGAATGACATGTCTCTAGAACTGAGACTAATAATCTGCAGTTTCAGAACTGAAATTCTTCCCATTACTGGCACAAAACTCATTTTTATTATTTATTGAAAAAAATCATGAGATGATTTGGCCAGCAAGCAATAGGCTCAACAGAGGTGCAAGATGACCTCAGCAGAATAAAGAACAAAATACCACCAAGAAAAAAAAATCCATTGAAACTCATGGTGATGTTTTTATTTAATTCATGGAGAAGTATGCCATCTGTAATTATACCCTTTTGCACATGTGCTTTTTAATAAAGTTTTGTTTGTGTATACGAAACTTTCATTATTAGAAAACTAAGGAGGCTTGTGGTATTTATCTTTTCTAGCTTGATGTTAAACTTTAATTATTGTGTATTTAAATTGATAAATTAATGGGCTTAGAATTACACACTTATTTACTCCAGACAAACAAAAAAACACAACTTCACATGCCCCATTAGTTCTTCACTCTACTTATTTAAAATATTATTCAAACTGTGAAATCATATTCCTAGAAATGCTGGTTTTCTGTTTTCTGGTTGATATGAACTTTGTAAGAGCCGGTGACAAGGAAGCAGACATCAACTGCTTATGAAAGACATGGAAAAATCTGATGAGATATGAAAAAAACCAACTTTTTAAACCATTAGAGGATCAAGAAAAATCTGTAATCCTAAAAAAAAACCCAACCAACCAACCAACCAACCAACCAACCAACCAAAAACCAAACCCAAACCACACAGCTCCTTGTCAGTTTTCATACACCTTATCAAAGGTTTTTCACTGGAATTGAAATTTCTCCTCCATGGAAAGGCAGTGGTTCAGGGTTTTTTTGATCAGCCTATGCACATCATTGTTGTTGTTATCCAAGCCCAATACAATAGTCTGAATAATTCTGGCCCGTTTCAGAAGCGTCTTGTGCCAGTTTCTAAACAACATACAGAACACTGTTCTGTGCATTTCTTTCTGAAACACACCTACAGTTTTTCAGTGAAACATCTTTCCTTGATTCACCTCTTTCAAAGAGCTGAAAAAACCCTGTTTCACCTCTCTGGCTCACAGATACTGCACAAGCACAGCGTACAGATTTTATCACAGTCCCATTAAAAGTAATTGCAGACAGTAATGCAGATAATTATTTCTGACTGAGTGAGTTGTTGATCTTTTTGGTTCAAGGAAACAATATGAAGATCTTTTGCCCTCTTTCCCTATCTTGTCCTATTTAATTGACAGACCAGCATTACTCTACAATTTGCCACAGATTGCAGACTCCTATCAGAAGACATTCTGAATTCAGAGCATAGTCTTACACTGCTTTGCTGCTAAGGTTAATTAACACTTCTTTTTGCTGATACCAGAGACAGAAATGTGAAGAAAACAAGAAACTGGCATAGATGGAAATCTGCCAATTATACTTTGTGAACTCAAGTTTAGATATTGCTTAGTGACAGTAATGAGAAAAACAAATTTATCACTTCTATTTTGTAGAAAATGTTTTTCCACATGCAGTATGCATTTGTAACACATAAATGCCATCCTTTTTGTCTTTTAACTAATTTTTTAGGGCCATAGCTTAATGTACTTTTGAGTGACACTTGATTCTTGGATATTTTCTTAAATATTTTCTTAGATATTTGTCTTCTATGTTAACTCTTCCCCAAAATAATCCAGTGCATGCCAGTTTTGTTTTTCACCATCCTACCTTAGTAGAATTCCTCATCTTCCCTGAATCATTTCTCACTCTTTTTATGGCAATTATTCCTAAGTTTCAGTTCCTACAGTTCCACTGTTTTTCTTTACAGGAAAAAAAAATAATTGCCCTCAGCTAAGTCCTGAAGATCCACGCTTTTATCAAGGCCCCTTTAAAAAAATGGATTTCAGTGAAAGTCATCCTCGGCCTCCCGACCAGCAGGAGGATCAGTTCCTTCCAGCAACTCCTTTTTGGAAAAGGAATCAATGCTTTTGAAGCCTTTCCTTGCACCCATCCCACTCATGGAGATTGTGGTGGACTATAGTAAAACAATTATAATAGTTGTAATAGTCCAAGTCAAGCAGGACAGATTTAAGCCTAACCTGGAATTGAACTGAGGAGGGGAACTCACAGAAAGGACACTAAGGTCACCACTCCTCCACAGTAATCTTGTGCCAGCCTGTATGTATGTTTGTCTGTTGTGACTTCCTCAGTGTGAAATGGCTTTATATAAATGCAAATCCACTTTTCCTTATGGATGGAATTGCTCTGCCTCTCTCAATCTACATTTATCCACTAGAACAGATATTCCTTTACCTACAGGAACTCTAACATGAGTGTAGGACCAGGTTCCTGAGTGATGTTATGTAAGATATATACACAACAAACACTCATTTAGGGGTAGCCATGAATGAACATGGGACCACTGACAAAAAAGCACCCTTGTGGTACTCACGTTGCACATGATTCACTGTTTCTGGCAGATTGTAGAAAATTGGTGCTAGTATAAGCTCATTTGAAATGTAAGTGCACTTCAGAAATCCCAGAAGGTAAATATATTGCGAGAAAATGGGAAAATACCAAGAACTTTGTCTATAGAAATCAACTTTAGGTGGGAGGAATTGGAACCCTAAATCAACATGTAGCAGCTATAGAAACCCAAGGTGTTTTCTTTAGGATCAACCTTAGACTGATAGAGGAAGACTGCTGATAAGACTTTTCTGTTTAATTACTTCATCACAGATAGATTTTTATTGGTGATATTCCAGAACGCTCCAGGGTACCCATCTTTGGGCAACCCATATTGCAGGAGATAAATAATAATTTCATTTAGGATGTAACGTTTGCTCTGGCATAGAAAGTGGGGAATTACATACTTCTTTAATGTTTAGAGTGAAGATAATTTTTTTTAATTATTTTTTTTAATTTAACTAGAAAAAGCTACTGCCTCAAAATGGGATCTACCAGAGCAGAGTATGATAGGTTAATTGGACCATTATTGTAGGATGGTACAATGCAATTATCATTTCTGATATAATGTGGAAGTGTAGATTCACAATATATTACAACCTATTGTAAAATCTCATGACTGGTATGAAATTAACCATGTTCAACATTGTAATTAGGAAAAAAATTAGTAGCAGTATTGTTGGCATACCTCCAGTTTCTTAAAAATACCAAGACTGTTCTTCCTAAATTCAGTGTTCTGCAAATTAAAAATAAGTATATTCAAATTGATTCTGTCTCTTTGGGACTGTATTGTAATTCTGCAAAAGGTACAATATTAATTGTAGAAATCTTTGGGGAGCTACTCCAAGAACACACATAAAATTAGGAAGCTGAAAATTTCATAATAACCTCACATTTTTATTTATTTTTTTTCTGATTTCTATGAGAAAAAGGAAACAGATATCTGATTGTGCAAATCTGTATGCTTTGGGAATATCATCAAAGATTTGAACTGCAGGAAGTCCAATCCCTCTCCCAAAGAACAGGAAAAAAGTTTTCACCTTTCATCATTCCTAACTGACATTTATCTTGTCTATACCCAAATCTAATGACGAAGACTTCCAGGTATTCTATAGAAGGGTTTACCTCTGGATCTTTTTAAAGAATGGAGGCTATTGCCTGGGCACTGTCTAGCACAAACATGTTGCTGGACTAACTTGGTTTAAACTGAGTCCCAAAAATGCCAAGTGCCTCGAAATTGCAATGAAGGCAATGGTGGGTGACTTTTACTTTCATACTGAAAATCAGGACACTGTATTTCTCACGGTGAGAAGTAAGATGCCAAGTTTCAATTCCTAATCCAACTAACCTTGAACAAGTTGGATGTTATTATCCAACTAGACACAATTCTCATACATTTCATGCTTTTGTTGAAAATTAGAGAAGGCCCATAGCTGAACTTTATGCCCATAGCTGAACAGCACTTTATGTGGTGTCCTTAATATTTACATGACAGACATTATTGAAAAGGCATGGGAAGGCTCTGAGGAAACCTTTTGGTTGCTGGGTGGCAGCTATGCATATTATTGTGCTTATGTTCCAGGCTCCAATCTAGTTGACCATTGAGTTTGGTGAAATTATTTGTTACAGTTTTTGCATTTGTGGAGTAAAGTTATGCAACTAAAATGAAACCTTTGTTATCTTTTATGGATTTAATGCCATTTAACATTTGAATAGGGGAAATTATAAGAGGTGTTCCCAGAGTGCTTTCTGTCTGGTGTTTGTAGATCTCAGCAATGTTTGAAACTCAACAGAATGGGTCTCTCTTCAGCCGTTCCTGTTGATCAAGCAATTGATGTTTCACTGGTCATTGGAACTATTCCTTGCCACTCCAGTCTTCAAACCTTTTTGTTTAAAGACATGAACATTGAGAGAAGTATTCAGAAAAATAATTTTCCAGAACGACACTGTATTCAAACACTGCTTCCACACATAATTGGATTCAATCTACCCTCTTGATAGCACCTTGATAAATTTGCTACTTCCACTTGCAATAGTGTCCACTGGTGTTTCTCCAGACTCAGGAATCTGAAGATACATTTACATTTGTATCCACGTGCGTGTATTGTGAAAGATGACTTTCCTTCTAATGGGAGGGCCAGTACACAAGGATACACAAATTTTTAAGTTATTAAGAATCCAGGATGAAAGCTGGAGGAGATAGAATATTAATTACAGAAAAGACCATACAAACCATGATGGATACTTTCCTCTTCAAGCAACAGCAAAAAATATAATGTTCCAATGGGGCCTGAGCAAATAGGGCAGTTGCAATGTAAATTGGCATTGTTTGAGCATATGAATAAGAGTAGATGACATCCAAAGATCTCTTACAAAGTAAATGACTCTTGATTCCATAGGTGTATTTTTATAACATAAGAAGCATAGCAAATTGCACTGCACAAGGCTTCAGAAGGCCATTTAGTCCTTTCTCTTCCGGTTCAATATCACTGTTTCTCAGATGTTCATGTTTCTCTGGACTGAATTATGGGGAATATTCTCTGTGTCTGGACATTTATTTTTACAGCCTCCTAGAAATCTGATCCAGTGTCCAAGGATTCTTACTATTTGGAACGTTTCCTTGACATCAAATCTTAATCACCCTTGATGTAATTTAAGCTGATTATATTTGCCCTAAACTCAGTGCTGGCAAAGAAGAGTTCATTAATCATTTGTTTTGCAACTACCTTTTCTCTAGCTGAAGTCAGCTGTACATCACCTGAGGCTCCTTTTTCCCTAGACTAAGCAACACAGATTTCTTCAGTCTGCAGGGCATGTAGACATCTGAGCATTCTTGTTATTTCCCTTGAACCTTCTTTAATGAGTCCATGGATTTCAGGAAAACAAAGCCCCAACCTGGACCTAGTTCTATAGGTGGGCCCTTCCACCTGCTGTGTAGAATGGAGATTTTCTGAAATGTTTTAGCAATGAACCTCCTCTTTGCAGATCACAATACATCTTTACCACTTTAAAACCAGCATAATATCACTGATTCAGTTTCAGCTGTAAACATTTTAAAGCATGATCCTCAATCTGAATGTTCTCAAATATTTTTCAATTATCACATTGTTATTATTATGGCTTTTGGTGAGATACAGCTCTCTACAACAGCAACAAAACTTATAGGAGAACACTGAATGGAATGCTGTGGTACTCAGAAGGGATGTATTTCACATGAAAATGTGAGCATGGACTTTCCTATATGCCTTCCTGTGGTAGGGACCTCTTCTGAAAGGAAGCAATGAATACTTAACAGCCAAGTAATAATATCTTAGCATGTATTTTCAAATAATTAATTATTGCAAATACTGTGCATTTTTTTCTCACCTGTTGTCAGAAAGAACAGCAGGCTGCATTAAATTTCCTACTCATTACAAAGCAGTTTCTTTAAAAAAAAAAAAAGGCAAAATGTTTGGATTTCCTTATTAGCTACAGTACTTTTTACATCATAATTTTTATTCTGTATTCTCTGCAAAAAAAACATGATTGTTAACAGTCATATTCTGAAGGATGTCTAGAAATAATGAGGAGGCCTTGAAATGCTGCCTTCCCTATCCACAAAATACTATCACTTAAATGAATGCTTCTAGGAATGCCTCAGGAGTACTATGCACAGAACAGAGAACTTCTGATTACATAAAATAACGATGCCTTATAGAAGATGCTTTTAGCTCTATCTATCTCAAACTATGCTAAAAAACCACTGAAATATTGACCCTCAAATCCACTAGTGGTCACTGGTTGCTTTCCTGCATGAGGAAAACTGAGACCAGGAAGAACTGTGAGGCCCGTTCGCAAGAGATCCTATGGCAGAATGGGGCATATCTAATGAATCCTGGCCTGAAAGATGCAGAGCTATTGTTCATTTAAAGAACTGAAGGACAAAATATGACTATTAAGCTAAATGCCATGCAATGTTAGGTTTAGGTACATACTGTGCTGCAGTATACAAATGAAAGGAGGAGAGTAGGAAAGCCATCAAATGGCAGGAGCCATTTGTGCACTTCCTCCTGAACTGCAAAGCAGTTCCCATTCATCTCATGAGTCGTCTATGGCAGTGTTCCTCAGAATCCTTGACTAAATTACTGCCAACTTTCACAACTTTCCATAGACCATTAGTCATTCTTTGTCTCAAACTTTTTCTGAAAAGATTTTTTTTGACCATTTCACAGACACCAGTGGACTGTGGACTATAGTTTTGAAATCATTAATCCAAAGAGACACAGATCACAAAGCTCTTGCTGTCTTCTGTGGGTATAAAAAGCAAAACAAAATTTTAGTCTGAATAGATGTGTCACAATGTTGGTGTTTCAAACACACCAGCAATGTGGATAAGATAATTTCCAGGGCTTAGCATCAAATAAGAAAATGCTTAGCCCTTACAGCTGCAGTTCAGTTTATGTTACAGAGGTTTATTTTCTTTGTACACAGAAAGAACTTTACTGATCGTTTTGATCCAAAATCTTATGTAGACTTCTCTTTCTTTTTTTCCTCTCTCTATTTTTATCTGTTGGTTGTTGGCTGTTTCAATCCTTTCATACAACCAGTTGTAGTAATTAGTTTTTCCTGCAGTATTAAGCATCGAGTCACTAAATCACTACAAAGTCCAGTTAGGAGGAAGACCAACATGAGTTCTGTATGAAGACATGTAGAAATCAGTGATGCAGATCAGGGAAGAGAATTTAGATTTAAGAACAAAAATAAATAAATATAAAATATAATCCTGTCAGTTTGTCTGGAGTAAAAAAAAAGCAACACTGATACAGGCCATGAGTTGGACATGGAATACATAAGTCAATTTAACAGTGTAAAGCTTTCCTTATGAACTGAGGGTGGTTTTCTTTTCCAGATGAAATTAGGTAGCAATGTAACAGAAAGATGTGGTCAGAGTATACAGCAAATAAATATTTTTAATTCTCTGTACTGCTTATTTACAAAAAGCATCATCAGTGATATACAATAAATCTTCAAATACTCAAAACAGGTTGTATGAATAATTCATAGAAATATCTTCAGTAGTACTCTAAAGGAATCAGTTAGGTCTATTAGATAAATAAATCTAAGCTTTTAAAAGTCTGCAAGCAACTTACTTGAAGCACATTTGATTACCCTTCTGGGTTAAGAACAATAATTAATTAACAATTAATTAATTATGCACTGATTACTATTTAGCTTACTTTTGTAATTCTTTTTCTGTGTTCCAGTTACTTTGGGTTATCCCCACAACTGATACCAGAAGATATTCCTACATTAAAAGATTCCAAATAACTATACTCCAAAGAGAGGATCTCAGCATCCTAACAAATTTTTCTTAAAAGCATAAGAAGAAATAGAGAGTGAAACACTCGAACTTTTGGATAATTCAAAGACACAAACTGCTTTTTACACACATACTGTGAATTTCCAGTTCCACATCTCTGAAACACTAGCTCTCAGAACACCTGCACCCTTGGTTGAGCTTTCTGTATCTTGGAGTGCATGGGGATTCTCAAGACACAGCTGAAATTCACTGTTTGCAATGGCTTGGGTGCAAGAGCACAAGGCAAGCTGATGTTAACTTACATGAAGGTTTTCTAGAAAGCTGTCTTCAGGTGCCCAAAGGTTTCACATGCAAGTGAATTGCAATTCTGAGCTGCATTTATAGTATAAGTACTCCTTTTCTTGACCATGCTTCTAAATAATTTTTGGTTGGCGTCCAAGAGAGCAGAGTTAGAAGTGCTTACAAATTGTTGAAACATTAGATCTGGCAGCCAGGCGCAAGAGCTGCCTTGGCTTGCACCAGCAGAGAGAAGTTAGAGGATGTAAGAGAGTTGCTATCTTTTTCTGGATGATAACTTGATGTTTTCTGAATTTCAGTGAAAGCTTCACAGGCTTCAAAGTTTTTCTGCCTCCTGTTTTGCCAGATCAAATCTGGAGGACATTCTACACTGTACTGGAACTTTTATTCATGCTATGAGGAGGATTTTCCTTAAAAGAAACAAAAAAAATGATCCAGGCTAGGTAATTTTTTAATAGTGTCCTCTTCTCAGTGTCATTAACAAAACCATAATTGGTAGGGCTTGGTTGATTTTATTCTAAACATATTTTCCCATGGTTTTAAAGTATTGTAGAATTCATGTGACTGAGTCACTCAACATTAGACAGAAAATTACATGTTTTAACTTGGAAGACCTCAAGTTTAAGAGAGAAATACAAAAAAAAATGAGGATGCTGGAAGTCCAGGGTCCCTGTACCTGTAACTGAATCATAGAAACAGTCTAAGTGTATCACTAAAGCTCTGTAGTTATGCTTTGGATGCTGAATACTGCTATATCTGTATTTGCTTAAGTAAACTTGAAGGCTGTCTTTCTGTATTGGTGTCAACCTTTAGGTTGCTAACAGGATTAATTCCACAACACCGTAACTTCACCTAGTAGGTCGTTAATATCTTTCTTTGAAAAAATCAGTACTGTTCTTGTCTTTTCATACAGAGATCAACAACTGCAAGAAAATCCTAGTATTTTTCGATTATGTTGTTTAGAAGGCTTTGGGTTTGTTATTTTTTTTCCTTTTGTCTTCTGTTGTATACTAATAATTATTGAAGCAGCAAAAGCTGATTACTCCAATTTTGAAAAATACATATTCCTTTATGAATAGCAGATTCTGGGAGCTATTGTTAAGGTACACCATTAACCAGATGATTTTAGAAGAGGCAGTATTTACCTAACTGTAAAATATAACTGTGGAGATGACTGAAACCTTGGCGTAAGCAGCCTTTACTGAATCTTTAACTGCTTTACAAAGCAAGCTTCTCTTTTGTTTGTTTGTTTAATTTTGGGGTTTTTTTTTGATAAGAGCTTTGAAGCAAACCTGTTTAACAAGCTGAATACTTATGACGTCTGAAAGCTCCAATGAAACTCCAATTGACTTTAATTTAGCTCATACTTTGGCAGTAAAGGAGAAAAGCCTGGGAGAATGACCTTTACTTATTCCCTAGAGTGTAAACAATTGAGAGATAGATATGAACAGATCCACATTCCCCATAGGAGCCTTTTTCTCCTCTCAGTGCGTACTGTTTAATGAATCTGTAACTCACATTGGTGTCAATAGTAATTATGTATATGCACTGGGAGGGAATGAAATTTTAAATTGGTAACTCTTCATAAAATCTTATTACAACAGTTGTATAGGGCACTGTTCAATGCAGTGGGTTAATAAGTATTAGTCAAAATCCTGTCGGGGCAGTAGGAATAATACAGGTTAAACGTTTAATAGAAACTTATTGCTTAATTACTTTCCATAGAGAAAAGAGCTTAACTAAAATATATGTTTTGTAATAATTTTTTTTTTATATTAGCTCTCTCTCTCTCAGTATTGGTTTTGTCAGTGCATATGAGAAGATCATTTAAACTATTTGATTATAAAAATTTCACATAAAAGTCCAGGTGAGAGAATACAGACCTGCATGGTTAAGCATTCCAGGAAATGCATAGGCAATCTTCATTTTACTCCATAATGAATAATGCACTATGCTATAGCCTTTAATTATATGATCATATACCACTTCTTGAATAACACAATTTTCTTCAACATGTTTTAAATACTGGTTTATGCAATTTTTCAAGTGCTATCTATTATTCAGTGTATGCTAGAAAGAATACAAGAATTTCTTTTATATAAAATGACATAGCATGCTAATGTTGCTCAGTACATTTACAAATAAATTACCTCTTTCTGGAACACTGTTTTTCTTTGGATCTCAGACAGCCTTACAGGGGACTGAGATATAATTGAGCAGAACTTTAATTCCTTTAGGTCCCAAGAACCTGACCCTGCCACAGCGTGCCTTGCTGTCACAGGAAAACACGTGTTCTAAAATTAAGAAACAATCATAGCTCTAATATTGCTTAATGACTTTGAGGATACCTTGCATATATCTCTATTCATAGAGAAAACGATTATGAATGTGCATACCAATAACATGCAGCCTGTGAGGCTGGAGTCAACACATTGCTGGGTCTTTTCTCTGCTTTTGAAGTTCAATAGACTCCTTATCACAGGAATACCCAAATTCTGCCTGCTGCCAGGCAGATGCAGAGTAAGCAGTGAGTCACTGGAATGCAGAACCTTCTCTACGCCGCACCACAGAAGCCGAAGGGATTGTCAGCTGAGGTAGAAAATACACTTTCCCTCCCAGTAAGTAGAACAGTGGAAAAGATATGGGCAAAGAGTTCATGCACCAGCAAGAGTTTACGCTCTTGATTCTCTTCTCAAGTAAACTCCAAGGGAAAAAATAGAAATGAGACACTTTCGTGGCATGGAAAACCACAAAATGAAGTTTCCAGAGCGTACATCTGTATTTTTTTTGTGATGTTAATACCTTATTGCATACTCCATAATATAGTAGTTCTTATGACACAGGTAAGTGTCCCAAATATCACCTAGAACGAGGTATTTTTTCCTTCTATTCTGTGGGGTTTTTTACATTTGTTAGCAGTACTGAAAATGAGTATATGTCTGCATTTTGGATTTGCTAGAGAGTGGTTAATCCTAGTAAGGTAGAAACCAGCACAAGTGGGACATACATAATTATCAAAATCATCTGTGTTTTGTACCATGATTATTTTCATCACACTCTTCAACAGGCATATAAAATTGAAAGATCGGTTTAAAGAAACCCTCATAATCCATTTATAAATAAATTAAGCTTTACAGCTTTTCTTCAGTCTGCATACATGATTACACCACTCAAGATCTCAGCATCCTTATGGCTAGATCAGATACCATATTGTAAAGTCTATTTAAAAATGTTATTTTGAATAAGCTTGAGAAGCATTAAATGGGGTAAAATTTTTTTTTTGTTGCAAGCCAGGAAGAATACATACTTGATTAAATATCAAAGACCAAAATTTACAAAATAATACCATGAGAACAGAAGCAAATTCAGCTTACAAGCATTAAGGGAAGGCATGATTAAACTGATTACTATGCACAGCATTAATCATTGTTACTACACAATTCTGCTGTCTGCTGAAGTCTCTAATCTGCAGTAGAAGTAAGATATTTTGTCCATCAAGTTAATATATAACAGCTGGCACAAAATAATCATTGCAAATGAAATCGAGAAGTATGACGAGATTTTCATATATTTATACATAGATATATATCTCAGAAGAAAGTGTTCACAACATAAATCAACATAACAGTGATCTTTGTTAGTTATCAGATTTAAATTAGATAAAACTCTTGTACAGTTCTTTCTTGCTCCTGTTTCTGTCAGAACTTAAAAAAATTGAAATACTAATGATGAATGGATACTCAGCAGACATTGAGTTTGGCTACCAAATTCTAAGAAATGGATAACCTGCTGATTCCTTGTAAATATCTTGTCTTTAATAGCTGTTGTTAACTCAGAGAAAGCAAATGAAAGAGGTGGGTAGTGGCATATATTTACAATAAATTTGTTGAGCACAGGTTCATATACAGCAAACATAAACGTAACAGTTCAAATTATTGATTTTCCTTTTGAGTGTCCCCATTTAGTAACCTCAGTTTGCATGTGAGGTATTTTGTAAAAATCGTAATGATGATGTTTCCATTCTAATGAGATCAAAGCCAGAGTTTTAATTGGCTTTCCTTTATCATTTATGATCTAGGGGTGATAATCCAAAGCTCAGACACATACAAAGGAACAAGAACTTGTCACAACTCACTCAACTATACTTAGGGCATAAGTGTGCAGAAGCAAACAAGGTTATTTACTGTTTACCCTCTCCCTAGACTATACATGAAGGCAGGCAATGGAGAATGCCCTGTCAGTTCATGACACCTTCTTTGCCTCCTGGCTATCACAAACTGAAGTAGCACTGGGAAGAGAGGAAGAAATCCACTGCTGGAATGGGTCTGGAATCACTTATGGCTACTGGGGTCCCTTGCTCTAAGCCAGTATTTCCAACAAGGATGTTCTGATTTCCCAAGAGGTGATTTAAAAAAACAAGACACCTGTTTAATGTTCAAAACTGATTTTTTTCATCATGACTAGAGACTGCCTTCAGTGGATATTTTCTTGAAACATGTGATGTTTAATACACATTGTCTTAAGGAATTTAAGTCATAAATGACACGTAAGTCCTGGGAATGATTCAGATTCATATCTAAATTGCCAGGAGGAAATACGAAAGGAGAAAAAAAGAACAATTTTGTGCTGTTTCTGACTACCATTTTTTCTCCTACTTGGAGAATCTCCTACTTGGGTATCTGACAACCCCCCCCAATATGAACCATATACTGGGTCTGAAGGTTGCATCAGTTTAACCTTTCTGCCTTCTCCTACTGGCAGGCTGAAGTATAACTAACTTCACACTCATATTTTTCTCCTTATTTCCAGCATTTTTGTATTCCAAAATGACAGATATTTTCACTTTTTTTGCATTAAATGCTCCCCCTATCTGTAATGGTACCACTGGTACCAGATAAAGAGTAAAGTGCTACCAATCATGCTAACCAGGAATGTCAATAACAATGACAAAAACCAATAGCTGAATCTACTTGAGCCAACTGGTAAAACTGAATTCTCTGCATAAGGACACTGTAAAATTATCAGGCCATTAATGGAGGAGACAACAAATTTTCAAATGAGATTTAGTGTATTCTTTATTTTTTTTATTTTCAGTGTAAAAAAATTACTGGAAAATGATATTATAAGGTGCTTTATAATACAGAGAGAAATATATACATATGTGATAAATGATTATGTATTTAATATATAATATATAATCAAGATTTCAGATAAAAATTTTAGATATAGGAAGTAAACTCAATAAAAACAATATATTTAAAATACCTCACTCCATTAAAAATCAATGTATTATGCTCTCTTTCCAGCTCTGTTTATTACTAATCAAAAGGAACCACTGCAAATAGAGAACAATAAGGAATTTCTGTGTGGGAGAGTTTTTAAGTTTAGAGATACACAGGCATTTAATACAAAGGAAAGAAAAAAAGAAGGAATGTGAAAACATTTTGAATATATAAAAAATGGAGCTGTACTGACAAATGCTTTCTTATATCTGTTAATTTCAGATATAAAAATGTTTTAAATACATCATTTGTTTTCATATTGGGCAGTTGAAAAACTAGCTATTGCCTAGTCCCAACGTAACTAAGGATATCACTTGCACTCACTGAAAGAGACTTCTTATTAACAGAGTTCTCAAAATTAAACATGATTTGATTACACTGGTTGATCCTTTACATAGTTTCTTATGGTTCATACACAGTTGTGTATGGTTCAAAATCCAGGACTGTTGTTTCTTATCCTTAGTTTAACATGCAGTCACGTTAGATTACCATCAAGTCTTTATTTTGTCTTTTTTGCCTTCACTATAATTGGACATTTTACATAGACTGCACTCTTTATTCATTTATATTTGGCACTATATTGAAATACACTTGGAATTGTAAACCAACATCCAACAATTATGATAATTTGACATACCATTTTGAAAGTTTTATTGAATTTTCTCTTCTTATAGACAGTAATTGCACATTTGAAGTGATGGCTTTTGTTTCCTTGGAAGCATGCTTCTGGATCCCTGATTTATCATAATTTGAGGAAGTGGTATGACCTGATTTCTTCCATTTCTTAGGTTCTCAGAAATGCATAAACAATGCAAACGAACACAAATCATGTACCATCAACTAACTGTTTTAAAACCGTTTACATGGAAAGAGGGTGATTCTGTCCTGTTTTCTGCCCAGTAGTTAGTGCTTAAGAAATTCAGGTGGTATAGAGAAATTGGACTGAATTAGCTCTTACTTGAAATAATATGCCGTATTTGATATGATTATTAAGCTTTTGTATATGCCTGGGGAACCACAAGAATGTGTTATTTAGCCTTTTCACCTGAAAAGCATTTCCATCTGGTCCTCCTTCTCATCTCAGTGCCATTTTAGTACAAGCCTCCCCTCTCATCCCAAGTGGGAGTCTTTGACTCCTATTCATTTGCCATACTTCTGCTGTCAGAAACGTGTTGTGGGAGATAACAAATGAATGACACTGGAAAGAATCACATCTGTGCAATTCAACATGCATAGCTCATCCAGAAGCTGCTGCACATCAGTGGCTCTCCTTCTTTGTGGCACAGGCACAGGAAGAGAACACCAGGAAGTGCCGTGTACATCCAGGCACAGTGTTCCCAAATGGTTTCACTTGGTCTTCAGAGCTGCAAACCATCCCTCACCATCAGGTGTGCTAGTTATAACACTATTCAATCGTGAATGAATGACAGCTTGGAGACTTACAGTCCTCAAACCAGCTATACACAACTTTCTTTTTATGTGAGGAGGACGAGGAGAAACTGTTTTGCAAGAATGAAAGCAAAAACTTTTTCACATGTGTGTTAATTCATGGAAAAGTGGTCATGGACTAAAATCTGATCCCCCTTCCTCCCCTAATATAGATGGGAGCTTGACCTGGCACCTTCTGATTTGAAAAAATGGATGCTTTGAGCCCTCAGAATGTCAAGCAGAAAGCTATTGGAATGACAATTGCTGTTACTTAAATAAGCATCAGTAACACACTATTTTCAACCCTTAATAATTAAGTTTTGTTTGGCACTTCCATTTAACCACCATGTTGAGTAATATGTCATTGAACACTAGGCATTTGGAGGTGTAAGGAACGATGGAGCAGACACTTAAAATTTTCATTATTACACCTCTCACCATGTTTTTACAGTCCCCACTTCAATTAAGGGAAGGACCTTTTGAAGAACTTCCTGCAATTTTTATTTAGCTTAGAGATATAGTTATTTAGCATTTCAAACAGCTATGAAGTGCAGAAAATGGCCAGTAGCAGCTAAATCTTGGAAAGCAGACTTATAAGTAGGTTTTCTCTAGTTAGAAGACTTACAGGAATGTTCAGTAACATTCAGTTACCAAAAGGGGTAATGAACATTTATAGGTCTTTAAAAGCATGTCATGTCACAAAATTGATATTAACAGCCTTATTGGAAAGACATCTGCTGTATTCAGTGACTTCTGCACTAGGAACTCTGCAAGCAGTTCTGAGATTCCCCACACTTTTAAGCAGGTGGCAGTGTAGGTTAAAGAGACATAGATTTTTCTTGCAGCTGATAGAAATCATCGCTTTCCAATTTTTCCATTTATCTTAAAGTAAGGTAAGAATATACAGCACTGTTACTGGTTTCCTATATAGATGGGAGCAAGCACAAACTTTGAAAATCATGTCTTTGTTAACTCAACACTATTCCATAATTTCCAGATGCAGCTTTGTGAGCTTTATTTCTCATAACAAGACACTGCAGTAAGAGATATAACACAACCCTCTTCTTCAATATGACAGTAGAAAGACCTATCTTCTGAAGAGGTTAGAGAATGTTACAGTGCAGTGATTCAGCATCAGCCCTCAATATCTAACCCTAAACATTACTGGTTTTAATAAAAACAAATTCAGTGGCCTTCCTTCTACTGGACCTTCATTTATGCCATTGTCACAAACTCAGCAGGCAAGGCAATAAGGCATTTATCTTACATTTGCAACTTTGGACTACCTTTTCCAATTATTTCAATCTTCTGTGCCAGAAAATGTTGCATTAGCTGGTGTTTGTACCTGTGAGTCACTGATAAAGGTGGATTTTAACATCTTTGACAACAACATGGACGATGGGATAGAGTGCATCTTCAACAAGTTTGCTGATGACCCTATCTGTGTGGTGTGGTTGAGGGAAGGGATGCCATCCAGAGAGTCCTTGAGAGGCTTGAGCAGTGGGCCACATGAACATTGTAAAGTTCAACAAGACCAAGTGCAAGGTCCTGCACTGGATCCGGGCAATCACAAGCACAAATACAGCACAGAACAGACTGGGAGCAGCCCTGGGGAGAAGGACTTGGAGGTGTTGGTGGACAGAAAGTTGGACATGAGCTAGCAATGTGTGCTTGAAGACCAAAAATCCAAATGCACCCTGTGCTACATCAAAAGAAGTGTGACCAGCACGTTAAGGGAGGTGATCCTTCCCCTCTATTCTGCTCTTGTGAGACCATATCTGAAATCCTGTGTCCAGGCTTGGGGGTCCCCAGCACAAGAAGGACATCTGAGTCCTGGTCTAGAGGAAGGTGTCCCTGCCCATGGCAGGGGGGTTGGCATTAGGTCATCTCTAGGGTTCCTTCCAACCACAACTATTCTATGATTTTCTATAATTTTTATTTTATACATTTGCTTTAATTTCCACTCTTTTTTTCAGATACATCCTACAGTACTAAACTAAAATAAAGACAAAAAATGCAACAACTGAGTTTCATTTAATGAACAGTATGTGACTTTGATCTTTTGCTAAAGTTTGAACAGAACAACTCCTTTTCTGAAGGATTTTTGTCCAGATTACCACATACATGGTCTGAGTATCCATTACGAAGCAGTAGGTTTTTTACCTGGAGATATGAGAAATCTGTGTGCATGCAAATACTTTTGTGGAAGTGAAGCAGTGTTCAGGTGGACTGGTTCTGCGGCAGGAGAATATAGCTGGACTTAAAAAACACAGGTGGACCTAAAACTGAAGAAAGAACAATAGTTTATTTTGAGAGTGCAGGATGGGTAAAAACAAGTTCTTCATAGGAACTGATTTCCACATTGTTGAAACAGATTTAATTCTGGTTTACACAACATTTAGGCTTTTTCAATGGGAACAAACTGAACAGCTTCTTCTCAGGGAGGTGCAGATACTAACTAGTGGTGATACAGAAGGCAAATCATTGTAACAGCAGATGAAAAAGCATTTTTATATTCCCTGAACTCTGCTAGATACCTCAACTCTGTGTTTAAAACAGAGTTTTATCAGCATTTTTACCAAAATGCTTTAAGGGTTGAAGTGTATCGAGCAGAGCTTCTATCAGCCACCATCTATGTTTCAGAGGGACCAGTTACTCTTCTCCTCCTCTTGAAGGATGTGACTCTGCAGTGACAGCCTGCATTTACCATGAGGACCTGTAACCGAGCAATTACAGTTGTGGGAAGCACTGTGGGAAGGACATAGGACTGTGACCTGTGGAGACTTGCAAAGCTGGGCCTAAACTCGGCTACGGCACTGGCCACCTGTGGGGTCTCAGGTAATTAATCCCCTGCTTCCACTCCTCATGCATAAAAAGAGAGGGATCTTATGTGTTTGGATCTGGAGATGGAAACATCACCTAGTAAGCTGCTGCATTGTCTTCTTCTCTATACCATGGAGAAATAAAACCAACTGGAAATGGAGACTATGCAATTTTCCGCTTTTCCACAAACTCCCCCAGACTGCTCTTTACTACTCCTCCACCTCCCATCCACTCGGGTCTTTATGGAATAGCTCCTACGAGAGGGGCCAGCTCTGCTTGCAGGGACCATTCTGCTCCACACCCACCACAGTCACACAGTCACAGAATGGGTGAGGTTGGAAGGGACCACAGTGGGTCACCTGGTCCAGCCTCCCTACAGTGCATGTGGTATGGAACTGCATCCAGACAATTCTTGGGTATCTCCACTGAGGAAGACTCCACGACCTCTATGGCCAATCTTTTCAGTGCTCTCTCACTCACACAGTAAAGTCCTGCCTCACATTCAGGTGGAATTTCCCGTGCATGTTTCTGCCCGTTGCCTCTCGTCCTAGTGGTTGGCACACTGAGAAGAGCCTGGCACCCCGAGGTGTAGGGTGTAGATATTTATACACATTCATGTGGTCCCTCATAAGTCATCTCTCATCGAGGCTCAGAAATGGGCCGCTGGCTGCCTCAGCCACTTGGGTGCCCAGCTGCCTTCCTCCCTCTCCCCAGCGAAGAAGTGGAGCTCTTTCCCTCTGCCTCTCCACGGACACCAGGGTGGGGAAAGGCGGCACCTCCGGCCCCGGGAGCAGCGGCGGCGGCGGCGGCGCCCCCAGCGATGTGTGCGCGCACCCGCGCCCGCTGCCCACCCACCGCGACCCCGCACGCCCCACGCGGGACTGCTCCGCTCGCAAGCACAGCACGCGGATACACCCCCACACATACACAGACACCCCCGCACCCACAGACACAGGCACACCCCCGCACACGCACCCAAACACACACACACAGTGCCACCCCCGCACTCACAGACACCCCCGCACTCACGGCCCCCCGAGACACACCGCCCCCCGCGCACACGGGCGCACCCCCGCGCCACGCAGGGACACCCCCAGAGGCACCTCGCAGCCAACACACCCGCGCGTCCCCACTCGCAGAAGCACACCCCCCGCACACCCCCGCACACGGCACCTCCCGACAGAGCCCCCCTCAATCCGCACACACCCCGGGCGCGCCCCCGCGCCCCCGGGCGCGCCCCCTCGGGCCGCATGCGCGGCGCGGGCGCGGAGCTGTCCGAGCGCTGGATCGGCGCGCTCCCGCAGCCCCATTCCAGCACAGCGCCGGGATCCCCGCGGCTCCCGCGCCCGCCCTCCCTCCCTCCCCGGCAACGCCGACGCTCCCCAACCCAAAAAGGGGGAAAGCAGATCGACCCAGTAGCCCCACCACGTTCATAAATACTAAATTTCAAAGCGAAAGGAGAATAAAACATACCGACAGCAGAACTGCTCTCAGCGCTGTTCCCCGTTGCCTGATGCTCCTCGCATAGTTGGGTTTCCTCTTCTTACCTTTTACTCTTTTTCCCCCCTTTCTTTCAATTTATTTTCTTCTTCTCCTTCCCCCCCCTCCACCCCCCTCCCCCCAGCAATCACCAAAAACGAGTCGGGGGAACAGCTGGGTCTGATGCTTTCTCTCTTTTGTGCTGGCTGCTGGAGATGAGCCTAGGCTTGACCTGACCATGATTCCAAGGACTGGCACTTCTCTTTTACCCCCACTTTGTAGAGATCCAGACCTTCTCTTCCCGATTGTCAAGAAAATTAAATTATTGCTGAATTTGGAAATCTAGGCAGCAGCAGCAGCAGCTTACTTTTTCCCTGCATCTCTCTGGAATCGTTTCTGGGATATTTTCCAAATCATCACAGAAAGCAGAAGGAATGAACCGGCAGCTAGTGAAAATTTTGACAACCTTGTTTGCATTTTTCTTAGAGACAAACAACTTCAGGTAGGTGATACCACCCTGTAATAATATTTGTCAAAAGGTTGTGGGAATTGTAACTATAAAGATACTACGTCACAATAACCTAGTTTGTTTGCTGTATTTGAGAGTATTTTGTGTTCATTCTATATAGACTATCCCTTTTACACCCGGAGACTCGTTGCTTGGTAACAAACACAAAAAATAATAATCTCAAGTTTGGGTGATCTATTTTCTATTTTCTGATTCAAAGACGTATTGTGTTGTTGTTGTGGGTTTTTTTTTCACTGAAGATCAAAATAGCTAAACCCAGTTTCTTCGTCTTTCCTTCCAAAATGCAAATTCTCTGCTCCCAGCACAGCTTGTTTAGGAAGTTCTTTGGTTCCCTCCTCTTTGGAAATGATTGTACCAGTTTTGTCAGAGATGTAGTTATTTGAAATTAAAGAACCAGCCCTCTGATTTTGGGAAAACCCTGAATCAGACCACTGTTGTGCTCACTTAAAGTACCGGTGTTTCTAAATTTTTATTTATTTATTTATTTTTGACATTTCATAAGCTTTTGCTTCAGCTATTGACTTTTTGTGGTACTAAGCAAACAGGTCAGTATTATTAACCAAAACACCATTTTAGATGAGATTCATTATCATACTCTAGGCTGCTGTGTATCTGCACGTACAGATGTTTCTACATGTAAAAGTATTTTTATAAGAGTAACGAGGTATACACACAGGGACAGGGTGAAACAGTGTTTATATTTCTAAGCCTGCGATCACAACACAACTGACTAGTGGGGTCTGAATGAAAACAGAACTGATTTGTCTAGGAATATCCTAAATAAGTGTACTAGATTGATTTTTCAGGTTTTATTATCTTAACTGAATTTTTTTATTATTTAAATGGGATATATCATTTGCTGTATATTAAATATTAAAGATATTTGTACCATGTCATAGTGTGATGGTCCAAACTATCATACATAGACAAAAGCAAAAAGAAGCAACCTCCCCCTATAAATGGAACCTGAAAAAACGTGTGGAATCACACCATGAGAATTTACTATCATCTTACCTGTTAACAATTCTGGTGGTTTTGTAAATAGATAAAGGATTTGATATGTGCTTCTCATTTCAGATGGTCAAATGTATATCTGACTTTTATATTTACATATAAATGCACAAAAATACCCCATGAAACACTCCTGAAACTTAGTGTTTCCTTCTGGGAAAATATATAAATGGGGAATGGTTAAGAAGTCAGAGTCAGAATTACTTTAAATTTAGCTCAAAGATAAAGTTGAAACAGGCACAGTGAAATTGGTTATTTAAGAATCAAGATAGTGCTTTATTATCAAATCTTGCCTTTACACACCAAATATGACCATCTCATTCTAGTTTCTTTCTCGCTAGGGACCAACAGTGGGGAACTGCTAAATTGTCTTACTTTGCAATATATAATGTGCTTGTAATATGTTATGTACACAGCATTTCACATGCATGATACAGTACTAGAAGTTTGCTCTTAAATCTTAAAAACAGCCATGTGTTCCAAAAGCTTGCATATAAATACCAGCTGCTGATGATAAATTTTACTACTCTATACTCATCCAGTGGAGTAAAACTCCCTTAAGATCAGTTGTGACTGACTCCAGAACCCTTTTTGCCATGTTGGGGAAGAATCCAGACACTCGCGAGAATGATTCAAATCTTTATTGGGTAGCATCTGTAAAAACTAATTTTTTTCTATCTATATCCTTCCAACATTAACAAAACCAGTATTTTTCAGTGTTTCTTGGTAAGTGTTGCCGACTCTTGTTTGGAAGTTTAAGATCACTTTAAGCCAGTGTTAACATATACTTTTAACAGCATACATGTAATTAAATTATGTGAAACAGGATATCAAAGTCACTGTAAGATTGCTCTACACGTCAAGGTGAAGACTAAATTGAATCTTCTGAAGCTTTAAAACTATAATGAATTTATTTTTAAAGCTAAAGCTTTTTTTCTGAATAGAAAATTGAGTTCATGCATACTACCTAAAACTCATTTTTATTTCTAGAATAAAGTTTTCAGATGAAAGATAGAGGATATTATTCTATAAAAATATGAATTGCTATTGTCATTGAATTGAGACAGTTTTATTTAGTGCTGTAATTTTTCCATACTGAATACAATACAAGCTAAATATCAGCTAATGGTGGCTAATAATTTATTTAGGACGACTTTCTGTAAAGAACATGATTCAAGATCTGGAAAATCCCCCTCACAGACCCTGTCTCCTTCAGATTTTTTGGACAAATTAATGGGAAGGACATCAGGCTATGATGCTAGAATCAGACCAAATTTTAAAGGTAAGTTTTAAGACTTCTGATTAATTAAAAGATAAAATTTTGGGCAAATTATAAATTTGAGGGGATTTTTTACCTTTGGGCTTGGATTAAGTTTTCAATAACTTCAGTTTTCCCTTGTTACTGTGTCATGGAGAGCAGCTGATCCATGGGGGGGACTGGGAGAGCAGTGTAGTTAATAAGGGTCTGGAGCCTGCAAATACTTTTGACATCACAATAATGTTTAGCTGTCAGAGAATGCTACTGGAGACCTTACCAATTTAGTGTAGTAAACAGAATTCCAAGTTTCATACTAAAAGCAATTGAGATGCCTTATTCCTGATTTTTTTAAGCCATGAAGATAGTATCATTAACATTTCCATAATGAGCTATCTATGCTTTCATTCAACTTAAAGAAAGTAAAACCTTCTACCCTGAAGTAGGGAGAAAGGAATCACGGAATGCACACAGGAGATTTTATCCTGCAAATGTTGAATTATTTATTAAAACCAATGTTTCAGGATCCCTACAAAATGTATGGACCATGTTCTGTTTGGCATTTCCATGAAAGCTCCCCTTTTCTTCCAAAATTTGCACTGACTTGTGGAAAGTCATCACCACCATCCCAGCACTAAAAAGGCTGTGTACTGGAGGCTTCTTTTGCAAGCATTATTACTCAAAGCAAGTTTTCCTAGTTGTAGTCCTGTAAATCCCTATGGAAGAGAGCGCAGAATATCTTGTGGCTTTGTATGAAAGGAGCTGGGAGAGAAGTTTTCATTGCAAATATTTAGCATTTTGGGAGAGCCCTATTATTCCACCAAAACTGGCTCTGCTATGCCAATTTAAAGCTCAGAATGTGGTTTTACTTTGAAAACTGATAAAATGCTTTCTCTCTTAGCAAATCTTATGCCAGTGTACATTTACACTCATATCTATTAGCTTTGGTCACTGAAAGGCATTTTTTCCTGTATTAAGCCTTGTTAGCAGTGCTGTGAAAGTTGATAATGACTAGAAAAAAAATAGAAATTTCTTAGTCAGTGAATGAACTGTAAGGAGAGAAGAAGCTCGCACGTCAATGAGAAAAGTGTTTAATTAAATTTAGATCAAAGATCAGTTTCTTCTTTCTGTTCCACATGTGCAAATTACAAGATTTGGAACAAAGTGCTTTTTCTGACTGCTTCCTATGCCCAAGTGAGGAGCAATCGAGTATGGCTTTCAGATCCAAAGGTTTGAAAGCTGACAAGTTAGAAAAAAACTTAGTGAAGTCTAAAATCTTAATTTCAGAGTATTTTTCAATGTGCTTATTGAGTTTCTGAAGCGCTGTCCACATTAGCTTATAGTAAGTAATACTGCATTTGGCTCTCACATTCATTTTATGTGTTTGCATGAGTATCAGTGAAGTTTTAGAGAATGCAAATGAAGGTAGAAACTGCCCAAATTAAACAAGGTAGCAATTATCGAGAACTTATTCTTGCCCTTCATATGGGAGGGACATGAAAAAAAGCTTTATCTCCCGTAGCTGAGATAAAACCAGGAATAACAACCATCATAGGATGACTTAAAGATAGCTCTCTATTGCTCCCCAGTATGTGTCTAAAACCATTTCATGAAAAAACGTAGGAGACAGATTCATAGCTTTGTTGCCTTGATATTCAAGTGGCTACAGCAGGTATGGTGTGCACGATGCTTTATGGTGCACGCTGAACTGTTTGACAGACACTTCTCCCCTCTGAGTCCCGTGTTTTGTTTGTGTTCCCAAAATGCCTGTTGACACCTATGAACCTGTACTGGCAAAGCATCTACTGTTTCTTATTTATAATTTTTTTATTAAGTCACAGTCCAGAGCAGGATGGTCCTTTGCAGCAGTTTGAACTGATAAATAAATCTTCAACGTTTTCTCATAACTTCATATCTGTGAGCCTTCCCAGAGCTCTGTCTTCTGGTCAGAGGTCTGAAAGGTTTTCTTGTTCTTTGCTATGTTCCCTTGAATGGTGTTTTGGACCTCAGAGTTCAGAACTAGAGAGTTAAAACATGCAGTTTGGAACTTCACATCACCTGTCAAAACCTTGTCAGCTGATAACCATGTTTATTAGTCAACATGATGCACACCCATGTTCTAGTTGCCCAAATCTTGTTAATATTTCAAAATAATTGAAAATATTTACTGTTCTATTTTGCCTACTTTTTTTCTTTTTAAAGAACAAGGACAGCTGCAGAGAAGTAACATTAAATTTATCTATCTTGAACGTAGTATTATAAAGATTTTTTTTTAACTGAGTCCTTATTGTGAGGATAAATAAATTGCTTTGGTTTCCACCATGGACAAATCCGTTTAAGATAATTTGGGGAGTGAGAGCTATTTTATAGTACTGATATTCTAAATCATATAAACAGGTGAATGTATGGAATGTTGAATGATTACTTGATTTGTAGCACCTTTTTGTATTTTAAGGAAAGAACTTTTAATGACAAAAGAGGCTCTGCAAGAAGTGGTTTAAACTATGGATCTTCTGTCTGGATTTGATTTTAGTCTGGGTTTAGTATTTGCTCACTCTCTTCCACAGAAGATGTGGATCAAGATAGTTGTGCCACTACTCAGCAGTTCCTTGTAGGGCCTAGAGGGGTAGCCCTGTGAGGAGTGGCCGAGATCACTTGTCTTGTTCAGCCTGGAGGAGACTGAGGGGAGACCTCATTGCAGTCAAGATTTCCTAGGTTAGGGGAAGCAAAGGGGCAGGCACTGATCTCTTCTGTGTGAGGACCAGTGGCAGGACCTGAGGGAATGTTCTGAAGTTGTATCAGGGGAGGTTTAAGTTGGATATTAGAAAAAGATTCTTCACCCAGAGAGTGGTTGGGAACTTGACCCAGGGAAGTGGTCACAGCACTAAGTCTGACAGAGTTCAAGAAGTGTCAGACACATGGTGAGACTCTTTGGGATGGTCCTGTGCAGGGCCAGGAGCTGGACTTGATAATCCTTCTGGACCCCTTCCAGCTCAGGACATTCTATGATTCTGTGATTCTACTGATGTATTTGTCAACTTTTTTCTGCTTTAGATGAGTTACATAGTTCTCTCTGGGTCCACTACAGGCATTTTGAAGTGTCAGAAAAGTGTGATTTCATGGAAATGTAACTGAGTAGAACACATTTAATCGTATACTACTAATCATACAATAATTAAATACACTTTTATGACTAGTTTGAATTACTAGAATACAGCAGCTATTTGATTAATTTTTGAAATAAAGGCAATGCATTCGAAAGAGAGAGAAAAATGCTACTTAATGGAACAAGGTGTTTTATCCAGATAAAGCATTTTGTCATTAGTTACTGCTTTTTCCTAACTTGTTCTTGCAAATTAAAAATTTCAGGAAGATAGTGGGCAAGCAACAGGTGAATATATAAACATTTAGACATCAACAACGGGGGTTTTGGTGTTTTTTGTGGTGGTGTTTTTTTTTTTTCAGAAGTAATGTATACTGAAAGATCATTTCCTTTTTTGTATTTTTCTCTCTTATACAATCATTTGAAGGCAGAGGAGCATATTTCTTGTTATTTTTGATGCAGCAATTGGATGCAAAATGACCAGGAGCTGAGGGGGAATATCCCTATGGTAAAAGGCCAGAACAAAGTGCCATAGTGCCAGCTCTCAGAATTGCCTTTCTTTAATCACTGTCTGTCATATATTTAATGCACACTTTTTCATCTTCCACTTATCTTTCATTGAATTTGAATAGGCTAATAATTTGTGTAAGGACACAGAGGGGAATACTTTTAAATGTAAATATGAAGACTGCAATCTAATACTAACTGAAGTCCCCGAGAGCCTTTCTGTTGACAGCAAATGTATACTCATGGCCCCTACTGTTTCTTCTTCAATTATGACATCAGTTTAGCATGGTTTCTCTAATATATTAAAAGATGAGACTTGCCTGATGCATTTTTACCTAATTAATATTAATGTTCTATTTTTTAAATGGTAAAACTCAACAGAAGTTATTTGTTTTACTTTCTCCACTGCTCACTCTGCTTTCAAAGTGAAATAAAAAGTAGAAATAGCAGTGTAGGGCATCTACATTATAAAACTAGCCAAGAATGTGCCTTCTGGTTGCTGCAAACTGGGGATGGTGAAGTGGTGTCTTAGCTTAGTGTATATTCAACTCAGGCTCCCTCAAGAGCGCTGTATGTAATTCCATGGTATGAGGGATCAATCTGCAACTTAATCACAACATGAAACGTGGGGCTAATGGAAAGTCAACTTGAATTTAACATTTCCTAGCAGGTGTTGATCTTCAGAGGTTACTAAATTATTTCCACTTTTTAACACCTTCATCTTCTAACACCACTTAAAATCTAAATATAAGCTAGAAATATAAGCTAGAAATTATCAGATAGAAAAATAAATTATCTATAGGCACTACTATATCCCTTAGGCCAAACATTTTAAGTAATAGGCTGGCTGTCCTACACTGGGTAGAGAGCAGGGAAGTTGGTCACCAAAAGCTGCAGAAAAGTGTTATCTTCTGGTATGGTAAATGTTTGCAATGAAGATGGTAGTGATTTTCGTTTGTACTGAATTTCATTCCATGTTTTAAGTTCATTCCTTCCCATTAAATCATTATTTCCTAAAGAATACTCAGATTTTTATGGAGTTATATGGAGCTGTGTGGCATCAGTGCCCATTAATGTTACCCTCATCACTGGATGGTGCAATGCAGTGTGAATTAACTTGCTCAAAAGCTGCTACTTTGTTAGTGATGCAGTTTTGGGGTGTAGTGGCCATAGTTGTAAAAAATTAGTCTGATTACAGCAGTGTAATGTCATTTTCATACCAAGTCAATGGGTTTATATCTGAATAATAAACACATGGACTAAGTAATTTACTGAAAATTAGCTTGACAACTGTTAGAGGAAATGGTTTATGCACTTTAATACTTTAACTCCTTGGCAACAAGGGTCAGTTTTTCCCGTATGTTCAAGCCCATTGCTTACTTATTTGGCCCCAGAGTTGACCAGTAATGAAATGCTTAAAAAAGCATGAATGGAAAAAACTGATTGACATTTCAGGGTGAAACTAATGGCATCAAGCTTAATAAATAAAAGCAGCTTCTATGCACGTGATAAGAGGATCTATCTGCAAAACTTGACCTTAATCTAGACATATAAAAGATGAAAAGCATAACCAAGATAGTCTGTGGGACTGCAGTGATTTGTTCTCTAGTGGTTAACAACCTTCCCGAAGCTACACTGCAGTTGGTAGCAACTACTGGCCATGAAGTCAGATGTTGTGAGTATCCTGTACTGGGTTACTTTTCTCACAGTTCTAAGGCTCAAAGGGCCAAGTGCGATGGAGACTCAAATCCTGTTCAGGCACAACAGCATATAGTAAGAAAGTGCTCATTATTGGTACTTTCAAGTTGTAGGGCTTGGGCTGAAGATCCATTGTAGGAGGTTACTGGGCCAGTTTTAGATGTGGCCAGAGCATTGCACTGCCTAAACACAGGTTGCTTGAGATGTCCAAGCATCCATTATTAAGAAGGTAAGCTTCTGGTTTATTTTCTGTCATGAAAGACACATAAAACTTTACACTGTTGTTAGATAAAGCTGTGTACGCACATCTCATGCACAGTGAGACGTTGTATAAGGACTTACCTGCTGGACACTGGGTTTATTTAGTTTTGGGGTTTTTTTTCTTCAACTACAAAAATGAGGCTAAGGAAATGGTATTCAGCCCCTACCCTAAGTATGCACATTTTCAGGCAGAAATTTTTTTGTCACAATTACGCAAGGATCTTTTAATTGTGTTTCTTTTAAAACTGCTGGGGGGGGCGGGGGAAGGGGGCTATGTTCCCATATTCCTCTCTTTCTTTAATTTCGGATTTCTTTCCTAGAACATGAACATTCTGGGTGAGTTGCATGGCTAGTTAGGTTATATCTAGGCTACTAGATGAATGGAGACAGACAGCAAGCCCAAGGCACCCCCCCTGATTATCTGCGCTGCGTACTGTTTGCTCATTCCCTGCATCTCTGTCTGAGCTTCCTGCAGCCAGCTGCTTCCAAAGCAAGTCAGAAAGGCTGCAGGCAGACAGCAGTGTAAAGCACAAGCTAACCAATGCTGCTTGACATCCAAGTTGAGGATCTGTCCTGGTCTTCTTTTATGTTTATAAGATTGGCCACAGTGATCCATATTGTACTGGTGTGTTGTCTTTATTCAGAAACAATTATTTAATTAAGAAATATCAATGGATTTGGTTGTTGTCATGGAATACTGGTCTACTGCTACATAAAATGCCAAGGGGATTTATGAAAAACAAATGTCAAAGCAGAGCCAAAGACCCTTGATATCAAACAAGGAGATGGTATTGTTTTGATCATGTTCTAATTTAACTGTAATATTTTTATCACATCCAGTGTCATGTTCAGATTTAAATTTTCTATACAGTGGAAGCCAAAGCCCTTGGGTCACTCATTAACCATCTTGTTGTGTTTTGGCTGTCTTAGAGACTATGCAGTTTATGTTTAGAATATATAAAACCCTGTACAATAAATTACGACAAGTATATGCATTTATAATCTGCAAATCTATTTAATACAGTGATATAGTTACTAGAAATATTCATAAAACAGAAATATGCAATTTTATTAGATTAATTATCTTCTTTTTTTTCCTCTGAAAATATGAATATAGAATAATATAATCATACAGTGGTCTGGGTTGGAAGGCACCTTGAAGATCATCTAGTTCCAACCCCCCTGCCATGGGCAGGGACACCTTCCCCAAGACCAGATTACTCAGAGCCCCATCCAACCTGGCCTTGAACATACCCAAGGATGGGTCATCCACAGCTTCTCTGGGCAACCTATTCCAATGCTTCACCAGCTTCACAGTAAAGAATTTCTTCCTAATATTAATCTGAACCTACTCTAAGTTTAAATACATTACCTCTTGTCCTGTCACTACGTGCCCTTGTAAAATGTCCCTCTCCAGCTTTCTTGGAAGCTGCCTATACGTACTGAAAGGCTACTCTAAGGTCTTCCCAGAACCTTCTCTTCTCCAGGATGAACAACCCCAACTCCCTCAGCCTGTCTTCATAGAAGAGGTGCTCCAGACCTCTGATCATTTTTGTGGCCTCCTCTAATTTCATTTCAACAACCCCACGTCTTTCCTGTGCTGAGAATGCCAGAGGTGGATGCAATAATCCATGTGGGGTCACATGAGAGTGGAGTAGAGGGGATAGTCCCCTCCCTTGACCTGTTTGCCATGCTACTTTTGATGCAGCCCAGGACAGGGTTGGCTTTCTGGGCTCCAAGTGCACACTGCTGGGTCATGTCCAAGTCTTTCTCCTCAGGGTTGTTTTCAATCTGTTCTCTGCCCAGCCTGCACTTGTGCTTGGGATTTCCCCAAACCACATGCAGGATCTTGCACTTGGCCTTGTTGAACTTCATGAGGTTTACTCAGGCCCACCTAGCAAGCCTGTTAAGATCACTCTGGATGGCATCCCTTGCATCCAGCATTTCAACCACACCACACAGCTGGGTGTCATGAGAGAACTTGCTGAGGGTGCACTCAGTCCCACTGTCCATGCCACCAACAAAGATGTTAAGCAGAACCTGTCCCTGTACCAACCCCTGAGGAACACCACTCATCTCTAGTCTACACTTGGACATTGAGCCTTTGACTGCAGCTCTTTCAGTGAGACCATGTAGCCAGTTCCTTATCCACTGAGTGATCTATCCATCAAAGTCATGTGTCTCCAGTTTAGAGCCAAGGATGTTGTCCAGGACAGTGTCAAATGCTTTGCACAAGTCCAAGTAGACGACATCAGTTGCTCTTTCCTCATCTACCGGAGCTGTAGCCCCATCGTAGAAAGCCATCAAATTTGTCAGGTATGATTTCCCTTTAGTGAAGTCATGCTGGCTGTCTCCAATCATCTTCTTATTTTCTGTGTGTCTTAATGTAATTTCCAGGAGGATCTGCTCCAGTAACTTGCAGGGCATAGAGATGAGACTGACTGGCCTCTAGGTCCCCGAGTCTTCCTCACTCCCTTTTTAAAAACATGGGTTATGTTTCCCCTTTTTCAATCAGTCAGAACTTCACTGGACTGCCATGATTTCTCAAGTATGATAGATAGCGGCCTAACCATTTCCTCAACCGGTTCCCTCAGGATCCACAAATGTATCTCCTCAGGTCTTATGGATTTTGTCACCTTCAAGTTCCTTAAATTGTCTCAAACCCCATCTTCTCCTACAGTGGGTGGTTCTTCCTTCTCCCAGTTCCTGCCTTTACCTTCTGTGACTTGGGTGGTGTGACTGGAGCACTTGCTGGTGAAGATTGAGGCAAAAAAAGTCATTGAGTATCTCAGCCCTCTCCGTGACCATGGGTAACCAGGTCTCCTGTTTCCTTACAGAGAGGACCCACATTTTACCTAGCACTCCTTTTATCACCAACATGCCTATAGAAGATTTTCTTGTTGCCCTTGTTATCCCTGGAAAGTTTTAATTCTGTAGGGCTTTAGCTTTCTTAACCTGATCCCTGGCTGCTCCGACGATTTCTCTGTACTTCTCCCAGACTACCTTTCCCTACTTGAGCACTCTCTGGGCCTTCGTTTGTCCAGAAGCTCCTTGCTCATCAACACAATCCTCCTGACATTTTTTCCTGACTTACTCTTTCTTTGGCTGTGTTGCACGTGAGCTTGGAGGAGGCAATCCTTGAATATTAACCAGCTTTCTTGGGCCCCTCTTCCCATATAGGGCACTGTCCAATGACACTCTACCAAGCAGGTCCTTGAAGAGGCCAAAGTATGCTCTCCTGAAGTCCAGGGTAGTGAGCTTGCTGTACAGCCTCTTCTCTCCCCTACAGATCTGAACTCTACCATTCCATGATCATTGAAGCCAAGGCAGCTCTTGATTCACATTCTTCACATTCTTCATCAGCCCCTTCTTGGTGGTAAGAATAAGGTCCAGCATAGCACCTCTCCTCACTTGGCTTCTCTATCACTTTGAGAAGGAAATTAACATCAACACATTCCAAGAACCTCTTGGATTGCTCATGCCATGCTGTGCTGTCCCTCCAAAAAATGTCAGGGTGATTGAAGTCCCTCGTGAGAACCAGTATTTGAGAATGTGAGGGTGCCCTTAACTATCTGTAAGGACCTCATCCACTTGAACTTCCTGATTGGGTAACCTGTAGGAGACCCCCACTGTAATGCCACCTACCCCCACTATAAATGTCACCTGTTCATGCTGTCCCTTTAATCCTGACCCATAAGCTCTTGATCACCTCCTTATTCATCTCCAGGCAGAGATCCATGCACTTCAGCTGGTCATTGAGTTAGAGGGAGACACCCTTTCCTTATCTCCCCTGTCCTTCCTAAAGAGTCTGTATCCTTCCATTCCAAAATTCCAGTCACAGAGCCATCCCACCACATCTCCATGATGCCAGTGAGATCACAGCCCTGCAGATGTTCCCACACCTGTAATTCATCTTGTTTCTTCCCCATGCTATATGTGTTTGCATGGAGGCATTTAAGCTGAGCTCCAGATGAAGATGACTCACTGGCTGGGGTGAAGCTGTTCTGTGAGGGCACCTCAGGCTTTAGGGGAAGTTTCTTCCTCCTGCAGGTCCTTTCCATTTCAAACTTCTGTTCTTCTGCATTATTGCCACCCTCCCTCTTTGTGCACCAGTGGGGTTCTTGGCTGTTTGCCCATGGGCTATGGGTCCATATAAATCTCTGATCGAATCATCAGAAAATGTATGTTTTGAAAGTTCATCTTCCAAACGCTCATTTCACAGTCTTTCACAGAAATGAGTGATTTTAACAGTCTGCAGAGAGGAGCCCCCCCAGATGATGCAGACATGGTGGTAGTAGGTGGGACACAGCTCTAAGATAAAGGGTGCATAATGTCTGGCATAAATAGTGACCTGCCAAAATCATAAATACCAAGTCCATGATTAAAATTTAAATTTTACAGAAATATATAGGCTATGATTCTGAAAACTACAAGATCTGAGCAGTACAGTACATGAGAGAAAAGTCTTAGTTCACCAAGCATTCAGTTACTTATGAAGAATAAATCAGAGCAGCCTACTGGCTTAATTGAACTGTGCTAGCTACCAGAAATCCTCAGGTACTGCCAGGTCATGAAGACATACTGATTACTCCTTATGCCTCACCTATGTGTCAGCAGATGGGAAGGGTGGAAACATAAAGCCTTCATGAGTCAATAAAAGAAGAAAACATTTAAAACAGGATTTAGATGGCCCAAAACCAACCTTCCCAGGAAATCCCTGGTCCACCTTCTGTGTAACTGGCAGTGCATTAATGTTTACTTTCAAGTTCCTCAGATTCTCTCAGTTCTGCCTCACCTAGCACCCTCCTCACTCCTAACCCAAATTCAGGCTCTCTGATGAGGCACTTCTCCACCTCCATCTCCATATACGGACCAGGTATCTCAGAGCCTGCCTTATATTCCACAGGAAAGGGATTCCTCTCAGTGTAGATATGTAATTGCTTAAACCCCCATACTCCCACCTGAAGACAGTGTCTGTGGGTGGCTTGCCTTCCTCTAGAATACAGAGAAGATTTTTGGTCCAGTTTTCCCTCAGCTTAAAGGGTTCAGTATCTGATCCAAAGGACTGTAAATGATTCTGAGAGGTCTATTTTTCAAACTTAACTAAGCCAGGGAAAAACTACAAAGGGAACATTACTTTTCAACCTTGTGACATAGCTGCTTGTCTTGAGAGGAGAGAGCCTCTTGACCACTTTGATATGATGCACAGAAGTGCCTGTTGTAGCTGGTACACCTTGGAGGCAGCTGACGTAACTGTTATAGAAAACGTTGTAAGGACAGGGTTCGAGATCCAGCACTTCGCTCACTTTTCCTGATAATTGCCCCAACCACTAAGATAGAAATGTCTGTGAGTGCATTTTTCTCTCTCTTTCTCCAAATGTTGTGTCCTAAGTGCTTTGCTACACGGCTTGCTGGGTACTGTAGGCTATCTACACCTACTAAATGTATTTAGCAGTGACCATAGCTGCACTTTAGGATGAATCCCATCTCCCCTGAATAAGAGAGAGTGAGAGATATTCCACCACATTCTCCAAGAAACAACCCACAGCCTTGTAGCCTAGGGGGTGCAAGTTTGCATCCCTTCAATCTGAGGCAGGTGTAGAAGCTCTAACAAAGAACCCCTTCTGCATGGAATCTCTCAAAGCTTTGTTATTGTCTGCAAAACTGTCTGTGTTTTAGAAGGCTAGACTGAAATTCTTGACAGATTTTTCAAAGTAAGGTAGTATATGTTGACCTGGTACAGAATGATCTGAGCAGTGGATTCTGAATGAGATACCTCAGCCCTTCTGAGAATCAGTGTAAGGAAGGCCCAGAAAGAGCCCATTTTAGATTATCTGCTCTCTGCAAGTGGTAGCCCACTGTGCTGAAGCATCATGTTCTGCTCAGACACTGCATGAACAAAGTTGTTCTTTCTCCATCCCAGGAACACAAATGTGGGTTACATCCTTCGCTTCTGTACTTGGGGAAATACGTCTGAGAAGAGGCTAAATGCTTTCCTTAAACTGGCATAATTAGTCAGGGAAAACCTAGGATTAAAATTTACCAGATCAATACTCATTATGTTAGGCTGCCTCTAATCCCAACGTGTGTTGTTTTGTCTATGTCTCAGGCTATGAAACCATCTTAACAGAATTGCTATTTCTTCTTGTACTGTTTACTATGTCTGATAAAGGATTAGTCCTAAATAAGAAATAAAATAACAGAACAATTGTGCTTGGAATGCTGTTATAAACTCTCACACTGCAATTTAAAGCAATTGTTGAAGAGATGCAAATTACATGCATGATGCCAAACAAGGAGCACATGTAAAAACTCCTTTTTTTCCAGAGATGGATGTAGCCTGTTGCCTGTGCATGAACACGTGCACATACTCTCCCATGTAAAAGTAAAAATGAAGATGTATTCACTCCACATAAGAGTTTCAGAGTGCAGCAATTTTCCTTTCCAGACAGTGATATCCCATCAGATGGAGCAGTCTGAGGTGTTAAAAGCCTTTGGCCAGTCTGTTTATAGGAACCATCCTAAAATAAGCATCTGGGAGAATTTTTCAGCTCTTTGGCTCTGTACTCCTGAGAATTTTGGTTTTGTCACACTTTTGAGGTGTGTTTTGTGTGAGGTAAAACACACACAATCTGTTAAAACTGGATTTTTACTCCTTGTTTTTTTAATGAAATAAAATTTTGACTTATCAAAGTTATGAATAATTAGGGACAGATTCAGTTCAGGCCAATAAGTTCCTCAGTGTGGATATAGTCTCATTTGCAGAAGACTTCTGGTTGGCATGACTGATGGTGGTAGAATCCAGAAAAAGACTAGATGCCCTGACCCTGCAAGGTGGTTTATGTCAGCAGAGCTCTGAACCTATGTGAGAGCCATGTGATGCTGCTCACAGCAAGGCAGTGAGCATCCTACATCAGAAAGCTGGTTTGGTATTGATACAAAAGTAAGCCAGTCAGTTTATAGGATGCTTATTTTCTAGGCTGGTGAAGAGTTCTTATTCCCTTCCCATTCTTACAGCTGTTTTTATATATAGGAAGAAACAATGACTGAAAAAACTGCCTGTGAAAGACACCCAAAAAGTACCTTAAGGATGTTCTGCAGTAAAAAGACAGATCCTTTTCGGTATTTAGGATGTGTGCAACCAGATAGGAACTTCCCAAAGGAAAGGATGTGTGAAGGAGAAGGATAGGAGTCTGAGTTAAACAGGCAATGGATCAGCTGATGGGAGCATTGAAGGGGAGAGTCAGGACAGAGGAATTGATTTCAAAATAATCTTTTGCACAGATTTTATGGAAATGAGTTGAACTGTAAGGAGGTAAAAAATGGGAAAGGTTTTAAAATAAAAGGAAAATTTTACTTTGTTAGTACTAGAGTACTACTTAGTGAGTAGATAGGTCAGTGTGTCTATGACCTGTTGCTGACTGACATCCATACCAGCTCCCGACCATTTCTGTTGTCATTTCTCCCTATCTATGAGGCATTCCATTTGTCTAAATCCCATTGTTCATCTGTGTCCCATGTATCATTTGGTGTACAATTCCATAGCAGCCATAAATCAATGTCTGCTCTGTCATGTTAGTCACCTAAGCTGCTTTCTTTCTTCAGATAGTAAAGCCAGGAACACTATGGAGACAGTAAAGGAAAAGCTGGCAGAGTTATGAAATAAAGTGAATTTCTGAGGCCCAGAGGAATAAGAAAGGAGTTAAAATCGATTCTGAGTCATCTCTGTGGCCAGAGGGAGAGGTATTGACCAAACCCTATATTTGAGACTGTAGCTAGTGACGCTTGTAACTGAGCTTCCATTAATTTTTGCAACATGAGATCAGAATCACAGAGAAGAAACAAAGTAAGACATATTTAGAGAGGAAGGAAAACAAGTAAACTTTCTTTTTAAAGAAATGTTTTGAGGGGAGTATGCCAAGGAAAATGAAGCAGTTATTTCTGACTAAAAATAGAAACCAAGGCTGGTTGCAAACATTTTAATATTATTATTAATACTTTTTTTTTTCATTAAGTATATTGTCCCTCCTGCCTTCTCTTCTCAGCGGACACTTTTTATCTTATGGTTCCATGCAGTCTGTTAGATGAGTTGGTTACTCTGACTTCTTGAAATATTATTAATAATAAAATTACCCAGAGGAGTTTATCTGACCCTACACTGGAGTGCAGATTTTATGACTATAGGTGTAATACCATCTTTTATTTAACCACATTCAGCAATGTCCCAGGCCTCTGCACACACTTTGCAGCTCACATGCTGATCAGTAGTGAAGAGCTCTGTCTTCCTTAACGCAAAGCAACCTAGCAGTTTCTCAGGACCAGATGTGAGGAGAATCTCTGCCAGCTGCTTGCAGTGAGGCTGAGACCCACTTCAGTGAGAACTGTTTTGTGATAAGAAAAGAAATAGGTGCCTGGATCTTTTCATCTCAAAAGAAAAGCAAATCCAATTTCCCCAAATATTGTCCATTGCTCTATTGCATTGGAAGAGGAAAAACTTTAGAAGGAGATACCTTGCAGTGAGGTGCTTGTCATGACATGGAATGGAAAGATTTGAAAGACTGGTGGAAAGCTCAGAGAAAGAAAAATAGTTTAATGGACATATGAAAAAATAAAGCATTGATTTGAATATTTTTAAAGTTGACATAAATACTTAGTAACTTTGCACTGTAAGCTTGTAGTTTCAGTGGGAAGTTTCCACATGTAAGATTTCTGACTCACTGTTTTTTAGATTTATTTCCACGGTCTCATTTGCACATGGAAGACTTTAGCTTTGGGACTGCCTGCGCTCAGTCACAACTATTGCTGCGAGTTGTGTAGAAATGTCTGAGTTAGCTTTTAAGTAATTTGCTCAGAGGTGCTCTGCACCACACCGAGATGATACAGAGCTCAGCACATGCTGAGGTTAATGGCCTTCAGTGAATTCCAGCCTGCCATGACTACCTTGGTACCGTCCCTCACACTACCCACATGAAAGCCAGCTCTAGCACATTTATACAGTCTGTTGTGACTGCTGTGGCTGTATATTCTTTGTAGACTAGCTCAGGTTAGCTGGGTAAATCAGGAACTTGTCAACTGTTTGAAGGGCTTTTCTTTTCTGAAATCCTGGTTTGTGAAGTGAAATAAAATGGTGCCTGAAAATTGTTCTTGTGCAGTGTCTATTAGATAACCTATGTGGATGTATCCCACTGTAGCCCAGAGCTGACAGTAATATATGTTTCTGTTATCAGCCTCAGCAGAAAGAGTCAGGGAAGAATGAACACATCATATGGACTATCCTGTAATGCCAAATGCAGAACTGACGAGGTTTTGTAGTGGGAGACTTACCTTCCTCTTCCAGAATTGGGTCTGTGGACAAAAGCATTCACTGAATGTGAAGCATGAGAATCCAACAATTTTCACAAGCGCTTTAAGGCACAAAAAAGTGCATCTTAGCAGGGATTCTCCTTCCTTGAAACGCTGATAGGATTTTACTGGCATGAATCCTGTTATATTCAGCAATAGTCCCACAGCTGAAAACTCACATACCACTTCAGAAATTGACTACTCACTGTTTGAGCTCAAACTGTGTCAATGTATATATAGAGAGATGGCTTTAGCTGTACTTACTCCAGAGAATTTTCTTTCTATGACTCTTTCTGTAATCACCTGAACCTGGTAACCACTTGAGTATTTGTCTTGTGAGGCCACAGTGGTATTTTGCTGAGGAAGAGCTTTCAATTCTGGAATATTGCATGCCCTTCTTATATCCAGGTTGTGTCATAAGGCCATAGTCTTGCTCAAGTGCTTTCTCAAGGAAGCAAGGGAAGGAGCTTAAATCTTGATGTCTGAGTAGAGTTCTCTTCATGTTACTGTGTTCATTTATATTTGTGTGTGTGCCTGCATGTGCACTTCTGGAAATAGGCAGCAGGAACTAGGGAAAAATTGTACTTTTTGCTATCTGTAGTGCTTTCCTGCTGATTCCATTCAGCATTACCTCCACCTCTCACCTGCTGTAGGTGTGTTGTGCCTCCCCCAGTCTGTAAGGCACTGTTGTCTATAAGTCGTGTTGCTCACATATGCTTGTCAGATACTGGTAATATTGGGACTGAGTGATATCAATGGGAATGAGAGTCCTGGAAAGAATTTAGGCATCTAAAGATCACTTTAGGGTTTTCTCTGGTTCTATAAATGCTTTTGGTGACTCTTTAGCCTTATTCTGTTGATCATAAGTATATATTGATTAGACAGAATATGATTCTGAGTCTTAGATGCACCAGTAAGCAACCAAAACCACGGCCATATTCCTACTGGGAGACATGGCATTCTCAGAAAGCTAAGTTATTATATATGACAGTTGAACTTTCAGAGGATGTTTGTTTTGGCTTCATGAAGCAGAACAATAATTTTGTCTTTATTTGATTTTACCAGCAAATTGCATCAGTGCAAAGTACCATACAACTACTACATTTCTTGAAACCTCTAAGCTTATGTGGGTTTTTTGGTTTGGTTGGTTTTGGTTTTGTTTGTTTTGTTTGTTTGTTTGGTTTGGTTTTGTGTGTTTTTTAATTATTTGAAGTTTGTTTGTTTAGTAGGTGCAGTTTTTATCAATGAATAATAAGTGATATAAGCTTAATAATTCACATTGGATTATGTTGAACATTTCTAAAGAAGAAGAAACTCTCTGTTTACTGGATGTGATTATACTTAGGCAGTTCAGGGTGATGCACTTGACAGAAATCCCATAGAAAGACAACCTTATAAATGAAAGGCATCACTCCCCCCCAAAAAAATGTCACCGTGATTTGTAAGCCTTAGGGTAACTATGTTGTATTGGTGCCATTAATATTGCCTCCTGTGACTAAGCTGTTAACACTCTAATGAGATGATGATATTTAAGTAGAGGAAAACATTGGTTTTGCCCGGAGGCAGAATGATAGGGAAAGAGAGAAGTCCTACCTAGGTGCTTGCAGTAAAGACTACCTGTGGTCTGCCTCCTGCTTTCTTACAAGAACCTTATGCAAACTCCTTAAATCTTGAGAATTTTCTCATCAGGGTTTGGGCTATCCATTATACAGGTCCTTGAAAACAAGAGTGCAAGCTGCACTGCTTCTAGAATAGCGGCAGAATCCCTGTGGTTTAGATGAACTTTTCCAGTGCATCAAAGCTGCCTTTCTCTTCCTGGCCCAATATCCATGGTCTCTGGCCACAGGACTGGCTGAGCTTGCTTTGATAGCTCCAGTCTTTATCCTGTCTGCTACACTCTGAGCATGGAGGAAGCTAGGATGATAAATAACTTGTTCCTGTCTAATGACCATGGCCAGCTGAGGTGTCCCAGCAGCAGTTCACCCTTGCTGTCTGACTTACAGGGATGTACCTGCAGAGCCATGAAGAGATGGATTGGCAAGCTCTTGAAGCAGTAATTCAGACACCTGTAGTACTGCAGCTGCAGAAGCAGACCCCTCTATAGGGTTAGCTCTGTTTCAGTTCTCATAAAGACTGTGTTGGAGGCTGTTCAGTTTGGTTGGGATAAATGGTTGCTAAACCCCCAACTATCTCCAGTACTGTCAGTTAAAAAAACATCTCCAACAAGTTCCTCTACCATCCTCTGCTGTCCTAAGGTATGTGTTACTGGTGCTTAGGTCAGCATCTGGGTCTTTGTCCTGCCCTCACCCACATTTCGATCACCTCTTTCATTTGAGCTCAGACATGAAATCCCTGCCCCAAGATGACAGGATTCTCAGTCCCTGGTGGGATCACTGCCTCTCCCCTTTGCCCCTTTGTCCTGTTCCTGGTTCCCTGCTCTATCTCCCCACCCAGGTGGGATTGATTTTAGGCTTTTGAAACAGTCCTGGTCTGTAGTAAGGGGAGAAGGAAAGTTTGGCTCACATGTATATGGAACAAAGTAAAACAGCTGAGGTGTTGCATTGGCGCAAGAGACGAAGTGAGAAGGTAGACAGGAAATACTATGTGTAGAAAAAGACACAAGATTCTTCGCAGATCTGTAAATATCTTGCCAGTATTTTCACTGTCATTCCATAAGATGGATCTACCTCATTATCTCTAATTTTTGCTTTTGCATCTCTCTGCTTTGTCCACAGTTCTCTCTGTGTGTGTACTGTACTTTAGTTTTCCTTACAAAATCCCCTAATAAATACACGTATCAAAGAAAATTGGTAAGTGCACAGGTATAATTTTAAATCTCTTGTATGATTATAATATTTCCACTAAGGACAATTTAGCTATATGGTTGAAATTATTGTGAAGAGAAAAAGGCTGCCAGGTGCAACCTGATAACTCTACACCAAAAAAGACAAGAGTCAGGATGAACTTGAGAATACAGATATGATTAGTTGCAGTTAGGATGATCTCCAGGGCAAGAGTACAAGTAAATCTTCTCAAGAATGTATGAAATGAAGGCAGATTTCTGGCTATGTGCTGTCAATACTGGAGAATATTTAGCAAAGGCTGGAGTTAGGAGATGGATGGGGCTCAAATGTGCTTCTTTCGGCACTCATCACTCCATATGGGAACATTCCCACACATTGGGATGGGTTCACCCCCTCAGGCAGCTGATGAGGATAGGATTCATTCTCTAGCCAGATGGCAACAAGATCATAGACACTTTGGTACAGGACTTTTGAGGCAATATGCCACAGCAAATTCAGGGGAATATTCGGCATATTCAGATTCTGAGTATCGAGTTCCTGTAAGTGCTAGGTGTCCCGAGGTCACAGGAGGTGTATGACATTATAATGTCAGGGTTTTTCAAGAAGGCAGTGTATCAGAGACTCCTGCTGATTAGCAGCAGCAGCAGTAGCAGACCCTCTGGGGAAGCAGGGAAAAGGGAGCTGCAGGGAACAGAAATGATATCTTAGCTGTTTATCAGAATACCAGACATCTACTTCCTGGTTGATTTGAGCATTAGCTGCCTGGTTTGGGCTTGGTTTGTTGTCTTTTTTTTCCTCAGTCCTTTTAAGAAACAGACATTTTCCTTATGACTCAAAGATCACTTTTATTATCTTGAATGTGCCCTGAAAGGCGCCTTGTTGCATTGGAGGTGATGAAAGGAAAATTAGGGGGAGAAAAGGATTTAATTATAAACTATACTTTGCTTAATTTTTTTACAGGTAATGTCAGCTCTTTTTAGATTTTAGGCAGTAAGGTCAAATTAAAGTTTTCCATTGCCTTTGAGGAGTTTTAGATTGTGTTCTCAAACCTTGGCTATACTTCACAGAAGTTTACTGCTTTCATTTTAAATGAACTGTTAAATTAGGAAAATCTTATAGCATGGAGTCTGTTTAGTTTAAAACCATTACCCCTTGTTCTACTGCGGCATGCCCTGCTAAAAAGTTTGTTCCACTCTTTCTTACAGGCCTGCTTTAAATATTGAAAGGCCACAATAAGGTTTCCCTGGAGCCTTCTCTTCTGCAGGCTGAGCAAAGCCAAGATACCTTTCCAGTTTACAGAGAAGGATGTTGTGGGGTACTGTGTCAAAGGTCTTACAGAACTCCAGATAGATGACATCTGTAGCCCTTCCCTTGTCCACTCATGGAGTCACTCCACCATAGAAAGCTACCACACTGGGCACGCAGGACTTGTCCTTGGTGAAACTGTGCTGGCTGTCCCAAATCACCTCCCTGTCCTCCATGTGCTTTAGCATAGCTTCTAGGGTATCTGTTCTATGATCTTCCCAGGCACAGGGCTGAGGCTGACAGGTCAGTAGTTCCCAGGGTCTGCATTCTCCTCTTTTTTTGGCATGTACATCAGTCAATTCCCTCAGGATTCTGGAATACATTGAATCAGGTCCCATGGACTTATTTATCTTCAAGTTCCTGGGGCGTTCACAAATGTAATCTTCTCTCTTTTTTTTAATTGAGTTTGCTGAGTTCTTACACTGTTCCACACCTACCAGTAGAACAGAAGTCAAAGATGCTATGCAATTATATAATTAAGTAGAGAAATGGAGGTATTTGCTTTTTTATAAGATACAGTGCTCTACCATGTAGCTACTCAGTGTACACCTGGACTGCAGTCTGTGATGTGGTAGCATATTTCCTAACATACCTAAGCACGTTTTCCTAACATAGTTAAGCATTTTTACTAGGTTCTGCTGGCACTCAGGAACTATCATGCTCACATATGAAGGCTTTTGCAAGACAACACCCTGATATTAAAGAAAACTTGACAAAGAGCATGGGAAGATGCCAAGGCACTCAATGCCTCCTTCACTACAGTCTTTACTATCAAGAATGGTTTTCAGGAATCCCATGCCACTGAAACCTGTGAAAAAGTCCAGATCAATAAAAACTCAGTAGAGGAGAATTAGGCTACAGAGCATTTAGGCAAACTGGACACAGATGAGTCTACAGGAACACATAAGACATGCCCACAAGTAGCACATGCTGCTAATAACACAAGGGTTGTAGATTTGGTTTCCATATGGACCATTCACTTAAGAGTTGGACTCAGTGATCCTCATGGGTCCCTTCCAACTCAGAATATTCTGTGAAAGTGCTGTGAAATCTGAGTGGTTGCGTTCTTAATTATCTTTGAAAGGTTATGGCAACTGGAGGAGGTTCCTCATTATGTGTTAAAAAAATATCACATCTATCTCTAAGAGAGACAAGAAGGAGAATACAGGACCTACAATCTGGCCAGCTTTACCTCAAAGCCTGGAGCAAATCTCTTGAAGCCATTTCCAGAGATGAAGATGACTGGTAGTAGTCAACATGGATTTATGAAGGGCAAGTCATTCCTTACAGTGCTAATTGTCTTCTCTGAGGACTTGAAAGGCTTCATGAATAAGGGGAGAGCAGTGTGTATCAGCTATAGCAAGGCTTTTGACACTGTCTCTCACAACTTGGAACAGACTAGCTAAATGGGCATGGAAGACTGACTGAATTGCCATCCTTAAAGGGTTGTGAACAGCAGCACAAAGTCCAGCTTGAGGCCAATCACTACTGGTGTACTACAGGCATTGATACTGGGTCAATACTGTTCAATGTCCTCATTAATTACCTGGATGATGGGACATGGTGCATCCTCAACAAATTTGCAAGAGATATAAGACTGGGAGGAATGGTTGATGCCTTAGAGTTGTGCTGCCACTGAGAGGGACCTGGATAGGCTGCACAAATGGGCCAACGTGACCTCACCGTGTTCAGCAAAGGGAAATGCAGTCTTGCACCTTGGCAGGAACAATCTGGGGGATGACCAGCTGGAATGCAGCTTTGCATAAAAGGCCATGAGGGTCCTGGTTTACACCAAGTTGAACAAAAGCCAGTGATGTGCCCTTGCAGCAAGGGTAGCCAGTCACCTATTGGGCTCCATTAGGCAGAGCACTGCCAGCAGGCTGAGGGAAGAGACCCTTTGCTCTTCTTAGAACTGGTGAGACACACCTGGAATGCTAAGTCCAGCTCTGGGCTCCCCAGTGTGAGAGAGACATGAACTTACTGGTATGGGCCCAGCAAAATGTCACAAAAGTAATTAAAGACTGGAGGATCTGTCATACAAGAAGAGGCTGAGATTGCTGAGTCCTGGGGAAAAGAAGGTTCTGGGGGATCTCATCTATGTGCATGAATAACTGATGGGGTGTAAGTAAAGAAGATGGAGCCAGAGTCGTCTCAGAGGTACCTAGTTACAGGAGAAGAGGCAGTGGGCACAAGCTGAAACACATGAAATTCCATGTAAACATGAGAGAAACCTTTTACTGTGAGGGTGACTAGGCACAGGTTGCCTAGAGAAGCTGTGGAGTCTCCATCTCTGGATATATTCAAAGTCTGATGTGGCATGGTCCTGAGCAACATGCTCTAGCTGATCTTGTCCTGGGACTAAATGGGCTAGGGGAACTAGGTGATCTCCAGAGAGAGATTTCTTCTCTTCCAATTACAATGATTCAGTGATTCAGTTTGTGTGGATGAAGAGAAATATGTTGGTCAAGGTGCCCAGCCAGTAGAAATGTCACCAATTAAAAGGAATAAAAAGGATAATATAGGGGGAGAATAGCAGACTATTTGCTTTGTGTTGGCTTGGTATTGGAAGTGGAAACACATTTGCAATATAAAAAGAAAGTGTTTTAAAAACAATTCTTGTAAAAAACTGAGTTGAATAACACACTCCATTGGAAACTAACAGCCTCAAAACTTATTACTGTTGGGATTTTGATTCCCAAACCCAACATGATTGTTTCCTGGAAGGTGGGTGGTCTAGCACTCAGGAACTTGACAATGTACTGGGTTTCACTGGGCCCATAACTTTATCTTTCCATGTTTCAAAAAAAAGACAGTGGTAGTGTTTCCGTCTTTTCTAAATCTAAATATGAAACTAAATGTGGGTATTTATATTCTCTGCACTGACTTTTTTTTATTTATATGGAAAATTATATGATTAAAAATAATGGGAAAAAAAAAAAGAAAGTACTTGATACCAAATACTTGTACCAACTTTTTTGTCACTGAAATTCAGGCATTTAGCATTAAGCCTTGTTGATTCAGTTGAGAACCTCTGTTTATTTCATCACGCCTAAAAAATCAAGGAGGCTAATACACAACTAATTAAATATTAAGTCCCCATTCATTCTGCTACACGTCAGTGACTGCTGAATACCAGCAAAGGAGGTGGGAGGAAAGAGAGTACAAACAGCTGTTTAACAAAAGCTGTGTCAAGCTGGAACAGATATTGCTAAAGTATCTGTTTGGGGCAAGCCAGACATCTCCAGATCAGGTGCACGAAGCATTGTCTAAGTCAATTTTCAGGGGACTGGAGTCCATGTGAAAAGTGGCCCTTGTGGGAATTTCAGTAGCAAGCCTTTGCCTACAGAGTGGAGTAAATGTGGAGAGATAATCTTTTAATTTTAAGTCCTGGAGGAAGGGAGAAGGGAGAGAGGAGTGGTTGTAGTGCTAAAGTATATTCTGTGCTGGTACAGTGCATAAGAAAAAAGCCCTCACTCAACTCTGCTGTGACTCTCTAAATGCAAGGATGTAGTTCTGTGTATTTATATAACAATTTCCAATGAAACTAGGTTAAGTAAATCAGCGTTGATGATGTTTTTCTTTTGATCAAAATTTACATGATCTGTTTGGGAAAACTCACTTTCTACTTGTTTTCAGCCACATCTGTACCAGATTGTACGGAGGCTGAGGGATCTTTACTTTTGTTTCAATATATATTGCAACATTTTTATTGCATTCCACAGGTCCTCCAGTAAACGTTACTTGCAATATTTTTATCAACAGTTTTGGATCAGTCACAGAAACCACAATGGTAAGTGCTATGATGTCATTGGTGAGAGAACAACAATACTTAATATATGTCATGAACAAAACCTGTCAATTTTTCTATTTATTGTTCAACTTGCAGGTCCTCCTGTAAATGTTACCTGCAACATATTTATCAACAGCTTTGGTTCAATAGCAGAAACTACAATGGTGAGTGGGACTGGTCATTGAAGCCATCTTGTGAAGGAGTGGGATGTGATGTAGAATAGGGATGCTCAGGATATGGGGACATTTACTAAGTTATGAAGCTACTATAAATCTACCAGCTGTATAATAATAATAAAATAAAAGAACAAAAAATAAATATAGAATAATTATATAAGAGATATATAAATTACTAAACTCACCTATCAAGTCCAAATGCACCTATGTAGGAACCCCACCACAGTTTGTAGTGACTGTGGTGGCAGCAAATATAAGTGTGTGCAAACCTGCTTTCTCAGGTTTTATTAGCACTGAAGAGACGGAGGAATGGCTGGAGCTCAGCTGTGGGGCTCCCTGCCAAGTACTCCATGCTTGAGTGTGTTTTGCACTACATGCTGAATTATCTGCTGCTGCAGATAACAGTCTTGTTTAACTTAGATAAATCTTTGTGAATTGCAGCCACATCAGTAACTGAAGTGAATGCAAAACATGAATCAAATGATTATAGCATGTAGGTATAAGGCTTAGATATTTTGAGGTTAAATAGGTACTACGAAATGATGGGATTCCACCTGACTAAAATTTGTATTTTAAATGAATACAAAGAATACACTCAGTCAAAAAAAAAAAAAAAAAAAAGCCAAAAATGAAAATGTCAGTTTTAATTATGATAAATCTAAAAATAAACAGTTCTGCTTTTCTTTTCAACGTGAGATTTTGATTTTTAAAAATCCCCAAAATTTAGGATTAACCAAATCTATCTAAAAAAATGAAAATTAAAATTTTACTCCAATTTTTTTTTAGTCTAGAAGACTAACCTCTATTATCTTTTTTCAATATTTGATAAGAAAAATAAAAACTATTCTTCTGAATCCATTTAGAAAGATGCTGAGTTTTTAAATCCTCTTTTTAAAAAATGAACAAAAAAGATAAGTTGTTTATTCAAGCATACATATACTCAACTATAGGGGTTAGTCCAGACAGAAATTTTTGATGGCTTTCTCATCATAATGTGATAAATCCATAATAGTTATTAGGTGCTCATATCTATGGGACTTTTGAAGCAATTGCAATGTAGTTTCACAACTGTTTTCCAGGGATTCCTACACAGCATCCAGGTCTTTCTGGATTTGCTGAAGCCAGAGGCAGTAAAGATGCTTGGCTTCCTGTAGGACTGAGATCCCTGTAACTAAAAATGAACTTGCTACCCACAAAAGGACTTAAAGTAAACCAAAGAACTATTTTTTTATAAAATTGAATAGATACTGCTTTGCAAGCCTTGCCTTATGCAGGAAGAACAGGTATTTAGCTCAACTTATATATTTTGTTTAATATTCACTTAGATTCAGTTGTAATTCCTGCCATCATTTCAGAAAGTGATGTCTAAGGAATGTAGAAACTACTGCTCCTAAATAATTTTATTTAAAAACCCACCCTGTTACTTAATGTTTTCTAGAGATAAAAGGCAAGTTTTTTCTAGGCCAGATTCCTTTCTTAAATAGTGTGGGAAAGACTCTAGTATAAATGACATTCTGTAACATACATAGCTATAAAAAAACCAGATAAGTTAAAGCTTTAGAGTTTTTATCTTTAATATTTTAAAAACACCTTAAAAGAAAACTAAAATTAATTTAAAAATTACAAGGAAAAAAACATATCATGGTGTAACATAATTATTGACAGATTTCATTTTCATTATTTTTGGAAAACTTCAGTTGTTTTTCCTGCATTTAAAGAATTGTGAGAAGATAGAAATGAGTGTTAGCCTTTTTACCCAGCCATGTTTGTTGATCCTAGTATGCAGAGCCATCAGCATAGCATAAAGTAGCAAAAATCCTGCACGTCACTAGCTTTACAAGATGGCATTCAATGAAAATATTTGCACGACCTAATGCTGATTGCATTAATTAGACTCCTTCATTGCTTTGATTAAATCCCCTCATTGCATTTTACCTTCTATCAAATATGTTAATGTGCACCTTTCCAATGTTCATTAACACATTTTGCTGAAAACAGCCAAACATTCAAGCAGTTGAAAACAAAGACTATTGGCTTTCTTATTTTGCTTTGTTCATAATATCTGCTGAAAGTGTGGAAAGATTTCTCTAAGATGCTGTTCAATGGTTTGATATTGATTTTCTTAATGCTGTCACTTCTTTAATGACTATTGTGACTAGTTTTAGCAGTCTGCTCTGAGAGGCAGACATCAATTACTGTTCCATCTACTTTGCCTTTCTGAAATAGATATAATCATGTGGTAAAATTGTTGGCATCCCTTGTGATAAATAACAACTTTTGTTTGACTCCCAGGAATCGTTTTTCCCTTTAAAATGCTCTTGATGGTTTTGACATAAAACTAAACGATTCATTTAAAAGCCTGGATTGCAAATTCAATAGAGACACTCCTGTCTCAGAGGAGAGGAATGCTTAGTGAAACCATGTATATATACTGAAGGGACATTGTCAGAATATAACTTGGATGATCCACAGCAGTTCATTGGAAACTTGGGAGATGAAAACTTGTTTAGAGAATCTTTCAGTAGAAGGAATTGACATGGAAAACAGGATTACAGTCCCAGACCTACTAAATTCAGTAACCCAGGTTCCCATTACATTACCAAGAGTATTTGCTGTTTTCTGATTAAGACAAAGAGCAGGATAAAATTCCTCCCTGTGTGAAAAGCCAGCACAACTCCAGTGTGCTCTTCTAAAAGCTAAAAGTTCTAATTAAGAAATAAACAAAGATTTTGTGCTGGTTCACATGGATGAATTCCACAGACCCTTCATGAGTTTTAGTCCCAAAGATCTAGAGGAACAAAATGCATGTATATCAGTCCTTCTGCTCTATGGGACATATGGGACAGTATCCTAACAGATTTTTTTTTTCCCTGCAAAAGAAATTTTTTTCTTCCGTATTAGAATGATATATATTATACCAAAATGAAAAGAGGAAAAAAAGGCCAGAGTCAAGATGATATAGTTGGAAATTTTCTTCACTGATTTTTCTTTCATGTAAGTTCTAACTTGCAGAAAAAAAGAAAAAGATGATCCTGAGTAACTTCACTGAATAAAGCAGTAAACTCTGTATCTATTTTTGGAAGCATTCACACATGCAGTATTCAGCAGAAAATTCACTGTACAGCATGACTGCTGTTGAGTATCACAGATGAGTAATCTACATCAGCCTGGGCAGCATCCCAAAGAATTCAGATGTTCAGTGTTGCTAATGACCAGGATTTTTTAGCTATCAGCTGTAGAAGCTAAGAGAGTTTGTACATTGACAAGCTAATTGTTAATTACAGAAATGACTAACTGTGAGGACATTATTATTGTCGTTATGCCCTATAATCAGTGACTGACACTATGCAGCAGGTTCTCTGTTGGGGTGAACGCATCAAACTCCAGTTGTGTTTTAAGTACTTCTGTTAGCAGAAGAAATTGCCATTCCTTTATTTTAAAAGCTTGGCTGTGGCTGGCTGTACGATCTTCCAAGTAGAAAAAAACCCTAAACAATAATTGAAAATAAGCTTGTTAGATCCTGATTAATTCACATGTATGGTTTTAGATACACAAAAGGCTCCCACTGAAGTAACTGGGGACACCTTGCATGCTTAGGTTCATAGGTAACCAAGTCCTTTTCTGTTGCATGGCCTTGAAATAGGTCATTAAACCACTACTTTTCAGTTAGCATTCCTATTTAATCTTTTTGATAAGCCCCTCCAATTCATGGAAGACTAGCTAAGTTGGCTGTTTGTCTCAGACACCTGATGCAACTCATGGGCAATCAATGCTGTTGGAGGGGAAGATGGGAGGAAAGCTGAGATCTAAGATAAGTGTCAGTTCAGAAACAGAAAGTAGCCCTGAAGAGGGAGGAGGGTTCCCCTGCACTCCCCCTGCCACAGCAGTGCCTGAGAACAAAGAGATCCACAGCCTTGCTGAAGCTCTGGGTAGTGGATCTAGATTTGGATTTGCTGAAAGATGATTTCTATCTACATTCTTATAACATAAACTAAGTATATCTGTGGATTGAGTCCCTAAATCTTCAGATAAAGCTACTGAAACTAATCAGATTAATATTCTTTCAGTATGTTGGTATTACTCTGACCTTATGGCTTGAGAACAGAGGAAGGCTGTTTATCTGAGTTGCCTTGAGCTACTGCTGGTGTTGGTCTTGCAACTGAGATGGAATTTTTCGGTCCACAGTCCTTGTTCAGAGCGGTGGTGCTGTCAGAAGGAATTTGCAGAGCAGGTGTACTCATGGTTGTGTAGGAGTGCATTACTACAGTCCACCCACTTCTACCCTCAGGAGCTTGCAAAATACACACTGTAGTCTGCCTCAGCCCCATGTGGTTCTGCCATTCTCAAGAGAATTTTTCTTCAAAAGACAGTTACAATGTTAGCACAGGAAAAGTAAATTCAAAATTCTGCACATGATTAGGTCTCGATGTGTAAACACACATCCCTCTCAACTGCTTATACTGCAAGCATAGGAAGAAAAAATAATGCTGGGGGTTTTTATGTGTATCTTATATTTCCATTTTTATTTCTTATTAAAAAATATATATACATATATATGTAAAGCCTATCAGACATAAACAACGGTTTCAGTTCTGTTTTGCTTCTAACAAGTCTTGCAGAGGCAAAGCATCAGTGTAATGTCTCTGATATATTTATGAAAGGACATATTGAAAAATGTAGTTTAATCCAACTGGCATGATTTACGATTTTGGTATAATATATATCATCATATGCAAGCTCTTCTATTCACAAAGATTTTTCAGACTGTTTTTAATTATCTAAATCACCAACCACCAAGGTTCATTTTTAAAATATATTTCTATATAATTTACTGGTTTGACTTATTTATGATTTCTATATTGTGGGGGAAAAAATACCTGCTTTCCATAGGCTTCATTATATATCTTATTACATAGAAAAATTAAAGGCAGTTGCACAACTAGTTGTAGAAGTTTTATTCTATCAGCAGTTGCTGATGACAGCTCCTGCCTTCTTTTCTGCAGAATTAAAATCAAGTGCTTTCCTGGATTTATGACTAAAGCTGTCCCATATAAAATTTAAGACACATATAAAGACACATATAAATTTAAAGACACATTATAAACATAAGACACTCTCAGTTTCTAAGGCCGAGAAATAAGGAATAGTATGCTTATGGATAGGGCATCCTTACAAGATGTGCTGACATTTTATAAGCTCAGAACTGCAAGTAGCTATTTGATCTTTAAATGTCTGAAACAAGACCATCATGAAAAGTACAATATGGGCTTCTGTAAGTATCTTTAATAAACAGGCTATTCTTGAGACCTCTCTTGGGTCTGTCTTGCTCTGATTAGTAAACATTCCTGTCTATGTAAAACATCTATGTAAAACAGCAAAATGAAAATGAAAAAAAAGGAAGAAAAGTCATGCTCATAGTGAGATTGTAAAGGATCAGCTGTTGGGTTAAAAAACTGCATTAGTTTGGATGTCAGAAGTTTTCTGTCAGGGCAGCAGCACACTTCCCTTACACCCTACAGAGCAAAGGATGGGAAAGTTGAAGCTTGGAAGGGCTTGTTCACAGAGTCTGCATATAGGGCAAGCTGCAGCTCTAATCAGAGTGAGAATATTTATTTACATTTCAAGAACAATAAGTTCTTTAGACTGTACAGTTCAGTTACTTAACTAAACCCAGGTCAGCTCATACATTTTCCAAGTCAAAAGCACAGTGCTGCCATTTTAGTGGACTGTGGTTACCATAAAGCAAATCCTAAAGATTTATATATTGCTTCAGATAATACAATCAATATTAATATTATTAAAGATTTTTTTTTAGTGGAAGAGTAGATGTATTTCTAAGAGAGTGTTCACAAGCAAATTCAAAGTAGTAATTTCAGGTAAATATGCTATGAAAGCAAAGAAAGCTGGGGGAGATGACTTTGGAAATTTGGGATAAGGAGAATAAGCATTTGCTTCTTTCCATTCCCTCCGAAGAGTTTAGCCCCTAAATGCTCTTTGCATGCTCCCTGTTAATAAGCAGTTCTTGACAGTGTTAATGTTCATTCTAAATAAACCTCTAAATAATTACTGCCTTTCCCAGTTTTGACTAGCAGACCACTGAGCAGAAGAATACAATTAGGCCAATTTTAATGGGATGCAGAGAAGGAGGAGTAAATGAAGGAACATAGAGAGAAAAGCATACAGTAGATAGAAAAAGCAAACAAATAGTAAATAAGAAGTGCTGAATTAATTTCTTCTATACAATTTTAGCTTCACTGGAATTAGCAGCTATTCAAGAGTACATTAGACATAATTGATTTGCATATTGGAACCAATTTATTTAAATTGCTAGTTTCACAGAATATTTGTTGAAATTGTATATATCTAGCTGCAATGCTTTTTGACTTTCTAAGCACCTCTGAGTTAATTTGTAGAATTTGAAAGAGGGTTATATTTGATATTGGAGGTTGCAGTTAATATTTTTCTCATCACTGAAGGAATTTTGATTTGGAAAAAGTAGCTGTTAGTTCAATGCAGCATTTTGACAGCTTTATTTTCAAATGACATCTCTGATGTTCAACGGGTAACACACATGTTTGCTGTAATCCTGGTACTGTAGTAAATCTAAGAGCATAAAGAAAGCTAAAGCAGGCTTCCAGTTTTGGTGGCTTAGTAACCTTTTTACATGGCATTTCTGTAGGACTACAGAGTGAACATTTTTTTGAGACAGCAGTGGAATGACTCACGTCTGGCTTACAGCGAATATCCTGATGATTCCCTGGATTTGGATCCCTCTATGTTGGACTCTATTTGGAAGCCAGATTTATTCTTTGCCAATGAGAAGGGAGCAAATTTCCATGATGTCACAACAGACAACAAGTTGCTGAGGATTTCTAAAACTGGAAAAGTGTTGTACAGTATCAGGTAAACCAATTCAATTTATTTTTTTCTTTTCATCCCCTTCTTTCTCCTCCCTGTTTTTCTGGATTAAATGTACATATTTGATTTTTGTTTTCCCATGTGTACAACTTAAATGAGACTTAATCATAACAGGGTAGAAAGAAAGTTTGCCTGTGTTCCTTTGCTAAGCTTTTACTTTTCACAAAATAGTCTCTAAGTGGCACAGCAGTGCTTCTCAGTCTTGTTGAAAACTTGAGGCTGTTGAGAACTTTAATGGTATGCCTCAGTAATTCCCATTAGTGTTAGCTCAAGTCACTACTTTTACAAAGAGAGGAAATCAACTCTGTAGTCTGTAGGTTGCAATTTAAAAGTAAAGGGGAATAGTATTTTAAATGACTGCTCAACACTTTAAGTAAAAACAAGCTTGAAATGCAATAAATTTGATGTGCAAGTCACTGGCTAATTGGTTATATCTATTCACATTTAAAAATAACTGGAATTATTGGTTATATCTATTCACATTTAAAAATAACTGGAATTATGGAAAGTTTTGTGGTTTTTTTTAGACTAAATGCATTGAAGTGTGTGCCATGTGACTAGATTAAGGCTGAATTAATAAACACTGACAAAATATGATCTGATATGACCCGATGAAGTGGGACATATGCAGAGAAACAGAGTTGCGTTCCACAGGCATAAGCAGCAGCAAACATTTATTTGACATTCAGCTTACGGTGAGACGCTAATTGCTGAATATAGGTAGCCAAAGATGCAAAACACTCTATTATTGCTCTTATGATTATTCAAAATGAATTAGTTACCTCTTCTTTGTTCTTTGTTCCTGGGAATGCTTCTTGGCTTTTGCCTTTCTTGCACTGTAGAAAGTAAACATGACTGTATTTGTTTAACAGTTTGTTTAGTGAATTTACTCATCTGTAAAGCAGATTAGTTTTGAAGGCAGTTGTTTCTGGTGGGGTATTCTGTTTGTGACTGCATTTTCATTAGAGGCAGTTATTATTGATCCAGGCTCAGGATAGCTGTGTTCATTGGGATGTTAAATAAATAAATATTAGCATGGTACTTCCTCTATTTACATGATTCTTGTGGAAATTCTTTGATAAGAGCCCATAAATATTTGGATGAATCAAGTGAGGTGGAAAGCAAATGGTTACTGAGCAAGGTTTCAAACTGGTGTACCTGAACAGTTTGAGAAAAATAGTAGGATGCAAGGATGGAACTAGCACTAGCAGAGTGATACATATGCTGTCACTTACCAATATTTCCTGTGTCACCCTGAGAAAGAAATGAATGCATATGTTTGTTTGAGTGACATGAGACATCCTCTTATTGGAGGAAACAGTGGAGTTGGGTGATGTTGTGAATGCAGATGGATAATTTTCCTGACATTTGTTCCATGTGGAAAAAGTAATATTTTGAGCTGCCATATCACGTTTGTAAAGTTCCCACACTCAAATGCAAATTAATTTGAAGCAGAGTAAGCAGTATTGCAACAAAGCACTAAGCAAAGCTCATTGCTTCTCATTTGGGTGTAACAGAGTAACAGAGGCTTACCTGGCACCTCTAGCATGGCATATTATTTGTTAGCACTTTAAAGAAAACTTTCCAGAGTATGGAAACTTGAAATCAGAAGGAATTAGAAAAACTTGTCTTTATTCTCTAGATACTGGGCTAGATACATCTGTGTTATGTCAGTTGCTTGTAGTTATGCTGTGCATAAATAAGAATAATTTAGTGATTGGTTTCAGTATACTGGGAATGTTCTACTGCTGCCATTTTCACTACTGCACCAATAGCACTTTGCCTGCCATCATGATATTTAACATTTAGCATTTAGTGTACTTTAAGTGTTTAAAGCACTTCACAAAGCATCTGAGATATTGCAGTCTCGCCTGTTTTGTCATATTTCCAAATTTAATAAAATCAAGGTCAGGTTAATATCTCATAAATACAAACCATTCTGTGCATAAAATGAGATTGAACTGCTCCTGGTAAATAATGGGTAAGAAGCAAGGTATGAGTATTATATGAGAATGGTATCCCTCTTCCCTAAATACTGCACTGAGAACATGGAAATACACCATGCAAGAGATTCAGCTGCCTTGTGCTATGGAATGCTCTGAGGCCAAACCTGCCCTTTGTGAACAGAATTTGGAAGGTCACGTGGAAGTGGTCCATATTTTACTAAAACAAGATGTTTGATGTAGGATATGGGTGCTCAGATAAGTTGTGAAAGGGTGAGTGAGGGTCTGGCCTGTGTGTTACCTCTACTGCAGTGCTTGGCTATGGGAATTATCTCACGCTGTGGTAAGCATGAGGCTCTTCATCCTTCTTTCAGTGAGGGACAAGCCATCCTACATTTAGTGGTGATGGTAGGCATGATGCAGATTTGCATCATAGTTTACCTTATAATAACTAGTTATGTTGCTCATGCTTGCAGATTCCCATATCTATATATAAATCTCTGGGAGTTGTTACAGGAAACAAAAGGGTTGTTGATGGTTGATGTACCCACCTATGAATCATAAGTTTAGGAATCAAATGCCATTTTTAGATATTTGCTGCAAGCTCAAATGACTATCTTGATACTTGTTTTGATCTCAGAGCTATGTAAAACCTCAGTCTTATATCTGGATAACTAGTCTACCCCACTGAGTGCTGCAGGGAGAACTAGAACCTTGTGGAGGGAAGAACCCAGCACTACTTAATACTACAAATATACGCTATTGCCACTAGAGATGTAGCAACAGCTCTTAGAGGCACATGTATTTTGAGAAGTCAGCAGTTACAGCAAAGTTATATTCAGCAAACAACTTCACTTTATTCAAGATCAGTCTCAGTTGCACTATCCGAACTGTTAAATAGCTATAACTTCTGTTTTAAAGCGTTCTGCAGAGAGCAGTCAACACGAAGGGTTTGTATAGCAGTGTTCAATAAAATTAGTGTAAGTTGTGTTTATTCTGCATGCAGAAAAAATAATGAGAGTTAAAATCATAATCTACATAGTGTTACCCCCTAGATACTTGTGACTCATCCACTCCCAACCCTTGACTGATCTCTGCATGGATTTTGAAGGGGCTTATGCACATGGAAAGCTTGGCAGCACTGTGTGGTGATACCAAGAATCCTGTTCTGGGCACTCACATTCTGTGACATCTGTATTTTGCATTGCATACACCACTGCACTGGTTTTATGTTCCAGAGGCAAGGATCATATCTGCTCTGGCCCATTGAGGACACCTGGAACATCAGAAAAATGCTAAATCAACTCACAGGAGGCTTTACATTCTCTCCAAGCCACCCATTTGTGGTACCTGATTCCCACAAACTCATTTCAGGCTGTCAGCCAGCTCAGAATATTAGCATCTGCCTAAAAGCTTATTTTAGCAAAGTGATAGAAAGTGGTTTTATTTAAGGTTTGTGTACTTTTTTTCTGCATTAATTGCCTCCTTCTCTTTTTAATATTTTCACTGCATCTCAGCCATATGAGATTGATTCAGAAGGTGATATAATTCAACTGTAATGGTGACCCACGGCACTGAACCTAAAATATATTGGTCAGGAAGGTAAAGGCATTGTAAAAACTTTTTATTTATTTTTTTTTCCTGCTCCAGAAAACATTCCCAATTGCCTAATAAGGTTGTAGAGCTGTGCTCTGAATTGTGGTGCCAGTGCATTTAGCCAGAAATAGTTACAAAGCAGATTACTACATATTTTTTAAATATGAGAAGATTTTTGAATGTGTTACAGAATTTGACAAGAGAGCCACTTGGAATTCTGGAGAGAAGATCTGTGCAAATTCACAAATTACCTTTCTTTCCCTTTTTTTGCTACTCCTGTTCAAAGAGCAACAAATTACATAAGAGTTTTCCCAAGTCTTTCAAAATATCTGTTTTCCTGTCTTTGTTTGTCTTTACAGTGCTAGAAGTGTTACACTTACGTGGACAATTAGTTCCTCTTGGTTTCAACTATTGACCTAGTTTTAATTGTAAATGTGGATGAGGACAGAGTGTCTGCTGGAAAGCACTTCTTTGCTGTAGGGCACCAAGAAACAGAGAAAGTTCAAACTATTGGATTGCTCCATTTGTGTAGCTGTTCCAGGAATAATTACTAGCCACTCCATTTTGGCAACAATTAGCTGACAGGGTGAGTTGGCCCATCCAAAAGCCCTCACCTGCTTATGCAAGCCAGGGGAAGTATTTGTGAAAACAGCACATTTATTTGCAACACCATCTCCCACACCAGCTGCCTTACTCAGGAGTTTCCAAAATCAGCTGTTCCTAGTGTGGCCATAGTGCTGAGGGACAGAGCACTGAGTCAACTCCCTCCTGCACCCTCATGACCCCACACACCACTTTGTGTTATATTAGGAGTTATGACTACCATGTCCATCATGTAAATAATCAGAAGAAATCTGTAGCACTTTTATGACACAGTCTAGCTTAGTGGAGTGGTAGAAAATGTTACATTCTACAGCTCTGTGTGCATCCTGTGCTTTAATTTGATGACTTCAATTTTTTTTTACAATCTGTTGTTGGGATTTAAGAGGATTTGGACTTCACTAGCAGCATTGTCTTTCCATGTGACAGATTAACAGAGGTGGGAGCAGAGAGATGTTTATCATGACTGACGCAGCTGTTTACCTATTAAACTCTGACCTCACACAATCATATTTATTACCCCAAGTCCTATCAGAATAGTACTGGTATTGACAAGGTGGGGATTCTCCCCTGGAAGTTAATGTTAATCTGCACAGGGAAATTTTCCTTGAAAACTGTTTAGTTCTTGCATTGGCAAAACTTCACACTATCCCATGCTAACTGCCCTGACTTTCCAGGAGCATAAAATATACCTCAAAGTATACCTCATATACCTCAAAGTACATTTTCGACATTTAAAACAAACCAAAACATTGAAGGATAATCAGTGCAGAGATGCTAACTGAAAGAGAAAACATATCTAAAAAAAGCTGGGGGTTTGACAGCTATTGCTACTGTAGGCAGAGGGGTTATAGTACTACAATCACTAAACTTTGTTACATTGCACAATGTTAGTGGGACACAGTGACTTCCCAAATTATGGCTGTATGCTGTGTGAATCCAGTGAACTTGAAAAATTTGTATTCCCATGGGCATGATTACAGTAATAAAATGGTTTCAGAGGCCAAGAAATGGAAGCTTTTTGTGGGAGAAGCAGCCATTCTCATTATGGCTGAACCCAACGTCTTTGGCTTATCATTAGCTGCACGCTTTTCACCCTTCCTTTTCTTTCCTTCTTGCCCTTATTCCTGCCTCTCCTTCCAGCCCCACTCCCCTTCCTTGCAGGGTCTTTTAGTTAAATAGACTCAGATTTTTCTCATCCTTTGGGATTGTTTCCTAACACTCTCTTAACTGCATCACTCACTCCCCTCTTTCTCATTCCCTCCCAATCTTCAAATTCAGTCTGAGGATCTAGCCCTGGCTTTCCAATACCTTTTCTTTCCTGTTGTATCTAAAGTACTTGGTTTGAATAACAAATAATAAAATCTACTAAATAAATAATAAAGCCTAATGTGGGTACTTTGTTATGCAACTAACACAGTTATTGTGAAAACCCCATTGTTCATAATGCTTACAGAAAGAATGATTTACATTTTAATGACACAAAATTAGTTGCCTTTTCACTTCATAAGGTATTTAAAGCAAAGCAGGGATATGGACATTATATCTGAGCATGTACTGCTTTACTTCTTCCTCTCATGCCATGCACATCTCCAGCTGACAGGTAAGAGCCCTGGAGGTGAGGTAAATACAAACACAAGAGGAGATCTGCATAGACTGAAGGACCATGCTGCTAGGAGAACAAATGGCTCTGAACTGGTGATAAGTAAGCTTAAAGAGGAAGTTATAAAGTTTACAGCCCTACACACCTTGAATTCCTAGAACAATATTCCAGCAGACATGGGGACACCCACACAACTAGATACCATTAAATGAACTTTGATAATTTTGAAGGCGATGAGATGATGTGACTGTGGAGGGTAGCAGAAGATCAGATTTTATGGCCCAAGATGTCACTTCTATAGCCCTATATTCCTGTGTCTCAAATAAAAAAGGAGACTTTGTTCTAAGTACAAAAGTGAAAAATGCTGCTAGATACCAATTTGTACATGTGAAGTTGTTCTTGGCTGGCAGGATCAAAAAATATTGGCAGGTGGTTACTTCTGGGTGCCAATGGGACAGTTGCATAGCCAAGCACATGTCTGTACTGGCTCTCCTTATGGGTATTGGCAATGCCTGTCCTTGATTGCTGGTGATCAGTCACTTCATTTACCCATTGAACTTGCACCAGGGCAGTTAAAGGTTAGGTGTAAAATAATGCAGGTGCAGGAACCCTTTCTATATTGTACAAAAAAGCATGTTTTCCTAAAATATGATTCCAGAGCCGAAGGTCTTTTGCCAATTGAATTGCAGTAGATGTTACAATGCCAGGAAGAAAGCAACACTATACTAAGCACACACTGCAGGAAAACTAGATAGAAAATGACAGAGGAGAAAGGAGAGGTGAAATACTGTTCTTCATGGAAAGGAAGGTGGTTACAGAATTTAACTGTTACATGTAATCATACTTGAGTTTAATTTCATAGATTTGTTTGAGCAATAATTGGAAAATCATTTGCTGGCAGCTCATGTGCTGGCTTTGTGTATCTGCAGACAGTGATTGCATTACAATGAGAAGTGGGATGCCTATAATGAGAAATCCACCACCCTGCTCCCTGCCAGCTCCTGTGTTGTTAAGCAGTACATGAAGCAAAGCAAAGCAAAGCAAAGCACTGGAGGGAGGGAGACCACACTCGGAAACAGCAGTGCATGAAACTCCAGTCTGTAGCTCAAATTTAGCCATAGCAGAGAAGGCCTTATGTCTCCTCTAAGCTCGACTTCAGCCCATTCCCATCTGACAGAAATGAAGCTGCGGAACATGACAAATATTAAAGAGGAATTCCAGGACTCCTCAAAAATAAGGGGAAAAGCAGTCAATTTGACTGTTCTATTTAACAGGACAAAGCCTGTAGACTGTGAAAATTACCAGAATTGACATTCAAAATGATGAGTCAGGTCCCTGAAAAAATAATGAGATGGACTACAAAATGAAAAGCCCTTTAAAAGTATACCACTAGGATTTTTTTTTTCCTTCTGATATATGAACAGTGTGTGTGCCCTTCTCTCAGGCACAGATCACCCAAGAGAGGGGGCTGGGAAGAATATAAGGAGATTTTAGATTCTCCTTCCTGTTTCAGTGCCACTAGCCTGAATGGCATTTGCTCCTGTGTCATGCAATGCTGTCATGGTTGCTGTGCAACTTCATCTCCCCTGCCAGTTTAGTGAGGAACTTTGTCTGCTTTTGCTTAGGTAATATTTTTATGGGTTTTTTTCAGCAGCTACAGGGATCAGGGATTTAATCTTTCAAAGAAAAAATGTACCACTAAAAATACTTTTATCTTTATTGTCAGCTTGGAGCTTTAAGAAAAATAGCAGAAATCTTGAAATTTATGATCGCATCTTTAGATTTAGCAATAATGGGAAAAAAAAAATCCTACTTGTCTCACTAAATCCAACACTGAGGGGTTTGCACAGGTATAAGTCTTTTCATAAAAATGGCACACAGCCAATGCCAGCAGTGATCATGCGTGTGCTATTTATGTTCTGGTATTTGCAGCATAATGTCCTAGATTGTGAAGTCTCCTGTCCCAGCAGCTGAGGTGCAGATGGGCGTAGTGTGGAAGAATGAAGGGATAAGAATAGAAACAAAATGTTATTTTTGACATCATGCCTACTCATGGTGAGGCATTTGTTGCTTTTCATGCTAGTAAGGAGATAATCATGGGGTTTTTTTTTGTGGAGAAGAGGGATTTTTATCCTTATTTCTAGGACTATTTAAATTCCCAACAGTATTTCTATACTTAATAGAACTGATCCTAGTTATTTATCATTAGAAAAAACTCTGTGAGAAGGTTGTTGTTCTGTAGCCCACGCACAGACAACCACTCTTGCAGAACTACTATTGTGATCCACAGGGCATTTCTCATGGGGGATCAGTGTCCTGCTCTGAGGTGAGAAGTCACTTAGATTAGGGGAAGTTTTGTGTGTGTTGCAGCACATCAGGCTATGATGTGATAGCTGTTTGTAAAGAAGTGGATTAGAATAAAGTCTAACAGTTGCTGCATACTGGGCAATATGTCAAGTCTCAGTTAAAATTACATATTCTCTTAAATTTATATTAAAAAAGTATTCTTCGATTATGTCAGGTGTAAACCCAATTCCCTGAGACTTGAAACTGTACTAGCAGTTCATTACCTCAGATTTGTGTTGTGGACCATTCACAAGCAGTGTGTCTGTGTAATGCTCTGAAGCATTTTTGTAGCACTGTGAGATTATCAGAGAAGTGGTGTGATGGTTTTGAGCTCCAGCCTTCAAAACCTACGAGTGAAAGAAAGAGACTGGAAATCATCTTGAGAATAATCTATTTACAAACATTTTTTCCTTATTGAATTTATTTCTTTTTTTTTTTTTGCTTTCTTATGCAAGATCCTTACCCTCTACTACTTTGGAAGTTAGTTGTCAAAGGGCAGACTGGCCTCGAGACTTAACACCCTGAAGAGAGGTAGGAGTGGCATTTGACAGGAACTGGGCAACAGGAAAAATAGGGGGAAAGGGTACAATGACAGACCAGGATGCAAGGGGAAGAGTCTGGGCTCTGTGTCGTGTAGGTGACTGAGAGAGGTGTAGGACAGATGGACAGACATTGGAGCAGGTGGAAAAAGCATGTCCAGGCCAGAGAAAGAATAGGACAAAGGCAGGAATGGGCAAAGGATGAACAGGAGACACAGTATCTCAGCCCTGCTACTGAGTTCAGGACTTGATTGCACTGCACATAAATACCTCTGAGCCCCCTTGGCTGCACATGTGTGTCACACCCCCCACTGCCTTTTTCTCAGAGGGTGATGGCTGGCTACAGCAGCTACATTTGGGGCAGCAGCAGTGCCTATGCTGAGCTCTGCTGCTGGCCCATCTGAGGCCATGGCTGCTCATGCCACGAAAAGACACTGGCGTTGCAAAACAAGGTGTTCAGGTGTTAAAGATCACCAGCATGAGGTTTCTGATTAATAACATGTTGTCAGGCTATTTATTTTTTTCCCCCATGGGATGCCTTATTTTGGCTTCTGTGACAAAGGAAGCCTGCAGGGCTTTTATCTTCCTGTCTGCGGAAGGCAGGGAATGCAGACCTCTGAGTGATGCTGTCAGGGGGTTTCTGGGACAATCAGAAATTAAAGATTTTGAGCTGAGGTGGGAAGAGACACAGGCCCACAACCCAAGTCTGAGTAATGCTGGGACATTATAGTGAAACCAGGGAATGAAAGACGGTAGTTTGAATGAAATGCTGAGTGAAGAAGTCCCAGCAGTGCTTGCTGCACATTGAAGGCCTTTAAGGTCTCAGCAGATGCTGCTGATAAGGACTTAGCTGGTGTATGAGGGAATCCTCAGGAGGAGGGTCCAAAGCTTAAGACAGACAATGCTGCCCTGGAGTACTTGGATCACAGCCCAGTCTCTGCTACAGTGTTACTCAGTAATATTATTGATTGATTTATTTATTATTTTTGTCGCAGTGACGGCTAATTGTTCATTCTTTGTTTTCTGGCTCTGATTCTGCATTTTGTTCTGTTCATAGTCTATTTGCTCTATTCCAGGGCTTGATTCTTCCTTGGCTGTGGGGTAGGGAGGGAAAGAAGAGAGCATCTTTTCCTCTCCTCAGAGGCAGCTTGCTGTCCCTGGCATTGTGCCTGGAGTGCTGAGGCGCTGGAGACGTGACTCTCTCCTGCTCCCTCATGAGCCCTCTCTGCTCAGCTGGAAAACATAATGTACCCAACCCCAGAGCTTTCTGTGAGCCAGCTGTGCCACCTGACTCTGGCTAGCAGGGAGTAAGGGGTGCTCAGGTAGCTGAAGTCAAAATGAAGTCCATGATCAGCTGCTTCTCCTTTCAGTTGTACAGATGGTTCATGAAGCACTTCCCATCAGTGTTTTATGGTTCTGTGCCACCAAATCTGTTATTTATGTATCTCAAATGACTTGGTGGTGGGGCGCCTGAAAAATAAAATAATTGTTCTATAGCAGTTTATTCCATTTTAATAATGATTAAAGTATTCATCAGTGTAGTTCCCCATTAAATCTGCTCTTTGCACCATCTCTCCAGGGGCCCTTCTTGAATTTGCCAAGTGTGAAGACATTCATTTTGCTGAAACATTTTCTGTCAATGACACTTGTGTCATTGTGTGGGTACCTGTATCTACCTAACACTTTCCATTTCTGATCCTGTGTCCTTATTTATGTAAATATATAAGTAGTGACATGGAACCAGGGTTTGGAAACACTTGCAGTATCCTGTTTTTACTGAAAACTAGTCAACTGGTATAAATTGATCCACTGCCATGGACTTCAGTGGATCTATTTTGGACCCCAGCAGCTGAACATTTAGCGTTTACTAATCTCGTTGATCTCGTTTCTCAAATCTTTGCTCACGAAGCCTAGCCATGAATCTCGTTGAAAATCAGTGGATCTGTGGATGATACCAGGCTATAAACATTTGTTTCAACACTTGCATTACTCCTAGTAAAGGGGATTACAGAGGCAAAGATATTAACTATGAATGGTTAATCTGCTGAGATGAGCAACAGGTAGAGGTAAAGCTATAAGGGCATGATCTCTTGAGCTAACCTCATTAACACAGTGAACAGAAATTATTTTTCATTTGTTAAGATAAGAAGAGAATAGTTCAGTCTTCCTGAAAGACACCAGTGATTAGGAAGTGAAAGTAGGACATCAGGCTTTGTATGGACCTACATAATGAACATTTTCTCATCTCACCTCTAGAAAAAAAAAAAAAAAAAACCGGAAGATATATCTACCTAGTATCAATTTTTCCCTGTGAGGCTTAAAAGCTGAAATTGGATGTATTTTTTTTCTCATGAGTTTGATATTAAAATAACAAGAGATCTCTCTGACCATGTATGTAGTCAAATCCTAAACCATTTGAACTTTTTTGGAGTAGAAGGGGAGGAAGGGGAAAGGAAACAAAGTCAGTTTGCAGTCCTGACACCTGATAGTCAGTAAAATCCGAGGGGTGGATATGCCATGCCTGCTTCAATGAATGCAACAAATGACGTATTTGCATGAAGGCATGTTTGAAAGGAACTTAAAACATCTAAGCCATATTTAGAAGATGACTGAAAAGAAGGAAGAGAGTTTGATATAGCAATGTTTCAGAAAATAAGGCAAAAACAATGTTTTGTTAATACCGGGGATTAGCAATTAGCTCACTTTAATGCAGGAAATTACCTTGTAAAAATGAGACTAGTTAACATTTGCAGGGCACCTACAGTATTTAAATGAGGAAAGGACAGATTTTCAATGACATTTGTATGTCTACTAGATATACTTTTTTCTCTAGATGACAATTTTTTTAAACTTATGCTGTTTGCTCCCAAAGGTTAAATGGGAGTTTATTTACTATGATCATATTGAGAGGAATACTTTTGTTCGTCTCAATGCCCTTCACTAATTCATACAACTGATCTCTAATTTCCTGATACTGTTATCTTGTTCACTGAAGACTGTGTCAGGATGAAAATAATGTGGCTTTCTATGCAATGTTGAATGTGATCTTTGATCTGGCTGAGGCAATTTTGATCTCAGTTACCTAAATATCATCTTTTTGTCATAGTGATTTTATGACAGGACAGTAGGTCTAGAAGCCCAGTCAGACCATCCCCAAAAATTGACATGGTGAAGAAATAGACTGAAAGAGCTTGAATCAGCTATATGTGGTAAGAACTACAATATCACCATGGAAGACAGAACTCAGTCAAGTATTTCTCCATAGAGATCACATTTGTCCCTGAGAAAACATAGTTTCAAGGTTATATTTTCAAACAGCTGGCCCGTGGGTTCACTGGCATAATTAAAAATTTGTTCTCATTGTACTGTGTTAATATTTCAGTTTCCTTTCAGATCAGACAATCTTGTTATTGTCCTTAATGATAAATAGGCACAGAGGGGTATTTTATTTGCTTTCTTTGTGTCAAAGTGTTTTTTTGTGCTGAAGGTAATCTGAAATAAAAGAGTACTTTTAAAATATGATTTAAACCAAAATCTTAACACTTCTTCTGTTTTTCAAAGCAGCTAGTTGTCTGTAATTATGCCATCCTACTGGTTTGCTAAAAATGGTTTCTTCTCCTCAAACAAGAAAATAAAAGAAATAAAGCAGAGGTCTTGAAGTAGATTTCACTTAAATGTGGAAAGCTAAAATCAAATAAAAACAAGAAGAAAAAAAGAAACATTAAAAGTATTCCCATTCAAGTAAAGTTATGCTTTATCTGGGACAATAACAACTGAAAAATTAAAAGACAAATATATTTTGTATGATTTTTTTTCCTTTAGGCTTACTTTCTTCTATCTGCACTCCTTTAATGTGATGTGATTTTAGCTTTTACTGTATGATGGTTTTTTCTTTCTTTTAGTGGCTCAGCAGTAAGAACGTAGGGTTGGAAATGGGACTTGTACACAACAAAAGCACTCTGTTGAAAAAACCCCATAGTTGTTGTTTTCTTCTTTTGCTTTTCCAAAATAAAGCTTAAAAACCTGTGTCCCATGATCAGTCATTACAGCTTTTGTATTATTTCGTTCCATATTGTACATAAAACATTCACTGGTACATTAGTGGAGAACATGTCTTGCTATCCTGATGTTGTCTCCTCTGTGCTCAGCTCAGTCAGTGCAGGCTGAGACTGCCCAGTTTGCTCACAAACTCGGTCTTCACAGCTCTTATGTGCTGAAAAGCTCCCAGGGGAGATGAGCCCAGCCTCCGAGGTGCTAAGATTTGATATTGATCCTTTAAACTCTAAATATGAGGCTTAAGATAAAACCTGTAGGTGTCTAACATTTTCTTCTTTATTTTTTCCCCCTCCAATTTTAGGCTTACTTTAACCTTATCCTGTCCCATGGACCTGAAGAATTTTCCTATGGATGTGCAGACATGTACAATGCAGCTAGAGAGCTGTGAGTGTCCAGTTGCTTTATCTATCAAATAACATGATTTTATCCTAACATTTGGAGGTTAGATAGTATCTATGTTGTCACATTTATGTGATAAGACTCAATATTCCTAATTTGTATGGAAAAATAATGGAGGAACAGTGCTTTAACTGTTGATCACTGTAACGTGTGGTCCCCTGTTCTGTGCTTTTCCTAGTCCCTTCCCTTTCCCTCTCCTGGGTCACATCACCTCACCCATCAGGGCTGCATCCCTTCCAGGGGTAACCACCTCAGTGCTGCATGGGGGAAATCTTTAAATATCAGGAAAGTGAGAGCAATTCTTGCATAGCCAGGAATCCACTATGACCCAATTAAACAGTGGTCCTATTAATATACTTAATGTGGTAAGCTAAACACAGCCAAGCATGGACTGGAGTATCAGCACACACCACAGCACCATTTCAATTCAACCAGGTAACAGTCAGGCAAAACCAGGAGTGGCTCAGATAATGGCATATACAAGTGATCATTCCAAATATTCAGTAGGTACCAGTCCAACCTGGATGGGTTTTTTTGTAGTGAGGGGAGAAGGGTTTTAGCTCTATGGGTATGGACTGTGGGTTGCCACATGCCTTTGTGCCCAGAAAATCACAGAATCAAAGACTGGTTTAGGCTGAAAAAGTCCTTAAAGATTATCTAGCTCCAATCCCCCTGCATTAAACAGGGACACCTTTCACTGGACCAAATTGCTCAAACCCCATCTAACCTGGCTTTGAATACTTCCAGGGATGGAGCATCCACAGCTTCTCTGGGCAACCTGTTCCAGTGTTTCACCACCCTCACAGTAAAGGATTTCTTCATAACGTCTATGTCTTTCAAGTTTGAAGCCATTACCCCTTGTCACTGCAAAAAGGCCCATGTCAAAAGTCCTTCTCCAGCTCTCTTGCAGCCCCCTTTAGGAATTAGTAGGCTGCTCTGAGATCTCCCCAGAGCATTCTCTTCTCCAGGCTGAACAACCCCAACTCTTTCAGCCTGTCTTCACAGATGAGGTGCTCCAGACATCTGATCACTTTTGTTCCCCTCCTCTAGACTCACTGTAATGGGACTATGGGCTTCTTATGCTGGGGGCCCCAGAGCTGGAGTAGAGGGGGGCAGTCACCTCCCTTGACTTTCTGGTCATGCTGTTTTTGGTGCAGCCCAATATACAGTTGGCTTTCTGGGCTGCAAGTATACACTACTGGGTCATGTCCAGCCTCTCATCCACCAGCACCCCCAAGTCCTTCTCCCCAGGGCTGCTCTCAGTCCACTCTCCAACCAACGTGTATTTGTGCTTGGGATTACCTTGACCCATGGGCAGAACTTCAGACTTGACCTTGTTGAACTTTATGAGGTCGACACAGCTTATTTAATTTGTCCATGAAGATGTAGCAGTCCAGTGAAAAAGACGCTTCAGTGATTCGATGCCTCTCTTTTCCCTCCACACTTCTCAGTGATAGGTTCACAGGTTTACAAAAGTTGCCGTTTTCTTTTCAATAAGGGACCAGCATTTTGCAGTCTAGAAATCCTTGTTTTGTTGGGGCACACCAACTCCATCATCAAATAATGGTGAAAATAAAGCAAAATGCAGGCTTCTACATAGACACAGAGAAACTTCCATTCAGGCATAAACATCATCTTGTATGGGCCAGCAAAATTACTTTTTAGTGGCAAACCAGGGCAGTATTTCAGAACATATTATGTTTACTTGTTACTTTTAATGAAGTAATAGTGCAGTAATAACAACTGGCAACTAACAGGAATAATGCTGTTGTTAATCAGAGAGTTTGAAAATATAACTGAGATAATATATTTTGTAATAGAAGACATGCTTCTCAGGCATAATAACATTGGCTTTTTATGTTTTCTGGTCAGCTGTCATCTAATAAACCCTAATTTCTTTTTTGCAGTTGGATATACCATGAATGACCTGATATTTGAGTGGCTAAGTGATGGACCTGTGCAGGTTGCGGAGGGTTTAACCTTACCACAGTTTATTTTGAAAGAAGATAAAGAACTTGGTTATTGCACAAAGCATTACAACACTGGTGAGCATTATTCTGGTTTTTTCTATCAATTGCTCCAGTGGTATCTCTTGTCGATTTTTGAAAGGAAAATATGGGTAAAATGAAAAAAAATAAATTCAAATTAAAATTTAGTTCAGCCACGCATTTTTAAATTTGAAAAGAAAGAAATTTTCTCCTTTTAATTTTAGTTTGAAACATTTTGTTTCCAAATTTTCTTTAATTTCATTAAAGGTATCCTAATATCCTTAAAATCCTTAAAGGATTTAAAATGTGGTGTTGATATCCTTAAAATGAAATTTTTTAACAAACTAACTCTTTCAGTAAATATTGATGAATCACTTTTAATGTACTGATTTTTCTGAACCTGATTTATTTCTCCAGCATATCAAATTGCCAGTGAAGAAAAATGTAAAATTTTCACCAGCTTTTATGGGTGGTCTAATTTATGAGATCTAGTATGTGAAAGGACAGTGTTTTCATTGCTGATCTGAATAGTGTACAGATATGAAATGTTGGGAGATTAAATTTTTGTTTAATAGTCTATTGCTTTTTCTTGTACTTGCTGTTAAGAAGTTTCGAATTCTGTATTTTCTATCTTTAGCTTTACAGAGAAGAGAGGACTCTGTTAAAATTTTGATTTAGCTGCTGGGAGTTTATTTAATATGGACAGCATTTAGAGAACAGTTTTCTGGGTGCTTTCTGAGATTAAATATAATCCGTCTCGTCTAAAATAGCTTTTTCATCATTTCAGCATAAGAGCTGATCTGGTTGCATCAAATACATTTGTTTCACTCTGTGAAATAATACAATGTGAGAGGTTCTACCTCTACTAAAAGTAAAGTCACATTTATTTCTTATGAAAAGAAAGCTATTGTTTTGTATTTTTATAAATGCAGCTTCTCATTTCAGAGCCCAAAGTACCAAGGAAGGAAAACTTTGTGATTGGCACTCCCATTACTGTCTTCTCTGTAGTATATCCTTGAGATTTAGTGTGAAATTAAAACATGGATAAAATCTATTACTCAGCCTTCTCCTAAACTCACTGTCCAGGCTGTGATACTAGAGTCTGGAGAGCCTTTGACATACTGGGTTACTGTCCTGCCATTGCTGTCATACGTGGCCACCACACCCCTTTTTCAGACTCCTTCTGTGTGGGCAGACTGGTCAGGAACAAGCCACTACCCAGATCTCAGCATCTGCCCTTTGAGTCACAGGTCCAGTCACTCATTTTAGAACTTCTGGCCCTGTCAAAAGATATTATTCAGTTTGTCTGCGCTCCTCTCTTTGTCCAACAGCCTCTGCATTCTCCTTTGTGCCAACTCTTGAGCCCCACCATTCGGCATTGTAGACTAGCAGGAAAATACAGATACATCAAAATAGGAAAAAACAATCTAATTTCCCCTGAAAGGGTGTATGAGGAACAATACATCTTCACGCATTTGACCAACTAACACAAAAAAGGGGTCCTTTGAAATCATTAGTATGACACTTCAGGAATGACAGGCTCTTATAGTCAGCCTGGAGAGTGAGAGCCCTCACAGTGTCTAAACCACAGTAATTCTGAGAGCAGCGCAGAGTGACTGCATTAGTAACTGATGAGCTGTTGCTACTCAGGGCTCAGCATCCTCTGCTGCACAAGTAGCTCCGCTGTCAAGCTCTCCCAAACTTCTGCCCTCCATGACCGCTGTGGAGCAGCTCTCTGTTTTTTGAAGAATCACTCACCTTCCATGAGAGATTGTTTTAGGCTTTCTGAAGTCAGAATTTTAGCAAAATTCAAAGTAGAGTTTGAGTTGATTGTGCTGTGAGACGTAATCCACAGACACAGGCAAGTGACATGAGCAGAATGAGAAGGAGTGTGATCTACCATGGGACTGTAACACTAGTAGTTTCATGATTTGTCTGTTCAAATATGGTTGCTTAATCTGCTGTCATTAAAAGACAAAAATGCTGTCCCCTTTTAATACTAAACATAATAGTTGTCTAAAGTAAAAGCTCACTAAATTTTGAGAAAAGTAACATTACATTGTATTGTCTGGAGGTACAACAGTTGTGCTAATATTAATTTTCTCAGTTAATACAAAGAACTGGGCACAGATTGCTTCTGTTTTGCCATGTTTTCCCCAAATTATCATGCAACAAGTGGCTGTCTGGCATTTGTATATCAGGACCTGCTTATAGTGTTAGGTTAGAAAACAGGCCATGCATCTAATCTATGTTCAGAAAAACAAGAAAAAAATGTGCAAAAAGCATTTATGAAAGTAATTTCATGTTCTAGGAAAGTTTACATGCATTGAAGTCAAGTTTCATTTGGAGCGTCAGATGGGATACTATTTAATCCAGATGTACATTCCTAGCCTGCTGATTGTCATTTTATCCTGGGTTTCTTTCTGGATCAACATGGATGCTGCTCCAGCCAGAGTTGCACTGGGTATCACCACAGTTTTGACAATGACCACACAAAGCTCAGGATCGAGAGCTTCCCTCCCAAAAGTAAGGAAATAATTTTGTACCACAAATTTTTTATTAATGAGAAATATTTGTGCTACTTTTTTAAGGTTCTGAAAGGTCTGTGTAAATATACATCTCATAAGAATACATGAGAATGGGATAACTGTGTGATGTTAAATTGTTGCAATACCCTTGCATTTGTATTAACAGAAGTTGCTGCTGTTTTGTGGGATGGCTGGACAGTTCAGCAGTATGGATTTTTAATGAGCTTCCACTAGTTTTGACACTTAGTTTTCAGTATTTAGAAACCAGATTTTCTGAAGTATTTAGATACCTGACTGAATTTCTCTCAGACTGGGGACTTTAAGAACACTGTCTGATCTTCTGTGGACTGTTAGTCTGTCACATATCTTGATGTTTCTAGATATGGCCCTTAGTCCAATGGATATATAAATATACCCCCCCAAATATATATCAAATACATATATATAGCATGCATATACCTAGATGATTTCTCTGGAGAACCTTTTCAGTGCAGAACTGCTGATGTCTTTGTTTCACGGCAGAATTTATCCACGTGTTCATTCAAGTGTCATCTGAAGATCTTCATCCTGTCTATGCACAAAAATATCCTCTCATTCAAATTTTGTGGTCTTTTTAATCCTGGCCAGATGCTGTAGATGGATTTACCGATTACAGACTGTGTTTTTTGTTTAGTCAGACTGACAGCTCTTTTCAGCAAAGGCACAGCTCAAATGCTTCTGATGATAGCATTCCCAGCAGAATTTCATGTGCATGCTCAGGTTTTGTACAATTTTCTGGAAGAGAGCTCAGAGGTAGGTCAGTTTGCAGTAGTCTAAGGAGTTATGAGATATACTCCCTGAAGAGTACTTTTACAGCATCACTGGGAGTGGGGTCATAGCATCAATGAAAAGCACAAATTTTGAGTGTTTGTGTATATCATGATCCATTTCAAGAAATCATGCTGTTACCCTCAGTATCACATTTAGTCTCATTCCAAATACCGCAATTTGCTCAAGTGGAGTACATATATGGCAACTTCAAAAAGAGCACAGATTGTGTTACTCTTGTTAGTAATGAGAAAGTATCACTTAAAAATCTGGTGACTCCATTATTTCATTCAGCTTCTCTTGTTTATTTGGAAATATATATAATTTTCCATGCAAATTGAAAGCCTCTCACATATTAACTCAGAATTTCAAATGGAAAATTTATTAAATATTTATTCAGACAATTCAGTCAATATTATCAGTGAAAATTCTGAAAAGAAAGTCTAAAAAGAGATAGTCTTGGCAAGGAGCATACAGGCTCTGTAGATAACAAGTTTGGAGTCACTGAAGACTATGTCTAGATCCTGCAGTATGACTCCATGTGATATATTCCAAGTTTCTTATAGATTAACTGGCTTAAGAATTCTGGACAGTACAGTCACTGTAGCAGAGATTTCCACCCACATTTCCTACTGTGCAAGCTTATCCTGAAAAGAGGCTCTACAGTGTTAGCATGCCCCAAGTACTAATGCTTTAGAAAGAGTTTTTATCATAACCTTTAATCCAGCCAAAATGTTTTCCCTTTTGCATTCTGTCTTGTTTGAGTAGAAAAGTATTTGCTGAGTGGAAGAAATGGGAAGATCCGATGTTTGTTGACTGTGGCTATTTGATTATCAGAGTGGTTCTTCTCCAGCCTCGGGATTAAATACATTTATCTCAGCAGCGGTCAGAGAACAGTGATGCTCTGCCCATACTCCACCTTCTCCTGTTCTGCTGAGTTCTTTTGCCAACACAGGCACTAGGAGGAAGTATCTCATCAGAAAGCCCAACACACTTATTTCAGTCAGGCTGCACCTGGCTGTTGCAATTTCACTGTGTGATTCAGCTGAGCTGTACTTTATAGCTTTAATCTCTGTATGTTAGTTAATCCTCGTGGGGACTTTTGAAGGTGCGTCAAATGACTTAAAAATGTGGTTCTAAGTAAATGCTACCATATCTGCCAGCTGACTCCCACCTTGGATGACTCAGGCACTTGAAGAAACATGGACACCATACAGGTCCGATATGACCAGTACCTGATTCCTTACACATAGAAGCAAGCTTTTCTTGCTATTGCTGTTGCAGGCACTTAGCTGTTTTAAAACTTCATTTGTAACTTAATACCAAAATTGTGTTTTATAGTTTATATAATAAAATCTGTCCAGCTGAGATGCATTTAGAAATAAAAATAAGAAAAAAATTGAATCAAATCAGTGTCAGATCTGAAATCTCAAAATGCCTCTTTAAAAGTAATGTTTTTTAAAGTCCTGTCTACATATTGCCAAGACATAGGAAGTTAGGCTGCCAATAAACTATCCATTTAAAAATTGCTCCAAGCATGAATATCTGGCAGAATAAGATAGGTCAAGAAAGTTATTTTTGCAAAAATACTGAAAAAAACAGATGCAACTTTGCTTTGTGAAAGCAGCCTACTTTTGAATACAAGAGTTATAATTTCTTCCTTCATGTCCTGTTCTTATTAACACAGATTCGTGCAGTTTAACTTTAGCTTTAATTTACCCAGTCTCATGCCAAGACTTTCATTCTATTCTTTTCTATTTTAATAGACTTTTATCACCAAAAAAACAAAACCAAAAAAGCATCAAAACTCAAAACTCACCAGCTTTAAAGGGAATAATTCCTTTACCTAAAGAAAAGCAAAGAATTGTGATAAGATTCCTTAGGGGTTTTTGTCTGTTTCCAAGTTACTATCTAAATGACTAAGTGTTACTGTTTAAAAGTAATTACCTGCATATTGTTCTCAACCCTGTTATAAGATAGCATGAAAACATTCTGTTTGTTTAAAACTACTCTTTTCCATATTAATAACCAACTTTCATTTTGATGCAGAGATTTCATAATAGTAGGTCATGGCAGCATGGGCATTAGGCATTCCGTTGTTGAAAACTAAACATAAGATTGAGACTGCTGAAAAGACATTGAAAGAATAAAATTAATTCCATCTGAGGCTCGTATTTGCTGCACATAAGAGAAACATCTAGAAAGTCTCTTCTAAGTCAAATATAATTATATTTCTTTTGTAAATTTTGTAGCATTTCTGTGGAATCACTGTACTTTTAGAATTTTGAAATTCTGGCTAAGAATATAGGGTCAAATTCCAATATCAGCAGCATAGTAATAAAAAAATCAATATGCTTTTTAAAAATTATTATTCTCTGAAGTCTATTTCTTCCTTACCAAAGGCAGGAATAAACCATGAGACAGTTTACATGACAGCAAAGCTACTGTTCTAGGAAGGGCGACCTGCAGTGCCTGTTTCAGGTTCTCTTCCTCCACATTTTTAGCATAAATTGAGCAATGGTGCACCCTGCCTCCTTCATGGTCATGAAATAATGATTTTCTGTGTAGGGAGGATCATCGAGAAATATTCACTGTGGTGCCAGTCTCTTTTAAAGTGATGAAATTATTTTTTGTTTGTTACAGAGGCATCCTGTAACCAGATTTACCCTAGCTGGCTGTGTTAGGGAGTGGTAAGGAACTCACCCACAAAGCTGAGATGGAATACTCTTCCTCCAGTTTGGCTGACCCATCTCTGGAATTCCCAGGAACGGTGATCCAAACTAGCAGAGTTGCTATGATCAGTTCCCCTTCCCACACTTTCATGTGTGTAAGTGTTACCCTAGGTTGACATTCTGTGTCTGAATTCCTCTGATTGTGTCATCACTTTCCACTCGGAAACTTTGGCTGTGCAAATGTTTGTGCACCCAGCTGCACCAGTGGCTCTTGCCCATCGGCCAGCTAAGCAGAAATCCTGGTGTCCAGCTGGGTCATCGGTATGACCACAAATCTGTAGTGAAATCCTCAAGAAACTCTGAGCTTTCTGTGTGAGTCCTGTGCATAAGCCAGGGAGATCCCTTGCACCCAGGGTTTGCTGGACTTCATCTCTGCAGAGAAACTCTACTTCACCCAAATTAGGAATCTGATGTAACAAACCATACACCCATGCAATGCTCAGAACATTCTTGCTTGCTGGAAGTATGAGACTCATGGACTGAAACAGCAGCATGTACTCATCAAAATCTGGACTGAGGATTGTCTGGGCATCATAAGGGACACCTAGACATTGGAAAATGTCCTTTGGTATTTTATGGTCTCAGCTATGTGTAAGCTGAGGGTGTAAAAGGGGAGGGTGTCAAGGTCTAGTAGAGCAGAATTGTTGAGGTGTTACAAAACAGTTCTTAAAAGCACTGAGGGACCATTTTCATGCTATTCTGTTTATTTGTAAATGGCTCTCCTTCAGTTGAATCAACAGAATAAAAAGTTTTAAAGCATTTTCAAAAGAAGCATTTGAAAGAATAATAAGTTCTCTGCTGTGCTAGTTGTGCATTTTTAAGGTTGTTTTCTTCTTAAAACACTTATATAAACCAAACCTTAGCAACAAAAGTCCAAGGAAATGAATTACTTTTAATGCCATAAAGAAAAACATTTGAGTATATTTTAAGTCAAGCGAGTGATAGCAACTGTATTTTATTCAGTTGCAAAGCATTCATACTGTGTTACCTTAATGCACAGTGCTTAATGAATGCATGTTTTCTCCCCAGGGAACAATCTGTGCAGAAAAAAAGTCTCATTCAAAGCTCACCAAAACTTCTAGAACTCCTTCCATTCACTTCATTTTGTTTTGAATCACTAAATGCATTACCAAATGCAATAAAAGCATTATATCCTTTATAAAAACATTAATAAGTGCAGAGACTTGCAAAACCAAAGTCAATGAATTCTATCCCCTTTGGCAGTAGATGAATGCTTTTATGTGTCATCTATATCTCCAGCATATCTGGAGACTTTTAAAGATTCTTGGGCTTTTGGCAGATCTGTCTTTCCTTTTTTTGAATGCCAGAAGTTATCAAGTAAAGAAGATCCAAAAATATGGCACTTTTTTTTTTTAAATTATTTTGATTTAAGGTTAAAATTATACCATCATAAAATTAAAAAAAAAAAAAAAAGGAAATGAGGAACAATAGCAATAAGGACAAAAGAATAAATGCTTTTATCTGTGATGATTTTGTTCTGTGTTCATTTGTTTTCATAGGAAGTAGAGCACCTAAGGGGATAGTTTACTCTTTCATTAGGAAAGCACAGAGATGATACGTTTTAGTGCAGCATAATGGTAAAAAAGCAATAATGAAGTAACTTGGAATGGAAGCAATTTTTTTGACAAATTACTTTTACTCTAGTCTCAGGATCTGAAGAGGAAATATAGGAGTAATTTAGCAATCATGAGATTTATTAATTGGCACTGGGCTTATGTGGGTGTCTAAGCATTTTACACACTGCTTAAATAATTAAAACAACTCTATTTTTATTAGATATTTACAAATTCCTGTTGGAGACATAATGGTACAAAAACATTACCTTTATAATGAAGTGTGTCTGCTCTACATCACATATTTATGTATCTTGATAGGGGTATTGCAAACAAATGCACACTTTTAAAAAATTTGTTCAGGACTCTTAAATTGATTTAAAAAGAAATATTCTATTGATTGTCAGTTTTCTAAAAGAGTGTATCCTGTTCAAAATCTTAGGAAGTCATGCTACATGGTCAGTGAGCTGTGAGGAACTATTCTTCAGTCATGTACCTGCATGGAAATGTTAGCACTTATTTGATTTGTTAATTTCCAGCATTCTTATATAACTTTCTTTTCCCTTGACATTGTAGTTTTAACATACAACATATATTCCTTCTTTTATTTATACTAAAAGATCATTAAACCTGCTTTAACTCTTCTTTTGGGGGTTGACAACTAAATTTTGCATAAAGACAATGTTTTCAATATCCATTTCATGCAGTATTTGACACTGGATATAGAGATCTGTTCTATACTACATAACAAAGGAAATCACATAGACTGAACCTACTTTTCAACAAAAAAGTTCCAAAATAAAAACAGGGTTTTAAGTAAGTGAGTTTTTCTTCACATACTGAAGAGATTAATTGGGTACAAACTGATTGTGACTAAATATATACTTTTGTGTGTAAAATAAACAGTCCAACAAAGTACTATAAAAATTTCCTGTCAAGAAATTTATAAGCACCTGCTCATAACATACAGTTCAGAAAATGTGGTTTCTGATTCTGCTCCACAGTTTTTTCATATTCCTTTCCTCTATTCTTACTTCTCCTCTCTTTAATTATGTTTTGTCATGAATGATTTTGAGGCAGGATATTAATGTGTTTGTGCTTGAGGGCAGGAGAGTGTTTGAACTGCAGTGGGAGTTGTGGTACCTGTATCAGATGATACGTGGAGTACCAGAGAGAACTTCCTATCCACTTCAAATATCAGTAGAACTGTGGCCATATTGATACCAGCTTGAAAATACGTGCTTGGCCCTGATTGAAAGACTGTGTGGTGCCCATAGACTTCTCTGCTGTTTCCAACTACAGGAGCTGGTCTTGTAAAAAACACTTTCCTTTCTTGCAAATTTTTCACCTCTGAGACTCAGGTAGATACTTACAGAGCTGGCCTTTGCAGTTACAGCTTCACTGGGAGCAGAAATCTCAATTAGAACAATGTTCGATGAGCTTTGGCACAGTTATATGTGCTGTGATCATGCATCCATAATAGGAAGAATTTTTTTTCTTCCATTCTGCAACCATTTCCAGTTCTATAAAAGTCTTCAGTATGCTGCACAAGTAAAAAGATGAAAACCAGCATTATCCATGCTTCTTGTGAAAGGAGCAGGAGGAAGAAATTTGTAGATGTTAAACAGAGCACCTAAATCTGTTGCTAGAAATTGTCACATTATTCTGTTTGGCTTGGCCACACATATGTGGTGCCCTGGACAATCTTTAGGTCTTAGAGTGGTTATCTGTGGATTCTAGTGATTCCCTCTACCCTTCATTCTGTGCAAGACTGATGAGATACTGACTGGTATGTTGTCTGATTAATACTGATAAAAACTAATACATTAGGATGTACAGCAGATTCTACTCTATGAAAGTAAAAAATAAATGACTGATTAAATTGGTCACTTTTCCCACTGTACTCATCTAAACATTAAAGTTTACTTTTCTCTATAGTGAAGAGAGTGGTATTTACTGTACAACAAAAACAGTAGTTTGCTGTTGTGTGTGACAGCTAAAAGTATGCAATAAGATGTGTCTGAATACCTCTGAGATATGGTTTGAGTACTCCTGGCACTTCCTCAGAAGGTTTTATAATGCAGTCATCTGTGAGGGCAGGCATTCAGCAGAGCCTATTTCAACATCAGGGAAGAGTTGAAGTTGTCGTGCACACCAGTCTGCCAGTTGTTTCATAATCCTGGCATGGTACTGGAGCTCTTCAGCTTCACTGTCACATCCTCTAGGACTTTCTGGTGGCTTTTAGTGTCTCTCTGAGGAGTGCTCAGTGCTGCTCTTTCACAGACATAAGCACTGCAAACCCTCTCTGAAGCAGTGACGTACACTGTTGTGGCTCAGTCGTTTCAAGTAATTGCAAGCCTTGACTCTATTAGATCATCTAGAACTATTACTTATGAATATCTTCTGTTAATATTTCATTTGAAATAATCTTGATGGGACCCCCTGGAGTCTGGGAAAACCACTTTCATTTGCAGTTTACCTTAAGGCTGCCGCCTTCCAGTCTGAACATCAGTGCACACAGCACGTGGCTGCTGAGGCAGCTGGGCCATTAACATCTTACTCCCAGAAGTTGTCTATGAGTGACAGTGGAACCTTTTGAATTCTGTTACTTGAATGACAGACCCCTTTTTTTTTCTTTTCGTTTGGGAAACATTTTCATGAAAAAAATTTCTTGTTGATATTGATACCTAAAATTATTAACCCCTCCCTTTCCCTCGCCCCTGCAAGAAAAACAGAGACAAGTTACTTTTTTCATGCATACATCAAATAATACAGGAGGAAGAACTAAGTGTCTCATTGTGTCTTGTTTTTACATGTAATATCTGTGTTATGACATAACTGTGACTTTAATTTGCCAATAGTTTGGCAAAACAGTCTTTGCTGTACTAAAATCAGCTTTGGAAATGAAACAATTCTAAACCAGGCATTGGCAAGAAACCAATATAATTTGTTTTTTAAGGCATGGAAATATAGTCATGCATTCTAGAATGTGTCATTATTCACAGATCCTTAAACTAAAGTTTTAAACTCTGATGAATTAATCTCTTTTTCTCCTTATTTCTTCTTCTTAGAAGCTTGAAGTTAATTGAGATATCTTGTCTCAAAAAGAAGAGAGCATGAGAGTAAAAGCTTTGATCCTCAGTAGCTTCTGTCTGGCATTAGGCCTTCCTGCTTGTGAGAAACAGACATAGTGCGCTATCTTTCCTCATTTTACCAAAGGTTAAGGCTCAGGAGAACTGGAGTCTGAACTCTCAGTATGTCTAGAGAGAAATGTAAGTGACTAAATCACAGCAGAAAATATAAGTTACCAAAAAAGGGGAGAACACATAACAAATGTTCCTCTGTACATTGATTCATAGAAAAACTGGTACGATTATGTTACAAATGATTGTCAGTAATGACACTATTATAAGGAGAACATATCAATATTTGTCACATGTGGAAGAAACTCTTCCTGCTATAAGGTTGTCTACTGAGGAACTAAAAATTGCCCTAAATTATTTAATCAATATAAATTATTGCATTTTCTGTCTCTTTTCTGCAGAAGGGCATTTTCCTTGTGTATGTAATAGCAATCAAAACGATTTACTGATTGATTCATACTAAAATTTCATTAACAGTGCTACTTTTAAAATTTATCTGTGGTCAGAAGGCATTGATGTCCATCCATTTATAGGGGATAATCAGCTTAAAAACAATTTCCAAGGGAAGTATAGAGATAGTTACAGACAGCAATGAGAGCATCACCCTCCTGGAGCATCCCACTCTATGTTTGAGCATGCTCTGCTCATAAAAAAAATGTCTTAAAACCACTTTAAATTTGCATAGAACTGACAAAGACAAAATGAAAAATTAAGAAAGTGAAGCAGCCCAAATGTCAGGATTATAATAAAAGCTCTTTACAGTTAGACAGTATGTTCTGTTGCTTTTTCTAATTCAAACAACCAAGCTACTCGCTTGCTTTTTTTAAGGAAGCCGTTGTTGTCTGACAGGATCTATTTTATGAGTTTGTTGGCTGCATTTTGCTGTCTCCTGAAACTTCTAGCACAAACAGAATCTGCTCAGAATGAAAACAAAATCCTGTCACCAGGAATGACGTGAACTAAAGCATTCAGATGCTCAGGCTTTGCTGATGCCTTTATTTCTTACCAGAGCTCCCCAAAGCCAAGGATAACTGAGCTATGCTACAAAGATAGTGCAGAACAATTCAGTTATGCATATATCTATCCCTGGATATGAAAAAGAACACCCCAACATTGCTTTTCTCTATCTCAAAAAGGCTAACATACTACTTCAGGAAGCAACATGATCTTTTTTAATATGTCTTGTTTTCTTTGTCTGTCCCATCTAGTGAGTGGGAAGAAAAACACATAATTATCCTCTTAATTGGTTAATTATTTTCTCTGAACTTGGTTCATTATTCATGTTTTATTAATGGTGTAGTGTTGGTTCTAACTGGGCAGTGTTTGGGGTTTCTTGGTAAATAATAAATGAGATTTTTTTTTTTTTTTTTACAATTTTCTAATGCCCTAATTTTAGAATCAGGATAAACACTACACTGCTTACACTAGAAGTGTTAAGTGTGTACCACACAGCTGCATATAGGAGTCACTTCTTATCGTTTCCTACACTGACAGGAACAGGAGACAGATGTTTCACAATCAGTTAAAAATGTGTGTACTACACATCCTTCCAGGCAAGACTTGTAACTTGGCAAATTATTTCATGGTTAATTGTTTAAAGGTAGAACTCTCTCAGTGAGTGCAGCCATAAGAGTTGATTAGCTTCTTACATTAATGAGGTTTCAGTAAAAGCTTTTCCCAAATTGAAAGGCATATCTAATTAAAAGACTTTGGATTGCCTGAGTATGGGAACTGCACTTCACAGCAAGTTCATCTGGCCAGTTTCATTCATGATTTCCACAATTACTCTGACTTCCTCCAGATGTGCTTCCCTCTTACTTGAGGAAAGGCAGACTCAATAGCAGCTGTTGACCACAGCAGAGTTCAAAATCATCTTAGCCAGCTCCTCTGTCTACCATCTGTGAAAGAGATTTTTGAAATAAATCCTTGGCACATTGGTAGCTGTTGTTCTCATTGTGATTTTTTTTTTTTTTTTAATTTATACTCTTTTGAGATGCTCTTCTGAAAGGCAAGTGAAAATCACCCTGAAAAGAGAATGAAAATCAATTTTCAGGTATGCTATCTTCAGCTAAAAACAAATTCTGGTGTTTTCAGCTAAAATCAAATAAATAGTTCTTCCTAGCTCCTCTTTGTCTGTGTAGTATGCATTGCATTAGATCTGTGCTCCAGCAATGATATACACTTTAGGTGGGCTCAAACATTTTCTGTGAGGAACTGCTTTTTATAAAAAAAAAAAAAGGTATTTTAGAATAATATTTTCATTTATTGGAAAATTTTCCCAAATAGTTTCTGTTCACTTCCAAACACCAGTACCATCACAATGTATGATTTCTCCAATACATATTTTTTGGGGTTTTTTTGTTTGTTTGGTTGGTTGGTTGGTTTTTGTTTGTTTGTTTGTGTTTTTTTTAAACTGCCTTGGTACATTTCAATCAAAAGTTAATCAGTCTAAAATAGCTAAAAATTTTGACATGAAAATTGAAATTATAGATATTATTCAATTGACATTTTTTAAAAATGAAATTGTGATTTGTGACTTTTTTTTTTTTTACATTTTCTTTTTTAATTCTAATTTAGAAGACATTTCTGAAGTGTCAAAAATCCCCAGGGATGGGAAAAATGACATCCCATTCAGATCTAACATTTACTGAGATACTGGTAGGCACTTTTCAAGTGTGAATAATATTAAGAGTTCAGAGAAAATTGCTCTGATTAAAACCTTACTGCATAAGATCAAGCTCAGGCACTGAAAGACTGAGAAGAGAATAAAATCAAGCTGCCTCCTAGTGAGCTCCAGCCATGCTCTTTGTAGCTGGCATATGAAGCTTCCAGCCATTGGAGCATAGTTTAGCCTATTGTTTCGGTTCTGATGTGGCTTAGTGACTTGTAGAAATAATTTTCCAAGTCCAGAAGGACAATGTGACCCACTAGGATAACAGTATTTTTTGCATCCAATTTCTATTACAATTGTGTTCAATAAATACTCTATATTTGGCTTAAATGTGTCTTAAAAGTGTGCAGTGTTGTTTTGAAAATTAAATTTGGAAGTTTATTCTTGTCTGGTCTGCAGATGCTGTCCAGACCTGGTGTCTTTTTTCATGCAAGAAATCCTACGATGAAATCAAGCAATCTTTTGATTCTTTTTTTCTTTTTCATAAACTTCACAGAATGAGCTTCTTTTATCTCTCATTGTCTTCTTCAATCTTGTATCTTTCTCGGCGTGCCAATACAGTCTTCTAAAATGTAGCAACCACAACTATGCTACAATGGAAACTCTTAATATAGCTTTCTTCTTCCTTCTCCTCCTCTTCTGTTCTGTTTGTAGACTCAATAGTCAAATTCCCCTTTTCCCCACAGCTTCGCAGAGCTGATGTTCCATTGCCATCCCTTTCTGTACCCCTTGTGGTGCCTATTGATTGGTCCTCACTTTCCTCTGGTTTTATCTTTTTTTAAAAGTATTTCTTTTTTTTTCTTTTTTTTTTCCCCCTCAATAGTAATACCTATTTCTGCTTCTCCTGTAAAGACAGGAAGGGCTTTAAAACCCAGATTTAGCCTATTTGATGGCAGTTACTAAAATTTTTTACTCTTGCACAGTTGTAACCTACTTAGTAAATAGGAAAATATGTGCAACAGTCCATACTTTTGCCATGTAAACCAGGACAAGTTATTGGTTTCTGAAAGCCTGGCTGATTGTAAAGGGTTAATTCTCAGTGGGAGGAAACTTACAGAGAAAGTTGTATCTGAAGAAACATCAGTGTGTAAATAAGGACAGAAAGGCAGACTGAAAGTTTCCATGACTTTTTTTATCATTCGTGGAATAAGAGAACTTAACTGAAATAAAAATGGAAAAGTTCAATTATAATGAGTAGTGACTTAAAGGGAGTATCAGAAAGTGTTGTGAAAAACAGCAGTATGTGTTCATTTAGCCAGTTATATAGCAGTAGAGTCTAGGGCAGCTGGGAAAGGTGTGGTTGCCTGAGAGCTTCACGGGTCCCAGCCAGCCAAACAACTGATGGTTTGGGAGTATTGGGGAGGTGAAGTCAATAACATCTAATAGGAACAATGTGGATCAGTATGGAACTTGTAAAAGAGAAGTTTATGAGCTTCATTAATTATAAGACAGCAGAGTTCCAGTGACAGCATTAGTCAGAGAGGAGAAAAAGCTCTTCATGAGCAAAGCAGATAGGCAATAATTTTTAGTATCAATTACAGGGAATAAAGACAATGTTAAAAATAGTGAAAATTTTAAAATGTAGAACTGCTTTTGGATTTGAGGAACTGTACTAATGTAATGAATCATTTGTCTATCCATGCAAGATGAAAAATGTACAGGAAAAAAGACAAAACTGCTTAACGTACAGGGCAGGGTGAAAAGAGAGGAGGAAATAAATAACAAGACACTCAACAGTTATAGCATAAAATCAACTAGTGATGTACATCCCTAGTGATGTTGAGGCCACACCTCGAATCCTGTGTTCAGTTTTGGGCCTCTCACTACTAGAAGGATATTTTGGTGCTGAAGTGAGTCCAGAGAAAGGCAACAGAGTTGGTGAAGGATCTGGAGCACAAGTCTTATGAGGAGTGGCTGAGGGATCTGGGGGTGTTTATCCTGGAGAAAAGGAGGCTCGGAGGAGACCTTATTCCTCTCTACAACTACCTGAAAGGAGGTTGTGGTAAGGCAGGAGTTGGTCTCTTCTCCCAGGTGACAAGTGACAGGATAAGAGGAAATGGCCACAAAGTGCACACAGGGAGGTTTAGATTAGATAATAGGAAAAAATTTTTTTTGTGGGAAAGGCTGCAAAACATAGGAACAGACTATCCAGGAAGTGGTAGAGTCACCATCCCTGAAAGTGTTCAAAAAATGATGGATGTGGCACTTGAGAACATGCTTTAATAGCAGATGTGGTGGTAGTGCTAGGTTGACAGCTGGACTTGAAGATATTAAAGATCTTTTCCAACCTTAACAATTTTATGATTCTATGATTCTATATATGCATTCATATGTAGCTGTATGTGAAGCATATGAATAGAGGGCTATTTTTCAGCTGTGGTTTGTAATAACAGATTGAGGAAAGAGTAAAAGGGCCCATAATAGAAAGAAATGGTGTTCCATTTGCATTTGCATTTCTGAAGTTGTCCAGAGAAAGCCAGAGCAATTCTTTCAACTTTTATTAATGATGGCTACTTTATTATATGCATCTGTATTTCACCACTAATTTTAAATCAAAAAGTAAATAACAGACTTGTAAACATGCACTGAGATCCAGCTGTCAAAACTGAGGTGGTTGAAAGCTGTTGTCGACTGTCTTTCCCTGAGAGAAAGAGGCCGCTCTGACAGTCAGATTCTGAAGCAATTTGAGGTAAATCCAAACCCAAACATGCAATATGAAAATACTAAAAATTGTATCATAATTCAGAAATATTCAAAACATTACACTTTTTTTCCCCAGACAGGTGACTGTACAAGAATCTTCTTACCTACATCTACTGTTTGTGTGTGATTAAGGTCAAACCTGTTGTATTTAGGAAAATTAATTAATTTTTACCTTCTCGTTCTTTTTCACATGCAAGGCCAACAGGGATTAAAATAAGTGAATTGTAGATGAGGTGGTATCCAAACCCTTGTTTCATTACAGTCTGTTACACATCTTTAAATCTTTAAGACAAATAGGTTACAGGAGGTGACTCTTTAGACCCTGCACAGAGAGAGTGGAGCTTCCCACAGGGCATAATTCAGTCTGCAGTTTCAGTTTTTTAGGCAAAGAATTGCACTGCCACAAAGACTCAGTTTGAATCTTGGAGCTGTAAATTAGAAAAGAAAATTGAATACATACAAAGTAAAAATAATTGAAACGTGACTTCACAGTGGATTAAAAAATCAATTCTCAACATAAACGGGCATTCTAGGAGGAAATCAGAGAAAAGGGCTGATGTTAGTCGTTTCTTCAATGCAACGATTTCTAGATAAAAATGACTTAAGCATTTCAAGAATGGATAGTCATCTACTAACCTTATCAAATCCTCCTGCTTTTAAAATGATTGCATTTCATACTGACAGGAACCAATATTGGTTTTCTTATACCGTTTTGAGTGATATACCAAGGGCATTTTTCCATTTATGCATAAGTCTACCACACACAGTGCATTTATACAATATTCTGTGAGAGCTCTGGGTTGCGTTTATTCACATGGTGGATTTTCAGGCCTTTGTGAATGTCACTGTGATTATGCGTGTTTGAAGGAGGGAGAGGTAAATGCAAGTCTCTGACGCAGAAGGTATCTCTCTCTCTGTGCAGAAGACCAGTGTTTGAGTCTAGATTATAAAGTCAGGGTTTCTTACTCATTGAGGTCATGTTTGGTTTGCTGTTTTTTTCTGTAATTGCATTTAGAGTTCAGTACGTGGACAAGGTTACAAGTGTGTCTCAGAATCAAATATAAAGTATTTAATTGAGTCCTTTACTCTAGTGTGCCCAACAGGCTACGTGGGGAGATTCTGCAACCTTAGAGAAAATAAAAAGTTGAGCTTTACTGGTTAACTTCTGCAGTATTATGAGATCGGTGGAACTTCATACATATGGAGCAAGCACACACCGTAAAACCGAGATCTGTGTTTCGGAGTGGAGGCTAAATCTTCTGTTCCTTTAAACGGACACAAAACCTCTGACTAATTTACCAATGGGAGACTTTGTTTGAGTACATTTAGTTTTTAATGGAAGATTTCTTTTTTTTAATTAAATCAGCATTCTGTAGATAAGTATCTTCTTTTAATGCAAAATTTTGAGATTTTTGTTTTTTCAGATTATTCAGAATGGAAACATCCAAGAAACTTTTGAAGTCTTTCCATTTGGATACACTATTGAAATTACATCAGGAAGGTTGAGAATCATTTGTGTCATAGTCTTCTGTGTCCTTCCCTGACATTTCATGTGCCTTATTGTCTTCCATAATGCACAGCTGGCTTCTACCAAGAGAATGTAATGCAGGACATGTAGTGTGAGCTGAAAGAAAAACCTGTAGAGGTCCCAGGAGAACTAAGAGCTAAACCATACCCCAGAAAACATGTGGTAGCCCTTCCTTATTAAATGATTTTTGATTTGTTCCAGATTTGAAAGCTGACGTGTGTTGTTGTGTGTGCTCTTGCTGGTTCCAGTGCTTCATTAGATGGAATCTGCAATTAATATTTCAATACTCTTCACATACTCATTTATGTGATTCACCATCTCCCTGTGTTGTCTCTTGGCCATTTCTACAATCCAGGATCCTAAAACAGCAGGAAGTTTTTCTGATTAAGGAAAGCAGTTCTGTGAAACCACAGAGCCAGTTCCCAGTACGCTCATCTTGTGAAAATGTTTGCTTTTATTTTATTCTAGTAGATAATCTCCAGTGCAAAAGTTTAGCTCTAAAACTAGTGGTGGTCACATGACACGTGATTTTTCACATGCAAATATTTAGGTTTTTCAGATGTCATTGTTTATACATGAATTTGGTCATAAAAGCAGGATATTTTGTAATTTAGACTCTCAAAAATGGGTAGAAGTGCAAGAATTCTGTGACAAGATTAAACCAGAAATGAAATTACATTTTATCTGACAAACAAGCACATACTTTTCCAACTGCAGAAAGCATTCCTCTCCTCTGAGAATTTTATCAAGGCTATTGTACATGTTCAACAATTCTGCTTACCGCTACATCACAAAAAGCCTTTAACTATTTCACTGGTGCTACCAATGCCCAGCAATAACGGTACATAAGAGCAGTGCAACTGGGATTTCAGTGTTAGAATAGAACTGCAGGAAAAGTAATAATCTTGCATCCTTTTTGCTTTTAACTGTCATTTCTGATTGCATGAACTTGGCTGAAAATCTGCAAATTGGTGGTTTCATACAAAACCAAAGCTGCTGTGGAAAAAAAAAAAAAAAAGGCACAAAGTAATCTATTCTTGTACCTTACATGTCACTTGTAGAAAGGAACCTGAAATGAACATATTTATACAAATATTTTTAAACAGCCCCACATCATTCCACCTCCTGACTCACCTCTCTCCCACATAAGCACACTCCATCCAGAGTTGCCAGGATACAGTGAGAAAGGTTTTTTTTGCAGGACCCCCAGCTGTGACCAGGTACAGAACTGTGACTACTTTGGAGAGGGTTTATCTTCATGGGGTTTTCATGTCGTGTTGGCAGGAGATGTGCATAAGGGACATCTCCATTACCACTCCCTGGGTGAGGCACATCAATACATGAGAGAACACTGGAGCATGTCCTTCTGGAGATCTGCTCCTTCCAGTGTGTCTTTCAAATTTGTTTCAGTTAAGCTTCGCTGACCTTGGGTATTGGAGGAGATGCAAGAAGGTTTTGATACCAACTACTCTTTTCTCTCCAGCAGTGCACAGAGGTCAAAGTGCTGCTCTGGACTCATACTCATGGAGCCAAGCACCCAGGTTGTCTGGTGGAGAATATGGATTTTGACTGTACTGGGGTATTTTTTTAGCACAATCTTTTTGTTTGTTTGTTTGTTTGTACAACCTGATTTGTCCAATTCAGGAAGGTTTCCTAGGGACAGGATGCTATTTTATGGTCCCAGGATAAGTAGCAGACTGCAGGACAAAACCATGAAATAGAGATTGATGAGTCTGATTTTACTCCCAAGTATTTCCAAGACAAAATTTTTATTTTCAGAATATTACCCGTGCATGTTCATACTTCAGAACACAATCAGTAAATTCCAGTTCTAGAAACTACAGTGGACAAGCAATTACACAAGGACTACAAACAGATGCCATGCAAAAGGGGCTAACTTGTCTATGGGAAGTTCAGCTGGGAATGGGAATGGAAAGCTGACTTTATGCCTTTATATAGCATTTTATGACCAACACTTGTATAATGCCTTTTTTATATGACCAAGCAAAATAGAACAACCTACTTCAAAAAACTCAAAATTGTACTTTTCTGTGTAGTGGTCCTGAATATGGTTTTACTCTCATCTGGTTTTGCTAAGATTGCTGGCCTCTCCTTGCCTTTTTTTTCACATTCTGTGTGGAAACCCTTTGACATTGTCCTGCCATCTTTTACAATAAAGCTCTGTGTGGCCTGATAGATTCATGCAGGTAGCTGCAATCAGTAAACATACACATAACTTATACAGACAGTGACAGTCTAGGCAATAACAAAAGTTATAAGAACATTTTTCAGAGTTTCCTCCCTTTTCCTTTTGTCCTAAGATGTGATCCAGAGCCGAAATTCAGGTAGATAAATTACTTTACAAGAATTTGACTTCTCTTTTCTCTAGTTTGTCTGTGATAAGTGACAGTAAATTCTCAACCAAAACTAATTAGGACAACATCTGTTTGCTTAGCTGTCTCCAGAGTGCTGGTTTCAGATGGAATAGTTATTTTTCCTCCTAATATCTGGTACAATGCTGTGTTTGGGACTTAGTATGAGAATAATGTTGATAACATACTGATGGTTTAGTTGTTAGTAAAGTCGTGTTTACCCTAAGTCAAGGACTCTTAATTTCCTGTAGTCTGACAGAGAGCAGGTGCAAAAGAAGCTGGGAGGGAGCATGGCCAGGACAGCTGACCCAAACTGAACAAAGGGATATTCCATACCTGGAATTTCATGTCCAATATATAAACTGGAGGGAGTAGGCTGGGAGGCACTGATTGCTGCTCACGATCTCGTTGGACATCACTCAGTGGGTGGGGAGCCACTGTAGTGTTCATCACTTATCTTTCTTGGGTTTTATTCCCCTCTTTCTTCCCTTCCTTACTACTACTATTGTGATTATTATTAGCAGTATTTTACTTTATTTCTATTATTAAACTGTTCTTATCTCAACCCACAGGTTCTACCTTTTCCTGATTCTCCTCTACATCCCACTGTGGAGGGGGGAGGGAATGAACAGCTGTATGGTACTTAGCTGCCAGCTGGGGTTAAAGCACAACAGATCCACATTAGGCTCTGTATCACAGAAGGTTACTTGTGAACTCCAGACCCATTCAGGTGAAATAACAGTCACAAGCTGACAGACAGAGGTGAGCCAATGCTGCTCTCTATTCTGCTTCTGGCCAGCCTGCTATGACATGACCACCTTAAAAAAAAAAAAGTAAAAAAGGTATTGTTGCTACTAGCATGTTTTGGTGTCCCAAGGTTTCAGAGACACCTTTTCCCATAGAGAACAGCTAATGTGGTGGCTCCTCAGTTCTGCAACAATTGGTTTGTAAAGTCATCTGCAATACTCCTTGGTGAAGTGTGGGTTAATCCTGCCCAGCGAGATGCAGTCTCCTGTAGCCTATGTTTGAGGATGCCCTGACAGACATCTCTTGGCATCCTCTGAGTCCATGAAGAAGCAGGAGAAGTCTGGAGCACTCCCTGCTGTCTCCTGTGTGCTAGGACTCAGTCCTGCTTGAAAGGACCTAAAACTGGGATGAGGTTCTTCGCATCCACTTAGGAGCCAGACAAACAGGATCTGTATGGAGAAGTTAGCTGGTAGATAAAGTGACACAGTTCTCTGGAGACAGTAATTCGTTTCACTGTATGTATGTGCTTATGTGCTCTGCAGTTGGTGGCCATGATATCTGCATATTCACAGACATGGTTTAATTAATCCTCTTATGGACAGAACCTACCATGGCATTAAGAGAGCAAATATTTTTAGCCTGTATAAGGAATCAGTCCTGCCCACTCACATTAAATACTTTAGAAGGGAACTTATCTACTGCAGGTAGCTAGGATGACAAAGGAAACTGAGGCTTAGATTATAGTAATTAAAGCTTATCACGCAAAGGAAGCCCTGTGTGAAGGGACAAGAATAATTGGTGACTTCACCTTTTAGAGAAAAAGAACAACTATTTTGCAATGTGCAGGTCCCTCTCCCTGCCCTCACAGAAGAGGCCCTACTGTTTTTGATTGTGACTTTTACAAAGGTGTGAAAATAAGCCATGTTAACTGCTGAGTTCCCAGGGCTGAGCCTGATAGAACAAATCACAAGGACTGAGGCAGAAAACACCTTGAGAGAGGCAAGATTTTATGTAGGTGTTATGAACAGCATCACTCACCTCTGTTTGTCAGACAGATTTGTACCTCTTTGAACCATTAAGACAATAGCACACATGAATTTTTAATAACTGTGCAAGCCCTAGGAAATACTGAAAAGGAAAAGTGAGTTGGCCTTTGCCTCCACTCAAAGAAATTACAAACTGAGACAGAATGTCTGCTAGTGATTAGCCTTTATGTTCATTATTTAAGTATAGAATGGCCTTATAAGGACACCTGAATATTTTTTCCTGCCTACAAATAATATTTTTAACAATACTTCACGACTTTTCTTACACACTTAGAAGTTAAATAAATTCTTACCCTTAAGTTCATATTTTGCTTTCCCCAAATCAACAAAGTTCTACCTTCTGGAATAAAGAGCTCCAGTGTTGCATGTGTGTGAGTACAGGGGAAGTGCCTAGTAGGATGGACAATGGAAAGGATAGCCTTACCTGTGGGAACACTGAGCTATGGCAGCTACTGTGCTGAAAGTCTGTTGGAGGAAGAGTATTCAGAAACTCATAAAATTGGGATCTTTTTAACCCTTCCCATGGTGAGAAACTTTCTCTAAATCCTTTTTATGACTGTTTCCTTATTCAAGGCATATACACAGGTCTTAGTGAGAAAATTGTTTTCTGAACATATATTATTTCCTTGGGATAGAAATTCAAGCAAATACTGGGGGGGTGTGGCAGACTAAACTGCTGCTTTTATAAGAAAAATATATCAGTACCAAAATTTAACCCATGTTCCTCTGTCAAGGAAGTAGTTGTGGGGTTTTTTTGCATATTTACCTTTTTGATATTATTATTAAATGTAGGAAAACTAATTTTATGTATGCCTGGTCAGGATAAAGTCAATTTTTTGCTAAAAGCTATATGCTGTGAACTACCAACTTAAGCTCTTTGAAGGAGGACAAAACTTAATTTCCAACGTGAGGGCAGACAAGAAGACAAAAAGAGAACCATTTTTCTTTGGAACTGATTATATATTTCCAATTGAAAGTAAAAGGCAGCTTATCCTGACTCAGATGTGTAAACATATGCATAAATCTGGCACGTACACAGCAGCCAGTCTTCAATAGCCTTTTGAAGCCCTCTTTGTCTTTGCCATACAACCCACTGCCACAGAACTTTTCCCCTTCTCTCCATCTTTGCTCCAACTGAGATGATATTTAGAGGAAGAGGAAGAGTCAGAGAAAAGTTGTGACTGCATCTAGAGTTCTCTTTTGTCTCACTGAAGGTGCTTTCTAGTTCCCTTCTTGACAACCTACAGTTTCACCTGAGAAGCTTCTCTGGACCACTGTTGCCCCTGCATCTTGCCACCCTGTGCTGTCCTTTTACTGTATCCTCTCAACTAAGCTAAAGTAGGGAGGATGGAGGATCATTGGTTCTGTTGCCATCAGAGGGTTAGACCAGCACTTTAGGAAAACAAGACTGAGGAAAGACACAGACACCTGTACCACAGTGCACCTTTCCATCTGGTTCTTACCTGCCCTGGGGACCTCCTCCCCACCTCCTCCTTCATGAGCATAGATCAGCTGAGAGTTGAGTTGGTGAGGCAGCCTCTGAGACAGGGACCAGAGCTCTTCTAGGTCAGACCTACAGGATGACAGAGGTAAGAGCAGAGAATCACCTCAGGGAAAGGGAGAACAGCTAAACAGGCACCTCTGTTGTACGTGTGCTGGTTTGTTGGGTTGTGATGCTCATTGTGCTTTTAAAGGCTCTCTCATCCCCAAACCAGTCTGCTCTTCTCAGGAATATCATCTGCTCTAGTAAGAGAGAACTCATCTCCTCCAGCTCAGTTCCTTTTGAATCTGTAGCCCATCACGGCTGCAGCAACTCCTCTACTATTATTTATTTGCATTCTGCTGAATTGCAGTAGATTTCAAGTCTCAACTGCTAAAAACAGTGCTAGGAAACTCAGTGATACAATTATGTCCTTCCTCAACATTGATGGGATTCCTTTTGGATGGTCCTGAAGTGACTCTGACCAAAGATCTACCACCATTACATTCAGCAGCTTTTGTATTAAAACCCTGTGCAGCCAAGGCAACCCTTCTGTAGGCTTCATGGTCAGTTTAGTAACATTTTTCTCAAAAAGAGAAAATCCGTGTTTCAGTACAAATTTTGAACAGCCTCTGTGAAATATTTATTTTAATTGTGTTGAATATCAACTGAGTAATAAAATACATGAAAAAAAAGACTTTGAAAGTGTCAGGGATTCACTAATGGAAATTAAAACAATATGTATCTCTAGTCAGTGCTGAGTGAAACATCAAACATCTGCTGCAGGTTATTATGGAGGGGAAGCCAAATGAGAATGGCAAATACGTAGCCTCAGGAGCAGGGGCTGGAAGGAAACTGCAGGTAAATGCCATTTGGAGGAATCCCTGATCACTCCTCATTGCTCCTTGGAAACCCAGGAGCTTTTGTGCTGGACTCTTCAGCTCCTGAACAGAATCTTGCAGAGCAGGGAATCAGCAAATGGTCTGGACACACTGGGGAAGGGACCTGGCTGTGGGGAGAAGAGAAAAAGGCAGCACAGGTTGTTCGTTACATGGGAGGTAAGAGGAATCCTAGATTGATTCAATTTGCTCTCCAGTGTGGGAGTTAATTAATGGACTGGGAGAGAAGAAAGGCTCACTAAAGGTGCTTCAACACAGGGCAGGCATTGAGGAACAGATGCTTCCTAAAGAATGGCTCTGAGCCTAGCAGTCTGTAATCTGGGCACTGAGGAGTACTTGCAGTGCATCCTCATCAAAATTAATTTCTTCTCCTGATGATTGTTGTTCCAGGCTCAGGGTTTAAATCCTGCTGTTTAGATCCTACCACTAACTAAGTGGTATCTTCAGTGTGAGATACTCTGGAAACAGAATAGCTACAGATACAGAAACATATGTGGAATTCCAGGCTTCATTGGGCCAAGTGTTCTCAGATTCAGGGTCTGCTTCCAACTTCACTGAGGTTGTAGAGCATGGCTCAGGTCCAAAAACACACAGATTATGTCTAGAGTTGATAGAGCCAACACACACTGCAGACACAGAGCTTCCTCATTTGCTCTTCTTTTTTTTTCACATGGCAGGCACCAATACATGCAGTCCTGTAGAGAGATAGTAACTATGGAGATAGAAGCAATGGGAAATAACTTCATCCCTGGAGGTGCAGCAGGACCAGGCAGTGTGTTAAACTGCTTGGAAAATCCCCTTCCAGCCCAGGTCTACTTGGCATGGTGAGCTCACGCCTTTACAAAATGTCACAGTTTCACTCCAGACAGTTTCAAGAACCTGCATTTTCCCTTGCCTCTTGCAATTTTAAAACACTTGAAATACATCTGTATTGTGTTTATCCTCTCCATTTTCACATCATTTGCTGTGGCAGTGGGTCCTGTCCAGAAACACTGGAAAATCACCTGCCATCTCTGTCAGCTCGATGCAGAACAACACCTCACACCAAGCTCGGTGGTTCTTGCTCTCAGGACAAGGCAGAGCTTTAGTGTGAGCACCTAAAGATACATGTATAGAGGGACAGCAGAGGCTGCACCACCTCAGCTTTCACCTTTTCCCTTCCAGGCAATGTCAAACTAGTCAGGCAACCCATACAGCAATTGTGTCTCTTGGGAATGAGCAAAATGGCTTCTGTGTGCCACAGGTCTGACCCAGAAGTTTCTCTGAGGGGCTGTTCATTGCTGTTGGTAATGCTTGAGAAATAAAGCCACTTTTTTTAGTGAGACAGTGATGGAAGACTAGAAAATTCCTGCCCTTTTGTTCCTCTGTGGAGCATGACCTCAGTGATATCATCCATTTTGTTGTCTTGTGGAAAGTACAGCAGATGACTCCTGGTTTAAACTTGCTCTGTTCCCATCTTTATATCACTCAGATTTTGAGAGGATTTTTCTGAAGAAGCAAGCTTCATGTCATTAGGGGGCAATTTTAAAAAAGTGCCCATGAATTAGTGTTTAGAAGGAGTTTTATGGATCTATACCACTCATGTTAATATACCTTTGAAATACCAAGGTTCGTGAGCAAAATAAAAGCATTCTTTCAGTTTCTTTAACAAAAGGATAATCACATTAAGGTTCACAGCAGGCCTTCTATTCCTTTATGATTTTTACATGAATGTATGCTGAAATAAAAGATCAGTGATGGTGTCATTGGCACATAATTTGCAAATGGCTTTGTGAGATGTTTCTCGCATTTGGTGGAAGTATTTTAGCATGACCCATGTATTTAATGTGGTGAGTTGTGGGAAGAGAACGAGTATGATAAATCCATAATCTCCATACAAAAATAAGAGACACATGCCAATACTAGTTACTCATACCTTGAGAGGGGCAAGAAGAACAATTTATTTGCTCTTTACAAGTCTGATTCATTGCTTTCTCTGAAAAATTTCTAGCTGAAATTCTACCTTCAATCATGACATTTTTACCCCGCTCTGATCCTGAATTTAAAAAACAAGCAAAAATCTGCATATGCTAACATGATGTAAGTTTGCTGGATATTGTGTTTACTCACTGCCTTTCTCTGCCATGACTTTTATGTACATTGTAGATAGCCAGACCCTGGAAGGGTGTTTATGCAAGGATCACAAAATGTTAGTCAAATTCCAGGAGACCAAATTTGGTCATACGGTTATGTATGACATCTTTTATCAACTTCAGATAAACATTACAATAACAAGCAGATTTCCAGTTCTCATTAACTCAACCCTGACAGAAGACAGACTACCAGCTCCATCATTTGGTGACACCCATGCTTGTTGTGCATACTTCCCAAAAATGGGACCTGGTTTATCACAATTTAATAACGTGCCTAACCTGACACAACTGACTAGCCAGTAATGCTCAACATTAACTGACAAGAGCTCTCTCTGTCAGCTATTTAATCATAATTAGCTGACATGATACTGCATGCTAAGTTCCTCGGAAGAGTCAGCCATGCAGAACATCATGTTAGCTAATTTGATTTTTGGCACCACATTCAAAGGAAAACTGATGCCTATTCAAGAAAACACACACAAAATCTTTCCCTCATTACTCTTATACGTTATAAGGTTTCGAACTGACCCATTCATTTGAGACCACTCTAATCAGAACACAATTGACTGTGTGAAAAGCTGCAACATGTTGGAATATTAGTGTAAGACAAAGAGGTTCACTGTATATACTGCAACTTTTAAAACATGAGTTTCTGGAGGTAAGAAACCTGTGACAAGGTGGATTTATTTCTCAAGCATTGCCAACAGCAATGAACAGCCCCTCAGAGAAACTTCTGGGTCAGACCTGTGGCACACAGAAGCCATTTTGCTCATTCCCAAGAGACACAATTGCTGTATGGGTTGCCTGACTAGTTTGACATTGCCTGGAAGGGAAAAGGTGAAAGCTGAGGTGGTGCAGCCACTGCTGTCCCTCTATACATGTATCTTTAGGTGCTCACACTAAAGCTCTGCCTTGTCCTGAGAGCAGGAACCACCGAGCTTGGTGTGAGGTGTTGTTCTGCATCGAGCTGACAGAGATGGCAGGTGATTTTCCAGTGTTTCTGGACAGGACCCACCGCCACAGCAAATGATGTGAAAATGGAGAGGATAAACACAATACAGATGTATTTCAAGTGTTTTAAAATTGCAAGGGGCAAGGGAAAATGCAGATTCTTGAAACTGTCTGGAGTGAAACTGTGACATTTTGTAAAGGCGTGAGCTCACCATGCCAAGTAGACCTGGGCTGGAAGGGGATTTTCCAAGCAGTTTAACACACTGCCTGGTCCTGCTGCACCTCCAGGGATGAAGAGTTTACAGGATCATGGTTTATAAGCACCTGGTCCTTGGCTCTGAGTGACAGAAAAAAGGGTGAAATGTGTGCTCACTGCTTGTGAGAGGTGAGTTCTGTTTGCACTCCTGTTTGATTTTGATGTAAATGGGGAAGACAGGGTGTGCTCTTGCTCAGACCGTGCTCCCTGACTGTTCTTTACACCCTGACAGCACAAGACAGCACCTCAGTGTGCAGTGCTGAAGTGTCCTTCCAGTGCATCAGAGCTAAGCATTGGACTTCAGTTTGGTAGAGAACAGAAGACCTTTGAGGGTGGGCTCAAGAATTTTACTGTGCTTGGGCAAGCTTGGGAATGGCCAAACTGTCCAGACACACATGGTCAGTTCCTGTGTCTCCAAGGCAGAGGTGGCTTCTGTATCCCCATCCCTCTGTATCTCAGTACAAGGAATACAAAGTAGACCAAAGCTTTCCGAAAGCCACAGAGGTCCTTATCCATAAATGCAGCATTTGAATGGGAAGAAGCCTTCTGGAGGCTGGGAAAAGTCAAACAACATCTCTTCGCCTGTGGTGCTGGTAAAACACAAGATGTGATTAGGGGTTTTAGCATGTTCTCATGCTGACCAAATATAGATTAAAAGGAATTCAAGCTCTTCATATCTCCTGTTGGCAAAGAAATTACATGTTTTACAGGGAAAATATAATGGTTTGAAGTTGCATATACATATGCAACTGTGAATTAAAATTCTCAGAATGGCATTACTTATTGAAAGCATGTAAAACAATAATGTAGGGAAGACTGGAGTTACTTCCATTTGTCAGAAGTCACCTTGCTGGCTTTGTTAGAATCTGTCCCATCAGGTGCTGACTATTCCTCCTTTGCCCAAATTTAGCCACATGTTTCATTTTGGAGCTTGTGAACTGTGAAGTCCTGCAGTGCATCTGGGCACTGACTCAAGGATTATGTGAAGACTGTGTGTTGCTGGAGACTTTAGTTGATTCCCATCTGCTGCAGATAAGGGACTTCCTAGGAATGCCTCATGAGGCAGGTTACCATAGCACCAGGCTTCCTCAGATACCAGTGTAGCATTATATTGTTTCACTTGTCTTAGTGGGACCAAGGAAGTGATGTGTACATTATGTTGGATTTCTCAGTGTAGTCATCTGTGGTCTTGTCCAAAACACTCAGTACCCAAAAATCATGGATATCATGCCACTGCTTAAGGATAGAAATTGAGAGAGGAGGTTCTTCCATTACTTGTAAATGATGAGCCTAGAAATGATGGTGGCATTGATCAAAAGTGAAATTCAGTCAGCCAGAAAATGTAAGATCGGGTAAAGAAGCTACAGCAGATTCTTGAAAGTTGCAGTTAAGACATCTTTTCACTCATGTAATTTGTGTCAGGCTCACAGGAGTAAAGGGGAAAATCTCTGCTGTGCGAGAGCTCAGTAAAGAAGTAATGCCAGCATCTATCTATAACCAGGATTCCAAGTTTTTATCTGGCAGTAGAACTTCTTTGACCGTAAAGTCACTGGAAAACACAAATAAGGTTTGAAAATAGCCCTATTTTGGAACTTCTTATATTCTACTCCAGATTCATGACCAATGACTACTTTTAGAAAATTGATACTCATATTCTTAACAAATTGTTGACACTCCTTTTCGGTGATACAGTTAAACTGCCCAATAAATGCAGTGATTTCACATTACATATATATATATATATATATATATATATATATAAAATGTTCATCCCTTCTATAAATGTTAAAAATAGTATAAATGTTCATCACTGCTCCTTGTGTGTTTAATATTAGGGCATCAAAATAATATCATCCTGTCTACTTTTTTTTCCTTCTTTTGAATTTCATTCTGATTCCAATGCAATCCATCTCAAAACCCACCAAACCCAACTAATTGTAGCAGATGATGATTTCAATGTCATTGTTTTGAGCATACTAACATATGAATCTGTGTAGGCAATAGATCATAATTTGAAGACAGAATTTGCAAAAATAGCATGAAAGACTAGGATGAAATTTCTATAATTGAAAAACTACTTTCATGTTTTAATTTCCAAGTGTTTCAAGTGTTTGTTCTGGGTCATTAAAGAAAAACAAAACAGTGTTCTATAAGAAAGGAAAAAAAAAAAAGGAAGATTAGAAGTGAAGAAGACTGTGCTTTCTGGGAGGGAGGAAGGAACCGTTCACTCGCTGTTTGCAGACAGAGAAAGCAAGGGCACACGTGGAAAAGAAGTCAGAAATTTTCCCGAACAAGCTCTCTGTCCTACTTATTCCTACCTGTGAAGAAGGGCCAGAGACAACTCAAGAAATACAGATACATTGCCAGAACCCCAGCAGGACAGAAGTCTGGGGGGACTACTTGAGCTGTTTCTTTGTAAAACATCTGCTGTCCTGTAGGTCCTGTGAAGTCTGATATTTTTGCCAAACCTAAAGAGGGAATGATGTCATGAAGCTCTATAATTTTGCATCAACAGCTTTTAACTATCCTGTCATCAGTTATATATTTATTAACTTCGTGTCTTTTCTCATCAAGTTTGATAAGTAGGACAAGAGGGCAAGGGCTTAAGCTCTGCCAGGGGAGGTTTAGGTTGGATATTAGAAAGAAGTTCTTTACAGAGAGAGTGATCAGGCATTGGAATAGCCTGCCCAGAGAGGTGGTGGATTCACTGTCCCTGGAGGTTTTTAAGATGAGGCTGGATGTGGCACTGAGTGCCATGATCTAGTAATCACAGTGGGGTTGGATCAAGGGTTGGACTTGATGATCTCGGAGGTCTCTTCCAACTCAGTTAATTCTATGATTCTATGAAAACAAAATCATATATGTATATATTTAAGTCCAAAATTAGGTTTTCAGTGGACTTGAGATTTCCCAGGATCACTGTGATATTTATTTGAAAACTCTATAGCTTTCATACTTCTACTAGAAAACTACTCTTACACACTTAATGTTGTTTTTTGACAGACTTTTAGTCAGAAAAATATATTCTCAATAATAATATTTATTCCTAATTTTGCATAATCATAGAATATTTTAAGTTGGAAGAGACCCGTAAGAATCATGAAGTCTAACTCCCTGCTCCTTGCAGGACTACCTAAAACTAAACCATATGACTAAAAGCATTGTCCAGATGTTCTTTGAACTCTGACAGGCTTGGCGCTGTGATCACTTCCCTGAGGAGCCTGTTCCTGTGCTCAACTACAATCTCAGTGAAGGACCATTTCCTAATGTCCAATCTGCACTTCCCCTGACAATTTCTTACCATTTCTTGGTGTCCTATTGCTGATCACCAGAGAGAGGAGATCAGCACCTTTGCCTCTGCTTCCCCCTTGAGGAAGCTCTTAGATCACAATGATGTTGGTCACCAATCAGCTTGCTTTTCTCCAAACTGAATAAACCAAGTGACTCCAGCTGCTCTTCATACAGCTCCCCTCTAGACCCTTCATCATCTTGGTTGCCCTCCTCTGAACTTTGATGTCCTTCTTGTATTGAGGTGCCCCAAACTGCACACAGTAATTGAGGTGGAGCTGCAACAGTTCAGTGTAGAGTGGGACAGTCACCTCCTTCGACCAGGTGATGATGCTGTGCTTTATTCACCCCAGGACATGGTTGACCTTTTTGGCTGCCAGGGCACATTGTTGACTTGCCATCAACTCAAATCCCCAGATCTCTTTCCATGGGGCTGCTGTTGAGCCTCTCATCTGCCAGCATGTATCCATAACCAGGATTACCCTGTTCCAGGTTCAGAATCTGGCACTTGCTTTTGTTACATTTTATATGGCTGGTGATTGCCCATCTCTCTAGTCTGTCTGTCTCTCTCTCTCTAAGGACTGTCTACTGTCCAGAGAGTCCACAGCTCCTCCTAGTAACTCCTGGTAAACTTACTTAATGGACATTTGATTCCTGCATCCAGATAATTTATAAAAAACATTCAAGAGCACTAGCCTTACAACTGAGCGCTGGGGAACCCCACTGGTGACTGGCCACCAGTCTGATGTAACCCCATTTACAGGAACCCTTTAAACCCAACCCTTCAGCCAGTTGCTTACCCAACATCTTATGGACTTGTCTGGCTGTACACTGGACAATTTATCCAGAAGGATACTGTAAGAGACAGTATCAAAAGCTTTGCTAAAATCCTAAAAAAGCCACTCATCTACTGGTTTCCCTGATAAGGCAAACTTACCCAACTCAACCCTACCATTAATGTAGTAAAGCAGGTAGAATTTTGCACTTTGTCCTGCATATACTGAAATGTCTTCAGAGTCCAAACCCACAGCAGTGGAAAAGACTCACAGAAAGTGAAGTCATAAATTAAGGTGATCATGGCAATGACAGCCAAATGATATATATCAGGGAGCAACATAAGCTGAGCTGCTTTATGAGGGAGAGCAAGACAGGGACCAAAGGCACCTGCAGCACAGGTGAGGCCAGGACACTAACCCACAAAGTCTGGACAGGGCTGGGTTGGTGACAGTGATGTGATGCGCTGACATTCGTGATGAGGTGGCGAGCAAAGGCTGGGATGCAACCAGGAATAGAGACAGGACTGGAGGCAAGGAAGAGAGATCCCAGATCCAACCAGGGTTAATCCAGCAAGCTCAGGCAGTCAGTGAGGACAGTTGGAGGCCAGGTTGGTGGTAGGGCTAACTATAACACAGGTTAAAGGTCCATGCAGGAGACCTGGCTGAGCCCAGCCTGTGTGTGACACAGCCCATACTAGGATACTCCTGGGCTCACAGACAGAGGAGGCTTGGCTGGGGACTTGGGTGAGATTGGTCAGGGCAACAAAGCCTTGCTGAAGCCCCCAGGGACCTGACAATATCTTCATTTTTCCCTACCACATCTGCTAGTGACCCTGTTTAACAAAAGGCTTTCTTAAACACTCTTGAAAAATGGACCAACATTCAGCTGCAACTAAACATTAGAAAGCAATGTTTTATTTGAACTTTGCTGCAGTAATCATTATTTCTGCAATAATCAAAGCTAAGTAACAATGATATATGAACAGCAGGTTAAGCCTTTGTCTCCTTAGAGAATCTAAGTAAGGCTTGTCACAGTTTGATGCTATGATCTCTCCAGCTGATTAAATAAAGCCTTCATAGTGTAGGTTCTGAAACTTAAAAAAAAAAAAATTCTTGAGATAATTCACTGAAAGAATAATGGATGCAATGTTAATTGGAGTGTGGCTATATTTGCTACAATTACACCAAGAAGAATTATCATTCAGATGAGAAATACGAGGTATGTACAACTGCAGAGTCATGACATATTGTGCATATCCTGGCCCAAGCAACTGAATAATATTTGACATTTGTCTGCCCATATTTTTATCTCTTTCCCTTTGCTTGTGCTCCTGTTTCATTATATACCAGGTCTTTCTTTCAGCATCCAGAATGAATCATGAGAGCAGAAAAATACTGATGTAGCTTTGCTTTCTGTAGCAAAATACTACATATCTAGGAACAAACTGTATGACAATGAACACCACATCTGAGGAAGTATTGTATTTCTAAATGTTATATATAAGTATATGTGTGGGAGGTGGCTTTGAAATTTAGACTACTCCAGCAGAACAAAAAAGTCTGAGTAATGCTATTTGCATTCATGCTGTTTCATTTTTTTTCTTTTGTCTTTTTTTTCCTTTTTCTTCTTTTTATTAACACTGGTTTTACCCTGCAGGGCAATTAGTACTAAGGGACAGACTTCCATCTTGGTGTGAAAAACTGATTATGTTCTACCCCTGGAACCATTTAAATTAGTTGTGCTGGGGGCCTGAAATAAAATGCTAATAAAGTGGGGAAAATTCTCAAGGCCTCATGTCCTAAGCTAATAACAAATCCTGTCAAACTAAAGCATATCCAACCCTTTTAGTCTAAACAAATACTCCAGTTTTCAGTTTCTGGAAACATTTGCCATTTGAGCCAAATTGGTTTGGTTGTTTGGATATTTTTAAGGAAAAACTGGGGACCAGCAAGGTTCCTTTCAAATGGCAAAATCAATGGAAGAAATGGCATTAGCATGTGCAACTGCAGTCTGGTGCATAAACAGTATTAAACATTTTTGCAATAAAAAACCATCGGCCTGGAACAGCTCAGCTTTCTAAGCTGATAACATTTTAGTGAGAAAATAACTTTAATAATCCCCCTGAACATCATATGCATGCACAAATTATTAGATTAGGCTGTCCTACTTATTTGGTTATTACAAGGCTTCTGCAGGAATCACACCCAAGCCACAGGAAAACACCGATTAAAAAACTCCAAAGCCTAAAGATAGCATAATTACCAGAGGGAAATTGGTGATTAAACAATAATATTTAAAATAAATGGCAGGGTTGAAAGTCCTTTCCAAACAGTGTTTTAATAATGTTTGTCTCTGTTAAGCCTTGGAGATAAATAGACAAACCAGTATAAAACACAGGAACTTCTCTTCCCATTATGAAACTGTTCACAGCTAGGAGAGCAGAATGAGTCAGGGAACGCTATCACTTTTATTTTCTGAATTGAACCCTAAGTTAACTTATTTGGATTCTTCTCCTTTATATTTTGATCCACCCTTTCCTCCCTTTTGAATGCCTGACCTGGTTTTTCAAATCAATTTGGTGAGCAGGTATCCTTTATCATAATACCTCCTTCAGTGGGTGGAAATCGATGCTTCCAGAGAACCAATTCATACCTATGCCCAATCAACATCTAAAGCAGATGAGTTGAAGTCTACCCTGGAGCTGCCTATCTGTTCAAGTGGTGAGCTGAAATCTCCCCCCATCATTCACATAGCTGAGGATTGTTTGTTGGACAGCAGAAGTAGCATTATTGCTTAATTGGACAGAGAGCAAATTGACCAGTTGACTAAGGTGCTTCTTCATTGTAGCCAGTGATTGACAACACAGAAGGGACAACTAAGGCATATCTCCTTTTCTTCTCTTCCTTTCAACAAAATTCAGGAATGTTGTGTTCCTTTCTGTGCAGCAGAACAGCTCCCATTTGAGCTTGAAAACCCCTTCTCTTCCCAGCCCTGCTCATGGCCTGCTATACATATTGTGGGAGTAGAAGACATGCACTGATATCCTGTCAGGCCTAGGCACTGAAGGTGTATTTCCCTCTTCCTTGTTGAGTGCCAGTACTGCAAAGTTTCCAGTGGAAAGGCTGACATGACTTTGTTTTACTATTCCTGCAGATACTGAGGTATTTTTTAAAGACCCAAGGCTGTCAGTGTGTGCTTGGTGGGCTCTGAATAAACTCCTGTATGTTCTCATTGTAGCTGCTGAATCACGTTTGGACCCAGGCTGGAGCTAGAAACCTTCCTGCACATAGAAGGAGAGATTCAGGGCATGAGAAAATGTTGGAGTTAAATAATGAAGGACCTACTGAACTCAAGTTATCCCTAGAGTTAAGCAGCAGCTGAACGAGGTCAAAGTGTTTAGACTTAAGCACTCAGATCTTTTCTGTATCTGTGATCAAAGGGATTGGATAGAGAGGAAAGATGAAATAAACACTCCCCTCCAGTTAATTGTTATCCCTTTGTACAGCTACTGGCTGGAAAAGAGTAAATACTTGGGAGAACTGGATTGTTAAGGCCAAGAGGGGAACATTGCTTGAGATCAGTTGAAAGAACGAACATATATCAAATTTCCTTACAGGCCATTGGACCTAATGCAGCCACGAGAGCTCACCTGCACTGTAAAAGTGGGACATTTTCCTAAGGAATGAGATTGTGAGGTTCTTTTGTGGCAATGGAAAATCAGTGCCAATGCACCTGCTGCACTGCAACACCAGTGCCAACACGGATGTTGACTTGCAGCCTTCACGAAGATATACTGGGGAGTACTCAGGAAATAACAATCCTCAGATAAGAATGCAGAGAGCTCCCCAAGAGCTCAGCAGATCGTCTCTGGAGACCATCCTGCACAGGAATGGCTGCTGCCAAACATGCTGTACAGGTCTGAAGATATTCACTAAAGATAAGAAGCTTTTGTCTGAGGATGCTGTGTGCACCCCCACATGCTCTGTTAATATCAACTGAATGGCAGTGATGGATTTTGATGGGATGTGCATGAAAGGGATATGGTTAGCATATTTGTTGGAGAACCAGGTCCTGCTTGTTGCTCTTCTGGAGTGAATTGGCACCTAACAGATGTGGGTTTGTTAGAAACAGGAGGCTCTGTAGGCTCTGTTCCTTTGCTCCCCTCTCACCTTAACACCACTTCATGTAGTGTTTGTGCCTATTACATGTCCTGTATGAGTAGGACCTGAATGGATGTGCTGCCCTTCCTCCTTGCTGCCCCCACATTTCAGACTGGGGCTGTGGCTGCTCTGGTACACAAAGCATGTTAAAGCAGCAGCCTTTAAATTTTAATTTCCATACTTTAAGGGGGTTTTGTGTAGGAGTTTTCTGCGCTTGAGCTTCCTGATGTGCGATCAATCAAAGTCATGGTTGCTGGAATAACTTTAGATTCAAGGTACCCTTTAGGCAGAGTAAGTGTTGCAATCTTGACAAATATGTTTACAAAATAAACATTGTATTGACAATTAAAGCAAAATCACTCTTGCAGCTGCATGTGCTCGAACATCACCCCTGCCTTCCCTCACATATGAGTATAACCTACACCAAAAAAAGTGAAGTCTGTTTTAACTTCACTACTTCTTACTATGTCCAAAATCAATTTGACAGTAACAGCGAAGAAGGAGTGGGTATTATTATTATTGCACGTTTTTTTCCTTGTCTTATCTCCCGTTCTCCTCCTGATGTGTCTGCGAGGATACAGATATGCATTGTTTGCAAAATCCCATTTGTAATGTGGTGATGATGCAGAGTCTCCCCAGGAAAATTCTTGTGGATTTAGGCAGTTCTGTGGAACAGTCAGCAATATGGATCCTTCTCACAGCCATGTGGGAAAGATGATGCGGACTCTACAACATGGATGAGGTAACCAAAAGATTAAGATTTCATTCAGAGCTCTGCCACTGGCTCCTCCTGAAGACCCTGGAAATTTACTTACCATATGTACACCTTAATTTCCCTGTTGATAAAGTGGACTCAAGAGTATTTCCCTGCATTGCACATACTCATTGAGAAGCAGGTGGATTAACTTAAGACTCTCCATTAAGATCTTTCAGGAGAAAGAGGCAGAGAAATACTGTGATCTTTTTTGGAGTCTTTGAGTTCATTAGATGCAGTCTATTTTTTGCTAACGTGTTGTTTCACACAGAATAGTTCTCTGATATTTTTGTTTGTTTGTTTGTTTGTTTTATTTTCTGTCTCCAACATAATGACAAGTGAATGTCAGCTCATGTGGGAAACATATAGCAGAGTTCACCAGCCAGGCAAGTACTTCCCCACAGCTCTAATAAATAATAATAGAGCAAGTGTAACTGAAATTTCTGACATCTATTAATAACTTATCAAAGAGAAAGATAGCTCTTAAATATGATATGAAGTGTGTCTCTTTGTATTTCTAGCCGTGTGTCACTCTTCACAGAAGCTTGATAGCAGGGTCAGAGGTACTAGGAGGTAGGGATTTTTCAAAAGATACATATATTTATGCTGAACATGAATACTGGGTAACACAGCAGCACAACCTGGGTTTCTATAAAGGGCTAGCAGGCTCTTCTTTTGGTCTAACAGTAGTCAAATATGCTTAACATGTGCTAATTTTGCTGAGGCATAATGTAAGTGGAACTTGTAATGATCACATAGTTATAAAAGATGTAGGTGTGCATTCCTGCATTTCAGCTAGTAACAGGAACAGACCAATGTTGCAAGAATGTTTAGTGCTGGAAAGAAAGCTGGTGGTGAGCTGTTACTACCCTATACTTACTTTGTAAGGCAAATGCCTACAAATTCAAGAAAGATATATGTTCATTCCTAATCATGCAAATAGAATTCCTGGCTTAGGCAGTTCATTAACATCTCCTGAAAGAGCTATAGTTTGACCCTGATCATCATGATTTAAAATTCCAACCAATGTGTTTTCTGAGCTTCCTCAGAACTTTCAGAGTTAGAAACAGAGAAAAGAGAGAGAGAGAGAGAGAGACTGGGGGGTGTGGGGGATGTTAACATGACTCACTTCAAAGCTTTGTTCTTCTTTAGCTACTTATGGAACTGACAGGGGGAACGTTATATAGGTTGTTATTTATATATAGGCTGTTTTCTTCTCTTGCGTAGGCTGACTCAGTTTTGCAGCTTCTTTTAAGTTACACAAGCCATCTGAGCATGTCAGAGTTGCCTGAAAGTCAGGAAAGCTGTTCCCTTTCTCTCCCGCCTCTGACATGTGCTGAGCCCAGCCTGGGGAATTTGGGCTTGTGCCGCATCTGTGCCAGGTGCCCCTACCACCAGAAGGAAAGCAGAAAACAGACTCTGGGGCACCCAGGTCTGTGGCTTTGCAAGAGGAACAATCCCTGGGCTCTACGTGGCTGCTCCTTTTCAAGGACATTGCAGGGCAGCTTTGAACAAGTTTGGTGAACAAGTGCTTTTGCTTCTTGTTCAGAAGCCCTGGGAGTACAGAGAGGAGCATCAGAGGAAATGCCCACAGACTCTGTGTGGGACACGTGAAAGGCTGGGCAGTGGCTAAAAAGGCCCAGTTTCTTTGTTTTGTGAAACTGTGCCTATGTTAAGACCTGGTATCAGCCAGAGGTTTGAAGTGGCCTTTATCTTCTTCTCGTAGTGTGATACCGCAAGAGATAAAAAGCTTTAGTGAAACTTAAAAATTACCCATGTTTCATCAGAACATGAATTAAGCAAGAAAGTTATTATTTTATTTAATTTTTAATAAACAGGGGTCAGAGTAACTTTGTAACACTATGCAGGAATGCAAAAGTTCATACACAGCCCTCCTCCCACCTACTGTGTCCTCAATTCCAGCCATCCCAATGATTTTAAGTGGCATTAAAATCCGTTTGGTCCCTTCTGGGCTTCTAGGACTCCTCTCTGAAGTGTTCTCCTTAGTATAGTTTCACCAGATCCCATATCGTTAAGGTTTTTGAACTTTCTCCATCTGAGCAGGACAATCAGTTCCCCAAAGGTGAAGAAGTCTCCCCTCCTTGTAGGTGGTTCAACCTCACCTATTTACTGTTTTACAGACACAGCATGTGACGTGAGCTAGGAGCACACACAACCCTCCCCCCACGAGAGAACTAGAGGGACCTGTACAATCAATTTTAATGCCATGCTTGAAAAAATGGTACAACCCAATACATCATATGCAAAAGCCTATGAATTTGCAAATAGAAATAAGAGAACCAGGAGTGATTTATTCCCGACTTCCTGCACAGATGTGCAATCTTCACTGTGAATCTTCAATGAGCAGTGGTGATATCCTCAGTAACCCCCTTTAGAATTGTTAGCTCCCTCCAGGTTTTCTCCAGCCTTTTCATAAGGTGAACACTCATCTCTCGGTATCAGGAAGTCATTCTGCCAGCATACTTTTGCTTGCCATGGGGCAACAGACTTCAACAAGTCTTGAGCACATGGTATCAGAATGACATGAAAACCCTTCCTTTTACTTGTGCTGCAGTGCTTTGAGCCTTCAGGGCCATCAAGCAGCCTTTCTGAGAGGCACCTGGATGATCCTTCAACTGTCTCTCCATCTGCGCTCTAGACTGCTTTGTCAGTGGTATCAAGAGCGTTGTGGGCACTGCTAGTGCACAGTGGTGAGCGGCTCCTTGGAGAGGCACTGGATGGTTTAACTACAGCTGCAGCCAGTACAGAACAAATATAGTGACTGTGGCTTTAGAAAATGGATGAGGAGAAAAGAGCACTTTATAGGAGGAGTAAACATTGGCCTTTAGGCTAAGCAATCAAATAACCTTCAGAAAAGGATTCTTCTGTTATGAAAGTCTTTGGCTCAAAGTTAAGCTGAGAAGGGAATATAGGTGTGCCCCGAACGCAAGGCTGCATGGCTAAAAGACTTCTGCACAAACATCATTCAGTGAGAAGCGATGGTGTTCTCAGTTATTGCTTTTATTATATATTTGCACTGGATTCCTAACTATTGTGACTGAAAATTACTTCACTCAGCCTGATTGTGTGATGACACTGTTTAGAAAAAAGCTCTTAGTGAGGAAGTCCTGGAGACAATTTAACATTACAGTAGGATTCAGAAAGGTCTTGGATTTACAGCTTAGGTGAAAATGAAATTATGTGAAAAACACCAGAGCTGCAAATGAAACCTTAGTAAAAGACACTACTTGGAAGCAAAGGCTCAGAATTTGGGAGGCCTAATTTTTGCTATAAATGAACGTAGTCTTCTATTTTACTCTTGAATTGTCAAGGAGACAATTGTGCAACAGCCCATCAGCAAGCTATTACAAATAATCAAAATCTGCATCAGAAAAAGAACATGAAAGGCGACTCTGTCTCTTCTGTACTTGAGTAGCCAGTAGCCTGGTGAGTCCTTGCAGGTGTTCCTGGTGGTTCCGCATGAACTCAAACGAGAGCTTACAATGGGGTGTTCCTGTGCTGGGTTTTTCTGCTTTGTTGTTTTTTAGGCTTGTCTTCCACAAAGGGATTGAAAACATAATTCAGTTAACAATGTGAATTGGTCAGATATCTCTGGCTGGAAAGGACAGGGAGGTCTTGATTATGAAGTACTACATGACTTTGGAAAAGAGAACAAAAGAATCATTACATTTCCAAGAATGGGAACAAGAAAATCAGGGAAGTGGGTTCGTGCCATTAGCTTCAAAGTGGCTGTGCAGGTCTGCCTCTACTACAGAGCCTGGTGCACCAGGAGCCCCCAGTCCCAGGCATTTTCTTCAAAAGAAGTGGTGCAGGTTGATGGTCTGTAGGTGGTTAGTGGGACCCACAGAGTAGTTCAGGCAGGTGCTTGATTGGAGGAGTCCATGGGAAAGTATGAATCACTGGGCTTTCTGCACTATCCCAAGAGAGGTGACCTTCCACAAAACAGAGGTCTGGGCCTGCAACCTGCGCTTCACCCCCTGCGGCTCTGATCCAGGTCCTGAGCCTACAGGCTCAAGTTAATTTGGGTATGTGATAGGTACATTTACTTTATTGCGGCAGCTCTGATCCCTTTAGAATATGGAAACTGATTCAGTTAAATTAAAAAAATAAATCTTTGTACAAGTCTTGCTAAATACTGCTGTTCTCTCCCCTTCATTTGAATTCCATTTCCTTTCCTTTAACCTGCC